>NW_026889807.1:1775000-2975000 GCF_033153115.1 Saccostrea echinata | reverse complement strand
CACATAATATTTCCAACAGTGTACATTCATGGAAAGGAAGTGACATTTCAACTGGTATGTACCTCATATTACACTGAATTTGTGATTAAAGAGGATTTGCATGCGTGCCACTCTCAGGGAACAAAACTCTACAGCACATGGAAATCTTGAACTGGAGAGAGGAGAACATTTTAGTGTGAGACATCTATTACCATCATCTCTAAGTAAGAAGAGGCTATTCCCAGAGTATCCAGATGTCTTTAAAGGTGTAGGTTGTCTGGCTGGGAAATATCACTTCGTTCCAGGTGAAAATATACAGCCTGAAGTTCTTCAACTAAGAAAAGTACTTATGGCACTGAAGTTAAAAGCTGAACTTGACAAACTACAGGACATGAACAATATCATGCCATTTAGTGAACCAACCCCATGGGTCTCCAGCTCTTTGATGGTCGTTAAACCGAAATATGTCACAAAATGCATTTGTAGGACATCTCATTACAAAGGATGGTTTGAAACCAGACCCTGAGAAAGTCAAAGCTCTGAAAGAACTGCCGAATCCTACAGATGTCAAGAGGTGAGACGCCTCCTGTGATTCATTAACTCCCTGAGCAAATTTTTGCCGAGTTTGTGTGACATTTGGGAAGCGATACGAAAGTTTACAGTGAAAGAAACATTGTGGACCTGGCATGATTTTCATGACCAAGCTGTAGAGAAAGTCAAAAGACTAGTGATGTCGAAACAAGTATTTAGCTATTATAACTCCAAATAGAAACCTTCCTTTCAATGTGATTCTTTTGAAACATGACTAGGTGCGGCACTTCTACAACTAGGGAAACCGATAGCCTTTGGCAGCAGAGCCTTAACAGACACAAACACACTCTTCATCTTCAGCTGATGCTAGGAGATAGTCTTCAAGAAATAAGGAAGGAAACTCAACGAGATAGAACATTAATGTAATACTTACTGGATGGCCCAAGGTGGTACCAGAGGTTAAAGACACAGTTCGACCATATTTCAATTTTCGTGATGGGCTTGTCATCCAGGACAGAGTTTTCTTCCACAGAGACAGAACTGTGATACCTATCAGCATGAGACATGACATGCTATGCAGGATTCGCAAGTCTCATATCGGAATGGAAGGAAGTCTACGTCGAGCGCGTGAGAACATTTTCTGGCCAAGCATGGATGCAGAAATCAGAGATTTCATCATGTGTAGTCTGCATATCGCTAAATGAAAACAATGCAAAGAAACACTTAGGTCACATGTATTTCCAGATAAACCCTGGGGAAAGATTGCTTGTGACATTTTTACATTTGATAGCCAAGATTTACCTGTAACTATAGACTAATTTTCGAACTTCTGGGAAGTCGACCACCTCTCCCGTTCGACATCGAAAACAGTTATCAAGAAACCCAGAGCACATTTTGCGAGATACCGGATTCGCAGTTCCTTTTCAGTGAAAACGGACCGTAGTTTAGTTTAGTTGAGTTTGCTGAGTTTGCTCACCTATGGGAATTCAAACACATCAGAAGTTCTCTAAAGTAACCCCCCCCCCCCCCCCTCCGAGCAAAGGAAGAGCAGAACAAGCCGTGAAAATGGCAAAGAGGCTGATGAAACGTGCAGCGAAGTTTCATTCAGATCCTTACGTTGCCCTACTGGAGATTCAGAATACATCTACACAAAGCATGGAAACAAGCCCATCACAACGTCTCATGAATAAGAGAACGAACAAATTGCTACCTACTTAAGAGTTGCTACTAGTGCGCGAGGTTCCAGATCTGAAAGAGTAGGGGAGGTTTGTGAGGCTGAAAGAACGACAAGCACATTATTGCAATCGTAATGCAAAGGATCTGAAACCATTGAAGATTCAAGATTTTGTGAGCATTGCAACATTTAATGGAATTGG
Organism: Saccostrea echinata; assembly: GCF_033153115.1. Lineage (NCBI taxonomy): Eukaryota > Metazoa > Mollusca > Bivalvia > Ostreida > Ostreidae > Saccostrea > Saccostrea echinata. Next base: position 2,973,114 of record NW_026889807.1, on the reverse strand, counting down.
ACAGTCAAGAGAATGGAAGAAAGGAGAAGTAACCAAAGTTCTACCCATTCGCTCTTATGAGGCCCAGTCTAATGGTCAACATAACCGAAAGAATAGACAATGAGACATGTCAGGCAAGAGAAACCAATCCATCCACCTGATTCAGAACAGACGACCGAGTCGGCAAAAGAGCAGGATTTTTTTAAGGCACCACATACAATCAGTAGATCAGGACGCGAAGTGAAAATGCCAATCCAATTTAAAGACTATATTAAGTAACACTGTCAATGCATTATTTGTTTGTCATTGATGTTTAGTGAGTCGTGAGTAGGGCACAATAACCCCTGGCTTATCAATTTTGAGCAAGAGCTCAATCATTATCACCTTCATGTTTTGTATTGTATTTGTATGTCAAGTTGTTATTCATAGTTCATCCAATTTGTATTTTTAAATTAAAATATACATTGATTTTTTTAATGTGATCGATTTGAAATTTGTTCTGGACGTTCTGTTCAATGTTTGAGACATTAAAAAGGAGACAAGATGTAACATGTGATTTTTGTTCCGGTTTGTTAACACAGATGGCATTTTGTACATTTATATATGTCTTGTTTTGTCTAGCTAAATCAGAGTTTTGATTATCGTTGATGGATGTAGTTATTGTCAATGTGGCTGGGGATTTTGCTTGCATATTTCACCAATTACCGACCAAGTGAAACAGGTAGTCGAGGAAAAAAAATAGTGGCACCCGTTTTTGAAAAGAGAAATAATATCCCTGATGAGGAGTGTAAATTTTCAAGTGAACTCTATTAATATATTAATCAAGGCATTAAGAGATGTACGAGGAAGCATAAGAGAAAAGTCGTCTTTTGACTTAACTTGGGGGAGGGATACCCTCAAATGAGTTTCAATCTTTGATGAGTTATTGGTTAAAACCAAATGATTTCTTTAGAGCTTCTCTTTTTAAGATGTATTGAAATTTTATACAACAATATTGGGAACTATCATTCGAAAATGTAACACTAAAATACCTCAAATGTTTACCCTGTGTTTCTTTTTCCTGTCAGTATATATGAACATAAGAACACTAGATCTTTAGACTTAGTTGCATGTAATAAGATGAATAAAGCTTTAAATTTTTGATTTTCATAGGGATGCCTAAGGGAGCAAACAGTGCCTTCAATTTTGGGCAAGCGTCCAGAGCAGGTGAGCACCAAGTGTTGTGATCAAGATCTTTGCAATAGTATATATACGAGGGGTTATTAAAAAGTTGGTGAAACGATGCGATAAAATAAGTACTATGTAGGCAGTGCCAAGAAAATTGATAAGGATCGCACAACAACTGCATTTAGGCAACACCCATCAGTCACGCAATTCTATATTTAGAGGACTCAACACAGTGCTGCGATTCTTTTTTTTTTTATTTTAAATATTGACATCGATTTAAATGAATAACCAATTTATGATAGCATTTTGTCTCTGTTTAAAGCCAAGTTTTCATTCATAATCGGATCAATCTGAATTCTATTGTATTCTTGGCTTATAAGGTGTGATATAAGCTCAGGACGTTCATTATGCAATGTTACCTTGTCACTCGTATTGCGTACATGTCCTATAAATTCCCCCTTTATAAAGCCTTTAAAGACCAATCTGGGGTGAGCGCTTTGACAGTAAAAATGTTGGAATGGATTTGTTGATTTACGTATGATTTACCATCAAGCATATAAAATTCCTTGAAACAGTTTCCTTTGTTTATATATGTGTCCAGAAATGATAATGATGATTCCAGTATTTCATAGTAAAATTTAAATAAAGGGTGGCATTTATTTGCTATTGCGAAAAAGGAATAATTTAGTTTCCGGGACCACTTCGGAAAGTGGGCGCGCATAGGTGTGTGTGTTGAGTAAAGGGTGAGTCTAGGTTGAATTCATCGAAAAAAAAAAAATGTCCGTTTTTATTCAATTATTTTAAATATCATTTTGAATAACAGTCGTCAAGTTTCTAGCTATTTCAAAAATAGTACATTTGTATATTTCATTACTAATTCCACCTAAAATACTTTTGAAAATAAATCATTTGCTTTTGAATTCTTATGGAAAAGTCTAGTTTTTAAAATTTAAAAAATCAGTTGTTCCTCAGGAGTATACGAATGGGGTATTGAAAATGGTTAATATATAATATTTTAATGCAAGTATGAACAAAATATCAACATATCAAAAAATACTATTTTCCTAAAATCATGGTTTGAAAATAATGGCTATAGGTTAATTTAATAATGGCTAAAGATGATAACTTCATAAATTATAACAATTTTATCAGGGTATACAAAAATGTAAAAACAAACTTTTTAGAATTTGAAAGTGTAACATAGGCGATAACAAAATTTATGAATCGCTTGTCGGAATTCGATTTCTATCGCACACGAAAAGCGTCACTTTTCGACTTGACTGACTTTGGAGAACCCGGACTGCAAATCGGATTCAAAATAAAAAGTCTCATCTTTTTGAATTTTTTGCTTTAATTAAAAAAAAAGTTTAATTGGCCTATTTCTTAGGTCTATACCAGTTGTTTTTATTATTTCCAGAATAAATCTATATATTAAATGTGGAATAAGACACCTCTCACCTATTTTGGCATCATTTTGATCCCCTCAGCTATTTTAAGGAAGGAAATGAAAATTGCTATCATAGTTCATTCTTAATATGTAAATATTTTTAAAAATCTTTATAACAAAGTAACTGTAAACATGTAGGAAAGGTAATATAGATTTCCATAATGGATAGGTTTTTTTGCTTACTCAGTACCAGTTACATCACAGGTATCAGCTGTGTGTCACGTGACTGGTATGAAAATAGAATTGTTCAGCTGAATATGGAAAATGACGCTAGTACAAGGGCATACGCATGTTTTGGGGGGAAAAATTGATACATGTTAAAAAAGATTTACAAGGGCTTCCCAAAAAGTGCTGGGAGCTAGTTTGAGCTGATTCAAAAATACTCGTAATTTTGCTGAAAAGCTTAAAATTTCCACTTCGTTTTAATTCTGTCATGTATAAAAATAATGTTATGCAGACCAGAATCAGCTCCCAGCACTTTTCAAAATATACATGATATATGCAATTGGTATTCCATATTTCAGCTCAAACAGTCTAGGCTATGCCCTACTCCTACAAGTAAGAGCCTCGGTTAACGTCCCTACGCTCCTTATATTCCTCGGACTCTTACATCCGAAGGCCATTTTCTAAAGAGCTCGTTCCGCCTGAGATTTTGAGCGGAACATATAATGCGTGAAATAAACTGTAAGCAAGTAGTTCTCAGGTACCTACGTGTTGCATGGGGTATAAAAGTCACAAAAAATCCTAAAATCCACTTTGCATCATTGTTCATTAATCAAAATCGGCATTATTTCAATTTTTCACCAGAATTACTTTCGATTTGACTTCAAGCTAATTTTGCAGATTGCTAGTCAGAAAACGAAAATTTCATAGATTTCAAAGCGGAGAACTAGTTTCGTTTCGTCAGATATTTTGCATTCCATTCCCGAATTTCAAACAGACGACTTCATTTCTGCTTCGATTTTAAAAATGATGGATTTATCGTTAATAAGAGAGATTAACATTGTTTTATGTGTAAGTTTTATCGCAAATAGTGAATATTTTATTGTTTCGTGTCATTCGTTAATGTTCAAAGCCTGAATTTTTAATTAAACAATTTATTTCCACTTGGGGTTCAGCGGCAAGAGTTTTTACAATGGATGCTAGAGGTTACGCGGCGCCAAGTCAAAAGTATCTCGCCGTGAACCTCTAGCATGCTGGAGTAGGCTATGTCCTTGCACTTTTGAGGTTAATCAGGTATACACTTATTGTGTTAGCGATATTCTTTACATTCTCTGTCTTTGTGCAGCTCCATAGGATCTAGATAAATTAATAATCAACATTATTGTTTTAAATAAATTATTTCCTTTTAATTTTATCGATTAGATTTAAACCTTGGCGATGGCTTTATATATTTATTTAAGCATTTTTTTAATTATTAAACAAATGGATCCACTCCTCTGGATCACTTGTACTGCGTCAAGTCAATGCTAGTGACGTCATTTATGACAAAGGATTTGCTTATAATAACTCAGAGTATTGTTATCAAATGTTGTGATTTTACAAGCTTTTATAAATTAATGATAAAATAAAATAATTTAATTTTGTTTGTATACTAGCCTCTGATTGGTTAATATCCAAAAAGGAACACAAATTATTTCTGTATAACCTGGTTTGGTATGGGGACACACCCCCCTGACAACCAGCTGAATCATCTGTATCCATACAATCCTCTCATTTCTAGTCCTCGGGATTCATGGAAAATTCCAGATTTAATAAATGTATCTTTAATTTCAAACAATAATTCAATCTTACCACATGTAACCAAACAACATGGCTGCTATGCCTATGTATCAGTTTTTACCTCCCCTCGATTCCCATCACTTCCGTTACTTCCGTTACTATGGTTGTATTATTGAGCGGCAAATTTGAACTAATAAAAAGTAACGAAATTTTCGCGGATTATAAAGCGTAAACTGACCCAAACCAGGTTATACTCGAATAATTTGGCCAAGAATTAGAGTCATTCCTAATTGAATGCAAGTTGTTATTTACGCATCATCATGTGGTTAAATAGAATTTTGTCGCTTGTTAAATTTTTAATGACGTCACAATGAAACTTCCTATACGGTGCATCACAGATGTGAACTCAGGCCTTCCTTAACGTAGCTGAGGGCCCTTAACTATTCGAGCATTCCATATAGAATTTACGATAAGATTTCATAGAACACGCGAAATAACGGGTGAATCGAATGACAACTGCGCACATAATTTTTTTTCTAATTAGAACATCGAAGTTTTAGGTTGCGACACGTTGTTAACCATTGCACACAAAAACATTTTATTTGAAAATAAGTAAGTATGATTTATAGATTATCCTATGTATAGAAGAGACGTGTAAAAAAATATTGATGTACCTTAAGCGGTTTTATGAAGCCATTCTACGAACAACTTTTTTGGATAAATTACAAAGAAGGGAAAAAAGCATAGCGTACCTATTTTTCCTAAATTACCTTGATCGCTTTGATTTACAATCATAATTTAAGTAAAATTTACGGATAAAATGCAGCATCGGAGGTATAATCTTCCCAGCTAGAAAAAAAAAGAATAATAAATATTACACGAATTCGGAATGTGTACTTTTTTTTTATAACAATCAATCAGTTTTGCATATAACAATTTAAAATGCCATTTATGTCGGAATATGCGTTGAAGTTCAATACTGTTCGGCAGTGAATGCCGCTTAGTATGAACACTTTAATTACGTACATTCCATTATTAATGGATCAATATGCGAATGACTTAATTCTGGTTGTAAAGCGACATTTGATTGGAGAGAAAAGTTTATCTATCTAACATGTAATGATTACATTAGGATGACGCGTCAAAAATGTATCGATCCGTCTGAGGTTACTTTTGAGCATTGTACAATTTGAATTCATGTATCTACAGTTATATATTGTCTTATTTTTTTTTTTTTTTTGTACTGAATGAAAGTAAATTGAATTATAAGGAATAAATCTAATAGCTACCTACGTTACACTGTTTAACTTGGCTCGGAGCAGTTTACGTTTATTTTATAAACCGCCTTCCCGTTTACATGTATAAAGCGTAAACTGGTTATACAGTATAAATCGGGGACATATTCCTTCTTTTGATATTAAATCGTCCTGTTCAGTGATACGACATCATTTTTTTCATGAAACAGTTTATGAAGTATTGTTTTAGCATGATTTTGAATAATGCATAAAACTACATAAACGTTCAGTAATTAATTTGATATCGTGTTTAAATTTTTAGAGAAATAGGCTTTTTTGATAATTATTCGGATATGTATGCATGTAGTTGTTACGTGTATTCTCTGTTTATTCTTTGTGAATTGAAGTAGTCTTCAATACCAAGTTGAATGTTCGTGCACTGAATTAAGATTAACATCACAGGTATCCTGTACAAGGCAGTTGATTGCTGGAACCTATATTCGTTTGGCATAAGACAGTCTGGTGTATATGACATATATCCCTTTGGCGACTTCCGGTCCACTACTGTATTTTGTGACATGGACCTTTATCCTGGCGGTTGGACGGTAATTTGCATCAAAAACATTGATTTATATTTATCAGTTTTTAATCGATATTCATTAATCTTGTTAATATAATGAAATTAAATTATTTATGTTATAATTATAATCATTTTAAAGGTTATCCAGACAAGACATAGAAAAAATGCTGTGAATTTTAATAAGACTTGGGCAGAATACCGCGACGGTTTTGGGTCTGTTAAGACAGATTACTGGATAGGTTCGTACGAAGTCATAAAATATTACAAATATAATTGTAATAACTATACTTTTTCAATTTAAACTATCATCCAATGATCGAGGACAATAAGTATAAATACAAGATAATCATTTACTGTGACTTTTCCTAAAATTTTTGACACGTTTGTGTAAAAAGAGAAATCCTTTAAGAACATTTCATGATTACATATGTATAAAATAATTACAGGTAATGAAATAATCCATCACCTAACAACACAATATAACTACACGCTGTATATTATGATAGAAAGCACAATTGGGCATCATTTTGAAGAACAGTACATGCATTTTCAAATTGCAAATCAGCATGAAAAATACAACCTTTCGATTTCTGCTGGAAACGGAACAGCTAGTACAGTATTTCATTTCTTTTTGTTAGATTCTGTTTTAAAAAATAAAACATTTGAATTCGTTTAAGAAAAATGCTAAACAAACCTATTTCTATGTTTCTTGATAAAATGTCTTTTTATCCATGGCAAACTTAGATTTTTTTTTACTTTTGTCTTTCAAATAAACAATTTATCCCAACAATCTCATTCCAACTGGAAAGTATTCTTAATAATAAATGCCCATAGAAGGAAGATTTTAGCGCCACCTAAGTCACTCAGGTGACCTATTGCATTTTTTTTCCAAAGGTTCCTCGTATGTCGTCAGTAAGCTTATGAACCGTTTCATCTTTTCTGAAACGGTTCAACAAATATCATCAAAGAGCTAGGTTCACTTTATGCATAAAATGGCCCTGTAGATATACCAATTTATTGACTAACACCTTATGTTCCATTTTAAACATCAAAATAAAGTAGAGACTTAGTGCTTTTAGTTCCTATCAAAATTTTTCTCCTTAAAGTCCAGGTCTTGGAAAACAAGCTTTATGGAATTGCAATGTTTTCTTGAATTTTAAAGAAAACAGGTACATTTAAGTACTTTCAGAGAAGAAAAATAATACGAGCGCGCCCTCTGATCTAAAAAATAAAACATGTTTTGTTATCCTCAGAAACGGTTCTATCAGTAGTTAATTGCATATTTTAGATCAGAGATTGCGCTCTATATTAAGTATCGAAAAATCGCTTTAAAAATTGGCTGTTTTTGTAGAATTGTTCAGGATATGAGGAAAATGGCGCATTTCATGACGTCATAATGCACTGACTAGTCAGAAAATTACGTCATTTTTTGTAGCTTCGCAATCGCCAAATATCTAAATGAAATTTAATCCATTGTCAACTAAAACTAAGAAGTTTCAGTTTTTTTTTTTTTTTTTCAGAAATTCACAGGGCCAAAAAAAGCCCTAAGTGAACCTTGTTCTTTTTGTATATAACATTTATGGGGCATAGTAAGGGGCATAAGTTGCGATTTTCGCAGTGTCTGCCTTCCTTGGGTCAGAGGATTGGGGCCAAATTTATCACAATTAATGTAATTTTTAAAAATACTCCTCTTTACAGCTGGGCATCAACCAGTCAAAATCATAATAAGCATTCAACCAAAGTAGTGAAATTTATAGTGGAACACATTGATCAAATAGTGAAAGTGCATGAATTCTGTCTTATCTTTTCTCCCCTTGTATATTTGGCAGTCAAACTAAGCGTATTGTTTTGATGAGCAAGGTTGTCTTATCTAAAATTATAAAATTCTAGGCCCCTGGCTTAAGCGTACTACATGTAGTTCTTATCGTGGGCCTCCTTTGATCATTAAGCGAAAATACATTAATGCGTTGAAAATCTTTTCTTTCTCTCTCTCTCTCTCTCTCTCTCTCTCTGCTCCTGGGTATTTAGAAGACAGTCTTCGTGTATGATTGTGATGAGCAATGGTGACTCTACCGAAAAATTGAATTTATGGTCCAGGGATAAATTTTCTGGTATAAAGATGGAGTTTTGTAGGTAATATAGTAAAAATGCATTTTTTCTTTTTGTAAATCTTTATCGTTGCTCTTAGGAAGTTAGCAGACAAACTAAGTACATGGCTATGATGAGCAAATTAAAGGTGCCTTAACCTAAATTGTAAGTGCATGATTCTGTTTAGCACAATTGTTTGTCCATGACCCATGATGGATATGACGTTATTGATCATGTAGGAAAATTTAAATTCTACCCTGAGAGAAGTTCTTCCGCTTTGATCATTCACCTATTAATCAACCATTGCAAATAATGTAGTTGATAGGTATTTGTATAACAAAAATAGAAAAGACTAGAATGTATTATGTCAAAAGTGTTTTTATAGATTGAAATGGTCAAATGAACTTGTAAATGATAAATAAACTCTGGACAAAAATACGTCATATAATTGGTACTAAAAATAAGGCACATAGATTGTCTAGATGCTGAATGGTGAATTTGTTTTTTTTTTAGTGTTTTCCCTGGAAGACGGTACATACAGCGTCAATAAAGTATTTTATAGTCTTCGGATTATGCACTTCTTCTCTTTTGTGTTCGGTATAAAATGCACGATATGAAAATGTTCAATCATTTTATTACCTGAAATGATGTTTAAAGCAAGGGGTGGTTTTCTGCTGATTTAATTTTCGTACAACTGGCAATTTTTCAGGATGTCCAATCTTTAAGAAAAAATGATCAATCGAACAAAAAAAGTAGCTAAAAATAGAACTGATACTTTTTTTTATAACAATTCTTAAAAAGCATTATTTTTTTATGGTTACAAACATGTTCCGTTCTTGCATGCAATTATTAAAATTTGAGATTTTTTTCTTTTTCCCCTTGTTTTCGATCGTCTCTTATAAGGTAGGGCTTATGTTTGTAGAAAGCTGTTTAAGAAATAAAATACTAAGAACTACTCGAAACTTATACAGCCTGTTTGATGTATTTCAGTTATCTGTTCAAGGTTGTTGCTGAAGCTGGGATATTGATTTTTGTATGTTTATATTTTAATTCATTCATCTATTGTGTGCTCTTCTTGAATTCTCATCACATAAATAAAATTTAACGAGGGAATTATAAATATGACACATACAGTATTTTGCTTTTTCCAAGTGAAAATATTGAGTTGTGTGCAAAAGGGTTCGAACTTTCTGTCAATATCATGATTCACTTCATTTAGTTACATGTACGTACCTTGAATTACCTACATACTATGAAGTCGCCAATTACAGGTTTACGTTTCCATGATTATTTTCGACACTCTTCAAGCATGGAGACATTCACTTTTTCAACAGCACTTGTACAATCACTGTATTTGACTCCATAGCTTGCATTACTTACATACAGTGAAGGTGCCAATAACAGATCGTCTCAGTTCCGGGTCACTCGTATGCATTTTATGCCATAATATTTAAATTCAAGCACAAAAAAATTAATATATATACAATTTACACAATTACACAATTTTCTGTCTGTATACAATAACAAAATTTCGAGAATAAAAACTAGCAGAGCATTCGACAAACGTAAATATGGAACACGCACAATGAAGACAAAGATTTTTACGCTTCGAAAGACTACTTTCGTTTTCGTTCACTGCAGCATGGCTGATTTTGATTTAAGCAGGTAAACAATAATAGCTGCAGAGTAAAAAAAAATTACACTGATCAATAAACAAAACTTTGTCTCCAATTTCTCTTCACATATCTCATAGCATAACATATCAAAACTTAAAATGCTCAATATTTTAAATCTAGTGACAACTTTGTATTTACTAAGAATTTTAAAGACTTAGTATTCTCCGCTGGAAATATAAAAAGTAAAATTGTGTTCCCCTTGCAAAAACTTTTTATCCCCCCACAACGAAGTTGGAGGTGATATAGTAACGCACTTGTGTGTGTGTGTGTGTGGGAGGGGGGGGGGGGGTTAAGTGCGTGAGTGCATGCTAAATACAAGTTGCGAAACTAATAATTCATATCAGGATCGATCTGCTCCTTTGCGAGGGGATTCTCCGCTTTGTGTTGCCCTTGTTTATCTTATTTTCTTTGTGTTAATCGGATCCACTGGATGAGAATAATTTTTTTTGCATAATAATCCAGAACATTTTTTTAGCTCTAAAATGCTTTCTAAATAGACATGTTTTCCAAAATCTTTGCTACCTGGTATTTTTTCCCTTCGATTGAATAAAAAAGTAGATCAAAGATCTTAATTTCAGTTTCATTTTCAAGAAGCAAAGCTTTATCATTGTCTGTATTGACATCTGACTTTTAATCTCTTTGCCATTTTATTAGATTCTCAATTGGAAAGTTACTTGAATGGGACGAGTTTCTTTACATACGACAACGACAATCCACATCGTTGTGCAAAAACAGATGGTGGCGGTTGGTGGTACGACCATTGTGCATTTGTAGTTCGTAACGTTCCCTTCCATGGTATTATGGGTGACACTGTGTGGAATGGCATTATTAGTGAATGGACATCATTAAAATCTTCCAAAATGTTAATAACACGAAAATATGATAACTAATAAAGCTTTTAAAACATGTTGAAAAGTTGTTGTTTTAGCATGAAAAATGGTTGAATTAAAAGATATTCAAGTCTCTAAACGAAAACTTAATTTGGTTTGTTATCAAACTGATTGTATTTGAGTTATCCAAAATTCAACTGTAATGAAATACAAAAGAATACAAAATCCGAAAAAAGGTTAAGGCCATCCATATGTTTATCAACCAGAGATGAATTTTCTAATTATTGATCATATACATTTTAGAAGCACTGTTTCAACAGATATTAAAAATATATTGTCCATCGTTGACAAACAATTAAGCGGTGAAATACACCTACAACTCTCAAGGAAAATTACATGTACATATATTAATACTTTCCAGATTCTTAACATTAAAGATAACGTTAAGTGACAAAAATATGACGTCATATACAAAGCCATGTTTACTGAGGATGCAAACGATGGTTTTCTGACAGGAAATTGCGTTACATCCTAGTTTGTATTTTTTTAATGAAATATAGGGAGATAACGAACAGTATTCAAGCTCAAAAGTTCATTCAAACAATACAAATCAGGAGCAGAGCAAACACTCAGCTATGTTAAGGAAGGCCTGAGTTCACATTTGTGATGCACCGTATGGGAAGTTTCATTGTGACGTCATTAAAAATTTCACAAGCGACAAAAATCAATACAACTACATGATAATGCGTAAATGACAACTTGCATTCATTTATTTTATCAATTATTTATAAAAGCATGTAAAATCACAACATTTAATAACAATACTGCCGAGTAATTAGAAGAAAATCTTATGTCATAAATGACGTCACTAGCCTTGACTTGACGCAGTACAAGTGATCCAGAGGGGTGGATCCATTGGTTTAATAATTACAAAAATGCTTAAATAAATATAAAACCATCGCCAATGTTTAAATCTAATCAATAAAAATGAAAGGAAATAATTTATTTAAATCAGTTATGTAGATTATCAATTTATCTAGGTGCTATGGAGCTGCACAACGACAGAAAATGTAAAGAATATCGCTAAGACGATAAGTGTATTCCTGATTAACCTCAAAAGTGCAAGGGCATAGACTAGACTGTTTGAGCTGAAATACGGAATATTAATTAATTATATCATGCATATTTTAAAAAGTACTGGGAGCTGATTCTGGTTAGGGTAACATTATTTTTATTCATGACGGAATTTAAGCGAAGTGGGAATTTTTAGCTATTGTACGCATTTTCAGCAAAATTACGAGTATTTCCGAAACAGTTCAAACTAGCTCCCAGCACTTTTCGGGTAGCCGATGTAAATCTTTTTTAATATGTAACAATTTTTTTCTCCAAAAACATGCGTATGCCCTTGCATTAGCGTCATTTTCTACATTCAGCCTAACATTTCTATTTTTATACCAGTCACGTGACACACAGCTGATACATGCGATGTAAATGGTATCGTGTGTGGACCCAAACCTATCCATTATGGATATCTATATTACCTTTCCTACATGTAAACAGTTACTTTGTTATAAAGTTTTTAAAAATAATACATTTTAAAAAGGTACTAAGATATCGCGTTTTCCATATATCCTTCCTTAACATAGCTGAGCATTGACCTCTTAAACATCAGAAATGTGATCAAGTGCCATGGAGGAAGTAAGTTGTTGCTATGCTTACACCACCATGTTGTTATGCAGCGCATAAGTAATACTGGGAGTTAAGAGTTTTTCATGTGGACTTTCAAAAATGTGTAGATTTCAACCCGAATTTACTCCGTTTGTACACGTTGTCTTATAAGCTTGATGTGCTAGCTATTACTTCAATTAAGAATGAATAATGAGTTATTCTTCATTATGTCATATTATTCATAATTAATAATCATTTTCATTTGGACATAAACTTGTGATATAATATTATCGTCACATACCTTAAATATGTTTAATAAGAGGTGCTGCAAAATATGCACATTGAAAAATATTCATTTCATTTAATCAATGAAACATCAAACATGTTGATATTTTAGAAAAAAAAAATTAACGTATGATTTTAAAAGAATATTAGATGTATATAATGGGAAATGATAAAAATAATATAATTATCTAATATATAAAAGGCTCTAAATAATTCCTAGCAGTCGTCCAAATAATTTATGTTTCAGTGAAAAATATATATTCAGCTACTTTTTCTCAAATTGATACTTTCCTGTTCGATTGTGTCACGCCAATTTTTAATCAATTGTGCGTTATCAATTCTATTGCTGAAATAAAAGATATGAATATGGCAGTAGGTACTATAACTCAACTTTTGTTTGATTACGCTGCTTTTGTTACAGTTTTGATATTTAGATTCATTAATTTCTGTTTAAAGGAAATCAACATCCAAATAAGCGCCCATATTTAAAATAGAAAAAGTGTATTTTTTTTCGTTGTAACAAAGCATTTAGACCTATAAACTATTATAATTCTCCACTTGATTTCTTCTGGTGCCCAACGAAAAGAAGAGGAGGATAAATAAATGTCACGTATTTAAAAAAAAAAAATCCATTTAGAAATTGAGATTTTTTTTTTTTTTTTTTTTTTTTTTGATGTTCATAACATTTTTGAAATAGAGTCAGATTTTTTTTAATCATTTTTTTTATTTTATTATTATTATTATTATTTATTTATTTATTTTTTATTGTGGTATGATAATTTTCATTCATTGTTCATTCATGTTGACGTGAAATTCGAAAACTATAAAGAAATGATTTAAATTCATTTCTTAAGCCCCCCCCCCCAAATAATAAAAAAAAAACCTTATAAATTTGATTCTGCATACAAGTTCTCTGCAGTTAATGTTTTAAGAAAAAATGATGCTGGATTCTCTCATAACAATAACTTAGCTTTAGATACCAGATCTTCCACCAATTCGTTTATATTCCGATATGCAATGAATGTGTTTCTTTACCCGAGGTCCTGTTTATAAATTTTTATGACGCCAATTTTAACTTGCTGTGTCCATTGTTTCAACATGTACATTCATCTCCAGCATTGTTTAATAATTGAAAGTTACTTTAATTCATATATTGTTTCAATATTATTCTAATGAACTAGAAATGGAAAAAAAAACCTCATAGAATTTGTTACATCTGTTATACATTTCACTACAACATTAATCTTTGACTAACAACTTAATTATATGGCAAACAAAAGATTTTTTCCATTGTCAATTCCGTAAATTTTGTACCAACAATCAAAGCAAATATATACGGAAATATTATCTCCCAGCATTTTAAATATCTGCAGGAACATGCACTTAGTCCAATCATTTTTTTTAAACTAACGCAGGATGCTGATCTAAATGACGACATTAGAACGGATCATCTTTATATATCTATAATGTTTATTTAAGTAATCAAATTGTTACAGTAATATTTGTTTTGTAATATTGTAAATAAAGGGTGCCACTTGATAACGACGTAATATACACTTAATATCAAGTCCTGCGTCACTTGCAGATAATATCAATACTTTTTCTCTGATGATCGCCACACAAAAAAAATTCCATACGGTAAGTGTTCTTTTTCCTTACTTCCATTGTTCTAGGTTGTATGATAAAGCCTTGTTTATATATATATATATAGAGAGAGAGAGAGAGAGAGAGAGAGAGAGAGAGAATACACACTTTTTTAAACAACTATTTTAAAACCTTCATGCAGCTCTATTTATCTTGTAGACTTGATAGTTTCGAGAGAAGATAAATTTATATGCAATGTTTTTTTCTTCCCGGGTTATATGAAGGTTTCACATACAATAGAAAGAAACAAGAAAGGAGATCTGGTGCCGCAAAAATGCAGAGCATATGTCGTTGTCAAAATGAGACCATAAGAGACATTAATCTGAAAGGTTTTCATCGACTGGATATTTCATCGGTACTTTTTAACCCATATATACTTAGGAATTCTTTTAAATATCACTTGAAAATGTCTCCAGAAAGGATTAAAAAACGTTCACAGTCATTGTCTAGTCTGTATAAAGGACAACAGAGCCAAATCAACATAATACCTGCGCTGCCGCTTCCAATTCTTTATCTTTATATTTTTCTTTAGAAGAGCTTCAAGAGAAGATAAAAGCTGCTGGAAAAATTGAAGATGCAGATGCTATAAAAGAAATTGTTATGTTTACATTGCCAAATGATATGAGACAAATTTGTGACAAGTTTTGTGTCGAGAAACCAGAGCATAATTTCATTTCTCGTGTTATTGTTGAAACAATTTTACACAAATATACCAAACTAAATGGTGGGAAATATAAAATTGTAAAGATATGGACAGGGTATAAATCTTATGCAAAACCTAATGAGAAGTTCGAAAATGAAAGTTTTATAGAAAATGTACCTCCGGAGGGATACAGAGATAAAGGAATCAATACTTTATAGGTTGTTGTAGAAGAAAACATAGACAGACAAAGTGGAAAATTCTGGGGACTTGATCTCATTGTCGTTTCGAAATACAAATGTAACCCAGAGGCCGAAGAATTGCTTCAATTTGAGTTTTGCGATTTGACAGATTCCAGTATAATACACATGGAAGATGATAAAATTCTGAAACTATTTGAAATGCATAGTAACATAACATTAATTAACAAATCAAATGTTCACTCACGAGGTTATAAATCTAATGCACAACGAATAGAAAAAAAGCCGACAATTGTCATATATTGTGAAGTGAAAGGAGTTATCCCTATCGGTGAAAAGTTATTTCCCACAAAAATAAATGGTTTTCAAGTTGATGTTCGAGAGGGAACTTCCTACCTTGCTTCAAACACACTGCGCTTTGGTGCAAGTATAAACGAAGAAGCATTTAAAACAAGAGGCCCAGGGGCCACATCGCTCACCTGAGCACTATGGCTAGGAAAAAGCAGAAATCACTTCAATCTTGAAAGGTTGAAAAGTTTAAATATAAAAGTGGTTGGGGGGGGGGGTGTCAGGAATTGAACAAATTTGAATCTACATTATCTGAGGATGCTTCCATTTAAATATGACCAATCATGGCTTTGCTGTTCTTGAGTAGAAGATTTTTAAAGATTTAACCTATGTATTCCTATGTAAAACTTTGATCACCCATTGTGGCCCCACCCGACCCACAGGGGTCATGTTTGAACAAACTTGAATGTACACTATCTAAGAATGCTTCCATATAAATATGACCAATCATGGCTTTGCTATTCTTAACAAATAGTTTTTTTTAAAGATTTTTACTATGTGTTCCAATGTAAAACTTTGATGGCCCATTGTGGCCCCACCCGACTCCCGGGGGTCATGATCCGAGCACATTTGTATGTACACTATCTGAGGATGCTACCATATAAATGTGACCAATCATGGCTTTGCTATTCTTAATAAATTGTTTTTTTTTTTTTTTAGAATTTTTACTATGTGTTCCTATGTAAAACTTTGATCGCCCATTGTGGCCCCACCCGACCCCCGGGGGTCATGATTTGAACAAATTTGAATGTACACTATCTGAGGATGCTACCATATAAATATGACCAATCATGGCTTTGCTGTTCTTGAGAAGAAGATTTTTACTATGTGTTCCTATGTAAAACTTTGATCGCCCATTGTGGCCCCACCCGACCCCCGGGGGTCATGAGTTGAATAAATTTGAATGTACACTACCTGAGGATGCTTCCATGTAAATATGAGCAATCATGGCTTTGCTGTTCTTGAGAAGAAGATTTTTAAAGATTTTTCCTATATATTCCTATGTAAAACTTTGATCGCCCATTGTGGTCCCACCCGACCCCCGGGGGTCATGAGTTGAACAAACTTGAATCTACACTACCTGAGGATGCTACCATATAAATATGACCAATGATGGCTTTGTTGTTCTTGAGAAGAAGATTTTTAAAGATTTTTCCTATATATTCCTATGCAAAACTTTGATCGCCCATTGTGGCCCCACCCGACCCCCGGGGGTCATGATTTGAACAAATTTGAATCTACACAACCTGAGGATGCTTCCATGTAAATATGACCAATCATGGCTTTGCTGTTCTTGAGAAGAAGATTTTTAAAGATTTTTCCTATATATTCCTATGTAAAACTTTGATCGCCCATTGTGGCCCCACCCTACCACCGGGGGTCATGATTTGAACAAACTTGAATCTACACTACCTGAGGATGCTTCCAAGTAAATATGACCAATCATGGCTTTGCTGTTCTTGAGAAGAAGATTTTTGAAGATTTTTCCTATATATTCCTATGTAAAACTTTGATCACCCATTGTGGCCCCACCCGACCCCCGGGGGTCATGATTTGAACAAACTTGAATGTACACTATCTGAGGATGCTACCATATAAATATGACCAAGTATGGCTTTGCTGTTCTTGAGAAGAAGATTTTTAAAGATTTTTCCTGTATATTTCCTATGTAAAACTTTGATCGCCCATTGTGGCCCCACCCTACCCCCGGGGGTCATGATTTGAACAAACTTGAATCTACACTACCTGAGGATGCTTCCACATAAGTTTCATGTTTTCAAGCACAGTGGTTCTTGAGAAGAAGATTTTTTAATGATGCCATTAATTTTTCACGAATTCTTAATTATCTCCCCTTGGAAGAGGGCGTGGCCCTTCATTTGAACAAACTTGAATACCCTTTACCCAAGGATACTTTGTGGCAAGTTTGATTGAAATTGGCCCAGTGGTTCTTGAGAAGAAGTCGAAAATGTGAAAAGTTTACAGACGGACAGACGGACAGACAGACGGACAGACGGACAGACGGACTACAGACAAAATGTGATCAGAAAAGCTCACTTGAGCCTTCGGCTCAGGTGAGCTAAAGACTGGAACATTAGGAGGCTTTGTAGATCTTCAAAATCCATGCATGAGGGCATTTATTACATGTGCTCATGTAGTATTACCTACTGATGTTTTACAAAAAAACTTGCATGAGGACTACGTGCGCAAAAAAGAAGCAATTAAAGTATATAACAAAGAACGTAAGGAAGTAGGCCGAGTTCAAAAAGTCAAATTTAATCATAGTAGTCCAAACGAGGTCAGCATCGATGCAGCTCTTATAAAGATTACAGATCTACATCCCGCTGATGGATATTTTGCAGATGTATATGTAGAGAATCAACTAAATGGAGCTGGTAAGTGAAAAAAAAATCTTAAAGTCTTTTTTGGGGGGGATACACATCTAGTACAGTTTATGGAATGTCTTGGCAATTGTCATTGCATTTATTTTTGTCTGTTTAGGATTTACAGATCCTGAAAGACTGCACTTTTCAAATGGACAAATAGAACAGATTGATATGTTCAACTTTCGAAAGCAGATTATCAAGGTTGGTGCCTCCAGTGGAATTACTCTTGGTTCACTGAGAATTGGAAGAAGCAGTGCCCAGATAATGAACGATTGTGATGTCAGGATGGATCATTCTTTTCCAATTCGCTTGTTTGGGCAGTTAGAGGTCATTCCAAGGATAGACCCATCCCAACCCACTGATGCCAGACAAGCGTTCATCAATGACGGGGATTCAGGAGCTCTCATTTTTGCAATTGGAATGATTATCCGGTTGTTCTTAAATGCATAGGAATAGCTGTTGCAAGAACCTCTTATGGAGCGTGCCTAATGACTCCAATTGACAAAGTCTTCGATGCTCTTGAACTTCCTTATAACTGTCTTTCAAAGTTTTCTATTCCAAGATGTAATCAGGAGACTGATTCTGAAGCTCTTCAGAGCATGCTAATGTCCATAACACAGCAACTAACAGCAGTACAGTCAAATATGGCAACGAAACACGACATTCATGAGACTAATGAACGTCTCGGATGTGAAATTAAGAATACCGCTGAAAATCTTGGACGCGACATTTATAATACTAATGAGAGTATTGAACGTCTTAAAAGTGACTTAGAGAAGTTTAACGTTACTTAACTTCTCTGAACTGCCTAGATATGACGTGAGGGGAAAGTGTTACTTTTTTTTTTCATATGACATGTAGATATTGTTTTACGTTGATGTTAAATTCAGGTGTACGGATTGTTGTTTCAAGCTTCATGTGCTGTTATGGTGGTGAACATTTACAATATATTGTCATTCCTTTCTCTTGTCTGATATGTACATGTGCTTACTCAAACAACAACAAATAATGAATGTGAAATGCTCTCTTAAATGTCCGTAGACAGACTAGGAATTTAAAAATTGTGTATATATTAGACTGGCACTAGTGATTTACAAGTATAAATTGAGAATATTATATGTGAATCTATTAGGGAAGAATGTCCTCTAATTGTATTTAGCTTGGGGATTGTATGTAATATATCCTATTTTGTATAAATTGTGAGGAAACATGGAAAATGCCCCTTGTATATGGACAAGTTGAATTCCTCGTGAAATATTCTTTTAAGAAGTAAAATTCAGACTCGCCCCATCACATTTAATACACAACGGAATTCGGACAGCCTTCACGTAGCTGCGTAGATAACACTAATCTGATGTGGGTAGAAAGTGACCTCTTTGTCGCTGAAAACGGTTACAAACATGTCACACTGGTATTCCCCGTCAAAATAGATTTGGTATAAAAAATCACTTGGCAGTAAATTTAAATTTGTATAAGAATATATAATGACATATTAAATGTAACGGAAATATAATAGATAATAAAGGTTATTTGGATACTGATATAAGTAAAGGGTTAGTATCTTATTCACACACATTTGTGATATAAAATGTTTTCTTTTTATCAACATAAAACACCAGTGTGATAGAGAACATACAACAAATATAAACTGTGAAAAAAAAATTTCTTGGGGGTTTAGTTTTTGTTGTTTTCTTGTGAAGAGCCCAACGAATTCATGTTGTCCAAGAAGAGACCTAGTGCATTTTCCCACAATGGTTATCGTTCGTTGAACGAAAACTCCCAAGAGTAGTAAAACGTCACAATAGCCTGGTTCACGTCACAAAATTGCTGATGGACTTGTGTAAATTGTTTCAGTAACACTGCGTTAAAATTGAAAGTGAATTTAAGAGCTGTGCCGAATATTAAAGTTTATATATATTATATATATAAGCCCTCAGGTAATATGATTTTTCTTGGCTGAATAAATCTTCATATTTCCCTCACGATCATGCGATAAATGTATAATAGACTGCCTCTGTTTAAAAACTGATCGTCCTCGGAGCATATTCTTGAATAAGTTACGAGACGTAAACAACATGTTATATTTTTTTTTCAAGTAAGTTATTGCTATGCCTAATCCCCCAAGTTGATTCCTCAATGGATCATTGGTGTTAAAGTTTTTCATCTGGACTTATAACAATTTCTTCGAACAATATGTAGATTTGAACCCGAATTTCCTTCGTTCGTACACATTGTCTATAGAGCTTGCTGAACTCATTATTACGTCACTTTAGTATGATTAATGAAATAAACATTTCATAATATTCAACATATTATTCTTCATTTTGCATGATATTATTGATAATGAATAATCACTATAATTTGCATATACTGAAATAGGATCGTCACATGTACCCTAAGTAAGAGTATGGTAAGAGGTGCTGTGAAATTTGCATGATGAAAAAAAGAAAACATTTTTATTTTAAATTACTGTAAGATCATACAAATTAATTTTCTAGTATTATAATGTATGATTTAAAAGCCTTTACATTTTGATATATTAAAAAGAATTGGACATGATGATAATCTTCTAATAATAATTTATCAAAGCCTTTCAATTGTGCCAAGCAGTCATCCAAATAGTTCAGGTTTTAGTGAGGAATATATTTAGCTACTTCTGTCAATTTGATACCTTCCTAATCGATTGTGTCGCGCCATGTTTGATACGTAATCAATTCTGTTGTTGAAATAATTGCATTTATCACCATATTGTGATAAATGCCTTTAATTCCAGTGCAGGCGCGATAACTCTTGTATCCTTATTCCCGGCAAAACATTCGTGAGACCATGAATTTTATATACATTGAGTAAATAAAATCAAGCCCCCTAGCGATACTGATTTAGAAAATTCTAGAAGGAGAGCAGAGAAAAAGCCTGACATCTTTAAAAATTTCATCGAGTCTATCCGCTGCCATCAGTTAAATTACAAGTCATAATGCCTCCCAAAGCTAGAAAGAGAGGACGTATGGACAGTCAAGCAAATCCGGCCAAAAGAAAAAGAAGACCTAGCCGACGTTTAATCGAGGCACAACACTCGGATAAACCCCAAGCGTCAGACAAGCCAGAGACGCAGCAAGCAGTGGCACATGAGGCAGCACCTTTATTGGCAAGTGAAAGCGATCGGACAGGGTCCGTCACAGCAAGACACGGGTGCAGGTATAAACATCGATTTCAATCAAAATTCTCGCGGAGTGAGAAGCTTGGATACAAATCAGTCGGGCTCGGGTTTTAATTCGGTAACTCAATGTATTGGGGGTCTCTCGATTGGGGAACAGGTGCAAGTTACTAGTAGTCGCCCATCCGCTGAAATTAGTATTTGTGACCCCATAGGCAGTCATGTGCCCGTAGCCATCCGAGAAAAAATATGGGCAGGTTCTTATATAGATCTGGCATTATTGTTAAAACAGGCCCATGACCTTAGGACTGACCCTAACATCACAGGGGAGCTTGTGATTAAAAATGGCCAACTAGTTGTTGAAAAACAACACTTGAAGTCGATAAATAATATACACATTTGGACAACTGCATTTATTATTTACATGTCAATATACCTCGAGAGGTTTCCAGGGAAAGCCCAAGAAATGATTAAGTACATGCACAGTATTCGTTTGGCTGCCAGTAGACAGGGTCATTTGGGTTGGTCCAAGTATGACGAACAATTCCGCTTAAAAAAAGAGAGGCACCCTACTTCATCATGGGGGGAAGTGGATTTTGAATTGTGGGTAATGTTGATATCCCCGGGGCAGTACGAACAATCTGGTTCACAAACTTCTCATAGGGACATATTTTCAGGAAATGTTGGGGGTAGTTCCTTTCGTGCACGGACACAAACAACTTATCTCGGAACAACTACTTAGTGTGGTGGGTCCGGATTCAAACAAAGCTATAACATTAATAAACCACAGTCATCAAGGTCCGTCGGCAACTGCTTTGTCTTTAATAGAGGCTCATGCTCCTTTAATCCCTGCAAGTTTAGACACAGATGTGCGAACTGTGGGGGACCTCATCCCCAGATCAACTGCCCATCCGGTCAGAAATAATGCTGATATGACTCTATATGACCTTGCTGCCACACCCATTAAATACAACCAACTTTGTAACGAATTAGAATTATATCCTTTCAATTCAGAAAAACTTCAACTGTTAAATGGTTTTAAATTTGGTTTTCCGCTACACTATGCTGGCCCAAGAACTTATAGGGAAGCAAAAAATCTTAAATCTGCCAGAGACGCCCCTCAAGTTGTCGAGCAAAAGCTTGCTAAAGAAGTCACCTTGGGTAGAATGGCTGGTCCTTTTCACGATATTCCTTTCCCCACGCTTCGCGTATCACCAGTAGGCCTCGTGCCCAAGAAAGATGGGGATGTCCGTTTAATTCATCACTTGTCCTACCCAGACTTTGATTCAGTTAATTATTTTATTGACCCGGACATTTGCACAGTGAAGTATAGCAATATAGATGAAGCAGTATTGATGATACAGAAATTGGGTCAGGGTGCCCTCCTGGCCAAAACTGACCTGAAGAGTGCATTCCGCTTGTTGCCTATTTACCCAGGGGACTTTGACCTTTTAGGTATCAAGTGCAATGAAAAATACTATTTTGACAAATGTTTGCCGTTTGGTTCCATGCTTTCTTGTGCCTTATTTAACCAGTTTAGTAAATTCTTGCATTGGCTCATATGTAAAAAATCAAACAATCAAAACCTCATGCATTACTTAGATGATTTTTTATTTGCAGGAAAAGCAGGTGACTCTATTTGTAAACATACGCTCGATATCTTTCATCAGGTCTGTGCTGAACTTGGGGTCCCTATAGCCAATGACAAGACGGTAAAGCCCACAACATGCTTGACATTTTTAGGAATAGAATTTGATACTGCGTCTATGCTTATGCGTTTACCACAAGATAAATTGACTGAGCTACGTACTAGAATTCAAGACAGCTTAAGGGCCAAAAAGATTACTTTACGAGACTTGCAGTCTATAATAGGGTTATTGAATTTCGCCTGTCAGGTAGTTGCAGCAGGTAGAGCTTTTATTAGGAGACTTATCGATGCCACAATAGGTGTAAGGAAGGCAAAACACAAAATAAGAGTAACATCTTCTATGAAATTAGACTTAGTTATGTGGCTTGATTTCCTTAATCATTATAATGGAGTGACCCTCTTTCCTGAGAGACTCTGGGTCTCCAAAGATACTCTCCAGTTATTCACAGATAGTGCTGGGGGTATGTCGGGGGGATTTGGAATAATTTTTCATAATAAGTGGGCTTTTGGTAGATGGCCTCAGCATTGGTCAGAAACAGGTAGGCTGCGCGACATGACATTTCTCGAGTTGCTTCCTGTAGTAGCGGCCATATTAGTGTGGGGTCCTCAGTTGGCTAATAAAAAGATATTATTTCATATTGACAATCAGGCAGTTGTACACATAGTCAACAAACAGACTTCTAAATCTGAGGACGTTATGAAACTGGTTAGGAAACTTGTACTTAATACTCTTCATTTTAACATAAGGTTTAAGGCAGAGTACATAGATACCAAATCAAATGCAATTGCGGATTCTATTTCTCGTTGCCAGTGGCGTCGGTTTCGGGCTTTGGCTCCACAAGCAGACCCAGCACCAATCCAATTGCCCCTAGAAATCTGGGAAATTTGACACTGGAAACCAATAAACTGTTAAAGGCCTCTATGGCTGAGAATACTTGGCACACATATAAGGCAGCTTTCCAAAGTTTCAATCATTTCAGGTATTTGTTTGGTTTTCCGACTACTTGGCCAGCTCCTTTAGATCATGTAGTTCATTATATAGCATATATGTCAGTTGAGGGTAAATCCCCTGGATCTATTAAAACATATATATCGGGCTTGTCATATATGTACAAAATTCATGGTCTTGCAGACGTTACCAAATCTTTCATTGTTTCAAAGTTGTTAGAAGGGGCTGCAAGGCTGACACCAAAACAAGATACACGAGCCCCTATAACTCTAGAAATGCTTGTATCACTTCTCCAGGCTTTGGAGAAGGTCTGTTCTTCTAGTTATGAAGTTCACCTTTTTAAGGCTGCTTTTTGTTTAGCATTTTTTGGTTTTTTAAGAGTAGGCGAATTGGGTTGTAAATCGCTGAGAGGGCAGGACTCAAGACCTTTGCAACAAAACGACATTGACATCATTCAAGTTAATGGACACAAGCAGGTTAAGCTGACTATAAGACAATCAAAAACAGACCAATTAGGTAACAAGGCCACCTTGTTTTTGTTTAGTACAGGAGGACCAGCTTGTCCTGTTTCTACCATAAGTAATTTTTTAGGGGTTCGAACTCGAGGCTCACCAAGTGCTAATCAATTCCTGGTGCATTTCGATGGTAAGCCTTTAACACGCTACCAGTTTTCTGCCCTGTTAGCTAAAACTTTACAATTCTGCAACATCAAGAATGGGCGTTATAGGTCACATTCATTTCGCATAGGGGCAGCAACAGAGGCAGCAATGAGGGGCATACCTGACCAAATAATCAAAGAATGGGGCAGATGGAAGTCGGGGGCATACTCTTCATACATTAGATTCACATAATTTATAATACTAATTTTTTTTTTTTCCTTGCTAACAAACTTCAAGTTTTGTAGGTTATAGGAGAATAGTATGGGTGGTGGGATCATCCATAGTATACTGGGCAGCCCGAAGAGCCACCAATAGACCTGGAGGAAAAAACCTTACACTTCAAGATAAGAACATCTCCATAATGTGGTTTGGTGTCAGGGGAATGAGATGGAAAGAATTTGACTCTTTTTTTCGAGAATAAACTGAAGTCTACCCCACCACCAAATTAATTGGTGGTACACCTGGGTTCCAATGACCTAGGCATATTGCCTGGAGGGGAACTAATTCAAAATATCACATGCTCCTTCCTTCGTTGCAAGTTATTGGCTCCAAACATGTCTGTTATTTGGTCTGATATGTTACCTCGCTTATACTGGCACAATGCCAAATCTGCATCCAAAGTTGATGCTATGCGAAAAGATGTAAACCGTAAAGTTAAGCAATTTCTTAAAGCAGAAGGGGGCTTGGTCATCAGGCATCCAACAATTACTTTTGCACAAAAACAGCTGTTTAGATATGATGGCACACATTTAAATGATTTAGGAAATTCAGTGTTTCTTAATAGTCTGCAAGGTGGTCTGGAATCCTTCTTGGGCAATCAGATGGACGTAAAGGTATTCCCAGATGACATAGCTTGATAGCATGAATTTCAAAGAAGTCTATAGTAGGTGTTTATGTATATAGATATGTATATATTTGCATTTATCGACCTTAATATGTTTAATGGAAGGATGGTGGGTGAAATTATAATAGGCGGTAGGCTAATATACCACACAACACGCGAGTGGCGGGTGAACTTGTATAGACAAGTTCATTTGGCGGAGTTCGGGGATTACCACGAATGAGGATTTCTACCATGTCTGGCTCAAAACTCTGGGTAATCTATCCTCAGTACTGGGGAAGATTCGGGGGTTACCTCAGCGGTACCTGAGGGACCAGCTTAATCCTTGTGGTACCAAGGGCAGGCTTTGGGGGTCTACCCCTGGGGGTATTATCCCCAGGTAGTTGTTTTATACCAGGGGAGACAGTATAGAGTTAGGGCCCGAGTCAGAACTTGAATTCCTTGTTTGTATGTGGCAGTCACTCTTGTTGGTACCAAGAGGTCTGTTCCCACCACAGTTAATTTCCCTGTGGGGGCGCTATCGCGCCAGGTTAGTAGGGAGGTCATCCCGGTAGGCAGGTAGCGATTCCCTGTTTTCCGCCGGTTTACTTTCATTGATATAATGTATAAATAGATTGTGACAAACGCGTGCCACGAAATGTTAATGCTGCTTGTATTATTAATAAATTGAGTTTAATTGATTTGTAGTTAATAGTTGTGAATCTGGAATTAATTGCATTTATCACCATATTGTGATAAATGCCTTTAATTCCAGTGCAGGTGCGATAACTCTTGTATCCTTATTCCCGGCAAAACATTCGTGAGACCATGAATTTTATATACATTGAGTAAATAAAATCAAGCCCCCTAGCGATACTGATTTAGAAAATTCTAGAAGGAGAGCAGAGAAAGAGCCTGACATCTTTAAAAATTTCACCCACCCACCCTTCCCATTTTAAAAGAACATATACTTGCTGTGTTTTTTTGTAATTCTGTGATTTCAGTGAATGGAGTCTGTTAACAATTGAAACTCGAGAAAGTTGCACTTGGAGAACTTGTATCCGATGGACTCGGTAAAAAATGATATGGACTGTGCCTAACGGTGTACACTGTGCACAGTGGGACTGTTTGTGGAATAGCTGAAATGTCATTGATTAGCAATAATTGCTAAGGAATAACGAGTTCTGGTGCTTCAGTGACGGATGTTTTTATAGCTATGTTTATATTTACTTTGTGTTTTAATACGTATACTGTCAGTGTGTAACACACAGTTTAAGTGTTACAATCATAGTTTGCAAATGCATAATTTTTCTTTTATTTTTTGGGATTAGGGTAAAGTCAGAAAAGTCACAATCTGGGACGGGGGCGGCGGAGTTCGGGGATTACCACGAATGAGGATTTCTACCATGTCTGGCTCAAAACTCTGGGTAATCTATATCTATATAATCTATAATCTGGGTACTGGGGAAGATTCGGGGGTTACCTCAGCGGTACCTGAGGGACCAGCTTGATCCTTGTGGTACCAAGGGCAGGCTTTGGGGGTCTACCCCTGGGGGTATTATCCCCAGGTAGTTGTTTTATACCAGGGGAGACAGTATAGAGTTAGGGCCCGAGTCAGAACTTGAATTCCTTGTTTGTATGTGGCAGTCACTCTTGTTGGTACCAAGAGGTCTGTTCCCACCACAGTTAATTTCCCTGTGGGGGCGCTATCGCGCCAGGTTAGTAGGGAGGTCATCCCGGTAGGCAGGTAGCGATTCCCTGTTTTCCGCCGGTTTACTTTCATTGATATAATGTATAAATAGATTGTGACAAACGCGTGCCACGAAATGTTAATGCTGCTTGTATTATTAATAAATTGAGTTTAATTGATTTGTAGTTAATAGTTGTGAATCTGGAATTAAAAGATAATTATGGTTATGACTGTACATACTGCCTCTCAACTTTTGTTTGATTACACTGATTTAATATCAGGTTTTCTGTTTACAGTTATGCCAATCTACTTTTTTGACATGTACCTTTTTGGAAGAGTCAACAAGTATTAAAGATAAAATAAATATTTACAGCAAGATGAGACTCGTTTTCATTGTATTTGAATTTGATCTACTATGACAAATTAATGTGCGCATTAGTTTAATTTTACATCCTTAAGGAGGGACCTATGTTCGAAAAGTTTTTGTGTGAAATTTTAAAAACTTTGACATTTCTTTCCTTGCAACTTACATGTACCTATAAATTTTAGGCAATAAAAATAAAAGCTTTATGTGCTTATTTTCACACAGCAGCACATGCAAAAGCAGTGCGAAATTCTACAAAAAAAATATTTCATAATAGCTTCGATTCTACAAAAAATTTGCTTTAAAAGAACCAAAACGCCAAATTACATTTAAAATTAATATTTATTTCAATTATTTGATTTAAAGCTTTAAAAGAAAGGGAAATTGATTATAATTCGTCTTGTTTGAAGAAGTATAATGGAGCACAATGTAAGCATCACCCCATATTCCTTGATGTATTCTTTACAATTTCGTTATGTATTGTGGGTAATATCTTAAAAAGTCTTTGTGTGAAAATGTTGTTGTAATTTTTTTTTTTTAAATTTAGCCATCTTTTTATTTTAAGTAAAGCAAAAAGTATACTTTTATGAATAAATAAACGAGGAATATGCAGTTTTCCTTAATTTTCTTACTATTGTGTCATACATTTTGACATTTCTGCACTAAGGCAAGAGTAGGTAAGCATTGAAGAACACAAGAATATAAAACTATTTTTCAGAAAACAAGTATTTCATTTGGATTAATTACTATTTACATTGATTTAATCTTTTCTACCTGATTTCAATCATTCTGTTACCCCCTTCCCTCGGCGTCAACAACCAACTTCTATTACTTGACAAATAGATTTACTAATCTATTAGCATGAATAGGTCCAAGTACATTTTTTTTTTTTAAATTTTGTTAGTTTTATTGTGAAAATACAATTAATGTTAATCGCAAAATCAAACACATTTTCCTGTTATAAACCGCTTTGATTGCTGTAACTTATCTTTTTGCACTAAATAGCATGCTACCAAAGTACTTTTCCTCAGCTGAAATTGCTATGAGTTATCAATCAACAAAAGAGAATTCTAATAACAAATATTGTAAATCAAAGAAATCTGTATTATTAAAAAATTAAATGTTCTTTTTAAAAACTATGAACATTCCTAATACCTGTTATTAGCTACTTACAAATGGTATATCACAGTTCCAAGCTCATAAATGCAAATGTCAACTGGTAAAAAGAAACGCCGCTATTGTGACGTCCAATAACGCTGCTTTGACGGAAGCATAGGTCCCTCCTTTAAAATGACGTTCACTGAGGGTTTTAGTTGACAGAAATGGAATGCTACAAAGAACAACATTTTTAAATAAAAAATGTTCTAAACGGACAAAATATCCATATTATAGCTCAATTTTAGTTTCAAAATCTAATATTTTATTATTTGAAGAAAATATGCAAAAATTAAAATAAATTTATTGTGATGCAGATGAAATTCGGACTAATTTTTGATGTTCCTTTTCGTTCATTTTTTTTCTTGCAATATTTTTTATAAAATAATAAAGATTTAATTTGTTTTTGACAACATTCTGCAAATATTATTTGTGTTAAAGCTCATTTATGATTTAAAATAATTGAATGACATGCAATTAAGAAATTTAAAAAAAATCCAGACAACATATGTCAGAAATTTTATCATTGAACTCATAAAATTTTAATACCAGCATAATAAGGGCAACAAAAGTGAACTGAAGCTTTAAATAGTTTAGAGTTCTTATCATTCAGTTTTTAATAATACTGGATTAGAAATGGGTAAAAATTGGAAAATAGTCAGGGGAAATCTGGACAGAGATAATTAAGAAAGAACTTGGTACGTAAAGCCCATTTATTGTCACTGTCTCTAAATTTGATGAAGGTTTTCATATCTAAGATGCGTCCTTTCAAAAAAAAAAATTGAGATTATCACTAACCTTTTTTTTTCGTCAGAGGTTTCTAAAAATGGAAAGTTTCTTTAAGAATTACAACTATTGACGCGATGACGTCATCACGGCGTTACTGATTTTGACATTTCGTTAAAAGAAAAATATGTAGATTCTCTGAACCGAAAACTATTTACTTGAACCCGCCTTATATCCCCCGCCCTAAAAAATGGCACTTTTATTTCAATTCATAATAACTGAAATAGCTGGAACGAATGTAATAATTTGTACGAGTAAATAATTCTCTGACAAAACAATTTCATCAGACAAGTAATGAAACTTGATTCATCCTTTCAGACGAAACAAGGTGCTTACTTCTTTTAAAATTATACATACATGAAATTTATACAGTCAAACCTGTATTAAGCAGTCACCTGCGGGAACCATTAAAAGTTACCTTTATAGAGAGGTGACCTTTGAAAAGAGGTTCATCTTTTTTCAAGAAAAATTCTTTTCCAAGTTATGTTAGTTCTGTGTTTTAAAAATACTACATCATAGAATATTAAAGAAAGATGTGTTTTGGACATCAATGGTCTCAGTTAGATTTTTTAAAAATTTAAATAGTCTCAAGATTAAGTTCAAGATAAATTTGATGACTCCAACAAAAAATATGTTGAGTCTAATAAGGGCATTGCATTATCCTCCCTCCAAACTACAACAAAACTTTCTTTTATTATAGAATTACATTATCATGTTGTGCCATGAATAAAATAAATTCTATTTTTTATCTAAACTGCTTCTAAAAAATCAAGTTTAGTTAGTCTTGATAATTGTATGTTTAACAATACATAAATTGTAGCCTAATAAACAGACAGGTTATAATATTCTCAGTTTATCAAAGCACTGCATAATACAAATTGATATATGAAATTCACAATTGTTGTGAGCAATGAAGCGTGACTAATCCTAGTAGTCGTCTTACCTAGTTGAAAATCACGATAATCAGAACACATTGTGTAAACAAACACAGTTAATTAGGGTTTCTACAAATAATATGTTTCCTATGTGTTAAAAACGGCCTGTCATGCGTTTACACAATTACACCTATCGGAGTTGGGCATGCCAAACGTGAACTAACAATTAGGAACACCTAATTATTGTCTCCGTTAATGAATAGGTAAATAAGGGTGCCTTGTGTATCACTCAGAATTTTTTAAACCAGATTCCAATTCAATAAGATTAAGATTCTCGTACGTCCGTTTTCCTTATAACCTTTTCGGTCACTTGCACCCTTGTTTTGTTTTGTTAAAAAAATTAATAAATTATCCAATATTTTAAATGGTTTTAATAAGGCCAATTATTTTTTCCATGAACCAATTATTTACATTAGTGACAAAATTGAAAGTCACCTGACTTTAGGTCTGGTCACGTGATCGGACAAAATGGCCACTATATACGAGTTAAAACAGCAATTTTACATGAAATTTGATGACCGCTGACCGCATTACGCAGGTGACCGCTTAATAGAGTTACATTATATAGGAAAATTCATTGGGAGGAAATAAAATGACCGCATAGGACAGGTGACCGCTGGATAAAGGTGACCGCTATGTCAAGTTTGACTGTAAATACTTTTTATGCAAAAAATTCCTAATAATTTTTCCTCAGCCATTCTTTGCATTGCCTTAAAGTTACATTTAAGATTTAAAAGACACATATATTACATGTAGTTTTAGAAAATATCCCACCTTTAAAAAAATTGGAACGTTCCATATAAAGTTGTAAAAAATTGGATTTGTTGACAATGAAACAGCCATCAACACCACTCCTCTCTTTTTCATTCCAACAAATGATAAAGTTATTAATTTCGTATTTTCTACTTCCATATAAACGTATAAAGTACACGCTATTTCGGGGTATATAATTTCCATCATGCTAATATACATGTATGATTATATATTTATATATGTACATGTAAATTAGTTTGTTATCGAGAAATAAATATAAAGAGCCATAGCTGCCTTACCGACGACAAGGCCGACTCTCGAGTTTAAAAGGAAATCACCTGTTTCTATTTATAGATATACTGTACCTTTTCAATTCATGAGCAAACTATGTAATATGATTTGAGGACGAGTTTTATATTTTTATAGTTGCAAGTATGTCAAATGACAATCATTTTACTTGTTCAGTGCTCTAATTCCGAGACAAATTATTTACGCAGAAAATAACAATAAAACAAGTTGCTATGAATTTGCAAACTTTAATAAAATAGTTGACTGTCTTTTTCCAAGTTACTTTCTAAGGGTAATGTGTATATTATAACTTTCTGAAATTGTGTATATTATAAAACATAATTAAGAAAAAGGTAGAAAAGATACACAAAGAAAAAAAAAATAATAAAAAAAAAACATGAATGGAAAAATGTGGGGCTCGAACTCGCAATCACCATATTTACATTCCAGCAATCATACCGCTGCGCCAACGAAGTCAATGATGTCAAGTTGATAAATTTAAGACAGATAGCTAAATCTTACGATTATATGAGAAGAAAAATTTAATATACATTTTCATCATTTTCAATATGAAGACCACCTTTAACCAAAATTATCTAAAGGGAATGAAGTGCAGACATATCCAAATAAAATTATTCAAAAGTTGTTTTTCTGGTTAAGGGTGGTCTTTGGCAACAGTTTGTCATCGTTAAGTGGATACCTCAATATTTACTATATATTCTATACAAACTGGATAATTTTCAAATTCATCATATGAGGGAACTATTAACATTTCAATATCATTATTATGTGATTTGGTTTAAAGCATGTATAAACTAGGACTGTATGACAAAATTTTGGTTAAAAAATGTATTTAAGAAATCACTAGTAGAGTAGGCGAAAATGCCTATCAAATGCGCTATGGCTCTTTAAAAAAAAAAAAAAATCCTCGAAGGCTTTTAATAAGAAATGTGTGCGATTCGTTTTGATTCATTTCTCGGTGAACAAAATAATAAATAGAGCCGTGGCTTATAATTCAACTTAAGTGAAAGAACATGCTACTCTGCATGTATAAATTATTTAATTAAAATACTCTTGGGAAATTGTGCACAAAATTTACATGTCGATTGATAGGAAATGTACACAATTTATCGGGAGCGGA
Source organism: Saccostrea echinata (assembly GCF_033153115.1). Lineage (NCBI taxonomy): Eukaryota > Metazoa > Mollusca > Bivalvia > Ostreida > Ostreidae > Saccostrea > Saccostrea echinata. Next base: position 2,940,879 of record NW_026889807.1, on the reverse strand, counting down.
TCCAGAGGCCTGATTCCCTAAATGTTATAAAAATAAGATGCCTACACAATAATATTATATATATGATTTGCATATTTTTTCCACGTCAACTATGGAAATCTGTACGTGTCGTTTTCTAAAACATCCAACAGAGACAGACAAGCGACAGACAGTTGCATTGATATCTGTAAACGACCGATCAACAACCCATGTTGAGTGGAGAGTCACGGAAAATAAGAAAGGAATATCGGTAGTTTGAAGTCAAATTCATGATATAAACTTGCTTGCTGGTACACTATTGAACTTTATTATTAAACAAATTATCAAATCATTAAAATACAAATAATCGAGAGGCAGAATAACAGAAAACTCACTTTGAAAAAAAAATATTTTCCTTTTTTTTTTCTCAATTATTTTTATAAGCTATAAATATTGAGTCTTTTTTTAGTTCAGTTAAAAATGATACGAAATTTAATTTAATCTTGTTATTTTCGGTACAATAGGCAAAGCATGTGCTTTTTTTTTTTTTTTTTTTTTTATAGATTTATACCCCTTGCCAGACCCAGAATTAATTATGGAGAGCAATTATATCACTCAACAATTTGCTTGATCAATTTTATTTTCTTTTTTTAAACAAAACTAGATTTTTTGTGTATGTTTTTGATTAGAAAAAATCTTTAGAAATATACTTGGAAAGGGAGGGGGGGGGGGGTGAATACAGAAGTTTGATTAAAAATTTGTTGGAGAATGTTAGTATATAAATATGGCATTTCCATTCCCTTATTCTTGTAATTAACGACTCAAAATACGGAAACTGACCACAGTGATAACTGCTTTGAAAAGTAGTTAAACCACTGACTTATATTGATCGTAAATAGTACAGCACATGCCTATATTACAAGTCTATGGGAGTTAAAGTTGTGAAGGTAAGAAGAAATGATTTATAAAACTATGTGACAATTCCCTATCATTTAAAAGAGCTAGGAGCTCCAAGGGCAAAAATCGGCCCCATCTCAGAAATTAATTATATTTTTCTTATTATATGCTGTGGATGTCGTATTTTTCAAAAACAACATTAAATTGTTCGAGATGGTTAATTTTGGGAGAAAATCAAACCATAAACAAAATACCGTTAAAAGTCTGTAACATTAGAAAAAATATCTTCATTACATGAACATGAACACAATTTACTGCATAAATGCTCATTGAGTTACATAAGATTTACGCAAATGGGAATACATATAAAAATAATATCTGGACAAAATTTTTAGATGAAGCGCAAAAAAGTTGAAAAAAAAAACGCCTACAATACTTTCTATTTCCATCATTGAAACTTTTCAAATTAGAAGCGAGTTTGGTCGTGTGACCGTAACAACAATGAGATAGCGGAGAATACAAAACATGCCGATCCCAATTTAATTTAGAATGTTAAATGTTTTTGTCATTCCAGTTAAAGAATAGAAGAACTAAATGCTTATGTGAAATGTCGAAAGCCCTGAACTTATCACCAATTGATAAACATTACGACGTTTAGAAACAAACCGTCAACACTGAGTCTTGTCAACAACTTCCTGTGGTGAATAAATTGACGTTGTTTTATCTACTTCTGATGCATGATAAGTCCATAACATTACAGTGTCTCATTTTCATGTTTGTTCGGCGGTTTGTTTGTTTTTTTTTTTTATCGACATTCAACATACTGTTCATGATTTGACGATTGTCCCAGAAATCATGCAAGATTTGAACATTTTCCGACTTTTCCACAAAAGAGCATACCAAGAACTATAACTCTTCCATGGTGGAGATAAAAAAGTCTTCCAACCTGCGCCAGCTGTTTCTACAAGCACTCATCAAAGGTTACATTCTATCGTCAAAAAATACAAAATACTCTAGACTTTCACAGACATGTATGTCATCATCACCATCATCATCATCGTCATCATCATCATCATCATCATCAGTATCAGCTAGTTCATGTATTTATTTTGAGCAGTAAGCCGTCAATTTTATTGTTATCAATGGTATTAGTCAATAGTGGAACATTCATAAGTATTCTGAAGACAACTATTGCGTAGACTTTCCTATGGATTTTTCATATATCTTTGGTCTCTTACAGTTTTATAAAATATAGTTGTTCCTCTTTGATCAGACTTCGTGGTGAAGATTTAAATGAGCTTATACTAGAGTTGACATACTATATAATTATGAACAAAACTACTGCAATTTTATAATAACTAGTTTCTTCATGTTTCTTAATGCTCAGTGGATTGTTTACTATATTTTCTTAGCTCGTGCTAATAAAGTTTGTACTAATTGCTGATCATTTTGATGACAAGATTAATTAAAAGATAGAAATCGGAGTTACTGTTGCATACCGTGATAGATAATGAGAAGTGTAAAAATTGAAAAACAAACACAATATAAATGCTTTACAGACACCTAAAATGCACTTCAAAACAGATATCCATCTCACCCGTCATTTTTTGCAATGTTGTATTGTATTTAATGTAAGTAAGAAGTTGAAAGTATTCTGCTTGTTTGTTAAATGTCTGGTAAATATTTCATCATTATATACATCATATCATACATGTATAATAAAGTTTTTCTCTTTCTTAAAAAAGACATGTTACGAATTTCACAATATTTAAGAAATAAACAACATTATTCAGTGAACATGGCGTTATGAATAGCAATTGTTCTGCTGGCATGGAAAATATGCCAGCAGAGTTATTGCTTTTCATGATGCCATGTTCACTGAATAATCGTTGTTCTTTACTTATATTTGCCATTTGACTCTGATGTTGTCAAGAATATCAGAGGAAATCCTGGCCTGCATAAGGGCACGGTTACCTGTCTCGAGTGGAGAAAAAAACATAACAATAAAATCAGTAGGCCTGATTATAATATTTATCATGGTATTTGCTTCTGTACCAAAGTTATATGGATAAAAACCACGTCGTCTTCAAATTCTCGATTTTTTTTTTTTTTTTTTTTTTTTTTTTTTTTTTTTTTTTTTTGTATTGGTGCAGTTGTGACGTCATCGTTCAAAGTCTCTGAGAAAAATTATTAATAACACGATGAAAAAAAAAATTGAAAAGTTTTATGATACAATCAAATATATTGAAAATGACGTCATAATACCCTTACTGAATAGCCTTACTGTAGAAATGAAATTCTAATTCGCATTTGTTTACTTCGCATTAGCTGTCATGTGAACGCAATTTAATTCGCATTATTTTAATTCGCATTATTTTGCTTCGAATTAATTTACTGCGAATTAAACTCTCCGTGTGAACAGGGCATATGATTTATTCCTTTTGCACAACATAGTTCTATGAACGCTACTGACAAGTGCAGGTTTATAGTAGAGAAAACAGATAGTGTGAATATATATATATATATATATATATATATATATATATATATATATATATATATATATATATATATATATATATATATATATATTGCGTTAGGATACGTCATGGGTATTGAACGTTGGAAACTTTTATTTTAACGTTTAACTGTAATTTATTACAACAAAAAATTAACTTGATCTACCTCGTTTGAATTTCGAGTAAAAGTTTTATAAACATTAATACGATCAATGAAAATTATGCATATTTCTATATATATATCAACTACAACTGTGCATAAAATACAGGGCTTTTTGTTATAAAATCAATACAGAATTGATATCTAGATGCATGTGTTGGGTTTTAACAACGAGGACAAAATATCAAGTGGTGAAATAGATCGATATTTGTTGAAAGGGCTAAAAAACCAGGTAGTATTTAACATTTTTGTGTTACAATGAAAAAGACCTACATGAATACAAATAACATATCGTTTTCTTTATACCGTAATTCAATGCTTTTAAAAAGTTCTTAGGTCAATATACATCCAAGTTGCAAAAGGCAATTACAGATAATTATTTATCTAACTATTTGCAAAAGATAACTACAACAAACATCAATTTGTATGAATATTTTAAATGAAAAATAAAGTTATTTGAAATTCGTATGCTTTTGTTTTACACTTCCATACACATGTAACATTGGATAGAAAGACTTTTATTTTGAATTTTAGTTTTTAAACATTACGTGAAATAATGTTATCCTCCAGTTGACTCCATCTACGTCATTTCAACACTTGGAAATATTCTTTTAAAATCAAATTTATGATGAATAGGAGAGTATACGAGCTCCTTCTTTTTAAATTGAATTTACCTATATATAGCCCGAAAATACTTCTTTTCATCTCAACCTGTAAATACTATGAACAGAATGGTTTCTTATGGATAAAAATAGATTTAAATGTTTGTACGAACTACTACAATGCTAGCGAGTTGACGCAACGTTGATTGTGAATTAGATAGATGATTGGTGTGCTTTAAACACGAATCTATTTGTTGTAAAATCAATGGAAAATATCCGTAAGATAATTTGCGTTAAACGACTAGGACGAAATTTCAAGGGGTAATGTGATTGAAGTTTGTTGAAAAGACATTACCAGGTAGTATTTGTACATTTTTGTATAATAATAAAAAAAATATAAGTATCTTTTTAACCGTGATTTATTGCATTAAGACAAGTCTTGGTAATAGTCTTGTTCAGACTTTTAAAGTAACAAGTTTATTAGTTAAATGTGTTTATTTTAAAAATTCCGAAACAGTTTTTCTACAGCTTTCTACATGGTTTTGTAGCTAAATTGGTAAGATTTTTTTTAATACTCAAGCTGCAAACTTCAGTATATGTCAATAAAGAATAACATATGAAAGTATAGTATTCTGCGTAAATATATAGTATATATGTATGTCAGTAGTCATATCTAGGGTTATCGTATAATACTGATTTTTTTTTTTTTTTACGTGTAAGAAGACTTTCCAATTTTCTCCTTCTTTTTAATAGAAGTCATGAACAAATTGTGTAGAAAAAACAATTTTTCATTATTATTATTTTTTTTTTTATTTTACGGGATAGTTAATCAAATAATCAAAATATAAACCACAGTCAATAAAGAATTTTTACTTCGCTAAACCAAAGTTCAATAGCATTCTGGAAAGTAAAGCAAAGTGTGAATTTTGACTATTGTACGCTATACATTGTAGTGAACATAAAAGTATATTACTTTTGGTAGAGTATTATTGTTTTATTGAAATGTACCTGTATAACTACATATATGGTATGCCTATAATAAACAGAAAAAAAATCGTAAAGTTCATTCCTTTTTATCTTCACATTAAACGTGTTTTTCAATTACCAAAATGCTTATTTGTCAATAATTTACCTCGTTTTAGAAATTGTACATACGTAGAGCATGCTCTTGCATATCGAATCAACTGAGAGATATATACCCCGTATGCAGGTGATGAAGGTATATTGCTGCATAAGTAAGGGAAGTTGACGATTAAAAAGATAAAGTCATCACGTTTATCATAAAGCTTGGTTGTTAGATTACCATTAACGTCTTTTTCAAGTAAAATATCCAAATATGAAACAGATGTGTCAGACTCTGTGGTATCTTTTATCTCAAGTTCACCAGGATATATCGTATCGACATAAGAATGAAAATAGCCATTGTTAATTGACAATACGTCGTCGATATATCTAAATGTCGAGTTGAACGCCACAGCAAGTGTTTTCTTTTTTTCACGTACAAGATTTTGGACAAATTCTGCTTCATTTGAATACAAAAAAATGTCTGCTAATACGAAAGTATTGCAATCTCAACAAGAAGAAATATAAAATTGTGAAAATATGGACAGGGTTTAAAAATATCCTAAGCCCTATCAGCAGTTGGGTACATATCTGCCATTTGAAAGATACCAACCGTTTGACGGTGCCAAAAGAAGTAGAGCAACACCTTGGATGTTGTAGTAGAGCAAAATGTTCAAAGACAAGTTTGAAGCTTCTAGGGTCTTGCTCTCATCATTGTTTCTAAAAATAAACGTCATCCAGAGACCGAAACAATTTTGTGACTGGACAGATTCTAGTATGATAAATATTGGGACGATACATTTGTAGATTTTTTTAAAAATCATAGTAACATTACGTTGATTAATAAATCAAACGTTCCATCATTATGTTATAAAACAAGTGCACCTAGAATAGAGAGAATACCAGCAATTGTCATATATTATGAAGTAAAAGGAGTTGTCCCTATCAGTGGCACGAAACAAGATCCCTCACTGCTCAATGGCCGTAAGTGCCGAGCACAGGACAAAATTTGCAGCTCTCCACCGGCAAGTGGTGGCGTCTCCATATGAGTGAAAAATTCTCGAGAGGGACGTTAAACAACATACAACCAATCAATCGTTTTGTATTATTGCTTTATTTTGTTTTGTTTTTGATTTTGTTGTCTTTTCTTGTTTCTGCTTATTGCGATAGGAATTTATCTTTATCTTTACACAGGGAAATTGTATATATATCGAAAGAATTTTGAAATTACACATGCATTCATATAGACTCTTTGTTCAATGAAAGTAAAGGTAAAATTAATTACATGGATATCAAACTGTAGTATTGTCATATCGATATTTTAATTCCTAAAAGCCCTAAAAAATAATAAAGAATCGCATATTTCACGAAATAACGTACAAATTGATCGCTTATGCGAAATAGATTTTTAGCGTGCAAACAATTTAATATCTATTCACAAACATAAGTGCTATTAGAAGTTTACAGTCTTTACACGAAAATGAATTTTACAGAAGGATTTAGAAGTGAAAACTTTAGGAAGTTTTTATGGAAATTATCTTTTATCAAAGACAAAATATTGCTTACAAGGGTCCCATATCAAATTTAACTTAGAAGAAAACTAACACATTTTACAAGTTTTTCTAATGGGTTATTGGGGTATCAGACAGTTAACTGGACTATGGACTTTGACATTCTTTTGTTCACAGACAGTGCAGGTCATGCAGACTTACATATGTATGGTGTGGTGCCATCTTTGAGTCCCATTGAGCTTTCCTGTTGTGGCCAAAGAAAAGAATTCTAAGTTTTGAATGCCAAAAGTATGCAGGGAAACTGCAGGGAGGCCATGCCGTCATATACTGAAAGGAAAAAAGAAACGCAGGGTAAACTTTTTAGGTGAAGTAAGGTTATATAATTCAGATGTATTTTCCAGTTATTCCATCTAACATTCAAAATCACCTTTAATAAAAATGTAACCAAAACCTCATTTGATTTTCCCCAATAATTCATGAGTTATTGAAACTCACATGACGGTACCCCACAAAAGTGAAAAATGACAATTATCATTATCTCACTTGTCTCCCTCACGCATCTGTCACAGCCTTGATTCTCCTATGCATTGAGTTCATCAGTGTGTTTATCCTTCTGATAGGGATGTTATTCAACCCTTCCGAAAAGGCAGCCCTTAGTTGATTGAGACCAGCTTGAACATTTTAAACCCTATCGTCGACATAGTCCCACAGACACTTGATGCGAAAAAGATGGATTTGACGGAGACCTGTCAAGTGGGAAAATGTGATTGCTTGCGAGAAAATCCATGACAAACCCTGGCATCATCGGGAGGGGGTATAACATGTCAAAAAATAGGCAAATGACGCACGCATGCGCGAGTTAGAGGAACACTTATGTAAAGTTGACGAGCTCACAAACTAAAATACTAAAATCGCGCTATCGATTTCCTTTAGTTTTGGGGTGAATTTAACGATACTGATAACCTGCTGTATTAATAGCAGTTTTAAGGAACTGTGATGGTGATTATACAGGTGGCAGAATGAATAGCCCGATCTTGACGTTGCGCTATTACGCATCAACGTCATCGTCACAGTTGGTTGGAAACCTTTCTACCCCCTCTCTGAGGACTGGTAAGACGTTCTATTGTGGAAAAATTGCACAGAAATCTGTCGTTGCCTTTGTCCTTACTTAGGCAATGCAATAGCGAGACCCAATGGTACTTCCGTCAACAGTACCTTGATTTTAAGAAATGCAAATCGACTGTAAATATCGAAAAACGATGTGTATAATTTAAGTGCAGCAAATTGTACTACGAGATGAAAAACATGTCGCCATCGATAGGCACGTGTTTTCGGCATTTTACCACTTTCCTTATGTAACGTCATACATTTCACGGTTGAGTAGTTCTGAACACTGATTTTTATGCACAGTAACCAAGATTTCCCTCTGACCAATTTTCATAATTTTCGGTTATACAATCAATTTAAAAAAAAATTGCATATTATGATACCCTGCGTTTCTTTTTCCTTTCAGTATATATCACACTTATGCCCGCTGATGAACCAGGGATGGCGAAAACCCTACAAACCCGTGAACCTGTCATTAACCCTATTTAGCTTTGATAAACCGATTTAAATTGAATGAGGAAAATCCAGTTAAATTGTTTTCACGATATTCAATTTCAAGTCCGCAAAATGGCACATTAAAAACTACTCCATGTCAGTGATTACAACCACCTCGGCAAACGATAGATCATTTTTCTTATAAATCTCTCTTGTGGTCACTTGAGAATTCAAAACTAGTCAGAGGACAATGTTTTGTATGCTATGACTTAAATACTGACGATCACAACTCATCCTTAAAAAGTAAATGATCAAGCAAACAAGCACTAAAGGAAAACAGAATCAATGGTTGTGTTATATACCTTTATTTCTAACTTTCACAGAAATGTGCAAAACATGTTATCTGGTTAGAAATAATGTTAATCGGAATAGGAGTGAGAAAGACAACTCTAAATATATATGATAAATATACACATATGAATATATGACATATTCAATATATCTCATTGGTAACAATTCGAGCTGAAAAGGAAATGCTCCTTCTAAAGGCTGTATTAAATGCCGTAAAAATATGATTTTTAGGTCACCTGAGTCACTCAGGTGACCTATTGCTATCTTTTTTCATCTGTCGTCGTTCGTCTTACTTCGTTCGTTGTCAATCGGTCGTAAACTTTTGAACATTTTTAGCTTCTTCTCTGGAACAACTGGACCAATTTCAACCAATTTTGGCATATAGCATCTATGGGTGAAGTAGAGTAGAAATTGTGAAATTCATTGTCCCTGCCCCCCCCCCCCCCCTGGGGTCTGATGGGCGGGGCTAAAACCTTCAAAATTAATGCAATCTTTAAAAATCTTCTTCTTTACTTCTGGACATCAAGCAGTCAAACTTTTGGTATGATTGTAATAAGCATTGAGCCCTCTATCAAAACTGTGAATTTCATAGCCCCAGGGCAAAACAGAACCTATGACCTAGGGTTATGAAATTCACAAATTTGGAAAAGGTACCCTTATCATCATAACTATGCACTTGGATGAAGATTTTCAAATAATCAACATATTTTAACTATGTGATCAATACCACACACACACACACTGAGAAACACCAGAACCCTTGACCCTGAGACCACAAGTTTTAAAAAGTTTGAAGCACCCTTGTACATCATAACAATTTACTTTGTTAATCTTCTCAACACTAAGGAGAAGACAGGGATACTGTACAGCAGGAAATTAACTCGCGGAGTTAATATTCGCTATATTCGCGGAAATAAAAATTCCGCGAAATCAACATACAGTGAATAATTCTTCAAAAATTGATAAGGATAAATTGAAATATTATCGATATCTGTGATTAGATTCGTTAACTCTATCTGTGTTTCCTTGCAAACATAAAAGCAGTTACATGTAATAAGACCGTCGTCCTAATTATGAGTGTGTACGGTTCAATCACTAATACATTAGTTGTTGGTGTTTTAAAAGCTTAATTGATAAACAAACGGCTATAATTAACATTTAATTCTGCCACCCAGTAGAGGTGCGATGTAATAACCTATAAAAACATGAAAGATTTCACCCGTGTGTATCACTCGGTCATGATCTTTAATCAAGGCATTTTCGTATTAAAAACAACACTATTAATTCAATTTTATGAAGGGTTCAACATTTTGACTATCGGTAGTGACAACTGATTTAGATTCAGAGGTTTTAAATATACTGCAGTAAAAACTACCCTATACTCAAAACATACCTATGAACGAAAACCCTATCAGAGGGATTTTTTTTACATTAATGTTAATAGGTTTGGATACGACTTAAAATCGCTTCAATAAATTACTTGAGTATAGACTCATATGTACGTATTTCATAAATATCTAATAAATAGAAAGAAGAAAAAAACAAGAGAAAGAAGAATATTTATCTGAATGCGTAACAATGTTAATCGCACATTTTGTCCTTTAATCGGGATTAGTACGGCGTTTTGTTATATTTAATCGGGTTCAGAATCGACACAATACGCAAGGGAAATACTTGTGGTGCTGGAAAAAAGTTTTTGTATAATTTTCCTGTCCGCGAATTCAAACGACCGCGATTTGCTGCGAATTGAACAAATCACGATCTTATCCAACCGCGATTTTAACCTGCTGTACAGTATTTGATAGAATTAATGCATTTTCATAATATTATAACAGAGCCCAACCATTTCACCAGAACATCTGCTCCAGGGGCCATGAAACTCGCGATTCTGGAAGAAGCACACTTGCTCATCATAACCATATTTTTTTTTCTTTTTTAAATTGCTTTATAATCAGGAGCAGAGAAGAATATTAAAAAAAACTTAACTTTTTCACTATACAATCAGAGACTCCCCCTCGTTTTACCAGTACCCACAATCCTGAGGACCTTATTTGAAATCACAATTTTGGAAGAGGCACCCTTGCTTATCATGACTATGTATTTTGTTTGTTTAATACCCATGAGAAGAGAAGATTTTCAAAGAAATAATGCACTTTCACAATATGATTTACATTTATATAGCCCCGCCCTAGCACCACTACCCTGACTCTGGGGCCATGAATTTCCGAATTTTGGGAGAGGGCCCAATGCTTATTACAATTATGCCGATAGTTTGTCTTCGTGATGTTCGGGAATAAAGAAGAAGATTTCAAAGGTCGCATTGGTTTGGTGGTTGTAGAAAAAAGTCTTTAAAAAACAAACAGAGCAAACAAAGCAAAAAAAAAAAAAAAAAAAAAAAAAAAAAAAAAGACCCTGTCGTTGTTCAGGTGAGCTTAGAACCTATCAACCCATGTATAAGAAGTAACCTTATTGTAGAAGAAGCTGTTATGATAAATCGTGGAATATGCCCCAGTTTAAAACATTTTTTTTTTTACAAATAAAGTATTGTGCTTGTAAATATCCCTCCAAAAATGTGTATAAAACTCAAAATATCACTTTAGTTACCGACTAAGATTGTAACTTGTAGTTCCATGCCATAAAATGGCGTTCGTGACGAAGACAACGTTTACATTAGTTTATATCAAAGAAAATTTCAGGATTAAACAGCCAAACAACATGTTACTCATAAGTAACTTTCCAATTCTTTTATTTCTTAGTAAAAATGCGAATTATAGAAAAAATGTCCCCTTACTATGCAATTTATTGTAATATATTTATCAGATACCAATGACTAACATTATACAAATATGTTGATTTGGAAGTCTATACAATGATTAATCCATTTGTACAATATTCACTGAGCCCGAAGGACGGTGGCTAAATTGTCGTATTGACTGAATTTAAAACAGCAACTTTTTATATTATTCAATGATCAAATTTTACAAAAAAAAAAAAAAAAAAAAAAAAAAAAAACTCATTATGTAATCCATGTTGTCTTACTTGTTTGCATTCACTGAAGTCCTAGTCAAACGCAACTGGTCGCCAAGTGGTGCAGTTGTTAGAGCATCTGCTCTAGAGTCGCGGAGTAAGTCGAATCCTACTGTAGGACGTGGAGACCGGTCCTTCGGATAAGACAGTATAAACCGAGGTCCCGTGTGGTAGTAGGTGCTGGCACGAAAAAAATCCTTCACTGCTCAATGGCCGTAAGTGCTGAGTATAGGCAGGTGGTGGCGTCTCCATATGAGTGAAAAATTCTCGAGAGGGTCGTTAAACAACATATAAACAAACAAAAAAAAAAAAAAAACGCAACTGAGACAGGCTAAGTTAAAATATACATTAGCAGTTGTATTATTTTTTAAATCTATTTTAGGTGCAAAAGAAATCATCAAACGCCAGGCATGTAAGATAAACTTTTAAAATGTCGGGGGGGGGGGGGCATAATTGGCACAGGCACTTGTTTCTGTAATAAATTTTTGACCCATAGTATAATAATAACACAAGGTATCCAACTCCAAATTACACAGAGTACCCCCTCCCTCAAATTCGCACTCATTTACAATTTCAGAAGACATGCACTGGCAAATTGTTTATACCTATGTCTTCTACGATAATTTATCTACACAACCATATATAGCTTGCGTGTCTTTATTTTCTTTTATCCCCGTAAACAGCGTCAAAACTCTGCTCACCGATTGGAAAAGTCGAACTCAACCATGAAATGGTATGTGCTAATCCCGGGCAGAGATTTTGATTGGCTAAAAATCTGTTTTTAAAATTACATCGGAAAAATATCGTAGTTTTTTTAATGGAATATGAGAGGTAAACAAATTCTTTTTATTCACTGCAATATTTAAACACTGGAATTGAGTTTTTAAACTCACTCATTTTTTTAATTTTGCTCTCTGCCCGGGATTTTTTCAGTTTGCCAGTGCATGTCTTCTGAAATTGTAAATGAGTGCGATTTTAAGGGAAGGGGGTACTCCGTGTAATTCGGAGTTGGATACCTTGTGTTATTATCATATACTATGGTTCAAAAATTTATTACAGAAACAAGTGCCTGTGATAATTGGGGAAAATGTAAATTTTCCGAAAAAAAAATCTTGAATTAGCCACCTTTCCTTCAGAAAAAAAGAGATTTTTCTAGACTCCAGTTTTTATTTGGGGACGTTAAGCTCCATTATTTTGGGTGAGGGAGACAACTTTTCAATAAACATGTTCATTCTAAATTAAAAGAAAGAAAATACGTTCAGAAAAAAAAGTGCGGGGAGGGTCGCGTACCCTGCAGTCCCACAACACCAACCCCCAATTTTATGTGCCTAAAAATTATGTCTTCCTAAATGGAAAAGTCAAGTGCAAGTGTAAGAAAAAAATGTTTGTATCAATTTGAAATTTCCTTATCTATTTTTAGTCCAACAAAGAAAAAATAAATCTTTATGTTACCCGTCGGACTACTGGACCGTCGGACTATCGGGCGTCGGACTACAGGACCGTCGGACTATCAGGCCGTCGGAATACTGGCCGGTCACCCTCATGGTATTAAACACTGTAAAAGAGTCCCATTCCGGGAAATAACTCACCTTTTTGAAATGGGGAATAGGTACGCCCTAGCACCAGAAACACCGATTCTGGGGCTATGAAATTAACAATTTGGCACCCTTGCATATCATAACTAATATATATTTAATATGTTTAAATAATACCCAGGAGTAGATAAGAAGATTTCAAAACAAATAATGCACTTTCACTATATGATCCATTTAACCCCGTCCTAGCCCTGACCCTGGGGCCATAAATTTCACAGTTTTGGTAGAGGATTCAAAGCTTATTATAATCATGCCAACATTTTGACTGCGTGATGTCCAGGAGTAAAGAAGAAGATTGTTAAAAATTGCAATAATTTTGGTGGTTTTAGTCCCACCCCTCAGGCCAGCGGGACAGGGACCATGAAATCCGCAATTTTTGTTCCCCTCCTTCCATAGATGGTATATGCCAAAATTGATTGAAGTTGATTCAGCGGTTTATGAGAAGAAGCTGAAAATGTTCAAAAGTTTACGACCCACAGACGACGAACGAGAACAGACAAAAACCGATAGCAATAGGTCACCTGAGTGACTCGATCAGGTGTCCCAAAAATGGCAATGGGCTGCCAACAACAAGTATGCCCCACACATATCCATGTACAACATTCAACATTAATAAGCTGAATATACAACCATGTAGCTAGAAGTTCATGATCAGTTTGAACATGTAAGTGTAAATGCACTGTGTGAGTAGAGGTCTGTTGTGAATTAATGCATATAATACAACATGGGAATGGGCTGCATTTTTTTTATTAACTGTATGTAAAATAATTGTGGTGTGTAAAGGCTGTTATGAATTAACTGAAAATCATATACAACCTGTGCAGTGGGATACCAACAAACAGCATGTCCCTAGACATATACATATACAACATTCATAAACAATATTAACCATTACTGCTTCACAAAGCAATCAGCTACATAAAGCCATGTTGTTATGAATTGATATTGTGTCTATTTTGTTTATACTGTCTACCACAACAGAGTTACAATTATAGCATACATGAAGGCTTAACTTGTCAGACACTACTTGTAAATTTATATATGTTAAGCAAAACCTAATAAATGGAAATACCATGAAATGTTATGTTCAATATTTTCAGCATGATTATTGCAGACCTTTCAAAAACTGCCGGAACCTTGCACTTTTAGCCGGCTGAAATGCTTAAACTTCCCAAAATATTTATTAGAGAAAAATTAAGTAAAATCTTTATTTGAAATCGCTTCAGTTAACACTGTACCTTCTATTTTTAGTCTTAATCTTTTTGAATGCCCTGGTAATTCTGGTAAATAATATCATAATAATGTTACCTAGTTGTAATAATAATAAAAACACAGCGAAGTTTTCCAAGGACTACAGTGTATATTCAAAACAATTTAAAGATCGATTTACTTGCTTTCCGTGTGTTCTTTTTTTTAAACACTGAATAATTGAATCTATATTGTTGTTTAAGAAGAACAAGGAGATTTTGAGCTTTGAAAATAAATTATATTTTCATTTATTTTTGTTTTTTTTTTATTTTTGTAATCCCATAGACAAATATGATTAATACAAATTACAAATAAGCTTCATAATAGCCTTAATCCTCTTGTTTTGCTGTCTTGAATGTACAGAAATACACGTGTATATATTTTTTTAAATGTTGGCCTTGATCCTGTTTGCCCTTTCTTTTACTCCAACCTCAGATTTATCTAATCGATTCATAGTAATGATTAAAATTGTTAACACACGCATGCTAAGGCTGCCTTGATAACTTAAGAATGTTTAGTGAACTAACCTCTACTATCATAATTTGATATTTCAAATTGGAAGTTGAATGCACGAACCGATTTTTAAAACCGAATACGAAAAACGGTTGTTTAGCAAAAATCTGGTGAAAAGCACGATTGTAAAAAAAAGTCTCGGGCTGCGGGTAGAAAAATCGGGTTAATATTGGCAACTCTGATTATCAACCATATGAATTATGTGTATAGTTATCCCCCCCCCCCCCCCAGTCTTTAACTATACAGTCGTACCGGAAGGCTTGAAGGCGATTGCTTAATTAATACACAATAACATGAAGGAAATTTTTACCGACCCATTTTGATGCTGGAAAATTGGAAAAGGAAGTTGCAACCAAGGCGCTCTCAAGTGTTTTTTCTTAAAAGGGGCAATAATCAACTAAAATATTTGACAAGGACGATAACCATTAATAATTCCTTCGATAACAGCAGCTAATTCGGAGTAACTACCTGGGAAGATTATTTATTGTGCGATTATACGTTATAATATGTGACGTTCCAGAATTTGACAATATTGCCTTGAAACTTAAATGAATTGATTTTAAATTTTCTAAATTATAAACTATATATTCAATATATGGAATTCAATACAGGGGTCTTTCAGATGAAATTTGTCTATGCATGGCGATTTCAAACAAGTAACTGTAATCGAGAGAGAGCACATTTGACACAAGAAACATCAGGAATTCCCTTTAAAAAAATACAAAATAAATTCCAATGCACAAATATAATTGCAGTGATTTAAACGGAGATATAATACCTTTGGTGATATACAAAATGAACCAGGCAATTTCCTACACAAATTATTTCTTTAGATTTTTTTTCCCCGTGGCTTTTACTGTTAGATATACTAGCGTTAAAGGAAAGTCATTCTCTTCAAAAATCACTTGGTCGCCCTTTACGCAGCTTATACTTTTTATGGTCTTTGGGCCTGGAGTTCTGATCATACATTTGAACATTCAACCTATTTTCTAATCTGTTCATTTATAAAAACCATGGCAATGTATTTTATGGAATTTTCACAGGAATCAAAGAAAAACAACATTCTCCATGATATAGAACAATTATTAACTGTGCAAATAAAAGCTTACCTTGAAGATTTTTCTCAAGTAAGCATTAGAAGTCCTGGAGCATAGTAAATTACAATAACTTTAGAAGGAAACAATACAAATATATCACCCATTTAAAATTTCAGGCCTACAGGAGAGGTATCTAATTTTTAACAAAAATGTTTGATCCATTAATAAAAAAAACTCTTATCTGTAGAGAATGGCGTTCGACTTGATTGAATGCAAACATATCTAAAATATACTGTAAAAGTGACATTCATCTTCGACTATCCAATGCTTTAATACATAGGAAGCGACTCCATATTGAATAAATTTTTATCATCTGGTGATGTTAATATATTCGAAGTTGTTTTTCCGACATCTCATGGAAAGGCCCGAGATGATGCAATTGGGTAGAGCGTCTGTTCTAGAGTCGCAGAGTAAGGAGCAGCGTCGCAGGTTCGAATCCACTGCGAAACGTGGAGACCGGTCCATCGGATGATACCGTATAAACTGAGGTCCCGTGTGGCTGTAGATAAAAAAGATCCCTCACTGCTCATTGGCCCTAAGTGCCGAGTATAATATAAATTTGCATCCCTCCACCGGCAAGTGGTGGTGTCTCCATATGAGTTAAAATTATCGAGGGGGCGTTTAACAACAAACAAAGACATACGGTGAAGTATGTGATAGTACGGTGTTTGTTCGTCTGTTTGTTCTTCTGTATAACTATATGCAAACTTTTTTTTTCAAAATGCTTATTGATCATTCTAGTTTTTAATCAATATGAAGTACGTGGCACACAAGCCAGTATACGAGGATTAATCCAAAAGTTCATGGGATTTCTTAATATTTTATTTATGCTTTAGTGAAAGTGATTGAAATTACAAATGGATTTATATATATGTTGATTTTTTTTTTATTGAAAATATTTTAAATAAATAGTAACTCTTTTACGGTTGCCATAGAAACGGATGTTTGAAAATGCGGGGGACACATTTACTCGTTCAATATCATTTCAGTACTTAATACTAAAAGTGAAAAAAAAAAAAAAACGCGCTAAGAGGCACATAAAACGAAAATTATGTCATTATTACAACTGCTTGACCTCTTTGTGTGAGAGTTTTATTGATTTTACTGGATATTTAGTTTATCAATTGATGATTTATTGTTAATCATGACATCGTTAAACATGGTCGAAATTTGGTCAAGTAGTAAGTTTTGTGAAAAATCTCGGGAAAACTCTGATTTTAACGCATATACTACTGATACAAGCAAAACAAGGTGCAGTAAGCAACTTGTTTTCCAGTGGCGTTTATAGAAAATAAAACTTTTTTCCTCGTAGACAGATTAAGTATTAATAGACATGGACAGCCGAAGCATGGCCGTAGGAACCGGTTTGGGGGGCACGGGGGGGTGGGGGGGGGTGGGGGGTGCGTGCCCCAATAATTTTGCCGATATATTAAAAATAATATAAAAAACATAGGTACTATATGCGAGTGCCCCCTCAATGATAACGTCTTATGACCTTTTCTTTTTTGCTTGTCAAAGAATTTTTGTAGTTGATAGTGCCCCCAACTGAAAATGTATGGTTGTGCCCCCTCGAATTAAAATTGCTTCCTTCGGGCCTGCGACGTAATGTCCTTGACATTGCTACTGAAATCGGAGCATCATTTGGAAAGATAGAGAGTATCTTGAAAAATGATTGTAATATGAAGATTAGTGGGTGCGAGAGATACCTAGGCTTTTCTTAAGAACAGAAATGGAGAAAAACGCAATGTTCTGTACGTACGCAGCTATCTTAAGGCTTAATATGCATTAGAAACAAAATATTTTATTTCAAGCTAGGTTTTGATTTTGATGTAGACTATGTTTACATGTACAGCCAATATGCAAAGAGAGGTTTTTTTCAGGTATTAAAATAAAGCATATTTGTCATGTCACATGACTTTGTTGATCACGTGACGAACGTTTATAATTTTTCCTCAATTTTGCGCAGAAGACTAGTGATAAACAAAATTTCTGTGAATATTTTGTTACATAGCTCAGTTAATCGTATTCTATTGTACATAGAAATTGCATGGGACAAGTCTGTATTTTACTTCTAAAGTAAATATTTCATGAGAACTTTGATTTACCAACACACAAGAGGGCATTTCCACTCTCCATTTAAACAAAATAAGCTATTTTACATACAATCCCCCAGCAAGACTCTGTTAGAGGACTTAAATCTCTTAAAGATTCACACAGAATATCTTCAATTTATCCTTAATAATCACTTGTGAGACAGATTTCGCTGTGATATTTTACGAACAGCCTTATCCTAGCTGCGAAGAATTTCTGAATCGATTTGAACGTGAGGGTGAGGTGACATACCTAACATATGTCGAAGTCTTCCCCGGATTCAGGGTTTGACATTAACTTTTATGAGTACTAGACCAGTCGGACTACTTCCTGTAATTTTTACTAGCCCTGACCATAAAATCACAAGCCCTGACCAAACTTGAACATTTTTTATAAGCTGCTATTATTATGAAAAAAAGTTTCAAACCCATACAATCTCTTGCACATGTTAAGGTTTATTTTTCTATAGGTCGCAGCCCACTGAGTTAGGTTAAGCGGAACATGTAAATATTATAAGCTTTAAAGAACATTCAAGGAACTTAAATAAACTTATTACCGTAAATATACATGTAAATAAATTAAAGACTATACTATGATGACTATTTATACCAATTAATACTAACGAAGCTAGTTTCGATCGAGACTTGTTAATTACAGCCGGGCTAAAAGTATCGATTGTGTCATGCGGGGAAGTTTTCCTTTTCAGAGCGATGGCTGTGTTTGCAATCGGGAAATTAAGTAAAGCTCTTTAGAAAGTTTTTAGAACATTTATTTGAAAGACTGAAATGAGGGTTAACATTTTTTTAACCCACACGACCAGTTGGTCTAGTTCATGAACATTTGACACGACCGGACCACACATTTACTAGACTGGGTCGGTCGGACTTGCCTTAGTGTCAAACCCTGCGGATTTTACAACAGTTCACGTTCAGAAAGCTCATGTGACCTAAATGGTAATTGGAACGTGATGAAATTTTTATAGTCCCCGCCCACTGACGTTAGACAAACTGACAGCCTTGGAAACTTACATGTATATTAGGCAATGGTCTTACTCTTGGCAAAATTTTACATTCAGTTGTAAATTTCGAGAAAGAAGCACACACAACCTCCATAGAGTTTTCATAGAGAGAAGTTTTCATAGAAAGAAAACAGTTGGAAATGTAAATATTCAGAAATACTGTCGTTCATATATGTCGAACATATATCATTTAAATGTATGAACAATATCATTCATAGATATAGCGCAAATTCGATGATACTGAGAATACTTGGAGAGAGAAAAGATAAGTATTTTATGTATCCAGTTTAAAATTTCCATTCTGTTGATTATATTATATCAATTTTATTTCAGTCGCCTGCGTGGCGCAGTGGTTAGAGCGTCTGCTCTAGAGTCGCGAAGTAAGGAGTTGATCCTTACGTCGCGGGTTCGAATCCAGCTGTGGGACGTGGAGACTGGTCCTTGGATGAGACCGTATAAACCGAGGTCCCGTGTCGCAGTAGGTGCTGGCACGAAAAAGATCCCTCACTGCTCAATGGCCGTGAGTACCGAGTATAGGACAAAATTTGCAGCTCTCTACCGGCAAGTGGTGGCGTCTCCATATGAGTGAAAAATTTTTGAGAGGGACATTAAACAACAACAACAACAAAAAAAACCAAAACAAAATCAATTTTATTTCACTTTTGCACTTCATGGTTTCCATACTTTTTATCCATAGTCGCTAGTGTCGCTGTCGATGTTCACCCAACTGGAAATGTTCATTTGAAAGACATGTATTGATATTAATTATACAGCGTAGAATTATTGTACTTACTTCGCTAGCCAAGTATAAGGGAAAATGCATTTGAAGGTTACTCTTACGTGAGGATAAATCGTTGTAAGTACCATTGCCTGATATGGTATATAAATGCTGTTGAGATATGAATTTTGTATCTAAAAATGGACTGCCATTTTTTTCCTTCTGAGTGAATGGTAGTACTAATCTACGTGTAAAGTGTGTTTAAACGACGGCTTTACAAGGTAGGATTTAATATATTTTTTCCCCTGACAAAAAAAAAAATAGAAAGAAAGAAATGCGCCGAATTGTATCCAAACAATTTAAGTTTATGTTCATGACCATGTATGATCAGTTTTATTAGTTTGTATCCAATCAATGTATTAGAATAGGTATGAAGTCCGCTCATTAGACTATCATTATTATAATTTATTATTCTAGCAAAGAATATACAAAGAAAAGTAGTCTTTTCCCTAAAATATATAAGAAATTCAAATACAACAGAAAGCTTTCCACAATACGGTTTATGTTGTTCTTAGTCCACTTTGATCACTAAAGCACAGTAGCCAAAATATCTGGTCCTACCAGGCATACACTGTAAGGTTAATTGTATGCATTTTCCAGTATTCTGGTGTTATTTCTGTATTGTGGTGTTCACCCATCAATAACAGGGTTTATTTATGCTTTATATGACTGTGTGAGGTTAAAAGAAAATAAATATAGAATTAACCCCATAAGGATTTTAAGACAGATATGGACTTGTCTTTAGTAGGTATGAATAAATAGAACCCAATTCAAAAATTCAACTCAATCAGTCATAAGAATGTGAATATAAACCTGCAGTATGAAAGAATGTACAGAAAATCATTTGGACATATGCATCTCACAATATAATACACAAAATAACCAACATAAATACAATGTATTTCTTTTGTGTATAACTGTTCCTCTTACTCAAGTTTGCCTATATTCAGTGACATACCAAAGGTTTTCTTTCAATGGTTTCTTTGTCTTCTCATAATGGATACTAAACGCATAATTGCACACGATACAACATAGCAAGATAGGGTTTGACTTTATGTCTGTGCTGTGATTTAATCATTAAATTGTGCGTTTTGAAATAACCTTATGTGATAGCTACATTTACATGTTTCTCTCAATAAAAAGGCAACCTGTAAAAGTTCACCTTAAAAAAGTTTGTCATTGTCATTATCATCATTGTTTGGATATAGATACTGGTACATGTACATGTAACATGGAAGATTCGAACATCCTACAGTGCAGGGAACTAATTTTGTTACATAAACCAGCATCAGCATAAGCATTAGTAGCATCAGGATCGGGCTAGCATCAGCATCAGCATTTAAAAAAAAACAGCATTACCAGGATCAGCATCAGCAAGCAAAGGATAAAACCAGCATTGACCTACATAAAATCAGCATTATCCTACTAGCATCCAAAAAAAAAGAAAGAAAGAATATTGGTTAAAGTATTCACATTATTTATACATAGTGAGATATTATGATCAAATAATTGTAAAAGGCACTTTTTTTTGCTTTAAACGGCAATGCTGAAATTCATTATCTACTTCCGGTAGCATGATGCTACTTCCGGTAGCATTGACCTAATTATAAAACAGCATCAGGATAAGGATTACTAGCATTAAATCAGCAAGCAAAGGAAGCATTCAAATCAGCATCGATGCTGTAACAAAATTAGTTTCCTGCTCTGTATTACAACAACAAATGGGGAAGGGGGCACTGCCCCTATATAAATAATACTATACTAAATTAACATCAAGAGTACATGTATATTCTACGAAGAGAACAAAAAAGAAACGAAGGAGGGGGATGCCACGAAATTTTGCTAAATTTTAAAAAGAAAAGTTGAAATGATCATATAAATACAGTAAAAAAGTAGTCTCTGATTAAAATTTATCAATTTTCTTAAATTGTTCCGATAAAAGCCTAAATTGTTCTCGATAAAAGCCGGCTTGAAATTGATTAGTAATATGTTTAGGAATTAAATACATGAACTTCTTTTCCAAATGTATCATACTCAGTGTTGAAGATAATAACAACTACAGCGACAGTGATATTATGATAGAAAATATTTTTGAAACATGTAGAAGAAACAATATATTAAAAAAATAGGCTGTAAAGAAATTACGAACTTCTGATAAATATGTTGATATGGCAAATGTTTTTTGAGAATAAATCACTGATAGAGGAAAAAGCACTAGTACCAATTGATTATGGTACTCATTTTAAATATTACGAAAATGTTCAAAATCATCCATCATATTAACACCAATCGTAAGACAACGAAGACAATCAAGAAATCTACATTTTCAGAAAGATTAAAAATTAAAGCGCTCATGATGTTCAGAGCGGAAAGGGGAGATTCGTTTAAAATTTGATGACGGTGAAATATGTAAGGAAGCATTTTTACTGACTATATTGAATTTATGTATGTTATTTGATTAATCACGATTCGTGTTTATAAATCTTTGACGTCGAGTCTCAACTCTGATATCTCGATACACCAGATATTTTGACATTTATTGAGATTTCTGTTGATGTTGGAATACTGAAGTTTATACACGTACATGATTTTAAAGGAAAGAATTTAAAAACAAACACAAACCTTTCTGTTTTTAAAGAAAACATGTATCTATTTCTGTGGTGTGGTTACATGCAAAAATACAAGTCATTGATACAGATTCGTCAGAAATAAGAGAGTGTTTTTTTTTTTTTTTTTTTTTTTTTTTTTTTTTTTAATAAAATCATATTTAGAATATAAAATCATATTTGCTACATTTATTATGATTTCAAATTAACTTATTAACTTATTACTTAAACATTGAATCATTATTTTTTGAAAGATATAGTCTCATAACTGCAACGATGTGTGCAAACAAATTAAGTAACGAGCGTTAGAGCGTTATGAAAATTTGTTTGCACACACCGTTGCAGTTATTAGACTATATCTTTCAAAAAATAATGATTCAATGCTTATATTTACATTTTTAACTCCTAGCCTTGACTGTAAATGTGATTTATATTTCAAAATCCCTGTATTATCCTTCGGGTAAGTTATAATTAATGGAAGAGCCGTTGCAAAAGCTTCAGTTCAATGCGAACGTGAATTTTGATTTTCGCTTATGGCATTGCATTTCCAAGGCGTGCAACGTTTGTGACGTCAAAATAAAACGAATACTTTAACCTGTTTACCTCCTGTCCTTGTTATGGTGTTTTGAATGTTGTAGCTTCCCTGAGACTTTATAAGCAAAATGCATGTTCAATGTAAATATAATAAAATATATAAAGTCTACAAAATATCACTGTTGCTTGGAATATCACTCTTGCGCGAATAATCACTCCTGCTTGGAATGTCACTCTGGCTCGGAATGACGGCCTCGTCAGGCTTCTATACCCCCCGTTCAGAACTGCTTACTTTTGGCGAATTGTGATATGGCGAGAAGCAGCGTGAAGTGGCGTTTCCCACACTCTTCAACACTCCTCAATGCAATTCTAGGATCTTTCTGTTTTTGTTTGTTTGTTTGTTTGTTGTTTTTTTTTTTTGGTTGTTGTTTTTTGTTTGTTTGTTTGGTTTTTTTTTTGAATTTTTTTTATTGTTTTTTTTTTTGTTTTTGTTTTTGTGTTTGTTTTTTTGTTTGTTTGTTTGTTTATTTGTTTGTTTTTGTTGTTTTTTGTTTGTTTTTTTAATATAATTATATAATACATGTACTAATGACCAGTTACTTATACAATGAATACAAATTACAAGCATTCTACTTACTACTGTAGAAATACTTACTACAATGCTACTGACACTTTGTTACTTTTTTTTTTTTACTATTTTGAATATATAATAATATAACTAATATTTTGAATATCTTTCGAGTACTGTATTACCACTTACTTAGTAAGATATTACGCCAGAAGCGAGTAGACTATCTGACATGAACGAATAATTGGAAAAGAGTAAATATATCCCCTGGCACCTGCTACTTCCAATCTGACCAGCATAACCAGAAAGACTATTTAAATACCCAACCTTTCCAGTGAATTTCAAATCTCCTATAAATAATGCTGTGGGCAAACGTTTGGGATTTAAATACTTGCATAGGTAAAATTATTGTGAAAGACAATTTTGACATTACAGTGACAATCTTCCCCCCTTAAAGAAGTACGAAGTACTTTTAGAAATACCTTTAAGGGAAAACACTTGCAAACACACTCATTCACATCCAATATAAACAACAGTGGAAAAGATATCAATTTTTAAAACAAGATTTATTTACAATACTCTGAGAAAGTATTTCTTTGATGTATCTCTACTGCTGACAAAATAGTCACAGACGACTTAAATAATCTGCAAATTTTCTTTTCCTCTTAAAGAGACGATGCGGAACCTGAAAGCCTGCAACTTTAACAACCATCGCATGAATCTCGAATGAAGGAGTTTAGAACAATTTAGGTACATCAATGACTGGTGATCCCTTTCTAAGATGAATTCCCGGCCATTCCAAATTCTTGTGGAATTTCTGTATAGCCCATACCAGGGCCAAACCTTACCTCTCTGTAGTGGAATAGATTTCTTCAGCTTTGTTAAGCTTTCTGCTGACATCCGATATAGGTTGCTTTTTGACCTGTATTTCCCTGGAGTAGAACTTCACCAAGTCCTCGATCTGAAGCATCAGTTTGCACTATGTATACTTTGGACAAATCTGGAAGTTTCAAGATTGGATAGGATATAAGGGCTTTCTTCAAATTTTGGTATTCAATTTCTTGTCACTCTGTCTACTGTATTTTGTTTGGAGAAAACGTCCTTGTAAGGTCAGTGAGAAGTAAAGAAATGTGAGCACAGTTTCTGATGAATTTCGGGTAAAAAATGACTAACCCAAGTATGATTGTGACTGTTTCTTTGTAACTGGTCGATTTGCTTCTTGGACTACTTTCACTTTATCCGGATGCGGCTGTATCATTTCATCTCCAAAAATGTTTCCCAAACATTCTAACTTACTGTAAGCAATGGTACATTTAATTGGTTTTGCGGTTAAGTTGAAATTTCTATGCCCCCTGTATAACGTTTGAGAGAATAACAAGATGATCTTCAAAAGTCATAGAATATATCAAGATTTCATCAATAAAGCTGTATACATTTGATAAATCGCAAAGAACTACGCGCATTATTCTACAGAATGTAGCAGGTGCTGTGACAAGTCTAAATGGCCTTCTTGTAAATTGAAATAATCCAAGTGGTCTTTGGAATGCCATTTTAAGTCGCGATTCCAAAGTAAGAGGCACTTGCCAGTAACCTTTTGAAAGGTATAACCGTGGAAAGTACATATGTCCTGCTAACATTCAAATATTTCATCTATGTCCGGCATTGGTTCAGCATCAAAGATTGCTATGCGACTTAACGAACGGAAATCTACGCAGAATCGGGAAGTACCATCATTTTTGTAACTAACATGATGGATGAGGAATACGGACTCTCCGTTAAATTACGTCTTATTCCAAATTCTTCTGACCTCTTCTTTTACTGTATCCATCATTGAATAGGGGAGTTGCTTTTGCGCAAGTCTGATCGGTTTGTCGGTTGAAGTCCTGACATCATGCTGTAACAAATAATTAGTGCACTTTAGTATGTCATTTGGAACCTTTTCGGCTATCCATTTTAAGCTTTGAATTACAATATTTCCCTAAATTAATCTATGCTTTTGATATTCATGTTCTAAGAAAGAGTCACATTTACCTCACTTCGATGTCACACTACATTTAATGCAATACTACATGTAGCAGTAATACCAACATGTATGTTGTACTCAAGGTAATATATATCTTATCATATGTATGTATGGGTAAAAACATTCGGAAATGAAACTTTTTTTTTAAATCTTGACTACAAAATTTGAGTTGTGTCCCATAAGTTGGAAGGTAAACATGAAAATTTCAAAACGTATAAACGTACTTATCTGTAATTTAAATATTTTTTGACGGAACAAGTATATTTGATATTCAACAACCATGGTCAACAAATATTCTACGACGTTACAATGCCAATAATCACTCGCTTATGTCTGCAATATCTTTTATATTTCGGCAATCCAAAACATTGTCAGGTATGATATTGTAACGTGCGGGACCCTAACGATCTCCGTGGGCTCGTACTTTGTTAATGCCAAAGTCTTACAAGGACAATAATGAATGCAAAATATACAAATCAAAAGCAATATATACAAATATACAGGACACTTGCCTAGTGTAAAATTTAAGCAATATACACATATATACTTGCCACTTGGCTATATGAACGCTACCTCGCAATACTCAGAACTATAGCCACTTGGCTATTCAAAGGCCACTTGGGTATGCTATAACCCCTTGGCTTATACAAAGGTCACTTGCCAAAGCCTGCCACTGACTATACAAAGACCACTTGGCAATATCTGCCACTTAGCTAAACAAATGCCACTTGGTAATACTATAGCCCCTTGGCTTATACAAAGGCCACTTGGTTATACACGTCAACTGGCTGCACAAGCTTTCATCACTTTGACGAAACAAACAATATCAGTCACTTCGATATTATTTCTTTTTACATCTATATTCAGCACTTGTCTATTGAAATCAACTGACAAATGACAATCTTGTCTGACCGCAATTCGTCTCCAATGACTTGGATATCAAAGTTACACACAGAAACCATTGGCCATTTGGCTACATACATAATTTTTGTGTGAATAAACTTAAGTGGCTTTTCTGGCAAGAATCCGTTTTTGAGTGTTTCTGAGCAATCTTTGCTCGTCTTAACCAAACAATTATTTTTAGCTTGTTTTATATATATATATATATATATATATATATATATATATATATATATATATATATATATATATATATATATATATATATATATATATATATATCGTTCTTTATTTTATTATCATTTAATCAAATAACCCGTTAATTACATTATTTACAATGATTTCTTGATTAAAGCAATTCAGCACAAGGGGAATAACTCTCGACCGTTTCATTATTAGTGTTTAGGGTTGGGCTTTCTCCGTAGATGCATGCAGATCATAATACAAAGGTGACATCAATACAGCTACCTTCTAATCGTGCATCTGATTTGCACTGCCAATACCAGGATTTCCTTCAAAATACCCCACACAGAAAACACTATAATGAAAGAAAACAATGTGATTTTCGCAAAAATCTTCAATATTTTGAAGTTTGAAATCGACAAACACTTAAGAATCTTCCAACGATAGACACAATGAAAACGTATCGAACAGTGGAATGTCACGTGAGTCAAGTGATTATACATGTAATATCAATGCGTCAAAACGGGTTGACACTCTTTGACCTGTTAATTTAGTAGCTAGCTCAACCGTAGTTAGAAGAAGAACAAGGTTCACTTAGGGCCTTTTTTGGCCCTGTGAATTTCTGAAAAACTGAAACTGCTTAGTTTTAGTTGACAATGCAATAAATTTCATTTAGACATTTGGCGATTGCGAATCTACCAAAAATGACGTAGTTTTCTGGCTAGTCAATGCATTATGACGTCATAAAATGCGTCATTTTCCTAATATCCTGAACAATTCTACAAAAATAGCCATGTTTTAAAGCTATTTTTAGATATTTAATATAGAGCGCAATCTCTGATCTAAAATATGCAATTATTTACTGATAGATCCCTTTCTCAGGATTTTAAAACATGTTTTATTTTTTAGATCAGAGGGTGTGCTCATGTTATTTTTCTTCTCGGAAAGTACTTACATGTAAATACACCTGTTTTCCTGAAAATTCAAGAACATTGCAATTCCATAAAGCTTGTTTTTCAATACCTGGACTTAAAGGAGAAAAAATTTAATAGGAAATGAAAGCACTACGTCTCTACTTTATCTTGATGTTTAAAATGGAACATAAGGTGTTAGTCAATAAATTGGTATATCTACAGTGCCATTTTATGCATAATGTGAACCTAGCTCTTTTTCAAGAAATTACATTTGAGCCGCAAAGTGTCCAACATTGCTCTTTGGATATGTACAAGTTAAGTCTCAATACACATTCTGTGCAAATGAGACGAATGGACAAGTAAAATACATCAAACCCGGCTCTTAAGACATTGTTTAATAACTCTGATACAAGAAGTGAAAAAAACTTCGGAATGTTATTTTTCTCATAGCACCGGAACGCAACTCTCATAGCTTAAGTTCACTAATCCTTTGTGCAACCTGACTTATCTGTCAATGCATACGTAAACTCCTATAAAACTTCTATAATACGCATCTGCTGACTCTTGGAGATCTGGATTCACATCAACATCGCCATATGACTCACTGTTTGGGAAGTTGAAACAATCGACATCTTGGTTTTCATCGTTAATGGGGACTCCGCATCGGATAGGATATTGCAGTTAAACATCAAACACTGGTTCCGTACCCGTTCTACGAAATGCTTTAGGACATTGATATTAAAAGTTTTAATCCTTTTATTCATTTCGATCTGATAATCTACCTTGTTGAGTTCTTTTTCCGGATGACAAATGGTCGCTTCTATTGCATAAGCAATTTGTTACTATATGTATCTCTTGGGAGCAAAACGAGTACTTTTACCCCTTCTCTCAAATTACAGCTTCTGGTCTTTCTATCATAAACTTTCTTGTACCTTCTTGATTATTCTTGAATTGTGCGATGCGCTAGTTCACACGCAGATTCTAAACGCTCTCTTAGATCCAGAACATACTGATTCGTTGTCTTTATTTCAGGATCTCTAATTTCCTTGGTCCAAAGTTCCTAAAGAAAAGTCATTGGCTCGATCACAGTTCTACCATATATAAACGGGTAAAATCCTAGCCTTTCTTGGGGAACTCCTTTATAGGCAAATAGCAACGCAGGGAGGTATTTATCCCAATCCTTAGGACGGTCAACACACATTCTCTTCAACATATGCTTCATGGTACCATTGACGCGCTCAACTAAACCATTACACATGGGATGGTATGGCGTCGTAGTTAGTTGCTTCAATTAGATGAGCTCCTTACTTCCTTCATTAAAGCTGACGTAAACTGGCTATCCATGTCCGTGAGTATATCTTGTGAAAAACCTATTCGGGAGAAAATCTCAACCAATGCTTCGGCGACGAGCTCCATGTCAATTCCTGGTAATGCAATCGCTTCTGTATATATGGAAGCATAATCCACGAGCATTAAACTGAACCTGTTTCCTCTGTTAGTTGGTGGATGCATAGGACCGATAATGTCCACTGCTACCCTCTTGAACGGGAAAATCTATCAATGGCATTTCAGACAATTGCGCTTTAGATGCTCTTCCTTTCTGATGTGTACGTTGACACAATATCTCAAGAGTGGTAGAATCTCTTAATCTCAGATTTCATCCCTGGCCAGTAAAATTCGGTTTGAATTCTGTTTATGGTCCTATTTGTAGCTAAGTGTCCTGACATGATCGACTCATGGGCTAGCCTCATAACGGTATCTCTGTATTTAGATGGAACAGCGAGCTGATTTTAAATTATGTCTCCTTTGTATTCTCAGTACATCAAACTATCTCTGGAAAACAATATAACCTTACTATCTCGGGAAGTCTTTCGCTCCTTTACATTCTCTCGGATAATAGATAGAGTTGATTCAACCTCTTGCTCCTTGCGAATGTCGTCTGGTTGAATAGTGTCTAGTACGATCTCAGAAACTTAAAGTTGTGGATATGGTCTTGTTTTATCCCTTCTTTGTTGTCTTGTTTCCACAGCGATTACTGCTTGCCATTCTTGGTTTTGGGTCATATGACTTTCTTGCGTCATTTATTTCCACAAATGATTAGGTCAAATACTGGATTGTCCATGCCCTAGAATTCCAAATTATCTGTCAAGTATGGAGAATCAATATCCATGCTTGCAATAGGATAAGTCGTTTGGAACTATCAGTAAGAACACAAGTGACGTACTCTCCGGTAAATTTGTAATCTTGTACTAAACTCTCTCTAACTACAATGTTCTTACATCATTGTGGCGGGATGTCCATTAACAAATCCTGCTGAAAAGAGTAACTGGAAAGCTGGACTACGAATCATAGGCTCATCGATTTTACTTACCCAGGAATCAAGTGAAGGGCTACTGGTGAATATCAAAGTATACTACAACTGACTCTACCTGATTTCTTGTCGTGTGAATCTTCCAGAACAGATGCAGAAAACTAAGCCTTTAATTTCTTTGGATAGTTAGGTGCTATGTGTCCTTTTTTATCACAAATGTAACACTCACGCTCCAATATTGATACAAACACGTTCAATTTTCTGGATGCTGGGGTTTATGCGTATCCTTACCTTTTGTACCTTCGACAGCTGGTTGCTTCCCCAAAGGTTTTGGCACTGATGTAAAACATTTGTATTCCTAGACACTGAAAACTGATCTTCAAGTTCGCACATTTCGTCAGCTGTTTTCGGTACATTTTGTCTCAAAAAAGGTTGTTAATTCTAGACTGAAAACGTGTAGGATATGGACGCGTAAGATCAGATCAAATAAATCATCTTCTGTCCCGGGTGTCTTCATCACTTCAATTCATCTTGTCAAATATGACCCTAATCTTACCAAAATTTGCATGAATGTTTCACCTGGTCCGGGTCTGCTGGATCTAAACTTCCTCTTAAACCCATCTTCCGTCATCTCGTATCTACGAAGAAGAGTTGACTTCAATTCATCGTAATCTTGGGCTTTTGCTGAAGACATCAATGCGTAAACATGTAAAGCTCCCCCAACGTAATAAAGCACTAAGACTTGTAGCCTACGCTTCTTTGTCCCAATATTGACTCGTCGCATACCTCTCAATTCGACGAAGATAACTGTCAATTTCATCATACCTTTCATCAAACGGTGGAATCTTTGGCATTTTCGCTCTTACATACATATCTATATCTACACTCTTACCAGTACCATTTTTCATCATCATTTCAAGTTCATGTTTATGTTTTAATTCTTTCAATTTTATTTGTTCATTCTAACCTTTCCATTTCTAATTCATATGCTCTATCTTGTCTCTGTTTCTTTCTCAAAGCCATTCTTTCATCTCTCAACGCTGTTTCACATAATTCTTTAAATCTTGGTTAGTGTAACCCCCCCCCCCCCCCTCTCTTTACGAAATTACTAGAGCTGTTCTAAAATAGTATGAACTAAGGCAACTTTCCTTAGGAATAATTACATACTAGTTGCTTGGAAGAAAAAACAAATATTTTCTCAAGTTCATATGTGTCAAAACGATTTGGCTTACTTAAATAATTTCAAGAATGTTTGGAAACTGAATTTGACGCAAGAGACGTCAAGACGTTTTCAGTGAATAATGTCAACCTTCTTTTAAAGCGCCTGATTGAAATGTTCATATAATACATAAAAAAGTGAGATATGTTTTTCAAATATGTCTATATTTGCATTCAGAAAAGGCCAGGCTGTCAAAATTTACCAAAAAGTCCATTTGTAAAATTTTGACCTTAAAAGTACTTTTCTAATGACGCAGTCAAGTGTTACTTAAAACATCTGACATCTTTTTGATTAGCGTTCTTTGTAATACTGCCTCACGAATTTTAGATTCATCTCCTTGTAAATGAGATGAAAGACTTATTTGTTGCTTTGCAACAAACTGGTATTATTATTATCTTTTCCTTATCGATTTTTACACCCTATTTCTAACTAACAAATCGATTGATTTTCATGAAAAATTCAGGTTTGATTAAACTAAAAAATATAATTATTCCTTGTTTTGGAAAAAAAGTTTATAAACATCGTTTTTTTTTTTTTTGTTTTTTTTTTACAAATCAAAATTCAATTTTATGTTCTATTTTTCAAAACTGATTCCTCTCATTAATTATTGTTAAGCTATTAACATTGTTTTGGAAAAAATACAACATCTTATGTTTAACTGCTTTTCGTAATTAACTTGCGATAATGTATTCGGCACGTAACATGACAAACATAACGTCATGACAGGCACGGGTGTTTCAGATTAGATCTAACAAAACGATGTCCATTTTCTCGGTAGGTATTTGCACAATGAAGAATTCGCTCTTCACAAAGACCATCAGTAATTTAAAGACCATCACCTGTATATCTAGAGAAAAATTTCTGCAAGTAATGTAAAACAACACAAAAAATAGTCAGTAAAACCAAAACGCACCGCTCTTCATTTCACACACA
Source organism: Saccostrea echinata (assembly GCF_033153115.1). NCBI lineage: Eukaryota > Metazoa > Mollusca > Bivalvia > Ostreida > Ostreidae > Saccostrea > Saccostrea echinata. The sequence goes on along the minus strand of NW_026889807.1, from coordinate 2,908,719 downwards.
GTGAAGGATGCCTTACATGTACCATGCCCATAGACATAAATAAGATTTTATAGGATTTTTACATTTTATACTTTACTTACAATTATTCGAATATCAAAATATTCGTCAGTCATTTTGTTTTAATGAATGTATCTCTTTTCGCTAGTTCCGCAATTTTGAAAGGCATATCCCTTTTCATAAGTTAACTACAGTGCAACTGTTTCGACCAGATTTTATCTGATAGTTTATCCGAGGACCTTACACAATAAACACACAAAAAAAAAATCAGAATGATCTTGAACAGAAATACATATACTCTGAATCTGGTATTTAAAGAGTAATTGAGTTTCTCATGACAGCATTTTTGGAGTTTTTGGAGACCAGGTCTCTCAGTGAACTGTCGGGATTTCGATGGGCACTGATTGTTGTCCTTATCAGATTACCTGTTTTAACTATTCTATGATTGATTGTACATGTATGTTGTTTTACGTCCCATTTGAAAATTTTTCACTCATATAGAGACGTCACCATACACCTGTGAAGGACTTCAAATTTTGACTTTTACTCGGCACTCAGGGCCATTGAGCAGTGAGGGATCTTTATTGTGCCAACGCCTGCCGTGACACGGGGCTACGGTTTTTAAGGTCTCATCCGAAGGACCCGCAACTTTCACTTCAAAGTGCCGAGCGCATGGCCAAGGAACAGTTGCTACCCATTTTTTATCGACTTAGGTCAGTCGCGGCCGAGATTCGAACTCACGACATCCCGATCACGGAGCGAGCGCTCTACCGACTGATCTACCGTGAACGGTAGCTATTCTATGAAGGAAAAATTATTTTTAAACATCTACACGAGAAGAAGAAAGAAAACACTTATTGTGGCATTGAACTCTACATTCAAATTATCCACGCCGTTTTATCAATCTAAAAAAAATGTTACTTGCATTACTGTGTCGATTAAGAAGAATTAATATGCCATACATGTATCTTGACATGTTCGTGACCAGAACAATTTCTATGTGACTTTGCCTTACGTAACATTAACATTCGCTGAGGTAAACATCGTAATCTTTGATTACCTATCACAGACATTTGACGTTTTATACCTTTCCCTTTATACCCATAGCTCCCTTTCTAAGGAGGAATTCTTCAAAATCATAATTATGTCTGTTTAATATTTATAATATTCCTAACAATCATTTAAAATGAATTTGAATTACAATATGTATATTGAATTCCGAAACTTCATAAAAAACTTAAAACAAAGATACATATCGGTTTCTAGTACGAGGGGCATTTGAAAAGTTCTGAGATATGCTTGCTAAAATATTAACCATTACACGGAAGTTAAGAAGTTTGGTACCATTGAAAAGAGCTGGAAAATTTGCACCTTTATTAACGTCCTTTTTTTTATATTTATGACGTAATAACTCCAAATATGACGTCAGAATCTCGAATGTTTAGCATACTGAAAAGTCGCGTTTTTTTTGTCCACATGAGAACATCGAAAAAGTGCTGTCAAAGGCCTCTTTGAAAAGAAATTTCAAAGAAAATTTGTATGGAGATAGAATAAGACTGTAAGAATGGTACAGTAAATCAGTAATTCTATATTTTTATTTTTTTTGCTTGGTTAATAAGCACGGTAATTTTATCTTAGGCGTTCATAAAACATTTTTATTTATATGATTTAGATGGATTTTCGGTCTATTATATAGCTCTCCACTATATTAAATAAAAGGTATCCTATATAAAACTGAAGTGTAACGATGCAGTTTTCCATAACTGTATCTTGAGTGTCGGGACTCTTACCGTTTACGAATAAGACGTACAAAATATTCCCCCGGACTTGTTACTGTGCGTATTTTTTCATATTATTTCAACTTCGGCGATCCAAAATTCACTTTTACCTTTGACTTTCGACTCAAAAAAATAAATCGAGCTTCTTTGCTATGTACAATCTTATTGAAAAGATACTTGACTTTCTGACTGACAATATCTTTGTGTTTTTAGAGGAACAGTTTTTTTTTAACAATCTGTTGGACGTCCTTTGAATCCCAATTGCGCCTATTTACTAAGAGACCTATTTTTGTATTTATATGAAGCAGTATTTACCCTAAAAAATTGTACATGAAAAGAAGAAAAAAACCATTGCTGTGACCTCAACTCGACATTTCGATGACATATTATCAAACTTACAATAGTTATTTTTATTCGTATGGCGACACGATATATCCCATTGAGTATGAAAAAAAGATAAGATCGAGTCTGACAAATCAGTTTCATATCTGGATATTTTATTAGAAAAATATGTTAATGGTAACCTAATTACAAAAATTTATGATAAACGTGATGACTAACTTTTCAATCGTCATCTTCCCTTACTTATGCTGCAATGTACCCTTATCACCTGCATATTGGATTTATTCCTCCAAATTGATTCGATACTCAAGAGCAGGCTCTACGTACGACCAATTTATTTAAACGAGGTATGTCATTGACAGACAAGTTGAAACAAGGAAATCAACATTCTCATTAAAAGTCATCATTTCGTAAGATCTATGGTCAATGCAATGACCTTGTCAGCAAATACAATCTACCATTGAGGTATGCGACCTACGTTATCCTCTGATTCAATGGAATTGAATGCATAACAAATACGCATGGGCTGAATACTCACTATATTTAGAAATAATTTCCAAACTTAGTATCAGTATGTTAAAGCGGAACGTGCCCTTATCTATGACCATTTACTGATTATGAAGAGTTATCCACCTTTGTTTTTACTCAATAAAAATCAATTGTAAAACATCTATCTGGTGAACAATGGTTCTCAATTTTTCTTCTATTCTTAACAATCAAATACATGTTTCCTCCACAATATTTATTGATACTCTTAGCATTTATAATTTTTTTTATTTTCTATAGTTTACTTCTTTCAATAGAGTTCAATGTAATCTTTGATTATTAATTTCTGGTTAAGTTATAAAAGTTTTTAAAAAATTCTTTTGGTAAATCCTTTTCTAGTCTAAAATGCTTTAAGATAATATCGGAGTATTTTATATACGAGTTATTTTTAAGATTAGAAAATAAGGTCCTAATATGGGTCATTTATCTTACGTCAAATGCTGATTGATATTTTTCAAACTAGTTATTAGACCATTTTTATTTACAAGTTGAATTGCTGACAGATTTTTCCTCTTTTTCGATCATGACAAGGAACATACGGCGGGTGTGACCGGTCGGCAGGGGATGCTCACTCCTCCATGCTACCTGATCCCACCCCTGCTGTCTTAGAAGTCCGTGTCTGTTCTGCTCCTGATTATTTGTATTGTTTGAATGGACTTTTGAGCTTGAATGCTATTTCTTATCTCCATATATCTCATTGTAAACATACCCCCATACTATAATAATAACAGTTGAAGTTTTAAACCATACTCCTCGTTCTTAAAAATATTACCTTCTATAATAATAAGAAGATAATACACGAACGTCATCTCGAATTTTTTACGACAACTGCATTGTCTGGACTTTTTGTCTACCTTAACAATGAGCTTTAACAAAAGAAAATGACGTTTAAAACAAAAGTTTATTATATGCTTAAATTCAAAAATTAATATTTTTACTATTTATTTTTTTTTTATTTCAGGACAGCAGGACATCTCGATAAAGACCCAGTGTATATGAATATTATTTTAATATTGTTGAAGACAAAATAATGGTAATTTCTTCATTTTTCGAAAGTATCCTTAATTTGAATATAAGTGAAGGGTTTAAATACTTAAAAAATTGAAAGAAAAGTGAGGAGCAAAAACATGTAACAAGGAATGAAATATGTACTATCCTCCAACTTCTCTACTTTTAGTTGGCTTCCAATTAAAAGAAAAATACTGAATATATGAGAGAAAAAATATTATTTTCTTGTTGCTAATGAAATCACGCTTCCTTCGTATTTACATTTGTCAGTGAAAATTAACAGACTTTTGTAGTTTTTCATTCGTCCGTTTTCTAAAACTGGACGTTTTATGTTATGACCTTCATGTCAATCCGTCCGTCTGTCCGTCTGTCTGTCCTCTAACCTTTAATTAAGATGCTATGGCAAAATATGGAAAAATCCTGTTTGACTCATAACTAGAAAACTATCAGAACTAGAATCACTAAACTTGGTCAATTAATGCACCTAAGGTAGCAGTTGTTTAGCATCCTACTTCGAGGTCATTGTATCCTTTAAGTAATTTTTTTTTAAATGTTATTTTTAAATTATACAATCCCAGAAATTGTAAGAGCATCGCAGTACATGTATCCTTATTTCCAAAGAAAAAAATATGTATATAACTAGAAGATAGAAGATAACTAGAAGAGCAGATCCTATGTATATCTCCTGGAAATTGGACAAGAAATCAGCCTCTGAATTGCTTGTGTTGGATTAATTAGTTCTTGTTGGCTAGCCTAACTTTCAAAAAAATATTGTGTAAAGTAATTAAAACTAAGTGTAATATATTTAAATCTAATTATACCCCTGGGGTTGAATTTGAATGAACATGTCCGTCTGTCTGTATCAATTGCAGCTTAAAACTAATCATTAAATCTAAAAAAAAAATCACCAAGTATTAAAAAATGTTTTATTTGTAAAGTGACTTGGTGATGTTGTATTTCAAGTTTCATGATTAATCAATGTGTTAGTGAACACAGTTTCTGATAAATTGATTATCGGGAATTATAGTTTAAATTATAACATTAATTTCAGGGAAACTCTTCACCTAGACCATCAAATACAGCTAGAACTTCATCTTCAGCTGAAATCTCGTCTACGAATAAAAAAAAAATCCACAGCTGAAACCTCGTCTACGGATAAAAAAATATCTACAGCTGAAATCTCGTCTGCAGATAAAGAATTATCTATAGCTGGAATCCCGTCTAAAGATAATAAAATATCTAAAGCTAGAATCTCGTCTACAGATAAGAAAATAAGCTTTAAGCCTAATGCCAGTAAGTACGTATGACGCAATTACTAACATTTTAGGTTTGGTACATTGGTATTAAATGGAATATATGTTTTTATGGAAGCAAAGTCAAATTTAACATTATATTTTTGTAAAGAATCAATTTTTCTCATCTACATTAGAAGCCAATGTTTCTTTTTAAAGGGATCAACATTCATAAAAGCACTTTTTAGAGGAAAAAGATGTCATATATATATATATATATATATATATATATATATATATATATATATATATATATATATATATATATATATATATATATATATATATATATATATATATAATATCTGTGAGAAACGTCATAACTACTAAAAGAAGTCTCCATTTTGGACTTCTTTAGCGACATAAATCATTCTTGGATTTATTCATGTCAACATCTGCAGAATAAACGATAGATCATTGTTTCTTATTCGAAATGAGATGACATAATAGCCAAAATATCGGATACATTCATTTACCTCGCTCGTGTTTCACATGTTTATCTGTGAAAAATAAAAGTATCAATCATTACTTCTTGTCTGACCGGAGGTTGCATCATTCAACAAATAAAGTTATCGGACATCTTCATATAAGTGAGTATGAAGAATATAGAATTTTTTATATGCTCTCTTCCAAGCTCTTGTGGGCGCAGGTGTATGGCGCTTCCGGTGAAAAGAAAATATGATTCGCACATTTACTCATTTAGCTCTACCGTCTTTAAGAAATTTGAGTTTCTTTCAACCGCAGTTTTGGAGAAAACATGTGAACAAAAAAGCAAGAAAATCAAAGTTAACTGCAGTAATGAAGTAATGTAATCAAGCAAAAAGAAGTTAATATTGCACAAATCCTGAAAGTTTCATGGAATTCCATGCCTCCGTTTTAAAAAAAAATTGCGTACAATAAAGGAAAGAAAAAAGTAAAAAGAAAAATAAAATTAACATGTTCCGAAAACCACGAAAGACCCTAAAATATTCAAATGTTTGACTTATGGATGGTTACTATAAGGACTATGGTCCCTTAAAAATTAATTTTAATATAATATATGTATACCTTTATTAACAGGTTTGTTTAAATAACGCGTGAAAAAAAATCATTTATGAGATATCTAGAAAAAAATGAAAGTCTTATAAAGATCTAATTTGTATGATTTGTTGGTTTTTCTTGTTATCTTTTTTCCTTTACATTGTTCACAGGATTTTAGTTGTGAAGTATTAGAAAATGATAATTTTCTTCTAGATATTTTAATATTTGCTTTCTTAGAGCTGGTCCTATAACTCCTAATAAAAGGATATAATTGTACCTACAATTTACATATATTTCATTTATTGGCATCAATTAGATTTATTTTATTACTTGTTTAGTCTTATATAATCTTTTAAAAAATATAGGACGGAAAGAAATGCAAACATTGTTCGTACTTTGATCATGGATTTCTGGGAAAAAAAACTATCAGTTACGTTTAGAGAACAAGATATGAAATGATAGTTAAATTAATTGGTTGGTGTTTTACGTCCCATTTAAGAGTTTTCCTCTCATAAATAGATGCTTGCCTATCATATAGGGTGGGGCGCTTCAAATTTAGACCATTACTAAGCACTCATGGCCATATGCTGTAGCAGTGAGAGATCCTTATCGTGGCAACGTCTTTCCTGACACGAGACCTCGGATTTTAAGTTCTCATCAAAGAGACAGGAAACTTTAATTTTAAAATGTGGAGCCCTTGTCAAAGGAAAAGTTGCTGCCTGTCTTTGCCGATTTTGGTCTGTCGCGGCTAGGACTTATACCCACCACCGTCCGAACACGGCGCTTTACCTATTGAGTTGCCTTGATGGTAACATGGAAACTGTAGTCTTCAGATGAGGTCTTATAAATCAAGGTTTTGTGTTGCAGTAGGTGGGGTTAGAAAAAAAAAATCGTCATTACTCACAGTTCTTAAGTGTCGATTAGAGTCATAGTAATCGAAGGGACTTAAAATAAACAAACAAACAAAACCCTGATGACAAGAATGAAAAGTCAAGAGGATAATAAAACTCAATATAATATGTTAAAGTTAGATTAATACCTTCATTACAGCTTTTCAATTTATAAAAGCATTTAGCAACTACATTGATCATGTCTATTATTATTATCCTTACTGTTCCTCAATGTATTGAACGAAGCTTGATTTATTTTGAAAATAATTATAGATGTAGATGTTCCTGCACAAGAAAGTCAAAGACAACTTACACCGCCTACGAGACAAGAGAAAGCTTCAAAGGAAGCTAAATCCCTGTTTAATGAACCTACTTCCAGACCTTTTTCAAGTCATGAATTTTTACCTAGAGCTATTCCGAAAAAGCACAAGTTTCTCAAAGACAGAAAAAGAACAAAATTCGTATCTCATGTGAAAGCACCATGCCAGTGCTCAGATAACGTTCTGGATAAGGTACAGACACTAAAGGGATTTCTACTTGCTGACCTTACAGCTACAATCTTAGATGTTGTTGCATTTAAAATTCCATTTAAAGGATATCTGAGTGACCCCATCAGCAAACGCTCTAGACGTATGTCAGCACCTTATCATGCGAATGAAACGGTTGTTAGGCCTGATCAAAGGAAGGTTCTCTGCTATTCCAATGTGCATACACTTTTTAATGATACAAGGATTTACTCATATGAAAAACTTTGTAGTAGAATAAGGGATGCAGGTCAGAAAAAAGATATCATTTCTATAAAGTTCCATTTGATGCTTGCAAGAAAAAAAGAAATAAAAGGTCTATGTGAAATTTTGTGCACGGAAAATTCCGATCAACAAATTAGAGACACAATGAAGGGCTTTTTAAAAAGAGAATTTTACAAGATATACAAAGAAAAGTTCAAAGTTTTAAAAATATGGTTAGGAAATAAAGTACCTTCTGATTATAAATTTATGTTTAAGGAATATACCCCAGAAATGTTGCGCTTCGATACTGTTGTCTTTATTGTGGAACAAAATACACAGCAGGTCACAGACAGATCCTTTTGCGAATTTCATCTTGTCGTAGTATCAAAAAATGATTGCAACACAGAAGCTCAGAGAGTACTTCAACATGAGGCAGAGGAACCTACTGAAACAGCTGTGTCTTTGTCCGAAAACGAAATATCCGACTTAATGAATAAACACAGTAATATCACTATGATTAATTCTTCTAGGATTCGTTCATGTGGCTATAATACGCAAAGCTTTCATATACAAAGAACTCCAACCATTGTAATTTACTGTCAAGTGAAAGGTGTGATACCATTAGGCGAACAAATGTTCCCAGAGGAAATAAATGGTTTCACAGTTGATGTGAGAGAAGGAATATGTGCATTCGCTGTGGAAAAAATGCGAATAAGTGAACAAATCTCTGCAGAAGAATGTACTAAGTCAGGGACACTTGGAGGATTTATTGACATTCAACGTGGTAAGTCATTCATAACATGTGCACACGTTGTTCTACCAACGAAAGTATTGAAAAGCAAAACGGCAAGTGAATATGCCCGAAGGAGGGAAATAAGGGTGTTTGATAAAGAAATGAGAGAAATTGGCAGACTTACAAAAGCAGTTTTTAATCATGAACAAGACGCAGAGGTCAGTGTTGATGCAGCCATCGTTGAGATCACAGATACACGTAGATATCCTTGTGATGGAAATTTTGCTGACGTCTTTTCAGTTAATCAATTAAATGGAGCAGGTAGGTAAAATTTAGAAAATAAAAGTCACAACTAAATTTTATATATATATATATATATATATATATATATATATATATATATATATATATATATATATATATATATATATATATATATATATATATATATATATATTCTAAACATTTTCAATCCCCCAAGGCATTCACTGTTATCCTTTACACATGTCTTAAGTCTTTGTATCCATGTCCAGAAAACCTCAGCAAACCTATTTTTAGGGTCCTCCCAAAGATTCTGATGAATATAACTTTCCCTGACATATCTAATATTGTACAATCTTTCTTTGATTGTTTTCGTGTATTTTTAGAATAAAAGGATCTCACAATGGCTGAGATCTAGCAAATATGGGGGATGGTAAAGCTCTGTAAACTTTCTTTTCTTCAGAATTTCATTTATTTATCTATGCTTATTTGCAGCAGCGTTGCCAGGTACAAGAAAATTAACCGGGGGCGGTATTTGGACTTCCTTTGCAGGAAATCTGTTCATCTTTTCTCAGTGCAATTTTAACATAAAAAAGTTACAATTGATGGCCCTTCCTTTGTGTGTATCTACATGTTTTAGTAGACCACAAGGTTAAAGTTCTTGCGGACAATAGACAAACAGATTAACAGACAAACAGAGAGACGGACAGACCAAAAACTGTATGCTCTGGGTTCTTCTATGATGGGAACATAAAATCAAAAGATTATCAAAAGCAGAACACATATTGTAAGTTACACATAGGCATAATCTCAAAAAGCTCCTGCTTTGGAGCGATGTACCGAAGGAGATGATATCCAGTAGCCTGCACAATTCTATGGTAGTACTTATTCACTATCTGAATGTGCATAGAATAGTTGAATACAAGACACGCAAAAAAAAAAAATAATAATGCATTTTTTTTTTTACTCTTCGACAGGTTTCTCGAGTGCTCAAGGACCACATTTTTCGAATGGTCAAATTGAACAGATCTCTACATTCAATTTTCGGAAACAAGTTATAAAAGTTGGTGCCTCTAGTGGAATAACCCTAGGTTGGTTGAGAACAGGAAGAAGCTGCGCTCAGATTATCGACGACTACGATATTGATGTCGATGGATTATTTCGAACTCGACTTTTTGGACAGTTAGAGGTTCTACCAAGAATAGATCCATCCCAGTCGTCTGATTCACATCAACCTTTTGTAAGAAGTGGAGATTCCGGTGCTCTTGTTTTTACCATTTGTAACGATAATCCCATTGTTTTAAAATGTATAGGAATAGTTGTGGCTATGACGTCATATGGAGCATGCCTCATGACGCCGATAGACAAAGTCCTTGATGCTCTTGATCTTAAATATGACTGTTTCTCGAAATTTTCTGTACCAACCAGCAATCAACCAACAGACTCGGAAGAACTTCGGAGTTTACTTTGGTCGATAACTCAGCAGCTTACTGTAGTGCAGTCAAACATGGCTACAAAAGGTGACATTCAAAATACAAATGCAAATATTGGAAATCTAAAAAGTGACTTAGAAAAATTCAATGACAGGTTAACAATGGCGGAAGAGGAAATTCAAAAGAAAAGAGGAGCTGAGAGAAATGCCGACAGTCATTAAATATGTAGAATATGTTACAAATATGACATGTGCAAACTGAATCTTTAAAAATCATCGAATAATAATCGTTACTAAGGCAGATTGAAGAACAGGATTTTAGTACTATATTAATTTATGTGAAAAGAATGACATGAACCTTTTTTTAATAAGAAAACAGGATGTGTTTGTGAAACACTGATGCCCCGTATGGGAACTTATAGCGAAGGGTAAATGTTCTCAAATGCAAATCAAATATGTTTGAACCCAAAGTAAAGATCATAAATCCAAATTTCTCCGTATACATCAATACGTGTGAGTATACACGAAAATCGTATTCAAATCGAGAATCAAATATTTAGATTTCATGAGATTGCATGTTCACTAAATGACATATCATTTTTTTTTTTCAAGCACAAGTGTCATTTTTAACTCCATGGAGCAGCTGCAATAAAATGGCATATTGCAAGTAAAACGTGTATTCGGGTTGTTCTTAACAGCATTTCTCAGAGAAGATCATGCAAAATGGTCCGGAAGCAAGTTTCTCTGATTGCCTTCAAACTTTGTGAGCGAAATCTAGTATGCATAAATAGAAATCAGACAAATTTTTATCGTGCTAATCAAACCCGTATAAGTTGTATGGCCTGTTACTAAAAATAGCTCTTATGCAACAAAATTTGAGGTAATATTTTTATTTTTTAGTCATATTTAGAGGAGAAATAAAATTGCAAGTCTAGAAATTATTCAATGATTTTATTTTGTAGTAAAAGAACGAAGGTTAGGTCTTCTTAGATGCATAGTCAGGATGATTGACATCCATTTTGTTTTAGTGCAAAAAGGTCATAAAATTGGCACTGTTCCAATTTTTGAAAAAAAGTGACATTTTTCTGTAGAATTGAAATAACTCTAACAACCAAAGCCGATATTTTAATCCAGTAAATTTTATTGCTTATTATTTAGGATGATTATGTTAACAAAATATAAAAAAAACTGCTAGTAAAAATTGAAAGTCAAAGTTTGTCAAATTTTCACATCAAAGATTTCAAGAACACAGTTAGCGCTACTCATAAAATACCTAAAAACTCCTCCGAAAATACAAAAAAAAAATAATAATAAATTCTAGAGTTTTTCATATCTGCATTTTAGAATTTACACATAAATAACTCAGAATTTAAAAGATAATAACTTTGAATCCAAATAATACATCAAAAAGTGGGGGGGGGGGGGGGGGAAATGAATCCCCTATAATCCATTACATGGATAATGTACAAACCTTTAAAGTACTTGTTTACTCAGAATACAAAAATCCACTGATGATAATCAAAACTCAGCTATTGAATTACTAAGACACATTGATGACCTACCATTTTTCTATTAGCCAATGAATTTATAGCATGAATTCACCATTTATAGATGTGAATTTTTAAATGTTAATAAGGTTTTTCGCATTAACTCCAGTCCTGAAACTCGCGCATGCGTATAAATACTTCCGCGAGGAAAGCGTCTTTGACAACAAACGCCCACAATGGTTCCCTCGTGCGTTGTTTACAAGTGCCACAATAAGGCGGACACAAAAAGCAAAGAAAGGGGGATAAGTTTTTTTAGATTTCCAAAAGATAAAAAAAAGCGAAAAGCCTGGATAAATGCTGTCCACAGAGACAAATGGCTACCAACCGAGGCCAGTTATGTGTGCTCTACTCATTTCGAGGGAGGGTGGCATAGTGACGACCCGGACAACTTTAGGCCCACTATTTTTTCTTATAAAGAAAAAATCCCTACATCAGGAGAGGAAGCACGGACTCAAAGACAACACCGGAGAAATCTTGAACAGGTAAATGAATTGAAAGGATAATCAGCATTCTAGTGGGGAACCAAACAGCCCCCCCCCCCCATTTCTATGAAGAATTGCACTATGATTTATGATTTTTCACATTAGTTTTACTTAATTTTTATGTAAATTTTCTTTCTTGGCATTTGAATTTATAATTTAGTTTGTTTTTTTTAAGTATGTTAATTTTTAATGTTCATTGCATGCATATACAAAATGTAACTGTTATATATATGTTTACATTTGATTTTTTTCCATAATTTAATTTACTGGATTTTTTTCAAAATATTATTTTTTTTTCAGTTGTTCATTATTCTTTCTTTATTTGATTGGACTACTTCCCCTAACTACAGAGCAGCTGTATATATAGTCAAATGATATTCCATGGTAAGACAAAAAGAAATACACTAAGCAGGTTTTTAATGAAATTTTGACATATTTTATGCTAAGTATTTATCAAAAAATGTTTTTCTTATTCTTGGATATATTTTAAACTGAGTTTTTGAGGAAAATGTTTATAACACATACAGTATATTAAGTATTTCATGTAATTTCAAATATCAAACATTACAACTATATGTGTATATGTTAAATACGTTAAAGGAAATGCTCATATTGATGTAGGAAATGGCTGAAGCAGAGAAGACAAAGGAGAAAATGTTACAAAAGCATCATGCCTTCTCTTTGATGGTAAATGACTACAGTTTGCCACCTACAGCAGAAGGAGACAACAGAAGCAATGACATAACAACGGAGATTGTAAACTTAGATGACACTGACATAAAATCATTTTCTGATCATGGTGAGATAGCACTAAAATCTGTGCTTAATACATAAGTTCTCTTTTCCTCAATCTTTTTTAACATTTTTTCTTAAATATTCATATTGCAATATTCAATTTAAATATTCACTGATGTACCAATGGTGTCAATGTAACTGTTCATCATAAAAATACTCTGTTTTTTTTAAAGATGCATTTATTTTAAAAAATAAGGTTTCATTTTAAAACTTTTATTGGGATGTAAATAGGGGTTAGTCATGTGATCAAATCCCTTTGGGCCCGAGGGCTGTATAATAGATTTAATCACATGACCAACCCATATTTACATTCTGATAAAAGTTTTAAAATAATACCTTATTACCACAGGCACTTGATTTGGTAATAAATTTTTAACCCATAGTATAATAATTATGTTGTTATTATAATATGGGTTGAAAAATTTATTACCAAATCAAGTGACTGTACTTATTACTTACATTTACATTTGTGACCATTTTTAGAACAAATATTTTGGTATTACAGCTTTAAACCCATAAAATGATTTAATTTTTTCAAACGGTATGAATTGTGTGTGTTGAACTCATCTACCATTTGTGATTTCATCAATCGTTTCTGACTGGACAATGAATTTAAGGACACAAGGCAAACCTGTTTTTACACAGATTTTAATATGCCTCGCTTAGAATGTGTTTTATAAGGGAAAAGTAACAAAACATGTATAATACTAGCTGCAATAATGTAGCCCTCTCCGATTTTTTTTTTTTTTTTTTTTTTTTTTTTTTTTGAGAGGTCCTGAAAATATCAGATTAAAAAAAATCGGAGAGGGCTACATTATTGCAGCTAGTACATTGTATAATACATGTATTATGGATGATATGATTGAAGTACTTCTGCACAGACATAAAACAATTCCTATATTAAGTGATATAAAAATGATATTTAAAATAAATGTTCACCTCTATCACATTATGTCTATTTCTATTTTATAGAAAAATAAAAATTGATGCTTTTAGCATGTTAGTGTACAGCATACCTACACTGGTAGTGTATTCAGTGTATTGTTTTCTAGGCGTACAAAATGATCCAGATCCAGTGTACACAGAGTGTAAACAACTTACACAGAAATGCTCCAAAGACTTGCAGAGTGCCCGGTGGAATACAGATAAAATCAAAGACAATGATGAGAAAACCAAATTTTACACTGGACTACCAACTTATGCTGTTTTTCTTTGGCTGTTTAAGTATGCTTTTAATTTATTGAAGAACATAACATAACAAAACAAGTGTTTTGTACATACAAGAGATTTAAAAAGAAATATTGTTGAAAATGACAACATAAGCTGAACATTGACAAGTGATGTATATATATATATATATATATATATATATATATATATATATATATATATATATATATATATATATATATATACCGTATATACTCGCATATAAGTCGGTCTGCCTATAAGTCGGTTGTATTTTTTAAGCTTATATTAGAGGGCTTGACCCTCTAAAATAGCAATCTTTTTATAACTCGCCTATAAGTCGGACATAGAGTTTTGGACCAAAGTTTAACTCCCAAAAAACCGACTTATAGGCGAGTATATACGGTATATATATATATATATATATATATATATATATATATATATATATATATATATATATATATATATATATATATATATATATATATATATATATATATATATATATATATATAAAATTCCTTTACAGTTTTTTGAAGCCTAAGGCGGAGAGGATGGTATACTGGACTGGTCCTTCTAAGACAGGAAACCAAGAGAGGACAAGAGCGAGTACTGGTTCCTTGAAGTTAATAGATCAACTGTTTGCTGTACTAGCCAGACTGCGACTTGGGTTGTTCACCCAAGACATAGCAAATAGAGTTGGGGTCTCAGTAGGCACATATTCAAAGTATTTCACAACATGGGTTTGTCTGTTACATGAAGAACTCAAAATTTTGAATCCTTTTCCATCCAGGGAAATTGTAGATCTAACCATGCCAGCAATTTTTAAGAAAAAGTATCCCTCTGTTAGAGTGATATTAGATTGCACTGAAATTTTTGTCCAGAGATCTAGTAGTCTAGTTAACCAAAATGCAACATTTTCCAATTACAAACACCATACCACCTTCAAGTTCCTCATAGGTATTACTCCTTCGGGTGTGATCTCATTTGTATCTGAAGGATGGGGTGGCCGTGTTCCAGATAAACAGATAACTATTAAGAGTGGACTGTTAGATTTATTGCAGGAAAATGACAGTGTGATGGCAGATAAGGGGTTTACGATCAGAGAAGCTTTACTTGAGAGAAAATGTCACTTGAATATCCCTCCTTTCATGGGCTCATCAGCACAGTTTTCAACTGATCATTTATTTGAGACCCAAGAAATTGCAGAACTCTGCATCCATGTGGAGAGAAGTATTGGGCGTGTAAAAAAATTTCATATTTTTGATAGAGTTCTGCCCCTTTCTCTTGCACCCCTGGCCACAAAGTTGTTTAAGGTTGCATGCTGGTTATCAAATTTTGATGTGCAGATTGTGCCAAAGTAACTCTTATTGAGATCATTTTGTGTAATGTACATTTTATGTGCACGAATGACCATCAAACAATTTTGTGAATCAAATATTCAGTTTCATTTACTGCTGTGAAAACTGTATTAGGCCATTCCAGGTTTTTTCTCTGTTAAGTGTCCACTCATCTTTCAAAAACCTACCTACCTATTTGCAAAAAACACACAATCCAAAATATAAAACACAGACTTTATAGTCATAAAAATGATGTCATTCAAAGGATTTGATTTCATTAATCTATTTTTCTTGTAGACAGATCTATTCTTTAGTAAAATCAATGTATTAAATGCTTCAAATATATCTAATATGACATATTGTAGACAAATATTTAGAGAAATTGACAGAATTCAAAGATTTCGACCAGAATAATCAATTTCAGGACCCTGATTTTGTTTGTTTTTCTGATATGGGGTGTAAAAAACCAAGGCGCATGCAGACGCTAAACATAGAAAAAACTAAGATTGGCCTTATCTGAGAAAAAAGGTATTATATATAAACATCTTGTGATATATAAATACAGCTTGGTCACATGATCAAATCCATGAATAATATATTTATGAACATGAGATTGTATAAAATGATGGTATATAGTGTCACTGTTGAATTGTTTGTTGCATTATACCTCAGTTATATTTATGAGCATGTATTATACACATGAATTACATGTAATAGAATGACACTGTAGAATTATCTATTGAGTTATACCATAGTCAACTGTTGTTATTTTAAGCCACATTTTTAAATATTTGCCTTTAATAGTCAGTTCATGTTAAGAATAATAAAATCTATGTAACTCTTAATTAAGTCTGATTTGTAATTTAAAGTGAAAAGGGTGCCTCAAAGTGAGGCATCAATCTCCAAGCCAAAGAGCACATAAAATTAACCACTTTTATTGTGTTGCCATCAAAATTATAAATTCATAAAGCTAGTTTTGGAATGACATTTTCTACATAGAAAGCAATAAGCTTTGGCATCATGCGAGTTACATAGTCTGCATCAAAGAGAATTCTTTCAATGAAAATATTTCCACATTTTGCATTAGTCCAAACAACGAAGTCACACCAAGGGAGACCCATAAGTGCCATCTCCCCTTGCACTTGAGCGTAATAGTCATGGTCATGTCTTAGCTTTGGCCCATCGTTTCCCTGCACAAGGCAAAACGTAGGATCCGAGAGAGTGACAATTTCCTGAATTTCCATCTTATTCACTGCCTTTCCTTTTAGGGAGAATGGACATTTAATTTCAAGCACACCTTCATCTCCTGCATCACGGACTTTTCCATCACTTGATGCCCCAAGAAAAGAATGAGAGGCACACAAGGTCAGACCTGTTTCCTCCACAACTACATCTCCAAACACTGATTTTAGTGCAATGTATTGTTGTTTTGCTTCATTTTCATGCTCCTGGCCCCACTTCACAGCAGGGGGTAATGAACTGTATCTGTAAGAATAGGTACATGTATTTGTATATAAAATTTCAGTTTAGGTGAAAAATACAAAGAAAAAAAGAAAGGGATTCTATTCACAGTATCAATTACTTACTCAATTACAATAACTATTAGGTGTACATGTATTCCACAACATTGATTCACATAATAATGAAATTCTGTAATGATGTTTTACAACAATAACAGTTCATTTTCCTTAGAACTTCTTGAGAAATTAAGGAGAAATGAGTGTTTTAGAATTAAAATGAATTACTCACTTGTGGAGACTTGATCCTTCAATGATATTATTTATCAAACTATTTGGACTACTTCCAGCCCTAAGAACTTGTCCAAAGATGGAGCTTGTTATTCTGCCTCTGTGTAAGTCAATCCACATTGAACAAAGTCTTTGACCTCTAGTTGAGAACTCTATGAACTGCACCAAGTCATTTTCTATGGTGAGGGGAGGTACTGAAAACATTGACAAAAATATAAGTTGTTGCAATTTATATATAAAGTAACTATATAAATCTTAAATAGGTATTAAGTGCTCCAAGGGTTTCTATAATATATGTCTATGTTACTTCACAACCTTTAAATATTTGACAGGGAAAAATTATGTGAAAATATATGAACTAGTAAATAAGTACATACCATTTCCTTGTTTGAACACTAGTTTTTCCATTTCTAGTGTACGAGGATCAACTTCAGTACTTATTGTAACTTCCTCAGCTACATCTGGGACATCATCTGGTATATTCCAGAGGTGTGTTAATCCTAAAATATAATGAACTTTATAATGTCAAATGTGAAATTTCATTTCTTTTAATTTTTCCTTTTTTTGTAAACATAGAGTAATTGCATGGCTAAATTAATGAACATAATAAAAATGCAATCAAAATTTCATATTTGACTAGTGAATGCACTAATGATAATTAATTGAATAAAGATGTGTAGTTCCATAAGGTGCAAAATTTTACATTACAATTGTAAAATAATGTTGTAAATATATATATATATATATATATATATATATATATATATATATATATATATATATATATATATATATATATATATATATATATATATATATATATATATATATATATACCAGTGTTGGGAAAGACTTTTTTGAGCTCTTTAAGTTGGTTCAGAGTATATTTCATATCCAGGCATCTGTCTTGCGGATGCCGTGGATCAAAGTCGATTGAGGTTACTCTTTCCGGTTCGGATTCCAGCTGAGGTTTGGCAAAGGACAGTTCACTTATAAGCTTGAGACTTTGTTTAGGGTTTCTGGGAACAACCTATTGGCATAGTTGTGAAGTACAGCTCTCGTCACCACAAGGACACTTTAAGCGATGCTTGCCATTTAATGCAAACAACAATCCTCCAATGTGGCTGCAAGACTGAGCTAACCTGTATATGGCAAAAGAGATGAAACTTATAAATCAATTTCCACAAGTTGAAGTTACCAAGTACTTAATGTATGTGTGATGATAAGGCACAATCATAATTATATATCTTTGGCAGATAATGATCTGTTTAAAATAGTGTTGATGCACACAAAGGTAAACAGATGGTACCAATTAAATTCATATTGACTTTAACATCTTAAATTCACAGATATAAAAAATTTAAAGTACATAAAGTTTAAATTTTGTTGAAAATTTCATACCCTATGGGACACTGACAATAAGCATATTGCACAGAAGTTTCTTTGCTGTTTACAGTTAGGCACAAGTACACAGTGTATTTGTCCTTCTTCATCGATGCAAGACATGAAGCCTTTATGTACACAATTTCACCATTTATCTGTAAATATTTTGAAGTCTTATTTAAGTTATGTATATAATTCAGGAAGAATTCTATATCTAAAATATCTGAGAAATGGTTTTGCAGATGATTAAAAGAAGTATGTTATATTTGATTGTTTGCTACTGTTAAAAATGGATTATTAAAAAAAAAATTATGGAAGCATTATCTAATATTACAGGAAATTACGATTGTGTACCTGTGAGATTTGTATATCCTGCACATCTCCAGCTTCAAAGTGTCGGACAGCTCTGTCCATTCCTTTGAAGTTTTGGACACCTCTGTCGGCACATAATGCACGGGCTCTAGTAACCATAAAATTGTAAATGGATGCAAAACTTGGACTAGGAAGCTGAGAATTTTGTACAGTGGTATAGCTGGTTTTATTAAATGGGGGCAGGATACTGTTACAAACTTGCACCTGATCATCTAACATGCCCGTAAGATTACTCTGTTGGTCAACTACTTGGGTAATGTGCTGGGCTGGGACACCGGTTGTAAACAGAAAATCCACCAACTCTTCTTTCTTTTTTCCTTTAAAGTCAAAACCAATGTCTTTGCACATTTTCTGTAGCGCTGATTTGTTTACCTTCTTTAAATTGTCGCGCGAAGCCATTATGTTGTCAAAGACGCTTTCCTCGCGGAAGTAGTTATACGCATGCGCGAAAGTTAGCACGAAAAGGTTTATACTTCAATCTTTTGACAATATTTTGTGAGAGCAGATAAATGAAACATTTCATCACATGAATTTATCAGTTATCAGTTATCAGTTGTCAACTTTTGATTGATTGATTGTATGTATGTACATTGTAGTTTTAGGTCCACTTTGAGAATTTTCAACTTTGGATCTACAAGAACATCAGGAAAAAAAGTTTTTGGAAAAAAATGATAATAAAATTAGAATTTTAAGTATACGTGCAATAATTTTCATGTAAAATGGTCATTCAGCATTTACGCTTACACTTGATCTGTAGAAAAATGAATCAATATCAAGAGCCTACCAAAAATCAACTCTTTAGCTACCAAAAAAGTCAGTCAAAACTAACTGGCTGTATGACATTTTGTGTCATTCAAAAGCTCTAAAGAGCTTTTGATTATTGTTTTTCTTGACATCAGACTTTAAGATAATTTTTTTGGATTACTTCCTATAAATATTAATGATGTAGAAGGATAGATGTGTTCCAGTATTAAAATGCATTATCAAGTGAGCTTTTGATCAAAGATTGTGCATGAAGTTTGATACTCTACCATATAAATCTGGATCAGGACATTTCTCTTCTAATTCAATGGGATAAAAAAAAAAAAAAAAAAAAAAAAAAAAAAAACTCCTCTGCACACTGACAAATGTTGCTACAAGAAGTGAAAGTTAATCAATTGTAAATTATTTATATCTTGACACATACACATCCTAAAATAATCAGTATAAACCTGCTGCTATGAATTCATATTATCATGACCCATTATCTGTTTAAAATATCATCATTTTGAAAAACTGTGTATTCATTTTGAATGTTTTTTTTTTTTTTTTTTTTTTTTTTTTTTTTTTTTTTTTTTAATATTGAAATTTTACATAATAGAAAAATATAAGTGTGATAAAATAACTTATAGAAACAGTCCCTGGATAAATTTGAATAAAAAAAACTACCTATTACTTCTTCAAAAACCACTTTCACACTCCCTGGTTCAGAGTATCTTTAAGAGGCACACTATTTGCAGTTCTAATTTAATTTTTCCCCAACAACTGTTTTACATTTAATTTATTTCAAAAAGTATACATTTACAGTTGTACACACATATGAAAGCATCAACATTACTGTTCCTAATTAGAGTTTAAGATTGTAGACTTTTACAGTACCCCCTCCCCCAATAGCAAGATAAGCACTATATTTTGTAAAATTAAGAACAGCTTCATTCATTATTTCAACTTCCATTACAAATTCTATATTGGCCTTCCTGATCCAACTGTATTGATTTGTCTCTCTTGTTTTCAACCAGTATTCTTTACAGAAGGTACTGCTAATAACATTTAATAATGAGAGTAGCCCCTCGGACTGGTTTGGCTTTGCTTTCTTCGTTAACTTCAGGATAGGATTTTCATCATTTTTAACCCCAAATTATCTGCATGTCTTTGACAGATTCATAACTTTAAATGTACTACTATCAACATGGTCAAGGGGAAAAAAACTCCATTTCGCAATCGAACGATTGCCTCCAGTAGATCCATAACGTTTTCCATACATCCTGATACGGGCACGGTCGGAGCTTTAATCAAGAGCAAATAGTGTGATAGATCCTTAATACAGTCATACAAATAAAGTACCTGACCATCACGGCACAAAATGTTTGAAAAATCGCCGAAGTCACATTGTTCTTCACTTCTTGGCGACCCTGACACATTGCAATATCATTTCCCCCTTTTTTATATGAAGACTTCCACTACGGGAGATAACTCTTTCACACACATGTAATGTATATGGGGGTGGAATTATAGCTTATTTACGATCAGATATTGCTGGTGATAGGAAAAAGCAACTTGAGTTTGAGATAATAGAATCAATAGGCCTGGAAATAATAGTTGATAGTCAAAAATGGTTTTTATCTGGTGTATATAAACCACCAAATGTTCAAAATGCTACTTTCTATGACGATTTTTGTAAAACAGTGGATAAAGTTATCACAAAATACGATAATATCATGTTTATTGGAGATATGAATTTTGATATGCTAGATAAGGATAAAAGTGCCCCTTTACTAGACATCTGTGATATTTTTGATTTTACCAATCTAGTTAAAGGTCCAACTTGTTTCACCAGAATAGCTAAACCAAGTCTGCTTGATATTTGCTTGACCAAGGATGATACTAAATTTAACAAGATATGCAATTTCAGTTGTGGGCTCAGTGATGTACATAATTTTATAGGTGTTCAGTTTAAATGTAACATCAAACAGCTGGAGTGCAAATGGAAGAGTTGTCGTACTTTTAAAAATTTTGATGAGGAATCTTTTATATCAGGTGGACTTCTACTATGAGGACCACAATGATATCAACTTAGCTTTTTCTGATTTTACCAACAAGTTTGTAGCCATTACAGACAAACATGCGCCAATGAAAATGAGAAAAATAAAACCCAACCAGGTCCCATGCATGAATAAAGAATTACGCAAAGCTATCTTTAAGAAAAAAATGCTACACAACAAATACCAAGCTTGTAGGTCAAGTAAGAACTGGGAAGCTTATAGAGTTCAAAGAAACTATGTTACAAAATTAAAAAATAAATAAGTAAATAATTACTTTCTTGAAAGATGTACAGGAGGTCCGAAATCAAAAGACTTCTGGCCTACTATTAAGCCTTTCTTAACAAATGAAGGCAGCTGTGCGCAGAAAGATACAGTATTGTTAGAAAATGATGTTTTAGAAACTGACCAATCCAAAATAACAGAAATTTTTAATGATTTCTTTGTTAATGTGGCCAAAAACATAGGAAATTCAAACATATGCATTGATGATAATCACCCAAGTGTTAAGGCAATTAGGGACAACTTACCCCAACTTTGTGATCAATCTTTTCAATTTAAATCTATAGATGAGGAATTTATATGTAAACAAATTAGTAAGATCAATGTCAGAAAAGCTACAGGCATAGACGGGATTTCCCCAAAGATACTGCATTACGCGAAGCCTGTTATTACCAGACCCTTGACCAAACTTGTAAATATGTCGTTGTCATCGTCAGTTTTTCCAGATTCTCTAAAGATAGCCCAGGTAGTCCCTATTCACAAGAAGAACAGTGTACTAGATAAGGGAAACTACAGACCAGTTAGCGTCCTCCCAGCTTTATCTAAGATCTTTGAAAATGCAATCAACACTCAGCTATCAAATTATTTTGAGAAAATTTTTAACCCTTATTTAGCAGCATTTAGATCAGGGTATGATTGCCAATCTACCCTATTAAGAATCACTGAGGATTGGAAGAGAGCTTTAGATGAAAATAAATATGTTGCTGCTATTTTAATGGACTTATCCAAGGCGTTTGATTGTCTCCCTCATGATCTTGTCCTGCTCAAGCTAAAAACTTATGGTCTCTCCCCACCTGCGGTAGATCTGATAAAGAAATATTTATCTTGCAGAAGACAATGTGTCAAAATTAGTCAAAATATAAGCACCTTACTGGATATCTTTAAAGGTGTACCTCAAGGATCAATTCTTGGACCAGTTATTTTTAATATTTTTATTAATGACATTTTCTTTTTTGTAAAAAATTCAGACTTGTACAACTATGCAGATGACAACACCTTATCCAAATCAGATCCTATCTTAAAAAATGTTATTACTACACTTGAAAAGAAAAGTGGTACTCTCATCGACTGGTTTTCAGTTAATAAAATGCAGGCAAACCCAGAAAAATTTCAAGCAATAGCTCTGGGGAAAAAGATGCATGATAAAAACATTACTTTAAACTTAAATGGTACAACTCTTGCCTGTGAGGAAGAAGTGAAACTGCTTGGTGTTACTTTTGATTTTAACTTAAACTTCAATTCTCATATTTCAAATATTTGTAAGAAAGCAGCTCGACAGTTAAATGTGTTAAAATGTGTCGGGAAACATCTCTGTAAACTGGGTAAACTTACCATCTATCATTCCTTTATAATGTCCAACTTTAGTTATTGCCCTCTGGTGTGGCATTTTAGTAGTGAACAGAATTGTAAAAAAAATAGAAAAAATTCAAGAGCGAGCACTAAGATTTATATATAATGACTATACAAGCAGTTATGACCAGCTACTACTAAAATCAAACCTCCCTTCACTGAAAATCAGGCGTATGAGAGCCATGGCCCTCGAAGTCTTCAAAATTGTAAATAAGCAAAGCCCATTGTTCCTGCAAGATTTAGTTCAACAGAGAAATTCCACATACAATTTTAGGTACCAAAAGACTCTGGAACTACCTAGGCCAAGAACTACTAGGTATGGAAAACAGTCTTTCAGCTATGCGGCTGCTACGTTGTGGAACTCTTTACCAGATCATGCTAGGGAACTTTCCACCCTCAACCAGTTTAGAACATTCATTGACACATGGAGGGGGGAAAAATGCAAGTGTAGTTCCTGCAGAAACCACAGCGTGGGGGCGGCATAGCTGATGAGACAATATTTATTTATTTATTTATTTATTTTAGAGTCACAGTCTTCTATTTTTGCAGTTTTTCTTTTATTTTTGAAGTCTTTCATTTGCTTTACTGATACCACCTCAATTTATTTTATTGTGTTCTTCTAAGTTTCTTTTATATCTATATATTAAACTTTGTTATTTACTTAAATTTTCAATAATAAGGACCCTGGGGGCTGAAACTTTTGGAGTAACATCCTATGATGGCAAAGGTGTAAGCTCTCCAGGATCCTAGTTTCTTTTATTTTTGTTTTTGATATCTGCTTTTTCCTAACCTCACAACAATACATATCCTGTCTATGTAGGTAGGGACTGACCCAATCACTAGACAGGATGTGTGTTGGTGAGGAACTTTAATTATTATTATTATTATTATTATTTTTTTTTTTTTTTTTTTTTAAATTTTGGTTAAGCTGTATTTGCTTGAATTTTTAAGTTTCTAAGCTATCAATTTTATTTTTCTATTATTAATACAATTAGTGCTTTTAATCTGATCCCATGTGTTTAATATAGTGCTTTATCTAATTTGTTATTATGATGATGCTTATTTTTTTTTTATTTTTGTTCTTAATGCAATCATTTTGCTCTTCAGTTTTCTGTTCTTTTTTTTCTAATTCTTAAATTTGTTTTATCTGCCATGCGTGTGTATATATGTACATGTGTTTTTTGCATGTTAATTTATGTTGTAAATGTTTTCTCTGTGATATTTTTAGCTGTGATAGTCGGTTTAAGAGCTCTACAGAGCTCATGTTCATTGTTAAACTTTGTAAAAAAATGCCGACTTTAAATAAAATTTACTTACTTACTTACTTAGAGGACATTAATTGGGTATGATTTTTGCTATTGGAACACTTATTGGGTACTTTTGACTTGTTGGGTATACCCAATAATTCTTTTGCTTGCATCGTGTTCCAGAGGCATTAATTGGGTATTTCATGACATATACCCAATAAATGTTTGTCTGAGATTTGTCTGTCAAATTTAGTCCAACTGTTGGACTTTCCTGTCAGCTGAAATTGAATTCATGCGGAATGCCTTTGGTTTTATCACCAAAAATGAAGAATCCAGAAGAGTTCCAAACAACTGTGACATGTGATGAGATTATCCAATCAGATGATAGTAATGGCTGCCAACATAAACAGAAAGGCATTGGATCCCTGAGTGTTCCTGTTAAATTACAACTTTTAAAGCCAAAATCTCTTACTATAAAAAAGGTAGGCTATTTTCCTAGTTATACATTGGATATACATGTATTTCTTTTCTGATAAAGTAATGTCATGATTTATTTTGATTGTGTTAGTGCCAATTAAGGTGTACCCAACACGTTTGTCTATAAAAGACAAGTATTTTCACAAATTATCAGTTGATTTGATAAAACTTGTAAGTTTTTGATGTTCTTAGCATTAATACTGATTTTAACAAACTGCATGTTTTTTCATGTTATTCATATAAGCCTGTTTTATTTTTTTTGTACAAGAAATTCTCATAATTTGTTAAAAATTAGTTCCTGGAATAAGTTAACATGCACGATATTGATGATATTTTTATTGCTTAACAGCTTCATTTATTCAGTATAGCTACAACTTATCTCATTATCACACAGAAGTGTGATGATGAGGCAGGGAGGGGGGTTACTGTATGAATGAAAGTCAGCAATTTTACTTATGCCCATGCAGTTTACATCACGGGTACTTGTGGACAGGACTGTACTCTGATCTCTTCCATGCACCCCCTTTTAATGATTAATTATTTATGACCATTTATAAATTAATTTATTTTAATCTCTAAAATAATGACTTGAAAATTAAAATCCAGATGAGAATTTAAATACCATTCATTACCCCCTTTACATACATGTACATGTTCTATCTAAAGAAAGAAGGTAAGCAATTAATTAAAACAATAGCTTTATTTTATACATGTACTACTAAATATAGAAGTTGTGTGCTATTAGTGGCAACATTGTCATCTGTATTTTTGTGTAACCCAGCACAAACTTTTTGTAATAAAAAATAAAAACGTAAATAAATAATAACTCCAAAGATAAAAGTTTAATTGTAATTTGATTGTAGGTGAAGGTATACAAATAGCAAAGACTTAATTGGAATTCCATCGTATGATTTAAATGAAAAATCTAGAGAAAATTATCCACATCAACAAGTCTGCTGAAATACAAAGCAACAATTGTGAAGGTAAGATTTTAGACCATAATGCCACCTTTTATAATATATGCTGTAGGAAACAATTTCTAACTCTGTATCCTTATCATTAGACAAAAAAAAAATATATTAGCAAAAATTATCAAGTCCCTGTAGTAGTAAGTAGGTGAATAATTGTTGATTTCATGTGCAGATCTAGAGGGGGGTCCAGGTGGTCCGCATCCTCCCCCCTTTGGAGTTTGCAGGGTTATCAAAATTATATACCGATTGATGCAAATAAAAAAAAATGACTTTGGAACCCCCCCCCCTTTTTTTAGAAAATATGGACCCCACCATTACCACCACGAAATAGTTTTTTTTTACCTTTGGATAATAGATTTTTTTTTGGGGGGGGGGGGGGTGTTTTGGCTTGTCAAGAACTTTCTGGGTTGGAAATTTTTGACAGGGGTGGACCCCCCTGGATTCGTGACTAAACCTAAGTGTCAAATGTCATACATTATAAGAAGAATAAATATAAGAATATTTACAGACTCTAAAACGTACTTCTACTCTAAAAAATAATGCAATTTTCCTGCACATTTCCCTTTGTGCAAACTAAGCAGCACTTCGTGTAAGCTTCATAGCGTTTTGTGCAAATTGTGTAGTACATTACGACTTTCATGTATGAACTGTGTGAGAAAATTGAGACTTTCCTGCAAGAATCATGGGAGAAATGTCTAGGATTCATTTGGAAGTCATTTTATTTTAAATATGGCTATCGATGGGTTAGGATGTTAAATTAAATTGTTTGATTTGAAGCAATCCTAGCTGATTGCCCCCCCCCCCCCCCCTCCCCTTTCCACTTTTTGTTACAGTAAAGTCAAGTAAGGGTAATGTAGTTAATTATGAAGAAAATTTGGTACTGAAAGAAGTTGGATCATATGCAATTAAACTATTCTTTTTTAATCAGTCACTGAGTTTATATTTTTCAGTAAATAAACAAGTTTCTAAAAAAAAAAAAAAACAACAACAACAACAATTGTAAAAGCATTTAATATAAGAGGTTATGAATTAAAGATACATATTTTTTTCATACAGTGCATAATTTTGAATAGTATTTGGTGAAAAAGGTTTGTACATAGATAATATTAGGTATTTGACCCTTAAACAAGCAGATTGCAAACAAAATGACAATTATCAATTATTTACTACTGAATAATGATTATTTCTATCGGTTTTATAGTACTTTTGTAGGAAGTTTTCATTTAAACGTATTGTGAAAGTTTGTACATAGATAATGATAGGCAATTGATCCTTAAACGAATTGCAAACAAAATGACAATTATCAACTAATTAAAACTGAATATTGAATATCTCTTCTATATGTTTATACAGTACCGTTGTAGCAAGTTTTAATTTAAACGTATTATGAGAGACTGCGATTTTTAATTAATATATTATTTGACAAGAGCACCGCTAAGTGAAGAATACCCTCCCGACAGGAAAAAGTATGAACATTTATATATGTATGCATTATTATGATAAGGCATAAATGAGAAATGAGTCCAAATCATATGTATGTATAGCTGCAATATATACACACACAGAGGGACGTTTTATAAATAGAGTTGTTATTCAGGAACCATATATATTCTTCCACAGAACTGACGTTCATTTATTTCAGGATAATAACTGTTCATGCGCAGTTGCGTGATTCTGGGGACCGGGACTAGTCTGGTTTCGGCCAACCCGTAATGCTCTGCAAAGTAGTGCGGAACGTACGTCATGGGTAGGCGTGGCAAGAACCAGGCTAGACCGGGGCATACTAGAAACTCCCCCCGGTTTTTAAGAGAATATGTATTAATTTTTTGTATAGAAATAGCACTTTTCAATAAAGAAATAAATATCTCTAGTCTAGTATGCACACAGTGTTTGACATCAGAATAATTCAAAAAAATGTTTTGTCAATGTCTCGTTTGGCAAAAAATACGTAAAATGTCGGCTTGATACATTGTATTGCCTACCCATCTTAGCATATTTGAAATCAAAAATTGCCAAAAATAATCTAAAATATTGAGATTTTCAAAATATAAATACATGAATATAAATATTGGCATATTTTTTTCAGCGAATACAGATAAAACGTAGAGACGTTGGATTGTTTCTGAAAGGGGCAGCCAGAGAAAAAAAATAACTAATACCTAAAAATCTTGACAAGCAAAAAACAAACAAACAAAAACAAAAAGAGGGAAATTCTTCAAACTCGAAAATTCTATTTGGGGGGAGGGGGGTCCAACTTCTTTCAGTACCAAATTTTACTCATACATCACTATGTACATGGCCCTTATTTGACTAAACTGCAAAAAAAAGTGGGAGGGGGGGGACCAACCACTTTCATTGAACATTTTCAGCTTTAAAAAGTTATTGTTAGAAAAATGTTTGGTGGCCAGCCCCCCCCCCCCACCGGTGTCATATAGTGAGACTTTCCCCATAGTGAGTCTTCCCCCCGGAAGTCTGGCTATATAGTTAGACTTACCCTCGGGGGGGGGGGGGGACTATATATTGAGCCTTCTGCCCTAAACGACCATAGAGAAACTTCCTCTTCCGAGTTTGGTTTGGATTTTATTTACGCGACGATGTATATATTGCTTATTTAGGTAATGATGTTATATATATATATATATATATATATATATATATATATATATATATATATATATATATATATATATATATATATATATAAAGATGTATAGTTTCAAATGAATCAATATAAAAGTGCGCATTAAAAATTTATCGTGCACAGCACGTTCCGAGACGATTCCTATCAAAAGAAAAAAAGAAGTTTAACAGTAGCGATGCTGTATCCCCTCAGCAACTAGTCGTGCGAAGGGATAATTAATCCTGACAGTAATAATTTAGATCCGAATTGAAAGTAAGCATGTGAGAAACGTACAGTATTTCGTGCAGATTTTTGTGTAAACTGTGCAGCCTTTTGTTCAAAGTGTTTCATGTAAATCATGCATGTGGGGTAGCAGCAAGTTTTCAGTCTGTAAATATCAGCATCATGCTTAAAAAACATATGAGAACTTTAAAGTATTTTTTAACAATTTTTAAAACATTTATAATTATTTTTACACTGTAATGACATTTCAAGATATGAAATGTAGTTGATTTCATTACAAAATAAAATGTACTTCTGTATACAGGGAAATTTTTGTCCCCATTTTATTTTTGCCCATTTCACCCTACCCTCAGCTGGGTGAATTAAAAAGGGGGCGAATTCAAAGAATACAGTACAATTTCGTAAACAACACTATGACTTGGCGCTTTTAAAAAGGGGCATAATTGTTTGCAAGTATGAAAGGGCGAAAATAACACGAGGGCGAAAATAACCCTGTGAACATTTTTTTAAGGATAAATGACATAAAACAAAAATTGATGCATTGAATGATTCATATTTCTTGACTGATTTTGATGACATAAATTTTAAAAACCTGAAGGATGAAGAAATTGAATTTTTTCATTCTTGGGTGTTTAAATAAATCTTCATGAAATATATGGAGATAACGAACATTATAAGTAAGTTTGTGCCATTTTCTACATGTTTTGAACACGTTTTATGACGTTACAAATTCTTGGAAATTTTTTATCCTTACTCTGGCAAACAGTTAATATCTATATGAATATAAATGAGCTTGATATATTACTGTTTCTTTAAAAAAAAAAGAAAGTTATTTATCCTTGAGATAAGCATCTGTTGTTTCCTTTATTGTACATTTCAAAACGTACTGTGTCATGTATTTCATAAGCTACAATTTATATCACCCTATATTAGATCCCCTCACAACGGAGTTGGAGGGGATATAATAACACTCTTGTGAGTGTGAGGGTTGGTAAGTTTGTCCTTGAGTGCATAACGGAAGTGACATACACTGGGATCAAAGTCGTATGCTGCCTTGATTTATATTTATTACATATTTAATTTATTCAACTATTGTGTGATCTCATATTCCAGTTGCATAAATTAAATTGACGAGGGGATAATAAAGCATAACATACAGTATTTTACTTTTTCCAAGTGTAAATATTGAGTTGTGTGCGATCAATTTTGAAATTTTTGTCAACATCATTCACTAGATTTAGCTAGTAACTTGAATTACCTGCATAAAGTGAAGTGCAAATTACAGGTATACGTTTCCTCAATTATTCTAGGTACTTTTCAAGCATGTAAGCATTTCTTTTTCAACAGCACTTGTACAGTCACTATAATTATCTACATAGCTTGATTTTCTATATGCAGTGAAGTCGCCAATTACGCGTTGTCTCAATACCTGGTCACTCGTACGTTTTTTTTTTTTTAAATTCCATGTCGTTAAAGTCAAAGCATAGAAAAATTAATAAATACACTGGTCATAAAACAATAAGTTGTCCTGTCAGCAATCGGTAAGAAAATTTTGAAATCAACATTAACAGAGAATCCGACAAACAAAATTATGAAACACGCACATTGAAGATGGAGATGTTTGTACTTCCATGACAGACTATAATTTAGTTTTTGTTCACTTATAGCATGTGATGAAAAAGTTGATGTAAACAATAATAGTTGCAAAAAATGAAACATGCATTCAGTTAAAATAAGAAATCATTCATAATTATCTCTGCTCAAATACATTTACACTGATAAATAAATCAAATTGTAGCAGTGTTTTCAACTGCGGTTCACATACCTCATGCCATTGAACTTACCAAAACTCGACATGTTCAATATTGAAAACCTAGTGGCAACTTTGTGTTTAATATTTAGAATTATACAAGGGTTGATCCAAAAGTTCGTGGAATTTCTTAATATTTATTAGTGGAAGTGATTGAAAATTACAGATGAAAATATGTACGCTTGTTGAATTTTCTTATTAAATAAATATTTTAAATATTCATGATAACACTTTGGCAGTTGCCATAGAAATGGAAGTTTGAAAATGAGGGAGAGATATTCATTCGTTCATTAGCATTTCAATTCTGAGAAGAAAAAAACGCACTAAGTGGTATATAAAAATGAAAAATGATGTCATAATTACAAGTGCTTGAACTCTTATAAACCTTTGTGTGAAAGTTTTATCCATTTTACGGGATATTTAGTTTTCAAACTGATGATTTGTTGTTCATCATGAAAATGTCGAAATTCGGTCAGGTAGTAAGTTCTGTGAAAATCTCGAGAACACTCCGACTTATACGCATATTTTAATGATACAGGTAGGGCGAAAGTGCAGTAAGCAACTAGTTTTCAACTGGCGTGAGATGATGAAAGATATGCAATGCAGGGGTGGATTCAGCAATTTTGGAAGGGGAGGGGGGTCCAGGTCTGTGCCCCAAAAACTCGTGCATAGAATCACACAACAGGCACTTGAAGTCTGTAGTAATGGTTTTTAAAGAAGGCAACCTCCAAAAAGAGCTGACACCCAAAAAAAAAAAAAAAAAAAAGGCACCACGCTCTTTCGGTGGCGGGGGTCCATCTCTAACTTTTTGATACATTTTTTCTTTCAAATGCTTGAATTTCCGTATTTTGATCTTCCAGCAACAGAAAGTACAAGGGAGAACAAAAACTTAGATATTAAAACTGCATCAAAAAATTATTCTTAGAGAAAGTGAGCCCCCCCCCCTCCTATAACGGGGACATTTTAAACTTTTCTCTTCATTGATAATATAAAGGAAAGAATTCAAATATTCTCTTACACATACTCCCTTTCATGACTTTTATGCATATTTCTTAAAGTTAGTTACTTCAGAAGATGGTCCAAAAATGGCATAGCTAAAGTTCGTTGGAATCTTTCAATGATGTCAAAGTGAAACCTTGCATGTTACTTGGGGGTGGTCAGGGCCCTGGACCGGGGTCGTGAAGGTACTCAGAGGAAAGCAAATACGCAAAACTATGAGGCAGAAATGGAAGTGATTGAACTACTTATTTTATTCAAAATATTAGACATGATAGATGTTAAAATATCTATTTTACAGAAAAAATTGTCTCTCTCTCTCTCTGCAAAAAAAGGGTGGGGTTCCAACCCCCGGACCCCCCCCCCCCCCCCGATTGACCAATGGTATGACTGTCTACTGGAAGGTCGTTTTTTCCTCATAAACAAATTGAGAATGTTAATGAACATGGATTGCCAATGTACGTGCTTAACATTGCTACTGAAGTCGGAACATCATACGGAATGAATTTTAAAAGTGTAATGTTGAAAAATGATAGTAATATGAAGAAAATGGGTATAAGTTGGATACCCAGGCTTTTTCTCGAGAGCAGATTGTTTTGTAGAATTTCTAAGTCGATTTGAACGTAAGGGTGAGATTCTCCTAAAACGTGATGCGATATAACCGAACTTGACATTACCTCGAAGTCTCCCCCGGATTTTACAACTGTCCATGTTAAGAAAGCTCGTGTGGCCTTAATGGTAATTAGAACTTGGTGAAGTTTTCCAGTAATGTTGCGCAATGGCTCTATTTTATAGATATGTTTATTGTTTGCTTTAATCACATCACAATAAAATTTTAGAAAAAAATTCCACGAACTTTTGAATCAACCCTCCTAAAAGTATCCTCCAGGAAAAAATATAAAAGGTAAAATTGTGCTTCCCTTGCAAAAAAAACCCAAACCTTTTTATCCCCTCGCAACAAAGTTGGATGAGATACAGTAGAGCGCTTATGTCAGTGTGTGGGGGGATGGGGGGTGGGGTGGGGGTTAATAAGTGAGTGTGTGGTTGAAGTTATGCAAGTAATTATTCATGACAGGATCCTTGTTTTAAAAAGCTTTTTAAAGACTTTCATTTTCACTAAATTAAACTACTTTAGGTGCTTGATTATAGATTTATACTGCTTCCAGTGCTAAAATAATCAAACAAATGCCTTATTATGGTGCATGGAAGTACATGAAATTAAAATTGAAATAAGTGCCGATTTTGGATATAATTATTTATGAAATTAATACAATATACATGTAAATTAAGGATACACTAGTGGGAAAAATGCTTTTCATTGTCTAAAACGTAACTTAACATTTTATTTTCCCTTTTGACTGCATGACCTGAATCTTTACTAATCTTTACAGGTATAGAATGAGAAGAGGAAAGAAATGACATAGCAGTAACTGAATCCTGCAGGTAATGCAAAAGATAGTTTTTAAGTTTATGTATTTTATGTATATGGTACAGTGTGTATAATGTTTAGGCCACAAATCACTCAGATGACCTATTTCCATCTGTTTTTCCCTTGTTGTGCATTATGCCTCTTTCATTAATCAATAAAAAAATCAGTTCTCTATTTGAACAACTGAACCAATTCCAACATTTTTGGCGAAAAACCATCAAAATTACTGAATTCTTCATTGGTATTAAGCCCATATGCGTACATGTACAAGTAGATACGAATATCTCAAGATGGTGTCGAGCTTGACAGCTTCAAGAAGTTACACCAGGATTTTGTTATTTCGTATTTCATTAAATGACTTGGATTGAACTGTAAATCAATATATTTAGTCTTAACAAGTATGGACATACTGAGTAAAATAAAACCCAAAAATAAATGAAATATGTATATCTGGTATGAATGAAAATCCTAATGATACGCATATTTTGATGTTTTGGACATATATACAGTGTATCATACGTGAAAGGTACTGATACCTGATACCTTTTTATTAAATTTGTGCCTCATAATTTTCTCAGTTATATATATTTAAAAGATATTTGTTTTTAGTTTTATCATTGTAAATTAAAGCTAATATTCCCTTTCAATCCTTTGCAGTTCTAAAAAATGTTCTAAAATTTGTTCATATCTGTAAAAGATTTTAATCAAAAATGACAAGAAACTCTTCAGGTCCATAGCATGATTGTACAAAAATCACTTTAACAATACAAAAGGGGGATTAGGTAGTTGACTCTTTACAAAACTAAGATTCTTAAACCTGGGAGAGGGTGTGGGGTAATACTCTCATTTTTTCTGCAGAAAATATTATATTCTGTACAATATGGTGAGAGCAGTCAACTTAATACCGCAATAAGAGGGGAAATTGGGAATTAAGAGCGGGATTTCTAGTATGAATACTACCATATGTAAACATGTATCTGCAAAATACGGAAGAATCCGAATTAGATGCAAAGAAAGAATACATGCACCGCTACTTGTAAATACAATGTTTTGATCATGAAATGATTATAACACGATTAACATTACATATAATTGCATCTTAAAACAGTAACAAGGTTTTGTGTACCTGCTCATCGAATTTTTTTGTTTTTTGTTTGTATTTATTGTTTTTTAATTGATCTTTTCTTGGAGGGGGGGGGGTCTTTTTTGTTTATTTTAAATATATATATATATATATATATATATATATATATATATATATATATATATATATATATATATATATATATATATATATATATATATATATATATATATATATATCGTTCTAATGCACAATTAAAGAAAGTATTTATTGGAAATGGGTAAGGAACAAATACCTAAATAAATAGACTGCCTTTGTATCTGTGTGTTCTTCTATACTTGAGGAGACGAAAGCAATGCTTTTTTATTATAATTAGACATTTTGTATAAATTCACTGTAACCTTTGAGGATCGTAGCTAAGAAGGACACTAAAATATGTTGAAGGAGGTGGCAGTAATGTTCTGTGAAAATTTTTATAATAAACAACCATATTTCAACAAATTGGATAACATATTTCTCTTCTCTTCTTCTGGAGAGAAAGAGAGAGAGAGAGAGAGAGTGGTCGGATATTTTCATGTACGCATATCCAGTAGCTCATAAAATGACATCATTATGGTACCTATATCTAATTTTGTAGGCAACAATATCATCAAGATTTCCATTTACATGTAACAATTTATCATTTATTTTGCTTTTATGGATTAATCTGCCTAATGCTAGGTTTAGAGACTAAAACTATCATCAAATATTCTTATTCACTGCAAGATTTAAGGAAATATATATATCTAGTGAAGTAAATTTTCGAAGCTGTCGAGGTTTTCGCCATCTTGGTCTATGCATACCTACGCATATTGGCTTAACACCAGTGATTCTTCACATTATTAAAAAAAAAAAAAATCTTTGCTCATGGAAAAACAGTTGGCAAAATTAAAATAAGAAATTAGCCCTTAACAAAATTGCTCAGACTCCAGAATGGGGTTCAGTTGGCCATTAACAAAATATTTTCTATTTTATTCATATTCTACATAGTATAGATTTTTCAAACAAAATTGTAAAATTCCTCTTTCCTGGGTTAATGGTTCAAACCCAAGAGTGAGGCTTAGTTGATAAGTAAGTCAAATTATGAACTCATGACATCCCTGGAAATATTAATCATTTATTTACTTATTTGCATCAGTGACAAATTCTTCGCATAAATTGTTATGGGCCTAATAGGGTTATAAGCTGAGATCAGGGCTTAATTGACCCTTTTGGTGAAGGTCCAGTTCAATAGAGAATTTTTAAAAAAAATTAATCAAAGTAACAAAACCAGGAAATATTGATGACTTACGTAACAATATTTTGGAGAATTAACATAATTAAACAATTTTAATTTATAATGTATTTTATATAGCTTCAAGAGTAAAAGGCTTAAGAAGAAGAAAAGGAAGTCAGGAAGAATCTTGCAGATTGAAATCAACAAAAACTTTTCCAGGAATGAGAACTTGCTTAATTAAAAAAAAGTTGGGGCAGACATGGATGGCTATAAAAACAAAATTTGGAATGACGTGAAAAGATTTCAATAAATTATTGAAAGTCTCATATTTGTGTCTTTTACATGAGAAAATGTCATTATCCGGTCATGATTAAAGAATTTTACATTCCTTTAACATACTTTGTGAATTTATTGATAGTAATAACTTTCAAAGATTATGATTTTCAAACAGTTTCATAAACTGAGATTATCAAAGTTAATTTTCGAAATTTATTGTTTGTTTTTTAATTCACCCATATGAATCAAGACACATTCTATTAAAAAATAATAAGAAAACCAAACTTTTGATGATTTTTTTTTAGCTTTTAGAAAATGTACTTCTTGATAAGAAGTTGCTCAGTAGCTGACAAATTCAAAAAAATAACTTAATGATTACAAGACGTTATTATTAAAATAATATTTAAAAAAAACCATCCTTGAGTTGATCTGCTTGTTTTAATTGTACCATTCTTATATTGGTCCTGCCTTATAACGGTTGCATTTGCAAAGCTTCACAAGTTTCTGGACTCCGTCGATTTGAGTGTCCTTTTTTAATATTAAGTTTTTCAACGCTGGTTGCTTTATCTTTAGATTTGTTTAAATATTGTTTTGCAGATCATGGCATTATTACAATGTGGAATTTTGAATAAATTTCACTGTGAATTATATATATACATGTACAATCTTATATTCAACATCATTTGAAATTTGTCTAAAATTATGCAATGCTTAACATTATTGTATCTCAGGAGATTGAGAAGAAATGGGAAGGAAAAATTAAATGTTTGATAAATTTTTCCTTTTTGGAGTAAGTCAAAATAACTCTAAAATCCTTTCAATTTTAATTTATCTATTTTGGCGATGTCCAGTATGTGCAATAAATTAAAACCAATTTTCAGTAGCATTCTCTATCAAGACCCAAACACTTTTTTTTTTACCAGAATCAAGGAAGGATTAGTGTACAACCCCTACAAAACTCCCCTTTTAGGATCAATTAATGCTGCTTATATAATTGTATTATCAGTAAGCCACATGTATATATACATGTAATAACAAGTTAGTCACAAATTTGTCCATACTTTATTGGGTAATACCATATATCTACATGTATTACCCAGTAAGTCACAGACTTGTCCATGCTTTGTTGTGCAATACCCAATATATAGATGTATAACCCATTAAGTCACAGACATGTCCATACTTTATTGGGTAATACCATATATCTACATGTATTACCCAGTAAGTCACAGACTTGTCCATGCTTTGTTGGGTAGTACCCAATATATAGATGTATAACCCATTACGTCACAGACATGTCTATGCTTTGTTGGGTAATACCCAATATATAAATGTATAACCCATTAAATCCCAGACTTGTCCGTGCTTGTTGGGTAATACCCAATATATAGATGTATAACCCATTAAGTCACAGACATCCATGCTTTGTTGGGTAATACTCAACATATTAGATGTATAACCCATTAAGTCACAGACTTGTCCAATTCTCAACATATTAGATGTATAACCCATTAAGTCACAGACCTGTCTATGCTTTGTTGGGTAATTCTCAACAGATTAGATGTATAACCCATTAAGTCACAGACTTGTCCGCGGTTTGTTGGGTAATACCCAATATATAGATGTATAACACATTAAGTCACGGGCTTGTCCATGTTTTGTTGGGTAATACCCAATATATAAATGTATTACCCATTAAATCGCAGACTTGTCAGTGCTTTGTTGGGTAATACCCAATATATAGATGTATAACACATTTAGTCACAGACTTGTCCGTGCTTTGTTGGGTAATACCCAATATATAGATATATAGACATTTAAGTCACAGGTTTGTCCATGCTTTGTTGGGTAATACCCAATATATAAATGTATTACCCATTAAATCCAAGACATGTCTATGCTTTGTTGGGTTATATCTTAATATGGGTGGGGTTATTTACGTTAAATAGTAATTAATTAACTTATTTTTTCTTGAATTAAATTACATGGCTCATAAAAATGTAAATTTTTCCCAATTATTAAACAGTCAGTAAAATGGAAATATTATCCTATAATAGAATAAATATGATATTAAATAATAAAGTGTAATGAATTAAATTACAAGTTATTAAAAAATGGTAAATTAAAATTAGTTTTAATTGCTATTACAATAACAATTACAATAACCTTTTTTTTCAACTAGATTTATCCATGCTTTGTAAAGCCAATAAAATCACAGACAGATAATTTATACCCAATAAAGTGTTTGAAAAATTCAACCCAATAAATGTCCTCTCGTGTGAAACCTTTTCAAGTACCCAACAATGAAACCCAATAATGTTTTGGACATAAAGTACCCAATGTGTGTTTAAATGTGTGTCTAGCTGTCCGTCCGTCCGTCTGTAAACTTTTCACATTTTCGACTTCTTCTCCAGAACTACTAGGCCAATTTCCAAACTTGCCACAAAGCATCCTTGGGTAAAGGGGATTCAAGTTTGTTCAAATGAAGGGCCACACCCTCTTTCAAGGGGAGATAATTAAGAATTAGTGAAAATTTGGTGGTATCTTTTAAAAATCTTCTTCTCAAGAACCAATGGGCTGTAAAAAGTGAAACTTATGTGAGACCTTCATTGCATACTGTAGATTCAATTTTGTTCAAATCATGATCCTCTGGGATAGGGTGGGGCCACAATGGGGGATCAAAGTTTTACATAGGAATATATAGGAATAAATCTTTAAAAATCTTCTTCTCAAGAACAACAAAACCACAATTTGTCATATTGATATGGAATCATCCTCAGGTGGTGTATATTTAAGTTTATTCAAATCATGACCCCCAGGGGTAGGGTGGGGCCACAATGGGGAATCAAAGTTTTACATAGGAATATATAGAATTTTTTTTTTTTAAATCTACTTCTCAAGAACAACAAAGCCACAATTAGTCATATTGATATGGAATCATTCTCAGGTAGTGCAGAATCAAGTTTGTTCAGATCATGACCCTCGGGGTAAGGGTGGGGCCACAATGGGGAATCAAAGTTTTACATAGGAATATATAGAAAAAATCTTTAAAAATCTTCTTTACAAGAACAGCAAAGCCACAATTAGTCACACTGATATGGAATCATCCTCAGATAGTGCAGATTCAAGTTTGTTCAAATCATGACCCCCGGGGTAGGGTGGGGCCACAATGGGGGATCAAAGTTTTACATAGAAATATATAGGAAAAAATCTTGAAAAATCTTCTTCTCAAGAACAATGAAGTCACAATTAGTCATATTGATGTAG
The DNA here is from genome assembly GCF_033153115.1 of Saccostrea echinata. NCBI lineage: Eukaryota > Metazoa > Mollusca > Bivalvia > Ostreida > Ostreidae > Saccostrea > Saccostrea echinata. The sequence goes on along the minus strand of NW_026889807.1, from coordinate 2,869,729 downwards.
ATTCATCCTCAGGTAGTGCAGATTCAAGTTTGTATCAAATCATGACCCCTTGGGGTAGGGTGGGGCCACAATGGGTGAATAGGAATATACAGAAAAAAAACTTGAAAAATCTGCTTCTCAAGAACAGCAAAGCCTTGTTAAGTCATATTGATATGGAAGTATAGTGTAGATTTAACTTTGTTCGAATCATGACCCCCAGGGTTAGGGTGGGGCCACAATGATCATAGTTTTACATAGGAATATATAGGGAAAAAACTTTAAAAATCTTCTTCTCAGGAACAGCAAAGCCATGTTTTGTCATATTTATATAGAAGCATCCTCAGGTAGTGTAAATTCAAATTTGTTCAAATCATAACCCCCATGGGTAGGGTGGGGCCACAATGTGGGATCAAATTTTTACATAGGAATAAATAGGAAAAAATCTTTTCAACAACAGAAAAGCCATGTTTAGTCATATTAATATGGAAGCATCCTCAGGTAGTGTAGATTCAAGTTTGTTCAAATGATGGGGGAGGGGGGGTAGGGAGGGTCCACAATGGGGAATCAAATTTTTAACAAGGGAATATATAGGGAAAAAAAATCTTTAAAAATCTTCTGCTCTATTGATATGGAAGCATCCTCAGGTAGTTCAAAATCCACCCCCCCCCTTAAACTTTTCAATAATGAAGTGATTTGTGCTTTTTCCTAGCCAATGTGCTGAGGTGAGCGAAGTGGCCTATGGGCCTCTTGTTTATATCCTGATACCACCTAGATCTTAAAAATATATGACAAAAAGAAAAGTTTTATATACCCTTTCGGACGATTTTTCAGATTTTGCATGTTTTTCTCATAGACAGGCTGTTAAGAGGATGATTAAGAGAATGATTCGAGAAAATTGATTGCAGCTAGAAGCTTGGAAAAATGTAAACCTATAGGGTTTGAGACAATTATTTTAATCAGAAAATAAGCATACTAAACTATTTACAATGTACTTATGATAGAGTGCATTGACCTATAATCCAATCGGGATATGAAAGTGTAAGACTTTTCCGTAAGAATAAAGAAACCTGGTAATCGGATTAAGGACAATGTAAGCTACCAGGATGTTCATCCATGTTGGAACGACGACACAGGAACAGTAACGGAACATTGCTAAAAATTATTTTAACATTATATCAACTTTTGCACAATACTAGGACGTTGGACTGAAGCTTATTAAAGTTTATGTTTTAATTACAATTTATTTTATAAAATTCCAGGATTTTGTACAAATTTATTGAATAACTTGTTAACTTGAATCTGATTTGTCTATTTCATACGTAATGAGTAATATGTATTGTACATTATAAAATACGATCTACGGCGCTCTTCGGGAGAGCCACTATACGATCAGCTGTAAGACTCACAACTTTCAGTAAATAAACTCTTTGCAAACATTTTTGGGTTCATTTGCTCACAGAAAATAAAAAAAAATATTTCCTTCGAATGTCATTTATAGCATTCACTTCCTTTATTATATATGGTCAAATATTTTTCTACCATGCATTCTTCTTTTCTTATATGTGGAATGTATTTCAATTTTAAGTAGAATGAGTTAAATTAATCTTGGAAAATAGCAATTTTTGATTCAAGTCCCATAATATGAATTTGAGGAGAATTCATAGTGTGCAAGTCCGGCTAAAACATCGCAAGTTACATGTACCTAACCTGCATATTTCACTTACCCCTTCAAGAAGAAGGGAAATATGACCTACTTACACTTTTTTTTACTACGCATTCAAAGGCACATTTCTCAATATTTTTTTTCACAGACATTCTCCTATCCATCTATGCCCTTAAATCAGCCGATTCCACCCCGTATACATTTCCAGACTTATATGGGAAAAAATGTATTCATTTTTTAACTGGTATTACTTGCATGGTCAATGAAATGGGGTAAAATCAGTACATATGCTTTCTTTAACATCAAATTAAGGGTTACAGTATCGAACATTTATTTTCTTTTTTTTTTATTTTACCTTGTTTATTGTTTACTCGTTTATTTCCTGCCATATGTTTATTTTATAGTTTTTTATAGTCATTATTATTTTTTTTTTATTGAGCACGTAGGATATTGAAATCATTACCTCACCCCCCCCCCCTCCCCCCATCCTAAAGTAATGTTGAAATTATTTAAGACCTGATATTGTTCTCTGCGAATAACGTTTTAAAGCTTTAATTTGAAATCTGTAAAAGTCTTGCATCCTTTCCTCAAAACTGCTGACATCATTTGCCTAGCACCACTCCCATGGGTAATTTAAAGATTAGCATTAATTGCACTTCGATTCAGTTCAGTCTAAAGCTATATGCACCGGAGAAAATCCACAGAATTTCTTCCCTCAAATCAGCATGCACGATTGACACTCACTAGCAGCCGACATCAGCATTATGCAGTACTACATGTATATAATTCTTGGTCACGTGAAAGTGCAATAGTCGGGCAGTAAGTTATTGGATGCAAGTGAAAAGAAAAATCATGCGTATTTCAGAATTTTAAAAGATTTTGAAAGAATTGTTCTTATATATTCTATGAAAAACTTTGATCACCTATTGTAGCCCCACCCTTTCCCCATGGGACATGATAAAAAAAAAAAAAAAAAAACTGAATTACACTTTATATATAAGAGAGCTTTCATATGAATTTTAACTTTTCTGACTAAGTGGTTCTTGAGAAAAAGTTTGAATAGATGTCACTAAATTTTCACTTATTCATAACTACTTTCCTTGAAAGAGGCATGGTCCTTAGTTTGAACAAACTTGAATCACCTTTATCCACGGATGCTTTGTGGCAAGTTTGGTTGATTTGTGGCAAGTTTGGTTGAAATTGGCCCAGAAGAAGATCTACTTATAATAAGAAGAAGCTTAAGATATGAAAAGTTTACAGAAGGATGACAGGCAAAATGTGATCAGAAAAGCTCATAAGCTTTCAGCTCAGGTGAGCCAAAAATGTTAACCCCAACACCAATTATAACGGCACATGAATAAGAATAACTCAAAAAATAATTTCCAGATAAATATTACTGCTGAAAATATTCTATTTCCACGTATATATAATGAGAAAAAATGGATAGACTGATTTATCAGATATCCCAAGTAATACGGTATCTTAATTGATGTACACCAATCGTGGACACAATTTTCTGGCCAAAACCTTTTTCCCTACATTATTGCGAGTTATGCTAGATAAATTAAGCTTGTTTACTTATTTATCTGCCTTACACGTTGTCTATCTTTTTGTGTATGTGTATGTGTGTGTCCTCTCTCTCTCTCTCTCTCTCTCTTCACGACCGTAGTAAATATTCTTCAAAACAATATACAATGTGCTAATGTTCACAGTACATACGACATAATGTGCTCGACACATTCCGGCCCAAACGTTTCTAAGGTCGACTTTAAATTCAAAGTAATACCAATATGACCAAGCTGTTAGAATAAATAGACTTTATTGAATATTAATTTTGTTCCCTTTTTTAATTGAATTGTACTCTTACCAATAAAAAGTGTTTGTGATTTGTACAGTTAATGTTATATTGTTGTTGAATAATTTGCTGTTGTGGTGTAGATTGAATCAGGACAAGCTAATTCAGAGAATCTGTGTCCCCCGCTTGAGTAAAAAGAGAAGAGCATGCGCAGATGGGGGAAGGAATTCCGAGGGGGGGGGGCATTTTAAGAAGGGCGGGCAAGGCCATGGGGAGTTAAGGTATAAAATTTAATTCTAAAAACTCAGAAACTTCTTAAGATATCGCCCGGAAGTTTTACACACACACAGAATGTATGAAATTACGACTTTGACATTCTGACCTCAAAATCAATAGGGGTATTTCTTGAGCCATAGGGAGTTGTGGTATAAAATTTCACTGTAAAAGCTCAAAGGCTTCTCGAGATGTCTCGCGGAAACAAAAGTGTTAAAACAGACAGAATTTATGAGTTTACGACCTTGACCTTTGATCTTTTGACCTCAGAATCTATAGAATTCTTATAATTATGCCATGGAAAGTTGTTGTGTAAAATTTAATTGTAAAAGTCCAAAAGCTTCTCGAGATATATAGCACGGATAAAAAAGTGTTACAGACAGACAGAAATACAGACGGACAGCCCTACGGACGGACGGACCGAAAATAACATCCCCCACTTTCAGTAAAAGCAAAAGTGCAGTCTTCTGATCTACTCATCTGTTATTAATTGTAATATTGGCTTGATCAGTGACCTCAGAATAAAGGGATTGTTATTCACATATCGCAGTGGATGTGAACTACATAAAATCATATGAATCAGCAACACAATCCCCCCCCCCCTCCCCAACACTTCATTCTCTATAAGTTACTTGTATCACAGATATTTCCCGTCTAAATTGGCGAATATATTACATATTTTTTCTATACTTCATACAATTTACAAAGCTATAACAAATAGTTTTTTTTACTAATCAAGATTCCGAGCTTATAATTAGAACCGCAAATTAAATATATACACCGTACCTATATTGTATTTAGAATAATTTTTGTTGTTTTTATTTAGATTAAAAGAAGTGTAAACTTTGCGTGTAAGTCGATCACATAAAATACGTGTGCTTAGGGAGTTATAGATGTACATGTACGTGTGAATATAACGAGTTTTTCCGACGGTCAGTCGACTTTGACTGGGTGCATAGTCCAAAGAGCGAGTTGTCATAGCGACCTGTCAGGCACTCTGATGCATGTGCAAGCTGCATTGCATCCGGTTTGAATTTGCTTATATATTTTCTGCGTGAAGCTTTTTTTTTTTTTTTTTTTTTTTTTTTTTTTTTTTTTTTAATCATTTATTTGAAAACAAAACATCACATACATGTTACATACAATGCATTGATTTGATTTTTTGAAACATTACTATCTGCCATTTATAGAGTCATATAGAATAATTTATCAAAAATTATCAAAATGAGGGAAAAAATACAAAAAACAGCTAAATATTATATGTATAATATTGTATACGTACCCTGTTATATCTGGGAGAGCACACCTCCAGCACAGATACAGTCTATTGATTGTCTCCCAGATAAGATTTGTAGAACAACAGGCTTATTCTACAATGGGTTAATGATTCATAATTTGTCTTTAATACATTTTATGACATTAAAATATTTTTTATGATGAATTTTCTTATATACCTCAGAATAAATATTCAATATACTCTTAATATGATAACATATTTCTTGAGGCTTTTCTTGTTTGTTTTCTAGTCTACAGTACATTTTGCATTTGTAAATTTTACAAGCAATCAGGGATATTATGCTATTCAAAAATAATATCTTTTCATTTTTTTTCATTATAAAATCCAATAACAATATTTTTCCATGATATATCAAATTTCAAAACTTGCTGGACAATATTCCATATATGAGAAACATTCTGACATTTTAGAATAAGATGTTCATTGCTTTCTTTTACATCTTTACAAAAAACACACGTTTCATTTTCAACAATTTTCCATTTCTTCAACATTTCTCTATTACATAGTAAGTTATTTAATAATCTATAATTGAAGTCTGATATGCCTCTATCTGAAATAGCTAATATTTTTTGTTCATATATAGATTTCCAAGCTGTTTTTGGAATTTCAAACATTTTTTTCAAAATAATATTGATGTAACGGAGGTTTAAATTTATCATGACATAGATTGTTATAGATCAATTTTGAAGTAATATCATACAATTTAACTTGATGTTGGTATAGTAATTCATATGAAGTATTTTCATACATGATGTTTTCATACTGTATATTTGTAAATTCATGATCTGCAAAAGCTTTAAAAACTACATTTTTCATTATCACATATTCACAAATCCAGTTTCTCTTACATACAAGTTTATCATAAAACCATTCTATAGGTTGCATACAATTTTTGTCTACAATATCACCAATATATTTAAAACCACTTTTTAGCCAATTTACAAAAAAATAGCGGCTTGTTTTTGTACTTAATTTTATTATTACACCACAATGGTTCCTTTAATAAAGCATTCAGACTCAGTTCTCTTTTGTTTCTTTTACATTCATTAAAAAATACAAGCATTTCTTTGTAAAACAAAGGAAAGTTTTCCATAATTCGATAATCTTTTGCATCAATAATATTTGTTTTACATAGATATTCAAAATCAAAATTTCTTTCCTTACACAAACTATCTACAAAAAGGAATAAGGAATTTTTTTTTACTTAATATGTTCTTAATCCAAGATACTTTTATGGATTTTAGTTTTAAAGGTTCATCAACAATACCAATTCCTCCATCTTGGACACTTCCAATCTGCGTGTTTCTTTCTGTCTTTTTTTGTTCCATACAAAATTGAAAAATAGACTTTGTAATTTCTTAACTATATATTCATTTGGAAAACTTAAAATTGACCCAACATATATAATCTTTGATATTGCTAGACTATTAATTACACAGACTTTGCCAAAAATTGTTAATTTTCTTTTTTTCCAAGACTCAAAAAGTTTTTCTAAATCATCTACAATTTTTGTCCAGTTTTTGTTATAACATATTTCTTTGCTATGTCCTATGTAAATCCCTAGAGCTTTTATGCAGAAATTATTGACGTCAACATTTTCTATTTGCTGGTACAAAATTTTCCACTGACCTGTTAAAAGACACTCTGTTTTCGTCATGTTTAGTTTCATGCCAGATATATTACTGGATTTTTTATAACCTCCAAAGATTGGTCACGTGACGGGCTCTAGTACTGACGTGCTTTCGATAGTGCCGTCTTTTTGACCATTTTTCTAAGCCTTTGCGGCAAGGATTCTATATTTTTGGTGATTTGATATTATATGTGTATCTTTTGAACTCTAAATATATGTTTCCCGAACTTTTTCCTGTTTTTTTTTTTTTTTTTTTTTTTTTTTTTTTTTTTTTTTGATTTATTTTCTTTGTGTTGCTTTATGTTTTATGAGTAAAGGTCAAGGTCACCGATGGACGACGCACCCAAAACTGACCGCTAAAATTTAGTGGTCTAGCAGCATGTAGATCGATAATTTTGTGCTACAAATGTGATCAGTGATGTGATATGTGTCAATGTGTCCGATCAAGAAGACACTGACCAGATCGCACTTAACATTATCAACAAATACATACTAGAAGGTACTGGACATCAACCTCTGTCTAAATTCTCCATCTGTAACTCCCATCGCCTGGGCCCAAAACCACGACCAGGAACCCGAGCTCCACCGAGAAACATTATTGTGAAATTTGTCAGGTATAGAGACCGTGCCAATGTATATAATAATAAACGAAATTTGAAATTTTTCAACCAAAACCCATCAAATACCTACAAAATTTATGTCAATGAAGCCCTCACAAGCAGGAGAGCAGCTCTGTACGCCAAAATCCGTAAACTTCGGCAAGATCGGATTTTCCACTCCGGCTGGACTTATGAGGGTAAACTCTTTGCCAAAATAACTGAAAAGGGGAGGGTATTCCACATTCAACATGAAAATGACATTACCAAACTTGTAAGTACAATTCCGTCTCATAACCTCACTCATACCGTTACTGACACTACCAGCCAGGGCTTACACACTTCAACGCTTCTTACTTGATATGATATAAACATTTTATACCATCTGTTCAACAGCTGATTTCCAGCTGTAAATCATGCTCAATTAGACGCTTGTCATATATGTCCAGTAAATCTGATATTCGTGCCACCAAAATATTTATACAAGTATATATTCATATCTATTTATATATAGATATATATTCATATAGATCTATTTATTCTATATAAGCTGTTAGACCTAAAGCATCGTTTTTTTTTTCCCTTCTTATGAGGAGGCAATTCTTTCTTATTTGTATATACGTTATCTACAGTACATTTGTTTACTCTTTGTGTTTTCTTAATCCGGAATTCGGATTTCTATATCAATACCGGTTTGGCAATTATATTGCTCTTGTTTTTTTCCGATTCAAGAGTTACATGTGCAGTGTTGGATTAAGGTATCACACCGGTAATTGTTTTCACTATGTAATTCTATATAGAATAAAAAACTCATTAAAAATCAGGTATTCGAATTCATGAAAAAATATTTAGCAGGAAGTGTTAAACGTTACCAGTCACATCAGCTGACACCAAAAAATAGGGTACCTACACGGCATTTTCTGATTTTTTCCATCCGCAAACAGGAATACCCTCAAAACCACGTGTATTCAATATGTTTATAAACATCCTGTGTGCACCCCAGGAAGTGGCCTCCTATGTCCCGAAAGAAATAGTTCCTGTCAAAAACCTTTAATATTTTACAAAGTACATAAAATATCCTAAGCACAGATACCAAAAATGTAAAAATAGAATAAGGGAAATTAAAAAATTTCTCACAATAAAAAAAATATTTCTTTATTATGTATGGAACTACAATTGACTAAGTTCATTTTGATTGGTCAATTACCGGTGTGATACCTTGAAGGACCTTTGAAGTTGTCAGATTTTTTTCATTTTTGCACCTGAGATTTCTTAAATAACTGTCACTAACATCCTGAAGTCTGGGGATCTAAATCCCATTATTGCTGGAGATATGATACATTTGTCTCCCTTACTCCAGAGCAGTCAAGAATACACACTGAGCACTCTGACAGAAGTTTTTTGTGCATATTTTAAAGCAGAATTTCATCCTTAATAGACTAAGCCTGGCAACCAATTTTGTATCCGTGGAGAGTATATGCACTGTTCTTCACAACAAACAAAAAATAATTCACAAGTCTGAGACCATTATGCAATTATTACATAACAAAAATGCATTTTACCCTCCTAAGAATGACAGAATTTACAGAAATTGTTAAATATTAGGCTGATAAAAAAAATCTGCATCTGGTCAATTTATGTTCCAAATAAAGCCTAGGTACTTGTCTACAACCTGCTATGCAGAAGTTTATCTAAAAGCTGTGTTGTAACACAGGGCAGTCCAAATGATATCAGCATCTGGGGAGGTTCTGGACAGCTCTGACACTCCATTAAACTTGCTTTGATGATAAGAAAATGGAGAAAACAATTCAGATGTAATTTATTGTTGTGATTTATGTAACTGGCTTTCTCTGCAGACACAAATTAGCCATGAAATTCCAGTTGAACATACATAATTATCCTCTTTTCATTGAATTACTTCATTCGGTAGAGCGCTCGCTCCGTGATCGGGAGGTCGTGAGTTCGAATCTCGGCCGCGACAGACCCAAGTCGATAAAATGGGTAGCAACTGTTCCTTCGCCATGCGCTCGGCACTTTGAAGTGAAAGTTGCGGGTCTTTCGGATGAGACCTTAAAAACCGAGGCCCCGTGTCACGGCAGGCGTTGGCACGATAAAGATCCCTCACTGCTCAATGGCCCTGAGTGCCGAGTAAAGGTCAAAATTTGAAGCCCTTCACCGGTATATGGTGACGTCTCTATATGAGTGAAAAATTCTCGAATGGGACGTAAAACAACATACAATCAATCAATCAATCATTGAATTACTCAGGAATTTCAAAGGTGTTTGATGAATTTGCATGATTAATTCAAGATTACAGCTTTTTGTTTCACCAAATTTACATAAAAATTCAACATTTAAATATAAAAATATAAATCTTAAACATTTTTATGGGTCTTAACACTTTTAAATGTGAATAAATGCAACAAAGAAACTAATATCAGGCCATCCTCCATGATTCTTGGAGGTGGGTGGGTGTACAAAAACTGCTGATAAAATTTATAGGAAGTGACAAAAGAAGAACAGGGCACTTTATTAGCTGAATTATGGTTATTCTGATATTTTGATTGTGTAAATATGTCAAATTTCTTCATCACTTTAATTTGTAATTTATTAATATTTCAGTACATTAATGTGCTTAACAAATCATGCTAAAATAAACATCCTGACTGAGACTTAATTTAAAAGAGAGGGTCAACACCTACATAAAAGTGGTAAAATGACAAAAAACATTCTCCGGCAAACTGAAAAATCTTGAATGTCAGCTGCGAAAGCATGGAAAAAGTCTAGAGAACCAGAACAGGCATACCATGGTGCTAAGTGACATTCTGTACTATATGTGTGATGCATGGTTGGGACTCAGAATAAGTATTTACTCTCATGCCCTGACAGTATTTATGCATTTTTGGTCATAAGCTTCTTATTTTTTGAAAAATTCTTAATAAATTTTATTTGTGCATTACTTTTATTAGACAAATTTAATTCATTTCATTATTTCTATTCCTCCACTCCAGTAATAAATGAATCACTTAAGGTGAATAAAATGAAAGTAAACCCAGTCTCTGTAAAATTTAACTCTTTTTAAAAACATGTTTTACTTCTTCACACTTTATCGCAGTTGTCGCTTTTGTTGAAAACTTATTCGCAAAAACAAGGATTAGTCTTTTCTTGAAAAAATCAGCCTAAAGTGCTTTTACGGCAAAGTCTGTAGACACTATAATTGACTGCGGTCAGGTGGTGCACAGAGTTTAAAGTCATCTAAAATAAAAAACCAACATTTTCTAACTTCTTTCTACATGTCAGATGCATAATCCTTCTTTGAAAGTCATAATTTGGAGTTTTGAGGGTAAAACATGACATATTATTAGTATTTTACATAGAAATCTGTATAAATTAATGTCAACCCTGCTTCTATATTTAAAAATATGTGCTTTCACACAGAAAGTTCATAAAATGACATATTTTGTTGAAATATGCCTTTATAAAATTATAACTGCTTTTAATATGGGTTAAGATGATTTTACACAATCACCTTCAAGGTATCACACCGGTAATTGTTTTCACTATGTAATTCTATATAGAATAAAAAATCATTAAAAATCAGGTATTCGAATTCATGAAAAAATATTTAGCAGGAAGTGTTAAACGTTACCAGTCACATCAGCTGACACCAAAAAATAGGGTACCTACACGGCATTTTCTGATTTTTTCCATCCGCAAACAGGAATACCCTCAAAACCACGTGTATTCAATATGTTTATAAACATCCTGTGTGCACCCCAGGAAGTGGCCTCCTATGTCCCGAAAGAAATAGTTCCTGTCAAAAACCTTTAATATTTTACAAAGTACATAAAATATCCTAAGCACAGATACCAAAAATGTAAAAATAGAATAAGGGAAATTAAAAAATTTCTCACAATAAAAAAAATATTTCTTTATTATGTATGGAACTACAATTGACTAAGTTCATTTTGATTGGTCAATTACCGGTGTGATACCTTGAAAAATGTCCGAGGCCTGTTGTTTTTTCTATCAGTCTTATTTTATTTTTGATACTTGGGATTAAGCAAACGTGCTTATTAAGTTGGCCACGGACTTTTATATTTAATAGGTATGTACTCAATTATTTATGTAATTTATGTTTTATGAAAAATACTGACTTTTTGATATTTGTCATAGATATTTTGCTTATCAGGTCTGGTGTTGAACTAAACCCTGGACCAAATATATTGAAACGAAACTTACGTATTGCGCATAATAATGTATGTAGTTTACTTCCAAAGCTTGATGTTGTATCAGCTGAGTTATCTGATTTTGATATAATTGCTCTTTCTGAAACCCACTTAGATAACTCTATTACGGATGATGATATCTTACTTACCGGGTATCATACACCTCTTCGAAAAGATAGAAATCGCTTCGGAGGAGGCATAGTTAAGATGTAACTCCTCTCGTTCAAAACTGTATGATGAATTAGGGTGGGATCTTTTACAAACAAGAAGGAAGGTTCATAAATTGATATTGTTTTATAAAATTATAAATGGCTATTCACCTCAATATTTGCATGATTTGATTGAGCCTTATCGCCCATCAAATCATTCCTATAATCTTAGAACCAGTGATGCACAATTTAAAATTCCTCATATTAGAACTACATCATACATGGAAAGTTTCCTTCCATCAACAGTTAAACTATGGAATAACTTGCCAGATCTTATTAGAAATGCTTCTGGAATATCATCATTCAAAAGTCTTTTGAATTCTTATTTTTGTAAAAAAAAAAGTAATGAACTATTTCATATTGGAATAAGAAAATACAATATAATACATTGTCAGTTAAGGAACAATGCAAGTAATTTAAAGGCAGACTTATATAGCCAATGTTTATCAGAAACACCAAAGTGTGAACAGTGTATTGATTCTGTTGAAGATGCTTATCATTACTTTTTCGCTTGTTCAAAATATACATCTTATAGAGATATACTTTTTCAAAGAATTCAAAATATTACTGACTGTAATCAGGTTTCTGAACTTAAATTATTATTATATGGTAGTCCTGATCATGGACTCAATATTAATATACAAATTTTTGAAGCAGTACATGCATATATAGCAGCAACAAAACGTTTTACTTGAACACTGTCATGTAAATGTATATATAACTTTTGTCAATTTTTCCAAACCGGTACTTCATTGTATTTTTTTCCCGTTTTTTTCCTCGTATTTTTTAAATGTTTGTTTAATTAATGTTATGCAGTGTATTTACCTTGACCTTGCTGTAGGGAGAGGGCTAAAATAGGCTATGCCTGCTGCCTAATCCCATTCACTTCATGTGAATAAAATTATGTATAAATTAAATTATGTTTTGTGTTTAAACCTATCTGCCTGTACTACCGGTGAGTAGGTATTCACGATCTATTGCACTACCTGGTCTACCTGATTTACCTGGTTAACGGAACAGTAAACAGAAAACATGGAAGGGGTACATACCTTAAAACCTGTATACTTAAGAAACAGGGATATACAAACAAATAAAGATAAAATATTCTCCGACTATGACCTAGCAGAAGCAGCAGGTGCCGTAGTTTCTGATGTGATGTGCATACAAAGGGATAGAGATTTGTGGCGGATACACTGTAAAAAATGTGTTTAGATGATAGACACTTTTCTAAGCACAATCTTGTCACACTTTTTTTAATGCATTTAAATTCTAAACATGTTTTATTTCAATACACGAAATGGAAAGTGTTTTGAACCAAAATGCTTACATGGTTAGATTTTAAACACATTTCTAATCAGTTTTAGATTTGCGTCTAGAACCTAAACACTTCAATGTTTTAAACAAGAATCTGCAAGAAAACTGAAAATATGACAGGACATTATACGTTTTATTTAAACATCATATCAAAGTGCTAAAAAAGACCTAACACACAATAAAATGTTCTCACGGATTCATCGTTCGGCGAAACTCCTTTCTCTTGTGAATGGTTTTCAATTTTTTGTACAGTCTTTTAGGGATAGAGATTTGTGGCGGATATATACATCAAATCCGCGGACAGTAGAGCTACACTAATAAATGGGGGATTTACACTCGGAAGCAGAACTGTCCAGGTTTTTGACACAAATCCATATTCCGCAGGGACGGAATCTCCGGACGAAAATGTCGTTTGTGTCTTGGTGAAGGGAGTTCCCCTCTCTGTAGAAGATAGCTGTATTATAAGCATGCTTGAAAGCTTTGGTGCTAAGTTAACCAGTGACATCAAATACGAAAAAAATAGAAACCCTAAACCTCACAGAATGACTGAAATTTTGAATGGAAACCGTTTTGCATATATGTCACCTTTGGAAAATGGAAAGTTTCTACCGCGCTCTGCCACATGTGCTGGTCTTCGCTGTACCATATCTCATAAAGGTCAGCCTGTTCGTTAAAAAAAGAAGAAATGCACAGATTGCTGGGCGGATGACCATTTAGGGAGCAACTGTGAATTCGAGCAGTGCTGTAGGATTTGTAAACAGCCTGGTCATTTTCCGGGATCTGATCATTGTAAGTCATATGTTGCTAATCAAGATGATATAGTGTGTTTTTTCTGGGCAGGAAAATCTTTTTCCAACTTCTTTCCCACCGAAATCAAGGTTTTCCAACAATCGTACCAATCAGCGGAGCATGCCTACCAACATATAAAGTCCTTACGATCGGGAGACCTTAGCCGTGCAGAAGCCGTTTGTAAAGCGGAAACTGCCTTAGAAGCCAAGCGCATAGGTGGTCAGGTTCTTGAATCAGATGCATGGTTATCATCTAAAGATTTAGTTATGAGTGAAATTCTGGAGGCCAAACTTGAACAGTTCTCCCAATTTAGGGATTCCTTAAAAAAAGTAAGAAAAACAGATATCCTGGTGGAATCGACATGGGACGAGTATTGGGGTAGTGTGCTGAACTTTAATGGAACATCGCATACAGTCATCCAGCATTGGCCGGGCCAAAATAGACTCGGGCGCCTGCTCGATGGTATGGCCGCCAAATTAAAACGCCCGAACTCCAGATCAGGATCCAGTAGCAGCACCAAAACGGCGAGGAACAACAAAGGAAAAAGTCATAGTTAGATATACAGCAATGGTAAAACTAGAAAATAATGAATAAGCTAAATATAATTTCAGTTAACTGCAGAGGTTTAAATACTGCAGAAAAGCGAGTAAAGTTTTATACATGGATAAATGATAGTCTGTTTGATATCATATTTATTCAAGAAACTCATTATATCAAAAAGAATGTTTTAAAATATGATGCTCGTTGGAAAGGTGTATCTATTCACAGCTACTCAGATTCCCAATATAGCAGGGATGTTTTAATACTTTTTAGAAAAGGTTTACCTATCAGAATAATTAGCACGCATAGATCAAACAATGGTAGAAAACTTCTGGTGAATGTAGATTATGATGAGAAAATTATAACACTTGTTAATATTTATGCACCGAATGATATTAATAATAGATCTGATTTTTTTTTAAACGTGCTAAAGACTGGATAAGTAAATATACAGAAAGTTTTGAAAATATTTTGATATGCGGAGATCTGAACTGTATATCAGACAATAATAATGAAAAAAAGTATTCATTCCTTAAAACAACTATTGAATAGTTTAGACTTACATGATTTATGGAAAACTATGAAAAGTGATAAACAAGGATATACCTGGTGTAATGGAGAAAATTCTCCAACAAGTAGAATTGACTATATATATATTTTACTTTCAAATACTTTTTGTTATCGATGTAAAACTATAAGACTCCAAAACATTCCTGGTTCACATTCAAATGGAACTAGAATGTCTAATGATAAATGTTTAATTTTTTCTATGTTAGTAAATGAAAACCTTAGAGGTGCAGGATACTGGAAATTTAACACATCTTTAATTGAAAATGAAACTTTTATCAGTGATATGAACATCTTTCTCAAACATTATAATTTTGATAGAAAAAATCCAACAGAATCATTGGTAGACTTAAGGAACTGTGAACCTGACGATTTTGAACCTACCGCGCAACTCAAACTGCTGAAGATCAGGTCAATGTCGTGATCATACGTAGAGCGTTTGGTTTTGCTATTAATCTATTCTAAAGGATCGTAAACACCGAATTCCTTGTGAAATA
Organism: Saccostrea echinata; assembly: GCF_033153115.1. Classification (NCBI taxonomy): domain Eukaryota; kingdom Metazoa; phylum Mollusca; class Bivalvia; order Ostreida; family Ostreidae; genus Saccostrea; species Saccostrea echinata. The sequence goes on along the minus strand of NW_026889807.1, from coordinate 2,854,351 downwards.
AAGTCAAATTAAATTAATATTGCATGTTTTTCATAAATTTTTGCTTTTTGCTTGTTCTTCCGACCTCGGAGCATTTACGACATACCCTTGCCGTTTTGCGACACCATGTCGGTAGAGAGGGACGCAACGATACATTTGCACGGAAAACAGTATGTATTCCAGTAAAGGGTTATATTTAGGCAAGAAATATAGAGATTGATGCTGTTAGGTTTCGTGAACAACTTCCCAAGCGATGTCACCTCTGAAAACAGTATCACGATGCACTACATGCTTTCAGGTTAGTAAAAATAAACAGCAGAATAAACATGCACCAAACACTGAAACAGAATAATAACTTCACACCTTATATACTTATTCTTTGGTTGTAATTAATATCATTATAGCACCATCGACATTCATTTTCTTACTAACCGGGATTTACATCATTCACTTCAGTTTAAACTTTTTAATTTAAGCTTTAATTTAAAATTGCAGAAAATCTGCCAAATTTTCCTATACAGTTACATATATATAGATATCTCGCTCATTAATTCAAAAAGATGGGAAAAATAAACATCTAGCATGACATCAGTGACCTCTGAGTATAATATTTGGTACCAAATATTTTGTACCTGTGTTTTTCAGACTTGAAAATATACAGTTGCATAAAATATTTACCTCTCGGGGTTGCTTTAAAGTCTTTTAATTCTTAGTGGGGTCAGAATTTTCCTTCATTTATGAATATGGAATTATAATATAGTCTAAAGTGACATTTCTAAGATAAACATTGTAATTACTTTTTGTTTACTAGAGTCAAACTATCAAATTACACTTCACTAGCCAAGTGACAAACTTAATGAAAAACAATTCAGTATGATGTATGTCTGTGCAATACAAGATATGACTTATTAAAAAATGATGGGTTATGTACTTAGCGTAAGAAATGAAGTAATGTGGGGAAAAAAGACATGATCAAAAAGTGTTAAGACAACAAATTGACCAATTTTATTCTTATTTCAAAAGAACAGGACTCCTTTTTCTTGAGTGAGCTTGAACACTGTGGTGACTTTAAACATTCATTCATTAGTCTTTGTTGTTGGTTATGGATGCTTATATGCTGCATAATTCTTTTAGAATTTTGGAATTGTATGAAAATTTTAATAATTAATAATTAGCAATTTTTATTATTATATCAATTTCAGATAAAGGAAGGAAGATGTTTTAGAGAGAGAGGGATCATTCCCAAAACAATGTGAGATTACAGATTATGGAAGATTGCTGGGCATTATGACAAACAAAGGTCTGATTAAACAAATATCCTTTTTCCATTCAATCATTTGCAAACAATTTAACTTCAAGACCTATATGGCTTTGGATCTCTACTAAAATAAATTTTAGCAAATGAATAATTATACTGCTTTAAATGATGTAACTGTTCTATGAAATTATAAAAGCAGATATTAAAGTTAAAACTAGCCAGTTTTTTTATACTCTTCTTAAGCATTAAGCTTTAAAGATGCATATATTGTCATAATAATGTTGATACACATACCACTATATATATATATATATATATATATATATATATATATATATATATATATATATATATATATATATATATATATATATATATATATATATATATATATATATATATATATTCATAATCACATGCAATACTTTTGTAAACTGAAGTTACATTTATAACAAAAGAGGATGTCTCAATTAAAGGCTTAAAGGCACGGTATTGTTGAAATCCAAAATCGTGTGCAGAAAAAACAACAAAACAAGAAACGGCATCCTAACAACCAGACATGTCTTAAACTTATTAGAACCCGGCATTCTTAATGAAGCATTTGGTCAATTGCTTATCTGTCACAGCTAATTAAGAGTGTATATATATATATATATATATATATATATATATATATATATATATATATATATATATATATATATATATATATATATATATATATATATATATATATATATATATATATGGGGGGATTTGAAAAGTTCTGAGAACTGTTAAGTGTTTGATAAAATATTAACGGAAATTACTGAGTTTTATATCATTGGACGAATTAAAAAAATATAAACATATTGTGAAGTCACTTTGTAATTCTTTGTTACGTAATAACTCCAAAAATGACATTAGAACATCGAATGTTCTCTGATGAGACTGTAGCTCTACTGGTCTGTACATATAACAAAGAAAAAGTAGCACTTGAATTTGACGCTTTGCAACATACAGCAATAAATAGAATTATGTATCTTCATGTAGTCTACTTGTGTGCCAAGATATATTGAAAGCAAACAAAAACTGTAGGAGGAGTAGCGTTTTTAATGAATTTCACAGAAAATTCTAATTTTAGTAACCATGGCAACACAGTTCATTGAAATCAAAAACTGATGAATTGAATTATGTATCTTAGTGTAGTCTACTTGTGTGCCAAATCATATTGAAATCAGACCAAATCTGTGGGAGGAGTAGCGTTTTAAAGGAATTTCACAGAAATTTCTTTTCTATTTCTAGTAACCATGGCAACACCGTTCATCAAAACCAAACTCGATGCACTAAGCTACATGTATGTATCTTAATGTAGTCTACTTGTCTACTTGTATACCAAAACATATTGAAATCAGACTAAAACTTTGGGAGGAGTAGCATTTTAAATGAATTTCACAGAAATTTCTATTTTTAGTAAACATTGCAACACCGTTCATCCAAACAAAAAAAGAAACACTGAATTATGTACCTTATTGTAGTCTACTTGCGAGCCAAGTTATATTTAAATCAGACCAAAACTGTAGGAGAAGTAATGTTTTAAAGGGATTTCACAGAAATTTCTATTTTTAGTAACCATGGCAACACCGTTTATCGAAATCAAAAACCGATGCTCTAAGTTATGTATCTTAGTGTAGTCTACTTGTGTGCTACGTTAAATTGAAATCAGACCAAAACTGTAGTAGGAGTAGCGTTTTAAATGAATTTCACTGAAATTTCTATTTTTAGTAGTCATGGCAACGCAGTTCATCAAAATCAAAAACCGATGCACTAAATTATGTATCATAGTGTAGTTTACTAAGTGCCAAGTTATATTGACATCAGACCAAAATTGTAGAAGGAGTAGCATTTTAAAGGAATTTCACAGAAATTTCTATTTTTAGTAACCATGGCAACACCGTTCATCAAAATCAAAATCCGATGCATTACGTTATGTATCTGAATGAATTCTACTCGTATTCAAAACATATTGAAATCAGACTAAAACTGTAGGAGGAGTAGCATTTTAAAGGAATTTCACAGAAATTTCTATTTTTAGTAACCATGGCAACACCGTTCATCAAAATCAAAAACCGATGCACAAAGTTATGTATCTGATTGTATTCTACTAGTATGCCAAAACATATTGAAATCAGACCAAAACTGTAGGAGATGTAACGTTTTCAAGGAATTTCAAAAAAAATTCTATTTTTAGTAACCATGGCAAAACCGTTCATCGAAATCAAAAACCGATGCTCAAAATTATGTATCTTAGTGTAGTCTACATGTGTACCGAGTTATATTGAAATCAGACCAAAACTGTAGGAGGAGTAGCATTTTCCAAAAATTGTTTACAGTCAGACGGACAGACAGACAGACAGACGGAGGGACGACGGACACCTTACTATCGCATAAGCTCTTTTGGTCTCTGACCAGTAGAGCTAATGACGTAACAAGAGATATATATCAAGTGAAGTAATATTTTAAAAAGTCAACTTTTACTCATTACTCGGATGTAGGCTAATGGACACAACTGTCAGTTGGAAGAATGTTTACATAGACTACATTCTATCATATGGAGTCATATTAAGGAAATCCTATAGTTCTGAGGTGGTTTCAGAAGTGTGTCAATCATAGCATGTTATCATCGGGTTTCTGGGTACAAAATACGCTGCGTGTGAAAATGACAAAGTTGACAATCAAAGGAGAATAGTGGATACATGGTGTTACAGAGTTTGCTGGCATTAATTCTTCAGGTGTTTTTACCAATTTTGCGGGAACGAATAAAGCTCAAGAGAGGTTAAGCTAAGTGTGTCCCATATTTTTCGTAAAAAAAAAAAAAAAAAAAAAAAAAAAAAATGGCGCCGGTGTAGTTCTAACCCCCACCGTAACTCGGTAAGTTCGAAAATTTTTAAATCATTAAAAATTAATAAGATTGTCAAAGGTAATGAAACTCAGTTTTATTTTTTTTTTCGTCGAAAGTCAAAAGCAATAGGGAGTTCTGGATCACCGAAGTTGAAATAATATGGAAAAAAAAATACGAAAAGACACATGTCTTGGGGAAGACTTTTGGATGTTTTATTCCTAAACGGTAAGAGTCCTGGTATTCGAGATACATTTGTAGAGAACTGCATTGTTACACTTCAGTTTTATAAAGAATATCTTTTATCAAATATAGTGGAGAGCTATATAATAGACCAAAAATCAAGCTATATCATTTAAACAGAAATCTTTTATGAATGTCCATGAGAACATGATCGGACATAAATCCTGATTAATAACCAAGAAAATAAAATAAAATATGGAATTGTTGATTTACAGTACCATTTTACAGTCTTACTCTACCTCCATGCAAATTTTCTTTGAAATATCTTTTCAAAGAAGTCTTTGACAGTACTTTTTCGAATTTCTCATGTGGACAAAAAACACGACTTTTCAGTATGCTAAACATTCGATATTCTGACGTCACTTGTGAAGTTATTACGTCAAAAATGTAAGAAAATTACGTTCATGTAAGTGCAAATTTTTCAGCTCTTTTCAATGGTATCTAACTTCCGTGACATGTTTAATATTTTAGCAAACAGTTCTCAGAACTTCTCAAATGCCTCTCGTATTTATATATATATATGTGTGTGTGTATATATACACACACACACACACCCTTGTTTGTAAATCCAGCCAACTGACTACATTTGAAATTTTACCTTCATCTCGCTTCACCGATTTAGAGGCTTGAAAAAGAGAAAGTAAGACCAGAATATACCGAGGTTAACCTTAGGATTTCTCTGTATCTATAGGAATTTTTGATATCTTTTACTTTAAGTATATTGAAATTCGACATGAATCTCACTACATTTTTACACTTATTGAACACACACGTGCAAATCAGTACAGCTAATTCAACCGTCAATTCACTACAAGGTTATAAACACACAGGAAAATCGCTACAGCTAGTGATCCTGTTTAATTTTTTAATTGCACCGTTTATTTTATTTTATTTACTGGTATAAATGGTGTATGTATGTACAAGACAGTACACAAGATCAAAGGAAAAGATTGGATATACGGCAAAAATGTATGTTATCAGAGCTGTTCCCATGTTGACATATACATGTATACAGCATGTACAGCGCCGGTCTAACATAAACTCTAATTAACATTAATCTCAGAGTCGATAATTGAAGATATCTTTTAATAATCAAGGACATCATCAATTCATTTTTTATTATTAATAATGGAATGAACGATACTTTCTTTAATGAAAGAACGGAAAAAATCTTTTTTAAGACAATCTCTAAATTGATTCTTTGCGAGTAAATTTTCCGCCACTGTATTGATAGGCCTATCTTCGATTCAATTGATAAGCGCATCAAATCAATTATTGCTCTCCTTTATTGAATAGTTGCGCGTATAAATCCAGCTGATGAGAGGAATAACTGCATGATCTGATGCTCTCACTCATTCAGAAAATGTATTTCAAGCAGTATCCTAAGCATGTCTTGTATCTTTTCTTTCCATGTAACATCTGTGCAAGATTCGTTAAGCTAAAAACTAGTCCCCTACTGGTAAAAACGGTTCTTTCCTCAACTGTCTGCCTGTCTGTCCCTCTGTAAGTCCTTCCCATGGCACTTGAATTTTCCGCCCTTTTTCTACAGCTTGCAAATATTGAACTGATGTTTGGTATGTGAGTCTACCTTTACTAAGTTACAGATCAAGTTTGAATTTCCGCTTTCAAGAGTTTTGACGGAATTACGGGCATTTCAATTTTTTAGGAGAACCAGATAACATTTGCCGGTAGGGTGCTAGCATTGCATATGCAATACTCTCAAAATGCTTGTTAAAGTTACGAAAAAAGCTACTCCCTAAGCACCTAAATGGTCACTTTTGCTGATAATGAAGGAAAAAGCAGCATCCGAAGCAATACTGCTATTATCAGCAGTCAATATTAGCTGCTCGGCATTAAGCTAGATAACTTGCGATTTATAAGTTCTTTCAAAATTTAGAGTAGTGGCATGTTTGAAATATATATTCTTTCAGCATCGAATTTTCTTTAAATTTTTCCCAAAAAATCCCTGTGTGAAGAATCGTGTGGTCAGTTAGTAAAAAAACAAAGTCGAACGTCAATTCATCATAGTTTCAAAACAGTAAATATTCCGTGATCTGGGTAACCAAAAAGTTAGTGGAATTAATTGTATTAATGATAATTCATTCTCATTAATACCCAATGATAATCGCCCAAGTTCAAGTGCAAGTTCAGTTTATTCACCCAACCCAAAATAATAGTACATGGGATACATTTATAACATATATATATATATATATATATATATATATATATATATATATATATATATATATATATATATATATATATATATATATATATATATATTTCATATAAACTGTTCAGAGGTACAATATCTATATATACAATGCAAAAACATGATAAAAAATGAATAATGATAATGATAAAAATACTTCGCCGTTCCATTTTTAACCATTTTCAAGAGAAAATTCTTAAAAGATTACATATAGTCATATACCCTAATGTATAGTTAAGAAGATGCGAAGACTCCCTGACCGCTTGGGAAAGTGTGTTTTAACACCCTACTGCTCAGATTGACCGGTGGGGGAGACTTTCAATGATTTGAAAATACGCTATCTAACAAGAAACATGTGGTTTAGCTAGAAAATGCTAAAATGCATTCTCTAAACGGACAGGGTGTCTCAAGCCGCCTCAATACCCTTGATAGATTCAGGGCAAAGCCCAGATGATGGCGCAGAGGACTAAAGTCCCTGAAAGCTCCGGAATTTTGACGATGCAAAGCCATTTTATTCACAGAAGAAGTTGGAGAATAGATATATTTTTGTTCTTATTCTGGTGAGGCATACTGGGCGACTGAAATTTCTTGGTACTACATTAATAGAGTATTTGAAAATTTTTTAAAGAAGATAAATCAATCATAAGTTAATGAAATACATTATAACGTGTACATAAACAGAAAATTTAAAAGGGTGTTTTAGTGATAACATTTTTGTATCGTGTTCCTACAATGAATTTCAGTATAAATATGAAAGTAAAAATTAAGAGAAAATTCATATACGAAGATGGCTTTCTATGCAAACTTCGTGATAATTATAGTTTTGTCAATGATAAAATATGTACAACCTTTGATTTTGAGTATCCTATGCCCTGAAGGAGTATTAATTTTTTTTAATCAATTTACTTTGGGGGAGACTAAACGATGTGCATGCTTGAGCATATAAGGAAATATGGAAGCTCTGCCATACCAGCCAAATTAACATACTTTTTATGTTACTTGTGTTAAAGATATATTCAAATAAAGCATGTAAATTGAAATGATAAAAAAAACATGTGATAATTGGTTAGAAATTTTAAATATTTCAGCAATATTAATAATGCCATCACATTGTTGGGGCTCGAGTTAAATTCCACTGATGAGAAGAATGACTGAATTTAATTGCTGCTAGCATCAAATCAATTACTGATCTCATCAATTCAAATGATGCGCGCCTTAATTTTTCTAATGTTTGCCAGCATCAATAATTCGCATTAATTCAATTGATGAGAGCAATAATTGATTGGCACTTCAGTTCTTTTGAGAGCAATGATTGATTTAATGATATATTTCAAGTAATTTAAGATGACTTCACTATTTTGTGTTTAAGAAATACAAGAATACAAGAAAACAATGGATAAATGTATTAAAGAATATTCTTTATCTATAACGTCAAAATTAGAAAATTTACAGAAAAGTGATATTAAGGAATATTGGAGAATTTTAAATAGTTCGAAGGCTAGATGTAAAACTGAAGTTGATATCAAAGCAATGTACGATTTTTTGAAGAAAAAAAAGTAATGAATCTAAAGATGATGAAGGTGATGTAGATGATAATGATGTCAATTTGGATAATAACTCCCCTTTAAATTGTCAAATCTCTGCAGAAGAAATCTTGCAAGCAGTTAACAAACTGAAAAATAATAAAGCTCCAGGGTATGATCAATTCTGTAACGAATATATTAGTACAACAATATCATGTTTTTTGCCACTATATGTTGACCTTTTCAATTTGATTTTTGATACTGGTTTTGTACCTGAGGAATGGCTTATTGGTATCGTTAAGCCAATGTATAAAAACAAGGAAGACCCACCTCTTCCTGAAAACTATAGACCAATAACACTATTAAGCTGTTTAGGAAAAGTATTTACCAGTATTTTATGTGAGCGTTTGGATACTTTTTCTGATGAATTATAATTGATTACTGAAGCCCAAGCTGTCTTTAGAAAAGGATATGGTACAAAAGATAACATATTGATATTAGATTTTTTGTGCAAATTTATTTCTTTTAGTAAGAAAAAACTTTATTGTGCATTTATTGACTTTAAACAAGCCTTTGATGCTGCTTGGCGATCGATCTGGTTTGTGGTCCAAAGTGTTTAAAAGTGGTATAGATGGTAAATGTCTAAGATTTATCAAATATATGTACAGTGGTATTAAATCGAAGATATATATTGATCAAAATATCTCTGAATTTTTCATGTGTAACCTTGGGGTAAGACAAGGGGAAAAATTATCCCAATTTCTTTTTACTTTATATATTAACAATTTAGAAAACTATTTATTGCAGAATAATATTGAAGGGGTTACGAGATTTGATGAAAAATTAGAAATTGAAATGCAGATAATATTTAAACTTTTTAGACTTTTTTTATGCTGATGACACAGTTTTATTATCTGATAATCCAGAGGATTTACAAAGATCTTTGAATATTTTCTCTGATTATTGTGACCATTGTAAGCTTCAAGTAAATACAGACAAGAATAAAATAGTAATTTTTTCTAGAGGAAGAATACCAAAGAAAATATTTTTGTATAGAGGTGCACCAATTGAAATTGTGAACGAATTCAAATATTTACAATGTAGGTGTTATCATGTCTCGTAGTGGTTTCTTCAGAAATGCCAAAACACATTTAACTAAACAAGCATCAAAAGCCATGTATGGAGTACTTAGAAAAATAAGGTATTTTAATTTACGGTATACACTTAAAATTTCTGAAATTTGTTTTACATGTTAAATCCAGCACTCCAAATTGTATGGTATATATATGGGGAAACTGGGCGATACCCTTTAATAATACGTATAAAGGCACGAATGATTACTTATTGGGCTAAACTTTTGATGTCACATGAACGTAAGTTTACATATATAATGTATTGCTTTCTCCATAAATGCTTTTCTGAAGGTTTATTTATGCATCACACATATTAATAAGGTACACTACTAACACAAATGTCGAGTCACTATACTACTAACACACATGTCGAGTCACTACACTACTTACACACATGTCGAGTCACTACACGACTGAAATATACATTAAAAATAACAATATTAAATCACACGATGAGCTATACCAGAAACACATATAAAATTATACATTCCCAACACATGAGTCACCATACTACATGTACAACTCACATAACAAACAACAAAATTACCACACATAATAAGCTACACTACTAACACACATGTGGAGTCACTACAGAACTAACACACATGTCAAGTAACTACAGAACTAACACACATGTCGAGTCACTACACTACTAACACACATGTCGAGTCACTACACTTCCAATATATATTAATTACAACTAACAATATTAAATCACACACAATGAGTTATACCAGTTACACATATAAAATTATACGTTACCAACACATGAGCCAACATACAACATGTACAACTCACATAACAAACTAGAGGTACTGTGAGCACTGAGCTCACTGAAGGATACCCCCGCCTCCGATATGATTATAAAGGCAAAGTCCATGTTTTGCTCTGAGAGACCCGAAATAAGTGACAGATCAAAAAGTAATATACGAGATGCACAATGGCACTATGTAATAAAAGATCGGGGGGGGGGGGGGGCTAGGGATAAAGTCTACTACATGTATATAACATAAATGATTGTTTAGAGTGGTGAACGAGGTATAAATGTTTTATAAAATACAAAATATTATATATATATTATCGAAAAATTTTAGTCATATCTAGCTGCAGATATATACATGTAGCTCTCCACTGGTCTGAAAAAAATTGAATGGTTGTCATGTTGACAAGATGAGAAAATCTGGGAATAAAAGGGGAAAATTAGCATTCCCTGGAGGTTAAAAAAGGTTTGAGTACAGCCATTTTGAAGCAGTCGGTCGGGAGAGGACAAACAATTTTTTAAAGATGACCTCATCATATTCTGTATGGCCTTGCCATACAGGTTTACGTATGAATTGATATTATTTAAATATCAGAAATGAGCGATATTCATAAATCATAGCATGTATATTAATTAAGTTTCTGACTGAAGCATACCTGGGAATACAGAGGGGATACCTTTTATATCAAATTGAATTTTTAAGTTCGCCCTGGGGCTTACTCTAGGTTGCACACCAGTATCAAATTTCAATAATTATATATTAATTATTACCAAAATTACGAAAATTATAGAAGACATACATGTAACTCGTCGAAAACAAACTCCTCGAGAATTTTTTTTTTCAGACTTTATAAGACAATGCTTTCTAAGCATACAAAAACTTCCAGACAGGCAAACGAGTTTATCGAAGTCGAACAGGTGCTTGAAAGTGACGCACAGGACTTAACCAGCCTTCCTTAAATACGGTATACAAAAAAAAAAAAACAAACAAAAAACTACAGGACTGCTTTGTTCTCACATCTGGTAAAATTTTCGAGGGAAGTATTGAAAAATAAATGTGCGTTGGCCACGTTTTGACGTAAACCTTTAGTTTTTACGCTATCCAATAAACCCTGTCCATAATTTTCACTTTTTAACAGAAAGATACACTGTATCTGAAATACAGAGGGTCGACCTTTTACATCGTGTATATTCCAACATACGGGGTGTATGCTACGTTGTGCACGGGGTATATGCTTTCGGGGCGATAAAAAGGGGGTCAATGTATCCTTTTTGTACATTATCAATATTTCAATTTATGGATATATTTCGCCGGAAAGCATATGCATACGGAAGAAAGCATTATCTCAGAAGTATATGGATACCTATGAATCCACTGTACACTTTCTAGTTTTATCAAACACCTCAACACAATTCCGAGGATCAGAGCAAGATTGACGCTACATTGTGTTTATGATCAATTGTACCATTAGTTAGCTGGGGTTTTTTTTTTCTTTTATTAAAACAGCCCCGTAGTAAGCAAATTCAGTTTGGGGGGCATAGCCATACATTTTCAGTTGACAGTTGAGAGGACACAAGAATTCCTGACAAGCAAAAAATAAAAAAATAAAAAAGGGCATCAGACGTTTTTATTGAGGGGCACAAGCAAATAGTATCTATGTTCCCTATAATAATCTATATATCGGCAAAATTATTGGGGGGGGGGGGGGCACGCCTCCACCCCCGTGCCCCCCGGTTCCTACGGCCATATAAAAGTGTAGGTTATCTGTACATAACAAACAATATTATATGGGGTAACTACTACATATCAGAACAAAGCTTCGCTTTATCACCACTTTCATATTACTGTTAAGTACACGTTATCTGTATAAATGTATGCATAAATTGTCTGTTTATAAAACAGTTCGTATTTAAAGATATTGACGAAAATTCAATGTTGTGCCCGGGGTGTATGCAGCATGTTGCACCCGGTTAATCCAGATACCCAAATCGTATTCTGCTGATGTCTGTATCTCAATGATAATGTTCAGAAACCCTACAGGTACAGATACAGGCTTACACATTAAACTAATTTTCAGTTAAAGGGGGGGGGGGGGGGGGTTGCACATATTAGAAAGTCCTTGGTACGCAAAAAAAAAAAAGGATCAACTGATGTTATTTTCGATGGGCCCAACTGTAAATATGCTTTATTTTCTATTCTTGAGTAAATATTTGCAAACTAATAGCCCCTTCCCTCCTCCCCCATGCTTCAAAGAATTAAATCTATTCAACCATACTTTCATTCTGATGTATGTTTTCAACATTGAGTTACCTGTTTAAAGCTTAAGCATTAAATGTATTTATTTCAGTAGTAGATATACATAGAATACATCATTAGGTAAATGCATATTTTACCCTATCCAAAAGTAAATAATTAAAATGTAATTATAAACTGAAAACAAATGGCGATTGTTAAAACAAAATTGAAGAATAGTCATTCGTATATTTTTTTAATCGATTTTCGTATTGAAATCTACACTTGGGATAAGAAATATCTTAAAATATTCTACTAAAAATAGACTATAATAATATAAATTACAATTTTAAAGTATGAATATCATAATAGTACTATAATTTGTTCCTTGGCATAAATTATTAAAATAAAGAATTCAGAGCAATTGATATAAGGCAAATACATGGCCATTACATTGCCATTGCTACCTTCCTGCAGGTAGAGGTATGATTACTTCACCGCCCCCCTCCCCCCCCCCCCCCCCTTGTTTTATTACCTGAACACACAGGCAGATTTAACACCTTTAATCGAAGCAAACGCTGGTAAAAAAAAAACAAAACAAACAATAGCACCATAAATGTGACACTTTTTACATTTATTTTTTGGGGCATAAGCAGCACAACTCAAAGCAGCTGAACAGGGAATAGCAAGTCTTGCCTTAGAGATCATATTGAACGACAAGGGTAAACAATTCTTTTTTCAAATGATATAAACCCATTCTCTGAAAATTTATGTGATTGTCAAGGTTTATGCAAGTAGCATTTTGCACTACCTGGACCTTTAAATGTAAGCAGACCTTTTCTTATACGCGCTGGACCTTTTCTTTAAAAAGTTATCGTATTAGCCCCCCCCCCCCCCCCGATCTTTAAACGAGGCGGAACAAATAATATGCAACACCGGTCAATCGGTAGGGGTTGCTTACTCCTCCATGGCACCTGATCTGTTTTCAGGGGTCTATTTTTGCTCTGCCCATAATCTGTTTTGATTAAATGAATTTTTCAGCATGATTACGGTTCAGGGGGTCGTGACATAAATGTACTTAAGTCCAAGACCATGCTAAAGTAGGACTTAAGTACAGTCTTAAAACTTAAGACCATAACTAGAAGTGTGCTAAGATTTGACAATCTTAGCAAAACTTAGGCAGTCGGTAGAGGTGACTTAAGCATGTTTTAACTTCTTTAAACACATATTTAGAACTATTCAAAGGTTGACTTTCGACGTCAAAACATTCATCTAATCATGGTATACATTAAAGAAAATAATTTTCTCTATTTAATATTGGTATATATAAGAATTTTATTTTTTCGTCGGGGGAAGGGGGAGGGGGGGTGATATTGATCACTGATTCCAATTTCACTCTCTAAATGACATTCATGTAAAGGCAAAATTTTATTTTTGGGATACGATTGAATGTTAGTGGGACCTAGGTTATAAACACTAAGCATTATAAGTTAATTGTACACAGTAATCATGGATTTTTATATTCAAAAATGAGATGATATAGATTTATATAAAAAAAAAAAACACAGAAAAATTGTCGTTGAATTAAAGGGTGCTTACTAGAAAACTAATAAAGAGTGTCTGCTTAAATAAGATTAAACATAGAATGCAACAAGCGTGGATTCAGACAGAGTTCACTAATATAAGAGAGAGAGAGAGAGAGAGAGAGAGAGAGAGAGAGAGGAGGTATACGAAAAATTATCTTCTTTTCCATCCTTGATTAGAATTGTAAATAAGTATATCATAAAACGTCTGCAGTCTTTGCCTGCTGATATGGGCTGATTCATCGAAGTAAAAAGAATTTAATATGTCCCTATTGTTTTATTAAGAGTTTCAATTTCAAGTACATAGACGTTCGGTTATCGTGCAATGTCTGCGAAAGTGACAATTTGAAAGCAAGTGAACCTTTGTCAAAACAAAAGAATAACGATAAACATTGCAGTCTCTAGTGATAAACAATATTCATGCATTTACAGTGAACCACTATTTTGTGTCCGTGCAATATTTATTTTCAAATATTCAGACTAATTTTAAACAGAATATTTTTAATACGAAATCTAATCTAACCTAGCTAAAACCGATAGGTAAGGACGTCAACTTTAATCTATGTGTAATTAAAAACGCAACTAAATCATTTTTTAGAAATACATGTATATATATAAATAAATATGAAAATTATGATGATTCATAAAATATTTTGAACGTAAGTTTGACTTAGCTAAGACCTAGCTAAGTTCATTTCATGTTACGGTTTAAGACAAATTTAAGTAGTACCTAGGCAGGTCTTAAGATTACGCCTAAAACATACTTATGACCCTACTTAATAGTAAAAAAAATCCGGAACCTTTCGGAGAGCCGTGGACAAATTTAATTGTAATCTCTTGTTTTATTCTTTACACTTTAATGCTCGTTTTATAAATAGCTTTTTATTTTCTCAATATCGAAACTTGCAGGACGGTCAGGGGTCTTTGAAGCCTTCCATCTTATTCAGAGTTAATAAAGAAACAAAATTATGAATTTCGATACACACCCCATTTCAGGAAACACGACCCCTTATAAGTAAGGACGTTATATACATATATGCATGTGAAGGAAAACTGCTTGTTGGTAAAAGTGTTTAATCTCACCCTTACTCCACCTTTAAGTCCCCCACGAAATATATTTATAATTACATGTACATTTAAATGAAAGTCCAACAAAGTGAAGAGAATTGACCCACTTTATTTTTACATGGTTCTATACGTAGTAGTATAGTCGGTGTTAGAAACATGCATTGCAATTGAATTAAGAAAATTGTAACAATTTTTCATTTAGTCTCAAACTGAACATAATCTGGTATGACTTATTAAGTTATTTAAAGTTATTTAAAAAGTCATACAAGAATTATACATGTGCTACATGTAGTTAAGGCATCGATCGGTGTGTATTATTTCAGAAGCCCTCCGTAAACTTATTTCCGTGATTTTTTTTTTTAAAATCAGTTCGACCAATTGGTAGAAAACTCGACTCAGCTCAGAGAGACAAGAAGGGCGTTCTAATGAAATTTAAGAAAAAAACAACTATTCAGCTACTCCTGTTTGTATCTTAATCTGTTGTGTAATTTTTATTTTATCTATGTACCAGTGATCCAGATAACATATTTGCGGAATCGTAATACATTTTCCCCCTTTTTTATGCGGAATCGTAATTAAAAAAAATATTCGAGAAATTGTGACTCATTTTTTGCGGAAAGATATTATCAATATGCGAAAACGTGGAACACCGCTTCAAAGTGAAGGATTGGTGATATCCAAAAAGAAGACCAAGGACAAAAAGAAAAATATATATATATAATCTCGTTTTCCTACCCATGTTCAAATGGTTGGGGTTTCTCTCTCTTTTTTGTGGCCCGAACGTAGAAAAGATTTTCGAGTTTAGACAATAGGTTTAGGTTTTTTTCCTGCTTGTCAAACTGTTTTGGAGTCCCCCCCCCCCCCCTCCCGCGTTAAAAATCGATTTTTAAGCAGCAAAAAGGAAGAAAAAATGACAACACGCCTTATATTAAAATTTCCTATATGTACATTAACAACAGTTATTTTCTCGGGAGAATAAAAAAACACTAGGGGGCATCCCTGTACCCCTTCGATACTGCATGCTTCAGATCGTAGTATTTCCCGGTTTAATATCAAGGCTAGACCGTGACTGTGACTTCCTTTTCTATTCCTTATTTGGGGGGAGAGGGTAATCTATGTTCAATTTGGAAGACCAATTATAGAATCTGTGCTGTGTGAGTCAATAACCTCTAAAGCATAATCCCCTTTCAATTATTAAATGGATACATTATATATGATATGTTTTAAAACCTATATTCGCTGTAAAGGTCCCTGGTACAGAGCGAGGACAATCTCCCAGCCTGAAAAAACACGATTCTCAATTTTGAAAGTTCTTGAAAAGTTACATTTTTCAAAAAAAAAAATGTATTGTCAATATCATCTTTTACACATTAGCTTCCTTTATTTTACTGAATAATTTATTGATAAATAATTTATTTTTCGCCACGAAGTCTTCTTGTCATTGATGTGTTTCAGTGTGATTAAAATAAAAGAGGTAGTTGAAGCGTATTTTTTTCTATAATGTTCGATTTTCAAATGGAATGGGCTCAGACTCCATTTTTTAAAACTTTAAGTTAATTTTACATTTACTTTTCGGTCATTTAAAGGTTAATGTAGAAAGGGAACTTGTCCCATTCATTTTCAAAAATCATTTTGTGTGGCTCCAAAAAACCAGTTTTCCACTAAATATGCTTTACTTACAACTTTAAAACAAATCATCAACCAATGCCATTTAATAAAATAAATGAATCAAATATGTTGAAAATGCCATTCCTGAAAACTTTATCTTAGAAAAATATAACTTTTCCATGAACTTTAAAGATTGAGAAATTTATTATCTCAGAGCGGGTGATTGTCCCCGCCTTATACGCCCCGTTTCTTTTAAGATGTCTTTTAGGTTTCACAATAATGTGCATTATAAATCACTATCGTTATTTTGATCTAACTTTACCATGATATTTTAGTAGGGATATTTCCTACAGCTGATTGATTGATTGTGTGTATTTTTGTCCCATTCGAGAATTTTCTACAGTTGAAGTCAAGCTTTTATCATTTAAAATTTACAGCATACCACCGACAAACATTTATCTGCTTTTATATACACTGTACATCAGTTTGCATTGGTCTATAATTCTTACCCAATTTGATCTTCCCCTTAACTCGTTCTCCGAAGCAGAATAACATGTTATATAGTTTTATCATATCTCTACTGATTTTTTCCCTATAGAACATTAGATCGTTAGATGTGACTAATTCCCTAGAAATCGTAATGAATGGATTAGTCCCCGTGCGTTAGTCAAGTGAGCTAATCCCTGCTTCGAAAGCTAATTCCCGGTTATCCGTAATCCTCTAGATTTTACTTTTACATTGGTATGATATGTGAATGGACTAATCCCCGTGTGTTAGTTAGTTAGTGAGCTAATCCCTGCTATGAAATCATGCTATCTGAATCCTCTAACTCTAAATTTAAGTTTTTATCAGTATAATAAAACAGTTAAAAGTATATCATTACGGGAGTTAGCAAGATTTCAGTTCCTCTCGACCAGGACTATTTCCCTCGGCTTCACCTCGGGAAATAGTCTTGGCCTTGGGGAACTGGAATCTTGCTAACTCCCTCAGTGGTATATTTTAACTGTATAAGTATCCACCATTCTGGTCATGAAAAGCATTTCTAGATATTTAATACTGCAAAAGTTATGTAGTTTTATTCTGCAATCTAACGAAAAAATAAACATATACAAAGAAAATTAAATTTCTGTTTATTTCAAAAATAAAAATCATCACAAATTGTGCTTATTCAAAATTCAGTCAAAATATGATCTATTCATGTAGCTTACATTACATTAGAAATTCAAACACATGCAAGTTTATCAATAGAGGTTGATATAATATTATATTTAGCAATGTTTTAATAATTATAAACACATCATAAAAAGGTGTCTTTTTATATTATGCTCACACATAGCAAGAGGCTACTCTAACTTACACAGTAAGTCAACACTCTTCTAAACTAACTCAACATGAAAACACATAATGAGCTACACTACTTACACACATATTGAGTCACTACATGACTATTACACATAAAAATAACAATATTAGCACACAAATTGAGCTACATGTACACTACCGCAGGTAAAATTCTACATTCCCAACACAAAATGAATCCCATGCTACATGTACAACAAACAAATCAAAATAACAATACAAAATATGTATTACAAATACATGTAACAATATTAAAACTTACAATGAGCTATACCAGTAACACACATAAAATTATACATTCCCAACAAATGAGTCACCATACTACATGTACAACTCACATAACAAATAACAAAAGTACCACACATAATAAGCTACACTACTAACACACATGTCGAGTCACTACAGAACTAACACACATGTCAAGTAACTACACTACTTACACACATGTCAAGACACTACACTACTTACACACATGTTGAGTCACTACGCTACTGATATATACCTTACAAATAACAATTTTAAATCACACGATGAGCAATACAAGTAACACACATAAAATTATACATTCCCAACACACGAGTCACCATACTACATGTACGACTCACATAACAAATAACAAAATTACCACACATAATAAGCTACACTACTAACACACATGTTGATTCACTACACTACTAACACACATGTCGAGTCTCTACACTACTTACACACATGTCGAGTCACTACACTTCTAATATATAACTTACAAATAACAGTTTTAAATCGCATGATGAGTTATACAAGTAACACATTTAAAATTATACAATCCCGACACACCAGTCACCATACTACATGTACAACTCACATAACAAATAACAAAATTACCACACATCATAAGCTACACTCATAAAACACATGCCGAGTCACTACACTACTTACACACAATTTGAGTCACTACACTACTTACACACATATCGAGTCACTACACTTCTAATATATACCTTACAAATAACAGTTTTAAATCGCACAATGAGTTATACAAGTAACACATTTAATATTATACAATCCCGACACACCAGTCACCATACTACATGTACAACTCACATAACAAATAACAAAATTACCACACATCATAAGCTACACTCATAACACACATGTCGAGTCACTACACTACTTACACACATGTCGAGTCACTACACTACTTACACACATGTCGAGAAATTCGCTGGATTAGACGACATTCCAGGTTGGACAACACTTAAAACAATTGAGTCTACTGCAGGTGACTTAAAGTTAACATTGTATAAGTCAAGTTTTTGGAGTACACAACATCCGAATAAGACAAGTTTCACTGTATATTACAAATAACAATATAAGAACACATGAGGAGCTTTACCAATAACACACATAAAATCACATATTCCCCACACGTAATGAGTCAACATACTACATGTACAACACACATAACAAATAACAAAATTACCACACATAAAAAGCTACACTACAAACACACGTCGAGTCACTACACTATTAACACACATGTCGAGTCACTACACTTCTAATATATACATTACAAATAACAACATTAAATCACATGATGAGCTATACCAGTAACACACATAAAACAAGAAGTCTGTGAGCCAATGCTCACTCAGGTAATACCTCCGCTGTGATTTGAATATACACTATCATGTGTATATTCACAAGTTCAACTATGGACAGATGCATGAATAAACAGGAAGTTGACATCAGATTCATACAAAAATGAATCCCACCATATGACAATTATGCGTCAACAAAGAGTGTGCTAAAATTTCAAGCATCTGCAATGAGTTGTTGCTGAAAAAACTTTGACAAAAATTTGTTCCATATTATACAGACAGACGCACAGTTAAACAGGAAGTTGACATCAAATTCAGAAATGAATCCCATCATATGGCATGCCTAAACAAAGAGTGTGTAAACTTTCATGCATCTGCAATAAGTAGTTGATGAGAAACTGCAACAAATATTTGTTATATATGGTATAGACAGACACACAGATAAACAGAAAGTTGACATCAGACTTGTACAAAAATAAATCCCACGATATGGCATGCCAAAATAAAGAATGTGCTAAAATTTCAAGCATCTGCTCTGAGTAATTGCTGAAAAAACTGCGAAAAAAATTCGTTATGTACGGTACGGACAGACACACAGATAAAAAGGAAGTTGGCATCAAATTCATACAAAAATGAATCCCACCATATGACATGCCTCAGCAATGAGTGTGCTAAAATTTCAAGCAATAAGTAGTGCTTAGAAATCTGCGACGAAAATGTGTTATGTGTGGTATGAACAGACACATGGATAAACAGGAAGTTGACATCAGATTTGTATGAAAATGATTCCCACCAAGCCTAAACAAAGAGTATGCTAAAATTTCAAGCATCTGCAATGAGTAGTTGCTGAGAAAACTGTGACCAAAAATTTGTTATGGACAGTCAGACAGACACACACACAGCTAGACAGACAAGGGTAAAACAGTATCTTTTGGAGCAAGAATATAATAATACATTCCCAACACATGAGTCACCATACTACATGTACAACACACATAACAAATAACAAAATTACCACACATAATAAGCTACACTACTAACACACATGTCGAGTCACTACACTACTAACACACATGTCGAGTCACTACACTACTAACACACATGTCGAGTCACTACACTAATAAAATATACATTACAAAAAAAATTATTAAAACACACAATGAGCTATACCAGTAACACACATCAAATTAAAATATACTTTCCCAACACATGAGTTGCCATACTACATATACAACAACCATAACAAATAACAAAAATACCACATATAATAAGCTACACTTCAAACACACATGTCGAGTCACTACACTACTAACACACATGTCATGTCACTACACACTAACATACTTGTGGAGTCACTACAATACTAATATATACACTACAAATAACTATATTAAAACACACACAATGAGTTATACCAGTAACACACATAAAATTATAAATTCCCAACACATGAGTCACCATACTACATGTACAACTCACATAACAAATAACAAAAGTACCACACATAATAAGCTACACTACTAACACACATGTCGAGTCACTACAGAACTAACACACATGTCAAGTAACTACACTACTTACACACATGTCAAGACACTACACTACTTACACACATGTTGAGTCACTACACTACTGATATATACCTTACAAATAACAATTTTAAATCACACGATGAGCAATACAAGTAACACACATAAAATTATACATTCCCAACACATGAGTCACCATACTACATGTACAACTCACATAACAAATAACAAAATTACCACACATAATAAGCTACACTACTAACACACATGTCGAGTCACTACACTTCTAACACACATGTTGAGTCACTTTACTACTAATATATACATTACAAATAACCATTTTAAATCACACGATGAGGCATATCAGTAACATACATAAAATTATACATTCCTAACACATGAATCACCATACTACATACGTACACAAAATAACCACACATCATAAGCTACACTCATAACACACATGTCGAGTCACTACACTACTTACACACATGTCGAGTCACTACACTACTAATATGTATTACAAAAAACAATATTTACACACATTATGAGTTATACCAGTGACACACATAAAATTATACATTAATTCCCAACACATGAGTCACCATACTATATGTACTATCATACATGTAAAACAAATAACAAAATTACCACACATAACGAGCTATACTACTAACACACATTTCAAGTCACTACACTACCATTCATATAATGTTATATATAAATGAGGTCATATAAGGAGTCAATACATTTACAATAGAGTCAACATGCTCCTAAAACACACTTATATTAGGTCGTTATAGCACTTGTCACATGTACTAGCACATGAATCACTATTATGACAAAAGAATTCTTTAGATGTACATGTAGTTGTTATTTAATCTTTGTCTAGCTGTTATGATATTTTAACAGCAAATTTTATACTCTTTCCTGCAAATTCAAAGATTGTTCTGCATTCTGGAGGGGCATTCAAACACTTCAATTGACCATGTTTAAGTCATACTGACTTATTCCACTCCACATTGGCACTCTATGGCTGTTTTTCTTTTGTCCACACATCTTACAAATGGAACTGAAATACATAATTATATAATAGAACCATTAAAGCTTTTACATAAAAATGAAATAAAAATATATCAGTGATCAAGTTTCCAATCTTAATTAAGACACAACAACACTTCTTTAAAAGCAAAAGAACAAGAATAAATTTTAAAATTAAAATTCCTAAAACAGCTAGTTAACATTTTGTGTATTTGATTTGTATTAAATGATTATCCTTTAGAACTTGTTAGCCTTTTGAATTACTGTAAATGTATAATATTTAGCATGTACGATATTTGGCAGAAGTTGATTACTGAGCAAGTTAGCGGAGATTTGATTTAGAGCATTTGTTAATGTTCTTCTTTATGTGTATTTGTGCAAGACATTTAGCGTTGTACTTGAATTAGCGGACATTGCTTTCCGACAAAGGCACTAAAAAGAATACACAGCGAAAAGTATATTCACAACTTAACAAACACTTTCTGAAATTTTGGGTTATCCTTTTCTTTTGTCCTTGCCTTTGGTTTCCTATCAAGCTTTCCAGTTTAAAGTGCCAAACTTTAATCTCATCTTGTTCTATAATTTACATATCAAAAGGTTGGAATCTTTATAGTTAGGACTATATAAGTACTCACAACAGAATACATGCATCTAGACAAATAAGGATTTTTTCAAAATGAAAACATGTATCCAAGCAAGTCACTTATAAGAATATTATAAATGAAAACATTCAACAAGCTACACAAATTAGATTCATTTAGCTTTTCCTGTATATTTATCTGTCTCTCATTAGTAACATATATTAATAAATGGAGTAAAATGAAAGACCTAATTTTAATTACACTAAAAGTCTACCAAGTAACAGTAATATGTAATAATTAGTTTTACATGTTTCATAATGTGCATAAGGAGATGGGTGAACAAGGCATGCAAAAAGCCTATAGCTTCAAATGTATAAAAGTCATATTCAAATACTGAGTTTAGTATTTAGAGTAAAGTTCTTCTTATTGAAAGGTATAACATTATATTACAAACAAAACTTTTCTGTGGAAAATTCTTTAAGCAAAAATCATTCTATGATAAAAAAAAAAAAAGTGGTATTCTAGGGGTTGAAACCCAAGCAATGAAATTAAATCCTGAATATCAGTTTTTTTTCTAAGAGACTAACATGCTAACCACTAAACTACATACATGTAGCTCATGACAAAAATGGGCATTTACATATGTAAATCACGTTTAAAAATGTGGCTCTTGACTAAATGGATTTCAAATATATTTCTGAAAGATATGCAGGGTTTGACACTAAGGCACGTCCGACTGACCCAGTCTAGTAAATGCATGTTCCGTCATGTTAAATGTTCAATAACTTGCCCGACTGGTTGTGTGGATGAAATAAATGTTAACTCTCATTTCAGTCTTTCAAATAAATGCTCTGACTAAAAACTTTTTAAAGAAATTTTCTTAATTTTCAGATTGCAAACACAGCCATTGCTCTGAAAAAGAAAACTTTCCTGCATGACACAATTGCTATTTTTTTTAGACCGGCTGTAATAGACAAGTCACAATCGAAACCTCAGCTTTGTTCAGTATCATTTGGTATAAATATTCATTGAATATTGTAGTTTTTAATTTATTTACATGTATATTTACGGTAATAATTTTATTTAAGTTCCTTGAATTAATGTTCTTTAAAGCTTATATCATTCGCATGTTCACTCATTGGGCTGCTACCTATGGGCTCAACAGTCTGTCAAAATGTATACATGAACACATGCGAGAGATACACTGTAGTATGGTTTCAAAACTTTTTTCCCATTATAATAGGAGGTTATAAATAGAAAATTTTCAAATTTGGTCAGCGCTAGTGAATTTATGGTCAGAGCTAGTAAAAATTATGGGAAGTAGCACGACTGATCTAGTACTCATAAAAGTTAATGTCAAACCATGATATGAATGTTGTTGTGACTAGTGGTGTTCCAATCATCGATTATAATCGAAAATCAGTCAATTGCTGGCATAATCCAAGCACTCGATTACAAATTTTTTATTCTGATTAATCGGGTTATTAATTTTATTTAAAAAGCGTAATAGTTTTTAAGCCAAATATTCCAGCCGCAACTTTTCTATTAACTTATATGCATATCGTAATGGCACAGACAAAGAGACATTGTATTCATACCCAGGTAACAACGCTCATTCCTGGGTATGGACGTACTCTGGATTCTACAAAATGAGCGTAGAACCAGCTTGACTAGATAGAACATTCTGTCGTTAAAATGATATTGTCCTAAGGACTAGGGGTTGTTCCGAGACACAGTTATTCCAACTACAGCTGGACCACCACAGAAAGTAGTTATTCAACCATTCTTACCATTTAATAAACTAAAATTGACAGACTTTGTAAATGTCCGATTATAATTGATAATTAGTTAGTTACAGTAGCCTGATCATCGATTATGAAATTCTTACCAATTCCCATCACTAGTTGTGACATAAAAGTCTATTTTTAGAAGAGTTGGTCATTTCACCATGTTTTTGTCAAACGAAATAGGAAAAGTTTTAAATATGCTTCGAGTATAATCTTACCAAAATATGGAGTGAAGACCTACTCATATTTAAAAAGTATGATATAGGAGGAAAAAATGACCATTTTTGCACTCTTTTGGTGTGTATCTGCTATTTCATAGACCAATAATATTAATCGTTATAAGATTGTAGCAAATTGCAAAGATTTTACATAAGGTATACAATAATGTTACATGAAGTATAAAAGAAAATTTTGACATGATTAAGATTTAACTTTTTACATCTTTTTTTGTCACACAATAGGCATTTACTTGCCTTGTTTGCCCATCATCTTTATCAGTAGATAAGGTTTATGATTCAGACGGCATCTGATAATGCAGCAATAAAATGTAAAATGATAGAAATAACTGCACTATGCTCACTTTTTTCCTCCCAGAGCTCTTCTTTTCATCTTCAATTTCTTCCTCTTCATTTCCTCAACTCTTTCTTCTATTGCAAGTTCTGTAAAAAAAAAAAATCCAATTCGATAAACTACTAAACTGACAAAAACTCAATTTGTCAAGTTTCGGATTTTACCAGATTCATGAAAAATCTTGGCATACTGAACCTTTTTAGTGATTTATCTGAGAAAAGAGTGGTTAGTAACTTATTCGTTTTCATGTACCTGCTTGACTTTGACAGAAACGTTTTGGTACTAGAATGTGAAATACATACTTTTGTTATTACCTAAAATATTTCCATGACCTCAAATTCACCTATATTTCTTGCTGCTATTAAAGCCTGGTCAAGAAATAACGTTTCCCCTATAACAGGCATCAATTAACAAGGTTATGATTCAAAGTTTCAAAGTGTGCAGCTTGATTCACACAAAAGAAAAAAAAACATGACTGAACAGATTTACAAGTACTTGCAAAGACTAGAAATGTGTCTTGATTGACATTTTCAGCCTAAGGTAAAGTCAGGGCATAGTCATGTAACATGTAACATTTTTCATGATGAATTACCTATATACAGTCCAATCTCATTATCTTAAACTAGATGACACAAAGTAAAAAAAAATAAAGATGTTCCTGGGTTCCAGTAAAGAGTACTCAAATACCACTTAATCATACAGTGAAACCTGTGTAATCCGACATGCACTGGGAGACAAATTTTTTGTCGGAATAGATAGGGCGTCGTATTGATCAGTGTAAAAAAACATAGAAAAAAGTAAAATGGGAATGAAATTTAACCTTGGAATTTACAGTGTGACGGATTGCACAGGTGTCAGATTAGACAGTTTTCACTGTACAATCATATAATTATGGAGGTAACGAAGCTCAAGAGTCCATAGAAAAAATACAAATCAGGAGCAAACACGGACCACTAAAAACATCAGAGGTGGGATCAGGTGCAATATAGGAGTAAACATCCTCTGCCAATCATTCACATTTGATGTGTGCTCCTTGTCATGATCGGGAAAACGGAAAAGTCTGTAGACAATTCAATGTGTAAACAGACAATTCAATGTGTAAATAATGGCCAAACAATTAGTATTAAAAACATCAGTCCGCATTCGACTTACATGTAATGAAAGATTGTTTTTGCTGACAAGGTCATTGTATCGACCATAGCTAATTACACACATGCAAGTCACTACATCCAGTCAAAGTTGATGTTTTGATATTTTTTCTCAAAATATTTATGAAAGAATAAGATAAGTACATGGTAATTTTGTTGACTTGAAGAAATACATTGATGGGGAAGGGGGGGGGGATTGTGATAATAATTACCTAGTCCTTTTTCATTCTGCCTTTTTCTTTATTTCTTTCCCTTTCTCTTCCGTTCCACCCTCTGGCTCATTATCTTCCATCACTTCATCCCTCTCAGAAATGGTTTCCAGTACAGATAAAGTGGTTGATGAATGACTTACTCAAAATTATGGACCCATGATATAGATGTTGTAATAATGTTACATGACACACACTGCAAGTCACTGTGCCCTGTAAAAATTGTTACCTTCTTCATTTATATTTAAGGATCAAGAACTAAATAAGAATTCATTCTTAAGTTTTACAAAAAAACTATATAAATCAGGATTTGAGAGGGCTTTGTAAAAATACTGTGAGATACATAATGTAATAACCTTGTCCTTTCTTCACCTTGTCCTCCTTGTTCTTCAGCTTTTTCTCCACTTCCTCATCTTCCTTCATTAAATCTTCCCTAGTAGCTGCTTCTAGTAGAAATAAATACCAATAAAATAAATTTAAAAAATCTTGACTCAAGAAACAGTAATGGTTACACATATTATAAAAAAAGAACATTCTTAGAATATTTGTGAAGAACTAAATAAGTATTTTAGCTAATCAAAGTAAAAGACATTCCTATCAAATAGAAAACAAGAAGTCTGTGATCGAGCCAATGCTCACTAGTAATTATAATTCCCGCACTGATTTGAATTTGGTACGGACAAGCACAGGGGTAAACAGGAAGTTGACGTCAAATTCATACAAAAATGAATCCCACCATATGGCATGCCTAAACAATTTAAAAGTGTGCTAAACTTTCAAGCATCATCCTTAACAGTTGTTGAGAAAACTGTGATGGAAATTTAGTACGGACAGATGGAGGGATAAACAGGAAGTTAACATGGGATTCCTACAAAAATACATCCTACCATATAGCATGCCTAAACAGAGAGCGTGCTAAAATATTAAGCACCTTCGATGAGTAGTTGCTGAGAAAAGTGCAACAGAAATTTGGTAAGGACATGGATATAATAAATATGACTAATTTAAATCATGTTTCTGTCATTCCATGGATATAATAAATATGACTAATTTAAATCATGTTTCTGTCATTCCATGTAAACTTTGATCCTCTTCTGTGGCCCTACCCTACCCCTAGGGTCCATAAATTGAACAAACTTGAATCTACACTACTGGTATTTCAGGAAGCTTTCAAATACATGCAAGTTTCTCAATTAATGCAAAATTGGTTATTTTCACTGGTTTAAATTTTCATGATTTGAGGGGATTTAATTTGTGGTTGAAAAAAAAAAAAAAACATATGACACCATATCATAAAATTTCGATATTTGGTTTCACTACAATGTATACTAGTAGCTTAACACTGGAGGTTTTTTTTTTTATTTTGCCTACCATGAAATGAGACCTTGATTTTTAAGGTTTCATTTAAAACACATGCATCTTTCACTTATAGAGTCACAGCTTAGTAACCGAACAATCTCATTACCTATTTCAAACATCTTGGATTGACAAGGTGCTAGGAACAAGAATTGAACAGGGACCTATTAATTATAATGCGAGTACCGACAACAACTACCGTCTAGGCTACTGTGATTTGTCAGTTTCAGGAATTAAGATAAGGGATATCAATAATGAACACTTAAGTAATTATTGCAAAATATAAAGTCTAAACATTTCGGAAAGACTATGAATTTTAAATTAATTCTACTGATTTAGTTAAAAGTTTTTGTTAGAGACTGATAAAGGAGACTTAAATTTTCAATTCAACTTTCCAGCATCATGTTTTATACAGTGTAAGCATGGCCTGACTAAATATATGCCTGAGATATTTTAATGTCAGGGTTCAACACTAATGTTAGTCCGTTAGTCTGATCAGACTAATACATTTTCATTTGGACTAATAAAATCTGTCGCTAGTAAGTCCCAACAGACCAATAAAAATTTCTGGAAAACAAAATGAATAAATTACGATTTTCAACAACATTTACTAGAAAACCCTGCATGTATTTTTAGCTTTCTAGCATCTTAGCAGGTAGTAAGGTAATTCTGAGTCAAGTTGGCACTTAATTTTACGACTGACTGATGTGAAATTAAACATTTTAGTGATTATGATTTAGTCCTGTACAAACAATTAAGGTGGATTCCGCCCAGAATTTCGTTGGACACCAAGGGTATTCCACCGAATCCACAAATTCAAGGCTCTCAGAGATTCCGCCTAAATTTAACAGATTCCAGTCATCAAATTCTAGGCTGAATTTAGTTCAGTGGGAAAATAGCTGGAAATTATAAAAAGAAATATTTTGGACAGTTTAAATGGAATCTATATTCAGGCGGAATCCTGTTATTTCAATTCTAGGTGGAATTTCAATTTTTTATGCAGGCAGAATGTCAATTTCCAGGCGGAACTAATTACATTTTCGCCTCAAATTTCCAGCTAGTCTCCGCTTGGTTAACGCTTGGTTTCTGCTTATATTGCTTTAACATTTATAGTAAGTTTTACGCCTGGAATTTTACTGAGAATTCTGTCTTGATTATGCCTTTTTCCAGGTGGAACATTTTGTACAGGGTATGATACATAAAGATGTCAAACGTTTTGAGTATAATGAACGAGATCAGGAATATGTTCATACTTCCTGCATGATCACGAGATTTTAAACAAGAGGCCCAGGGGCCACATCGCTCACCTGAGCACTATGGCTAGGAAAAAGCAGAATTCAGTTCAGTCTTGAAAGGTTGAAAAGTTTAAATAAAAAAGTGGTTCGGGGGGGGGGGGGGGGGGGGGGGGTCATGAATTGAACAAATTTGAATCTACATTATCTGAGGATGCTTCCATTTAAATATGACCAAACATGACTTTGCTGTTCTTGAGAAGAAGATTTTTAAAGATTTAACCTATGTATTCCTATGTAAAACTTTGATCGCCCATTGTGGCCCCACCCGACCCCCGGGGGTCATGATTTGAACAAACTTGAATCTACACTACTTGAGGATGCTTCCATGTAAATATGACCAATCATGGCTTTGCTGTTCTTGAGAAGAAGATTTTTAAAGATTTTTCCTATATATTCCAATGTAAAACTTTGATCGCCAATTGTGGCCTCAACCGACCCCCAGGGGTCATGATTTGAACAAACTTGAATCTACACTACCTGAGGATGCTTCCATGTAAATATGACCAATCATGGCTTTGCTGTTCTTGAGAAGAAGATTTTTTAAAGATTTTTCCTATATATTCCTATGAAAAACTTTGATCGCCCATTGTGGCCCCACCCGACCCCCGGGGGTCATGATTTGAACAAACTTGAATCTACACTACCTGAGGATGCTTCCATGTAAATATGACCAATCATGGCTTTGCTGTTCTTGAGAAGAAGATTTTTAAAGATTTTTCCTATATATTCCTATGTAAAACTTTGATCGCCCACTGTGGCCCCATCCAACCCCCGGGGGTCATGAATTGAACAAATTTGAATCTACACTACCTGAGGAGGCTACCATATAAATATGACCAATCATGGCTTTGCTGTTCTTGAGAAGAAGATTTTTAAAGATTATTCCTATATATTTCTATGTAAAACTTTGATCGCCCATTGTGGCCCCACCCGACCCCCGGGGGTCATGAATTGAACAAACTTGAATCTACACTACCTGAGGATGCTTCCATGTAAATATGACCAATCATGGCTTTGCTGTTCTTGAGAAGAAGATTTTTAAAGATTTTTCCTATATATTCCTATGTAAAACTTTGATCGCCCATTGTGGCCCCACCCGACCCCCGGGGGTCATGATTTGAACAAACTTGAATCTACACTATCTGAGGAGGCTACCATATAAATATGACCAATCATGGCTTTGCTGTTCTTGAGAAGAAGATTTTTAAAGATTATTCCTATATATTTCTATGTAAAACTTTGATCACCCATTGTGGCCCCACCCGACCCCCAGGGGTCATGATTTGAACAAACTTGAATCTACACTACCTGAGGATGCTTCCACATAAGTTTCATATTTTCGCGCTCTGTGGTTCTTGAGAAGAAGATTTTTTAATGATGCCATTAATTTTTCACAAATTCTTAATTATCTCCCCTTGGAAGAAGGCGTGGCCCTTCATTTGAACAAACTTGAATCCCCTTTACCCAAGGATACTTTGTGCCAAGTTTGGTTGAAATTGGCCCAGTGGTTCTTGAGAAGAAGATGAAAATGTGAAAAGTTTACAACAACAACGACAATGACAACAACAACGACAGACAACGGACAAATTCTGATCAGAAAAGCTCACTTGAGCCTTTGGCTCAGGTGAGCTAAAAATCTTTGGAATAAAACACTTCATGTACTTTCAAAAAACTATAAAAAGTACATTGTAATCAGTCTTCGACAAATCCTGGGAGTCCGAAGCCCGGGACCTGGTAAAATTGGAAGGGGGCATGTGGAAATTGCATACTTACAAGCCCAAAGGTCATGTGAATTCTGAGGCCTAAGCCTCCGTATTATCAAATTAAGTAATACCAATAACATTAAATGTACTTAAAAGTCTGATTTTTCATCTGAAGTGGAGCACCAAATAAAATTTTAACGATAGTTTATTCTACCACGATTTCCAGGGAACTCTTTTGCAAAAGAAACACAAAAAGTGTACAGGTTGAAAACAATATTAATGGCTAGACAATAGATCAATAGAAATGGATTTCGGATCATTTCCTTGCCATGCAAAGGCAAATAAGAATAAAATTACTTGATAAAATTCTGGGCATGTGAATATTTGTTCGGGCTAGCGTAATAAGTGGTTAAACCTGCCCGAAGGGCATGTACTGAAAAAAAGATTTGGCAAAGACTGCATTGTAATGTTTATTTTTAGATAAATCGTTACAAAACACTGATCTTTCCTTTTTTGACGGACTCATGTGAAGTAGTAAAAGAAGGACATGTTTGTTGAAACACCCTGTATTAAAGGGATTTCAACGCTTATGTACATGATGTATTTGTTTAATCATTCTTCCCACCCCAAAACAAAAAAAAGAAGCTTTTTAAAACAATTCTACTTACGCATTAGAAGTACTGCCATCTTTTTTCTCCTGGTGAAGATTCAAAATATAATTAAATGGGTTTGTGTTCACTGGCCAATAGTTTTAAACACCATCTGCAGGAACCTTGAAGTTTTCCTGTATCACCATGAACCTAAAAAAATCGATGTTATACTTCAATATCACAAAACATCTATCCTAAAACATTCACAGACAGACATTACACACATACAAACGTTCCACGTTCCATTTATGTTCATTTTTTGAAAATAATCATAAATTGTGAATTTGCTTCATCTTGCACTGATTTAAGTCCCAACATTGTTTAGTTAAATAAATAATACAGTTAAAAAGCATGTTTTACTGACCATGCTGACAAATAATACATTAGACAAAATTAATACATGTATCGATCATGCTATCAATAAAATATGAAAAATGTTAGTGTGCATGTTCACACACACTTGAATAAGTTGACTGACTGCTTCCAAAGAATGTACATGTCCTCATTCATGTAATCCTGTTCCATGATAATAGTTTTCATTTATACCCCTTCATAAAATGACACATGCATGTCACTTACATACTGCAAGACCCTGCTGGCCTGTACATTGAGTACACTACTTTCACTTTGAACTTGAACTTGACTGAATACCGATTCCGACCTCGTTTGTGAATTTTTGTGTACATATTGAATCCTTATGTAAAAATATATTCAACTTAGCTTTGAATTAATAAATAATATAAATTGACACATTAATTGAATTTATTCGCTACATACATGTAACTGTAAACAACAGGAGGTATGAGAATTAGCTGTATGTTCATAAGGGGGGGGGGGGGGGGGTTACTCCCATATGAAACTGTCTGGGTGGTTTAAACACAGACACAAATTCAGCTTCCATAAACCTGTAACAGACTAGCATCTCTCCTCCTATATATGTAAAATATGTATAGAAAGCCATGCGAAAAAGTGGTCAAGGCAAGAACAGGCATGGGATAATGACTGAAATATAACATAACACAGTTTTACAAATAAACCCTTCACAGAAAGTTGTGCTAGGTTCCCTACATGAACTCATGGATTCTGAAAAACCTGTACCAGAAACCTGTGCCATTTTCCATATCTGGAGACCCTGATTTGGGAAACCGACCATGTCAAAAAATAACCAAATATGGAGTCATGAGATCTGCATGTGCCTTAATTAATTCATCTAGATCTGGGTTAGGATCTTGGAGAATCCCCTGATGTTGCTGTAGATGCCAAATAGAGACTGAATACAAACTTTACAATGCTTTACATTATTAATTTGATTAGTTTTAGAATTTTTAAAGTTTGAAATTAATACATGTATGAGAGTGCCACATTCATTTTTATAGAACTTATCTACACTATCATTTTAACAATTTATAGTAGTTTCTTATTAAGAATCAAATGATTCAATGCACAATTCTATAGTAATTTAACTTAATTAGGCCAAATGAAAAAAATTATGTGTTTCTGGTGACATATGCTAAAAAAAATTAGGCTAGGTAAGTAGGGAATAACTTTTTTTTTTACTTTACTGTTAATTTTGTTTACTTGATTGTTTGTTGTTTAATTCCCTTTCGAGAAATTTTCACTCATATGGAGATGCCACTACTTGTCGGTGGAGGGCTGCAAATTAATAGACCTATACTCCGCTCTCAGTGAGGGATCTTTTTCATGCCAGCACCTACTGCGACATAGGACCTCTGTTTATATGGTCTCATCCGAAGGACCGGTCTTCACGTCCCACAGTGGGATGGGATTCGAACCTGCAATCTAAGGATCAACTCCTTACTTCGCGACTCTAGAGCAAACACTCTAACCACTGCATCACACAAGCAACACTTTTCATTTTGAAAGCATCAATTAATTATTCTGTACATTGTTTTTCTATCATATACATGTACATAAACATACATGTATATGAATAAACAAACAAACATATATATATATTTATTATACCTCTGTGAATTTTTTCTATATAAAATATTACGAATAAACATGCTATTTTTTCCAAACAGCCCCTACCGTGGAATAGTTTTTGTGCTATTTGCCCATGGTGAAATAGTCATTAAACTATTCACCGGCAGCATTCTGTTTCCCTCGCTTTTCATCTCGGAACTCTTCTGGTTTTATCCAGATTGTGACGTAACACAAGTAAAGACTGCTTCGGTATAATAAAACACTTATTTACTGACTATTCGGACAATAGCAAGTTTATCGTTCCCCTCGACAGCAACTATTTCCCTCGGCTGCGCCTCGGGAAATAGTTGCTGTCTTGGGGAACGATAAACTTGCTATTGTCCTCATAGCCAGTAAATAGGTGTATAATATATACATATATATATATATATATATATATATATATATATATATATATATATATATATATATAAAGTAGGAGTACTCTTTAAGACTCTTGGATAAACAGGTTTTTACAGTGTACGAGACATGCATTTTATGGACTGCACTACGAGAAAACTTTACTATGAACAAAAGTATGATTCAAAATCTCGATTTGGAATAAAAAGTAGTAGAGTCGGTGGGTAAAATTAGGTCAGCTGGGTTATGGGAAATACATGTTGTTGTTTTTTTCAGCCTAAGTTTGTTCAATTTGAATTTAATAAAATCATAACTTTCTTTATCATGTGATGACACAAAATGAAATGAGATTGTTAACTTAGGTTAAATCGTCATTGATCAACAAAGACTATTTCAATGTCTGTCAGCTTGCATTGAAACATCCAAGGATAAAGATTTCACATGGCTTCTATATTAGACTTACTTACTTAGACTTTTAGTTCAAAAGTGACAAAATCATTCAAGTTGACCTAAGTACAATTCCAAGTGATATACATGTATATTAGTTATGTATCTTTTATAAATTAAGAAAGACACAAGCTATATTAGCTCAGGATCATGAATCCTTCTAATCTGATTTGCACAAAGGAAGTTATGATCATGCTATGTAAAAAGCTGTGAGATTAAAAATACATGTATATAGTTTGAACCAAATCTGCCTCATTCAAATTTTGTAAGTTAGAAACTGTCTTCTTGGGACAAGTATTCCTTGCCTACACATTGGTTTCTGTGCACAAGAACACCTTGCTTTCAACCTCAGATTCTTTGTCCATATCTTGGGTCTGTGGAGCCCGTACATCTTTTCTAAATTTCATATATGGGTTCCGTGCCTTAACTGTGTCTATATACACTATGTCTATTTCACCTCAAAATTTTGGAAGGACACTATATTGCGACTCAATTTGTTTTAAAATATGCACATTAAGCAAAATAAAAGTTGTGTATTTCATAGATTTCAACAATTGGAAATGATAATATTATTAAATTACAAACTTCAACTCAGCCTGAAAGTACAATTTTTTTAACAAGTAGAATTTCTCTTAGCATGCTTACCAATAGACGTACTCAATATATATGGGGTATACAGTCCACCAATACATTTCCCATAGGCGACAATGTTAACCCTTTCTCACACTGTTTTAAATCCTTGCTTTACATTTAAGGATGGAACAACTCTCAAATAACATCTCAAGGTGGAATGTCAGATTGTTTTCCGGCCAAATGCACACATTCGCAAAAAATAAACATCTGAAAATGAAAGTAATTAAAACAATAAAAGTAGAGCATTAACATTTCCAAAATCTAGGGTGTGCACATATCAAACTATACAATTCCTTTCCTTTAAAGTCGCCCGTGTGGCGCAGTGGTTAGAGCGTCTGCTCTAGAGTCGCGGAGTAAGGAGTTGATTCTTACGTCGCGGGTTCGAATCCCACTGTGGGACGTGGAGACCGGTCCTTCGGATGAGACCGTATAAACCGAGATCCCATGTCACAGTAGGTGCTGGCACAAAAAAGATCCCTCACTGCTCAATGGCCATAAATGCCGAGTATAGGACAAAATTTGCAGCTCTCCACTGGCAAGTGGTGGCGTCTCCATATGAGTGAAAAATTCTCGAGAGGGACGTTAAACAACATACAAACAAAACAAACCTTTCCTTTAAAAGATATAATGTCGAAATCTTTCCAATGAACAGAGCAAAGGGAAAATTGAATGCACACTTTGGTGCTAATATGGTTGATTTAATGACCATTTTAAATTTTTTTTACTTCAGTGCAATTATCATGATTATGGTGCATGGCACAAGCCTTCAGCATATGCCAGCGAGCATGTTAATCTTTCTGTACGTCGATGCAAGTTTTTTAAGCTTTGTACATGCTGTAGTGTGGCAAAGCCTTAATTTGAAGAGGTGTGGAGCAACCTTTACATCTTTTGTGTGTGTATGTGAATTTACAAGAGTCTCACTTAGCCTATCTTCTTTTACGTGTTGGTATCACAGCTGTATCACATATCACGCTCACAAACACCACAGTGAAAGGTTTAAAATATATGCACAACCAAACCTTTGTGAAATATCTGCACTTGACTGATATCACATGCATGACTTAATAATTTTATACGTGACTCGAATGACCTCTGATTTGTTTATCATGTAAATATTTTGAAATTGTCATTTACACCTTTATATAACGTTTCTTACTCTATACTTACCATGAGGGGTATTTACATACTAAAATAAATCACAGAATGACATCGAAGGTATAATCCAATAAGTATTTCTATGTTATTAGGTTCACAATCAAGCATCACGCCACAACAGTTACGATTAAGTAGTAATTCGTTCCGGTGATGACTCGGAATGAAATTTTACACAGAAAAAAAAAGTTTATTACTTGAGTAAATTTGAGTAGAATAGGTTAATCAGACAATTTTTTTTTACTAGAAATAAACATGGTAAATGGAGAGGGGGGAGGGGGGAGGCATTAACAATGTTCAAATAGATATTTCTATATATAGTCCCTGATTAGACTAAGTGTAAAATTTATGCAGTTCTTTATATATACGATGGACAATGTTTAGCAATTCATGCACCGATCCAGTCCAGTCCACTCATATTTTTTTTTTTATTTTTATATTTTTTATTTATTTCTTTATTTTTTTTTTTTTTTTTGAGTTTTCAAATTGTAGTTTTTCTCGGGGGGGGGGGGGGGGGGGGGGGGGGGGAAGGGGGGGGATGGACAAGTTTGTGTTTTTTAAAATTTATCTATTTATTTTTTAAGTTTTGGGTAAATTTCTCAGTTGGATTTTTTTTGCCCCCCCCCCCCCCCGGAAGAACCCCCCCCCCCCCCGGAAAAATTCCTGGATCATCTCCTTCTGATGAAACAATAGTGAACATGAATCACTAACTCTAATGAATAAATAAGGTAAAGTCTTGGAAACCACATTTTACAATTACCGTAATCACACCTCATCAAGTCTAGAGACTGTAATTATTTCTCTTACACGGACAGGTAAGCAACTAATGATTAAAGTTTCCAATCTGAATACATGTACAAAAACTTGCAGATTTTCATATTTTGATTAGTTTACCAGCTTTAAGGACACATACAAGAAGAACTGAGCATACTTTATTTTTGGATGAAAGAGAACTCTGATCTTGTCTACATTAGCCGTAGTATTTTAAAAATGCATTTCCCCTTCCGATCAAAACAGTTTATCATACACGTACCTCCATTATAAAGATATCTAATCTTTCTAAATTCTTTTTATACAATACATGTGCAGGTGTTCCATTGTGACATACATCAGGGACATTGTATTAGAAAATATTTAAATGAATTTGTTCATTTGAAATTCTGTAAAATCAGTCGAGAAACATTTAAAATCGAAAAGTGTGATTCTTATATAGTGAGAACGTACTGTTAAATACTTTTGTAATCATACATATTTGAAGCAATTTTTTTTTTTAAATAAAGAATAAATTACAAATGAAGTGCATGTCTTGGACAAAGATAAATAAGATAAATAATTTCTAACTTCATAAAATAATTTATTTAACTTCTGAACTGAAGATGTGTTGATGGCAATATGTGTGACTATAAAGGATAGAGATAATTCCAGTTCAGTTCATAACTAGAACAAAGAACCAGATACGTTTGATATATTACATGAAGTATAATTTTTTATATAAGTTGAACATGATTAATTGATACGAGTGCATGAAATAGAAACATGTCAACATTATGAATAATTCGAGAAAATTCGAACTTAGACTCGATGACGACTGCAAATTATGCTTAACAAATGGATTGGGCCATGTAGTGGATTTAAAGTTATATGGAAATATATTTAAATAATTCTTTAACCTTAAAGTTTTATTTTGTGGATTATAACTAAGGGATTTGAACATAAATTTTTCAAGGGCATATAAACAACGAAATCTAAATACTCTATGTTTATCGAGTGATTGATTAATATCTTTGTATATGGAAACGATGTGATGTTTTGTAATTAACGCTTTAATTCACGGTAAAATCAACAGAAAATTAACTTACCTGATGAGATCATTTGTTGCTTTGTAGAAAAATCGAGATCATTACATACCGGAAGTCGGCCATAGTATTAGTCTGCATTGCGCATGCGCTAGAATCAAAACCGAGTAAAGTGTGTAAGGGCCATTTTTTGATCATAAGTCGGTGTGTGAAAATACGGGTGTAAACCGTCAAATGACACCAACTTTTTTTCTCGATTTTTTGGGCATAAATAATCGAGAACTACCCATTTTTCGTGAAACGGCAACTCACTACAGTGATTACTGTAGTGACTTGGAAAACTGTAGTGAGTTGATTGATGTGTCAATAAGTACCTGAGCTGAGTTGAAGGTGTTTACAAACGCACCCTCACCCTCACACACACACCCTCACATACACACACACACACACACACACACACACACACACACACATATATATATATATATATATATATATATATATATATATATATATATATATATATATATATATATATATATATATATATATATATAGAAATACGCGAACATTTTCAATACTTTTTGTTTCACTAATTTTATAAAGTTAAAAATTGGCATGCATTAACGTCAACATTTTTTAGATACTTCACAAAAATTTCAGTAAAATATCTCTATAAATGGCATTTTTCTCTTTGGTAAACGAATCATGAATATTATCTGCTGGCGCAACACCGACGACGTCAAAACGTAGCTCGTGGAGTTTTTGAATTTGTTCAGGAATCGTGTGTCATTAAAAAAATATTTTAAGCAAAAATGTTTTTTTAGTTACCGAGTTATCCATTTAACACGTACAACATTTAATAATAAATCAAATAATAAATTCTTTTCAATAGACAATTTCCCATCCCCGATCATAAACCAGTCTCCATATATGACGTCCAGCTTTACCTTTTCAGTTTGTCGTCAATTGTTGATCTACCAAAAACTCCCTCCATTGGATAACCAGCCAATTCATCCTTGAATGTCGTTTACTGTGTATAAACCTGTGATGGATACATGTATTTGTGTCGTTCCATCGTTCCCAACTCTTTTTCCGTATGAACAGGGTTCAAATCCCGCTCCACACTACACTGAGTGCGCTGGATTATCGCTCGATATCTAATCAATAATGTTTGTGCATATAAAGTCATATCTTTGTTTTTTATGATGCAAGAGTATTGATTTTTTACACGCAAGTACTCTAGATCATAAAATTGTAAGGATATAATTGTCACAATATATTTCCGTATAGCCTGGTAATAACGAAAACATCGCTGTCAACGCTATGTTTGAAAGTCAAGAAATTACCACAGATATTTAACACCCTTTAAATGCTAATTATATATGCAAATGGCATTGGAACTTTATATATTACTTAGCCAAAATGACGAAAATATCATTTCCCAACATTATGCCAAAAATGAAAAATTTTGGTCAGGTAGTTTATGAAATATTTTAAAAGTTTGCGTTTTTCTGGGACAACTCTCGAATATATGGCGATTGAATGGTTGTCTGTGA
Source organism: Saccostrea echinata (assembly GCF_033153115.1). Lineage (NCBI taxonomy): Eukaryota > Metazoa > Mollusca > Bivalvia > Ostreida > Ostreidae > Saccostrea > Saccostrea echinata. The sequence goes on along the minus strand of NW_026889807.1, from coordinate 2,815,129 downwards.
CTGGTTCGTCGTAATTTTTTCTGACCGAATAAAGGTTTAATTAACCCTTTCTCTACCGGCGCATTTTACGTGATTTTGGAGACCTTTTGACATAGCATTTTCGAATTATTTCTAACCTTTTTATCCAAGGAGAAAGCTAGGCATAATGCATACCATTTTGTGGGGAATTTCTTAGAGATGATATTTCATGACTATTCAGATACCCAACGACTGACCTTATTAGTAGAAATGGAGGTCAAAAGTCAAATAAGTGCAAAATTTTATGGAATTTTTCGATGCTTTTTAATCTTCAAGCTAAAAATTAACAATGATGTATGTTGAAATAGGAAATTTGGAATATACTCACAAAGAGCATTATACTGTACTACATGAATCACATAAACTTTTTTTTTTCAATTCTGCATATAATGACTTTAAAGGGGTTGCTTAGCAACGGGGTATTTTTCAATTAATTTTCGGACAGTATTTTTCGTTTTTTGCTCATCCTAGACACATTCATGCATTCCAGCACATTTTAAAGTCAGATATGAGGTCTTAAAATTAAAAGGAATATACAGCAGATAGATTGTCTTAAAGTTTGACCTCAATAAAATTATTTTTAGGAGGTCAAAGGTCAAATAAGTGCAAAAATTTCATCAACTTTTTCAACACTTTTCAATATTCTTGCCAAAATTTTACACAATGGATGCTGAAATAGAAAATTCTAAATATACTCTGAAGAAATCATCAGAACTGCAATATCCATATACCATTTCAGTTCAAATATTTGTTAAATGACCTTTAAGTGGTTGCCAAGCAACAACATTTTTAATTTTTTGGCTGTATACATTGTATGTTTCTTATCGCTCATTCTAGAGACTTTTTGTGTATCCCATGATATTATAAGTAAGATATGGGCCAAAGTAATGTAAAGAACATTACTGAATTAAGTATTGACCTTGACACTTCTGTTCTTAGGGGGGATCGAGGTCATATCAGTACAGAATTCTGCCTTAAATTGCAAGTATATATCAATTTTAAAGTGCTGCAATCACTATTATATATCATCTAATAGTTGACGTAAACAAATTGTGAACAACAAAATCCTGAGAGAAATTTTAAAAAATGAATTAATCTTTCTTTATTTTGCATATCTTGGTTGCCATTCCAAACATCCATCTAAAATTTGTGAACTGAAATAAAATTTGTAAGATGTGATTGCATGTAATTCAACGTTAATGACACACATATTAAAATAATATGGTAAAAAAGAATGCAAGCAGTATCAATTTTTTTTTTATAAATTATACAATTAAGTACTTATTTTATCATTTTCAAAAAAAAAATTCTTACAAGAATTATCTTAAATTTCCAATTTTTAACAGATTTCCTGTCTTTACTGAGTTACTTGTTATAACAATTCTGTCATTTGATAATCATGAAGAAACCTCACAAGATGGACAATGGATGGAACTTGGAATCTGTTTTTCAAATGAGTGTCTTTTGCATTACAATCATTTCATTCATCTTATTTATGTGACATGCATTTGCTCATTTTTGCAAGCAAAGGATTCTGGTCTGCTACTTTTCTCACAAACCCCTAGCCTATCATGCTATCAAAAGTCAGAATTGTTTACCTCACCTGATCTCGAATCACAGCTTGCTTCATTCATAGAAATAAAGAGCTTTTATAAAACGTGAAGTATCTGCAGAATAATTAACAAGCAGACATGTTTATTTGTTAGTAAGTTTGCAAGTCTTTATCTGCAATATAGATTCCAGATTACATTATGTGCACATAATCTTCACGTTGGATGATATGCCATAGCAATTTCAAGAATGGAATGTTATCTTATGAATCATTGTTTACAAGGGTTTTTATTACTGAGACTAGAGAGTCAAGAAATTCCTGAATGAAGATATTGTCATTTACTATAGCACTTGCTGATTGGTCAAATGATGTCAATAAACTCCAACCACAACTTGTGAAAATAATCCTGACTTTTGATAGCAAGACAGACCACGGGTTTGTGAGAAGAACAGCAAATCCCTTCGCTGGTGAAGACGGCATTCACTAGCCATGTTTGATGAGAAACATTTGACTTGGTCTTTCAAGGCAATAATAAATTGACAATGCAAGTAATTAAAAATCAGGTTGTCAAAAATCTGAAGTACAATTTACAAACAGGGTTTCTTGTGTTCTAATTTAAAAAAAAAAATCACAACCATAATACCAAGTAAATTAAAAAATAAACATTACTTTCCACTAGTGCAACTTTGTTCAAATTTATGATGCATATTTACTAGCAAATTAAATTGACAGACCCACAGGTCCTATACATTTCACGAAAGATGTGGCTAATAAAGGTTTTTTAAATTTTTTTCTCACTCAAAAAAAAAAAAAAAAAAAAAAAAAAAAAAAAAGGTCTGGCTGAACAGTGATGTAAAAATTACATAACAGTAACTACAACATATATACAATCTTTCTGTTGAACAAAAACAAATCCATTTTCTTGATGCCATGAAATATAACCTATACCTCATTGATTTTACCCCCGACTTTAAATTTAACAAGAAAAAATAAACTAATTGATTTTATTACAAGATTTTTCTGGTAACAGTTCTTAAGGGGTACAGTAAAGACTTGACATGTCATCTTGGAGGGAAAAATAATAATAGATGGCATTGGCAAATTCCTAATGCAAAACTGTTTAGTCAATAAGTTGAGAAAGTTATGTTTTTATGCAAATATACAAATCCAGAAATATAAATCATTTCTTATAAACTTGTGTGAATGCAACATCAAGAGAATGCAATTAAAATGTCACTTTATTTAGAATTTTTAGAGATACAGAAACTTTTACTACCAAAACAAAAATGCACCTGTTCATTGGTCATAATAAGCACCTATGTCCCCACATAATGATCTTTCTAGTGCATGGTGGGGTTAGCAATTGGGTCTTCACAGATTAAAGTTTTGAAGCATATGGTACCAGTACCCTAAAAATTCAATGTGATAGTGTATGTACACACATACTGACAACAACTCCCCATTATTATGCCAACTTGATTTTACTTTGAAAGGTACTTAAGGGAGGTCGTCAAAAGTATACACTTCAAAAACAACACAAATAAGTTGGCTGAACTAGTTTCAATCTAAAATACGCGATTCAAACACTGAAACAGGGTAACGCCTAGATCACAGGAGTCAGCAGTTTTAACCATAAAACAATGCAAACACTAACCATTGAACTTCGTGAGTGAGCTCGCCACGCTCGTGAAGCTCATTGGTTAGTGTTCACTTTGTTTTATGAATAAAACTGCTGACTCCTGTGCTTAGATACATGAAGACCTAGTACACATGTGTACATTTTGTTTTCATTTGAATGTGAATTAATGCCTTTTAAAGACAGTTTTAAACTCTTCAGTCAGTACTTACTCACCTCTAATACCAAAGGAAAGGCCGTATTATTTGATGCATTAATGTGATGTTCTTCGTTGCAAAATAATCATGAAAACATCATCATGTTGTTGTTTACTGCTGCAGCGGAAACACGTGGTAATCTCAATTCGTATCAACTCTTACAGAGATGAGTCGTGTAAATGCGGTTTTTGTGCTTGTTTCAAAGTTGTTAAATTCCGTGTCAGTATGCATGGTATAGATCTAATTAAATTTTATATTAAGAAAATATATGACATACAGCAATATTAAATCTGATTTTTTTTCCGACGTAAAGACGTTTAGGGAATCTACGTTTCGTATCAACATTATTGTACTTGTAATATAGATAAATAAATTCATTGTATTTAAAAATTAAACTTCACAAAAGGTAGAAAGATAGTATATATGTTTTTCAAAACAATTATTTTGTATTAAGCATTTATTTCATTAAAAGTATATATGAAAATAGTATTTATTATGTTATAAAACAATATTTTGTTCCGAGTAAGACGCAACAGAATCGACCTTTACGTTAAATATTGATTTCCCCCGATTTTTCTATGAAAATTTTGCGAAGGTCACAAATTCAAACTATCGTATTAAGAAAATACTGAGAGTAAGAAGATCAGTAAAGGCTTGTTGAAAAGGAAATTTTCTCTACTTTTACCATCTTTATTTTGTTTTCCCTATTTTATTACAGGAATACACGTAAACCTGAGCTTTGTTTAAATATTACGATTAAAAACGAGGAAAAAAACACATAAATGCAAGAAAATTCTTGTTTTTACAAAATATTTTAAAGTAATAACAATAATTTTTACATATTTTAAAAGCAGAGAATATATGCTTTAAGAATATATCATACTTTCTTTATTATGTTAATCAGAAAAAAAATGCCAATCGTCGGGAAAATCGTCAATTGCTTTGGAAAATTGTGCCATTTTCAAAAAGTCATGTATGTCTTCAAAACGTAAAATCTATTTATTACCGATATTACATTGTAAGACATAAATTTTCTACAAAGTTCTACTGTAGTTAAAATTTCCAAAAAGATGATATATAGTTTATATACCTTTATGCTTTCATAAAATAAATACAGAGATCTTATTTTCGAAAAGTCGTGTTTTAACGCGCCACCGGTCAAATTGACAGGTGTGGAAGTGAAGGGGTTAAATGAATATCATCATATCATCTTGCAAAAACAAAAAGTAAAAGAAAGTTTTAAAAAACGATTATGCTCAATAAGTGATTTCAAGTTGTTTACTAAAATTTGTTGTAATTGCTTTTTTCTTTACTGACCTATATGTATCAGCCCTTACATTCCTTTTTGTACAATTTTTTTTCTGATGCAAAGCAAATCAATTTTAGTAATTGTAACCCTCACAAGTCTTCACAAGTCTAGGTGAGTTTGCTCAGATTGGAGCACTTGGGAGTAGGTTGAGGCTACAATTGGGGTTGAGTTTGTCTAGGGAGAAGGTATGAAAAAAGTACAATGTATTTCAAATATGAAAAAAAAGTTTCAAATTTACAAGACCTCTTATCCTATTATTGTATTGATGTAGAAAAAGTATTAAATTATGTGAAATCAATTTTTAAATGATGAAAATTGGGGTTAGGATTTGGCGAACTAGAGATCAGAATTCTACTTACTAGTAAAGCATGTTACCGGGAAAAAATCACCAGAACAACGGGTCTATGTTACTCGTCATGCTATGACCTCTGATCCCCTAGTAAGTTCACACAGAATTAAAAGAAATACTTGCTGTTCCTCCTAGGAAAGTTAATATATATATATATATATATATATATATATATATATATATATATATATATATATATATATATATATATATATATATATATATATATATAATTATTTCATTCATTATTCATTTCATTCATTATACATGGATATGATTGAACAGCAGTCATAAATGCCTATAATCGTTCTCTCCATAGATTGAGGTACGTATATATTACAATTACTGGTACATTTAAACATCGAAAAGCAGTGTGTGAAGTAGATCATTAATTGGCATTTGTATAGAATACACACACACACAGACACACACACATACACACACACAGAAAGAGAGAGAGAGAGAGAGAGAGAAACTAAATAAATAAAACATACAGACAGATGTTGACTCAGGATGGGAAGGATATAATATAAAAGTATGATAAAGACATTGATTTTATTTATGTAATTCTCTTCGGTATGTAAACTGAAATCTACATTTAATCTATATTCTTGAGAGTGATTTGATTCCCGGAATCTGCAGTATTATAACCAAATGCCTTAATAAATCTTAATATTTGTCTAAAAGTAAAACTCGTTTTTTTTCTGAAATTACCAGAAAACTGGAGCCTCTCTAAGGATTCCAGCTACCTTATTCGCAAACATGATGAGTCGGGGGCATCAAGTAGACCCCAACACCCTTTGCGTACACATCAAACTTTGGAAAGTTACGACTTAGCGATAGTTAAAAACACGAAAATGCTGGAGAAAAATGGATTCCATTTCTTGATTCCTCATTTAGGTATGTGCTTGTTGCAAATAATTGCAATTGATGAAAAAAGTGTTTGTCCAGATGAATTTTAAATTTGCTTTTTTCCTGAAGACCTTGGTCGAAACAGTTTGATGGTACAAAATATTTCCTTGCTATTTTGACAGAGTTAAGCTTATATTTAAATGTTCATTTTTTTATTTGTGTCATTCTAATAAAACAAAATTTTTATTTTTTTTATATCAGTTCATGCATTCAACCAACTGCAATCAGAAGCTGCTGATTCTTTATCTCCAAAGCATGAAATAAAAAGCTATTACAACGATTTAATGATTAACAGCAATAAATCTACATTCATCGTTACGGGAATCATTGGGATGGGAAAATCCCATGCAAGTTTATTATTGACTGAGCGATTCTTAGACACGAAGGGGACAACTCCCTTTGCAGTCACGAATATAAGGCAGCTTGAGTCTTTTCAAGTTTTACCCAACATCAAAATGACAATACTTGTAGACGGATTATTTGATCAAATAACAACTCCGAAAAATCTTTATATAAATATTTCCGGTATGAACAAATTTATGCAATTGCTCAACAACTGGTCAGAGAATAATACTCTGATAATATCAATGGAGAAAGAAGTCCTAAATTTTCTTCAGGAATTGCACCTTGGAGTAAAGTTTCTACAAAAGAGTTTTATAGTTGATTTTACAGACAAGGTTAAGATAAATCCCCTGGAAATATTCACTCACATCAGGGACATGGAAGAGAATTGTTTTGCCTGCTTGTCTACAGTTTTGTTGAATCCAGGTTATAGATTTCAGTTTGCACAAGTTTCTCACATATTTCCTTGTGATTTTTTTAGGAATGATTACATGATTCAGGAAAAAGTTGCAGAGTCATTTGTTGGCATTTATCTTCGGAAAATAGGTGATTGTTTTTATATAAAAGATGAACGGATCCGGGACGTTTTGTGCAATATTCATTTAGAAAGAAATCCAAAAGAATTCCTGAACAGATGTCCATTAAAATGTTTGTGTGATTTCCTAATGGATGCAACTTGCACAATTAAAGACGATTTCCTCGAGATAGTGATCTCTCGATTAATTGATGATGTTAAAGAACATCCGTCTCACTCCCTGTTTAAAGATTTTGCACGACTATGTACGCTGAAAAACTTCTATAGAAGTGTTTTATGTTCTAATGCTGTAAAAACAAGCCTTTCTCAAATTCAAAAAACCTATCTTGCACATATGGCTAATCAACTAGTAGAGAGTGGGTGCGAAGATTGTTCATTCATCATACAGATGTTGGTAAATGATAGCCTTTTGTTTGCCAAAAAATCCTGCAGAAAGTCATATGATGATCTCCAAGAATTTTCAGATGAAAACGTAACCCCTTATAGATCAAGTTTTGTTGCAATCGATTGTGAATTTGATCATAAGAAGTACAAATGGGGCCAGAAAACGAAAATTAATAACACTGACGGTATTCCAAACAAAGTACTTGAATATTTGCTTAAGAGTAATTATATGGCTGATTCACTGCTGGCAAAAATATTCCTTAGAGCAATTGAACAAAACTTTTGTTCCGAATTTAGCGTCAGTCATACCTGTATTTGGACGGGATACAGAATTGAGGAACAAAGTAACACTTGTAAAAGATATGTTACTGTTGTTCGAAAGGAGAGAATTAAAATTGCAGAAGAGAAAGTCTTACCTTTAAGTTATTGTGGACTTGATGTCCTCGTTAAAGGAAACTTTGAGTCACTCGCAATTATGGAAGATGAAGCTAAATACAACCTTGACAGAAACTTGGTACTATACGATTGGATCATAACCAACTTACTTCGAGATCATAGTAATATAACTGGAATAACAACATCACCTATTTTGTCAATGAACTACAGTGGCGACGAGCCACATAAAATTAAACCTATTTCATGTGTTGTAATAACATGTCACACAAAAGGTGTAATTCCAATGGGTGAGAAACAATTTCCCAGGAACATAAATGGCTATCCTGTTGATGTACGCGAATCGTGTGAAGCTATTTCTGCAATCCACCCTCCTCAAAAAGGAGACTCTATCAAATCAAGCACAGAGGGAATGGGTGTGGGGACTTTAGGAGGATTTGTCTTTGTTGGACAAAAAATTATATATTACTTAACTGCAGCACACGTATTAGTATTGAAACATTATCTCAATGAAAATTTATGTAATGTTGCAAATACATTAGATGTAAAAATATTAAGAAAGGTTTCCAAAGAATGGAAAGAATGTGGAAAACTTGAAAGAGGGTATTTTGGAGAAATACAAATGCAAAGAAAAGTTACAGTGGATGCTGTTCTTGTTAGCGTCAACTCTACCGAACACGAACCGAAAGATGCTTTTCTTCCACAAGAAAACGTAATAAATGCAGGTAACTTACCAAACAAATATAGAAGTTTCTCAGGTTGAGCTAAATATTACGAAAATTATGAGGATTAGTAAAGTTTTAATATGTTTTAAGTAATATCTTTTCCAGTCACTAATCTTTGCCCATCCTTTAAATTAGCCTTTTCCCTTCCTTCTCAAAGGAATATTATTCAACCCTTCCGACAAAGTAACCCGAGGTTAGTCGAGAGTAGTTGGAGCATTCTAAAGCCTTCAATCCCTACCGCCCAGTTAATCCCATGTATTTTCGATTGAAGAAAAAAGATAAAATTTACAGAATCAGCTGAGTTGGTAAATGTTAATGTTTGATAGAAAGTCTTGAGAAACACTGGTTACATTTTCCCGGTGTGAACATGCTATAAAAATCGGCAAACGACGCATAAGTGCGAGAGTGAGAGTTATACCGACGTACAGTTGCTGAGCTTACGAGCCAAAATAGAACCATGGGTTTCTATCAGTTTTAAGGTGAATGTTAGTAGTATGACTGCCTACTGTATTAACATCGGTTTCAGTGGTAATACCTTGATGATTACCGAGATGGCATGATAAAAAAAAATGTGACGTTATTACGCGCCAACTACACCATCAAGGTTGGTTGGAAACCTTGAAGTTACTCTCTGGCCATCAAAAATGTTCTTAGGTGGAAAAGTTAAAAACAAACTCCACAACAACATGCTGTTGCCTTTTTATTCACTTATGCAATTCAATTACTAGAGCCAGTGAAACTTCTCTCAGGCCAACAATGATTGTAAGAAATTCATACTGATTGCCAATATGCAAATGTCTATACCTCCAGTGCATCAGTTGGTACTACATAATATGATCACAAAACTCTCATCATCAATATGCATGTATTTTTTGCTTTTAACCATTTTCCCTTCTAAACGTCATACATTTCACGGTTGAGTAGTTTGAACACCGATTTTAGTGTACAGTAACCAAAAAACACCTCTGACAAGTTTTCATAATTTTCAGCCACATTTTCAAAAATACTTCGCATATTATGATCTCATGCGTTTCTTTTTTCCTTTCAGTATAGATAACCACATGTTATGATTGCTTCTATCATATGTGTATTTAACTATGCTGAGTTTATACTATTCCTGTAATTGCCAATATTTATCTTTTTCCTTTCTAATATTGCAGGATTTTTTGAGGGTAAGAAACCTTATTTTATTGGGAAAATAAGAGACGTTTCATCTCTGGACAAACAACTGATAATAGTTAAATATGAACAAGCTACATCTTGGACGAAGGGAAGCTTGACTAGTATTAATACCATGAAGTGTACAAATATCGACCTAAATGGTTCTTTCACGAAGTATTATTATGGCCAACTTGTCGTGAAAAGCGAACGTGGTAAGTTTGCTGATCTTGGAGACTCTGGGTCTCTGGTCTTTATCGTAGAGGACTACCACGATCCAGAACTGCAATGCATTGGACTTCTCAATGCTGTTGACCAAATGACTTTTGAAGTTTTTGTAACGCCTATTAAAGCGGTACTCGAAAGTTTGAGACTTGATGAAAATTCCTTCAAGAATCTCGATCCTCCATTTAGCCTTAAGTATTTCAACATAATTAAAGAGACATTAGCCTTGCACACTGACATTCTTTTAAACCTTGACGAGAAATTGAGTCTTCAAGTCTAAGGAACAAACCTACTCCAGTGCACTTATATATTGAAAGTTAAGTTCAATTTCTTACGGGTAGAAATATTAGCAGTAAAATAAGATAACAGAGGTCCAGGATCCCCCCCCCCAAAAAAAAAAAAACCAAACAAACAAACAAACAAAACAAAACAAATAAATAACAAACAAATGTTGGCTGACACATTACTTGTACAACACAACAAAGTAGAAGAATATGATTAAAATTCAAATCTTGATGTTTTTGAAAGAGGGAATATAATACCAATTGCCAATGTGATAATAATGGAGTGAAACAAATATTCAGAAGTCTCTGCATAAATGAAGTTAAAGGCATTTGTACTTACAGTAGAAAATTTAAGATGTTTTCCTTTCCTTCTTAATGAATTATGCACAATATGAGTTATTTGTACAAATCTTGAACAAACTGTTCAATCATTGATTAAATAAATGAGGTTGCCTTCATATTCATATACAAACTGAATTGTCAACCAGATATTGTAAACCTAGTAAAAATTAAAAGACTTTAACTCATTTTTTAGACAAAAAGTATACTTGCTTTTAATTTAGAAAAGAACTCGTTAATCAGAATATTTAGATGGCAGTGCCTGCAACACACATCCAAGGAAACAAACTTGTTGATTTCCAAAATGCAAATATGAGCCCCGTTTTCCAGAAGAACTTACGACTAAGACCAACATTTAATTCTGCTTGTAACTTTTCAATTTACGTTATATTGAAAATGGTTTTAATCTTTTTAAAAGGAATTTAGTAAAGTATTTTTACGCTACAATTTTAAAGAACCATTAATTCTGAAGAATTGCACAATCAATTTAATTTTTTTGTCTTAGTAGTAAGTTCTTTTGTAAAACGGGCCCCTGTGTCCTTGCAGTTAATTTTTTTGTTGGATAGCATAAAATTGCAATCATTACTGGAAGGCAAGAAAGCATGAAGGTTAACAAAATAAACAAATTTTAATAATACACGTTGTATTGGCATCAATGACTCTTTTCATTGAAATGGACCTTTTTAAGAAATTCTGTTAACTTTCAACCATAACAATGTAGTCTTCGTTGAAAAGAGCCAACAAGCAAAGAAAAGATTAATCTAAAAGTATTTAACTCAGGTACATTGTACCATAGAAATTAACTTATACTGAATACGCAACCGAAGGCCTCTTCAAATGAAAATATATGCATTAAATCGATTATGATACAAAAGAAACATCGACATTTTCTTGTAAAAACAGCAAATCAATTAATACTAAATGTGAAACATTACAGTAATTCCAAAAAAGGCAATTAAGTCCTTGCAGACGCATTTCCCGGCGCCAGACCTTTTCAGATTCCATTAAGTTTAGCTATCAGTTGAAATAGTATCGCAATTTTATTTTTAAATTTTGCTTTTATTTGACTTCTGACAAGATTACTTATTTTTCAAGGAGCGCCTTGTTCAGAGAAGGAGGTTCTTAAACTTAACTGACCTATGAATTGCTACGTACTATCTTTTATGCTGAGTGACTTTGATAAATCCCCCAAAAGTTTGATGTAATACACTTAATTTATTTTCATTTAGCAAAGGCACAATGATGTAAAAAGTTTTCAATGATTATTCCAAAGTTCAGTTGACCCTACTGAGAAAGAGTGCTTTCGGAACACAACCCACCACCCCAATACTACCTGCCAATAGCTATTTTGGATCAACAATTAACGATTAAACTTTAAAGCGAAGATTGTCTGAATGAAAGTCATATGAATTAAATATTTTTTGTCATAATCAGAGGTCAAAATGTTTTATATAAGCATCATTCATTTCACAACAGTCCTTAAAAGTGTGAATGATAGATGGATTGCTAGAAATGATACTTTCATCTTCAGGTAGAACTTCTGCTATTGTTAATTATTAAAGCGAAAGTTAAACAAATACTGTTGCTTCATTAAAAGCCCTGTAGAAAAATTCGTGTATATATAGAAAAAAAAAATTAAATGATACACATAACTCTTATTACGTCATCAAGAATATAGTCCATGAATCCTAGAACCATAGAACTTGAAAAATGATGACTTTAAACGAGACTGTAAATATCCTTGTTTCACCAACTTGTTTATCAATAGCTTTCCTCGTTTAAGAAATTGTTCGTACGTGGAGCATACTCTTGTGCATTGAATAAACTGAGATATATAAACCCCATATGCAGGTGAAGTAAAGTTGACAAAGGAAAAAATAAGCTATTACGTTTAACATAAAGTTCTGTAGTTGGGTTACCATTAAGGTCTTTTTCTAGTAAAATATCTAATTTTTAAATATGAAACAGTTGTGTCAGACTATATGGTATCTTTTACATAAAGTTCACTGCGATATATCGAGTCGACATATGAAAGGAAGTAACGATTGTTTATTGATAATGCGCCGTCCATAGATCTGCAGTACCAACCAGACCCAACCTGACACCTAAGCAGTCCCAGAAAGCAGTCCCCGGGACTGCTTTGGGACCGCTCTGGGACTGCTGTGGGACTGCTCTGGGACCGCTGTGGGACTGCTCTGGGACTGCTGTGGGACTGCTCTGGGACTGCTCTAGAAAGCAGACCCAGCAGTCCCTGGGACTGCTTTCTGGGACTGCTTTGTTCACTCATGCATGAAAAAGGTTCTTAGTGACATGATAGCTCCGCCCCTTGTGTATTCTGAATTTGCAGGCTCCCTGTTGTTGTTTTGTTTACTTTCAGCAGAGAGGTGTTTAAGATAAAGAATAAAAAAAAAAAAACAAGGATTATTTTTTACAACATTTTAATCAGTAGATATAGATATACAAGTAATTACTAAATGTTTTCAGGAGCTGTAAATTTACACAATTGTAGTCTAGAATTAATTTTAAAAAATGAAAGTAGTTAAAAGGGAAGTCAGAAGAACTTTTATCTTTTAAATCAAACTTTAATACAGGTGTTTGAAAAAATATATATCTAGGCCTATTCAATTAATTAATGCTAATTAAAACTTTAATACAGGTGTTTGAAAAAAAATATTGAGGCCTATTTAATTAATTAATGCTGTAAAGTTACGGAATGTACTCAAAGTTTGCATTAGCGCTATTTAAAAAAAAAAACAAAAACAAACAAACAAACAAACTTGTCATTTCAATAAGACATTCAGAGGGACGTACTGTACTGGATTTTTTGAAATTGAAAAAGCTAAAACCATATGCATGCTAAAAAAGAGCATTCCATGCTATTTTTTTACTGCCCTCAAATAAAACCTAATAATTTATTAAATGACCATGAAATAAAATTATTCTACCATTCTTCAGTCATTTAAACAATTATATTTGTGAACAATTGTTGGGGGATTTATTTATGAATTTGTTTTTGATTTATAAACAAGTTATTAAAAAAGTAAATTTATAAACATTTTAAAATATTGGGAATTGTGACTTATTTCTTATTTGTTTTGTTTGTGTTTTCCTGGCCGATTAATAAAAAGCAATACAAATGTATAAAATGGTGTCAACACCTGAGGTTTCAATCGCCTTTGGGCATGATTTGCAGAAAGTCAATGCATGTTATTTGGGTATCAGTGTTACACATCTCTGAACACGCTGGTCAACAATGACACTAATTTCAATCTCTGTACTGCAAAAAATCTTCGTTTCAATAAAGGTGTATAAATTTATTTCGGGATTAATTAATTTTGAACATAATCTGGGGGTTCCATTCGCGTGATTTACACATGTATACTCAAACGTTTATATAATAAAAGTATTATTGTTTTCTGTTACATAGATAATCAAACGATAATTAAATTGGCAGGTCAGTGAAAATAATCATGACTGAAATATAATACACAAAGAATTTTTCAAAAGCTCCAGTACTTAAAAAAATTGCATTCAGAGTATAGTATGGAAATCGGCCTAGCTTTATAATTATAAGGCCTATTTAAAGCTAGTTTTGATAGAAAATAAATAACTCAAGTTTAATTTTCTATAAAAAAAAATAATAAATGAATATAGAAACCAATATCAATCACAGTAATTTAGAAATTGATTTATTTTGGTGAAAAATTAATATACCACAAAACTGTGTTTAAATATTCATGTTATTAGTAGGTGTGAACGTCTTCTTTGTTCATATTTATTATTTGTTTCTATACGCGTAGTGTGATTTTCTTAACAGTTCAAAAATGACTGTCGCATGAGAATTGATACTGCTCAGAAAGAAATGGATCATCAATTTCAACTGCCTTTTATAGTAACATTGTTTATTGGTAATCTCATTTCTGAGTAAGCTCCGCCCATTAAATTAATTAACCCCGCCCACTGGGACTGCTGGGACTGCTTTCTGGGACCGCTGGGACTGCTCTGGGACCGCTGTGGGACTGCTCTGGGACTGCTTCAGCAGTCCAAGAGCAGTCCCAGAAAGCAGTCCCCGGGACTGCTCTGGGACTGCTTTGTGTCAGGTTGGGTCTGGTTGGTACTGTAAATGTCGAGTTGAAGGCAACAGTAAGCGTCTTTTTCTCATGTTGAAGTTTTTGAATAAACCTTGCCTCATATGAATATAAAAATAGGTCTGCTTATAACGGGGCGCAATTGGTACTCATGGAATTTCCGACAGATTGTCAGAAGACCTGATTCCCGAAAAGCTACATAGATATTGTCAATCAGAAACTCAAGCATCTTTTAAATATCTACTGAAGAGTACCTGTGTGTACAATCCGAATATTTTTTAAAAATAATTTTGTAAATGAACATTGACAAGTTTACGAGTTCAATTTAAAAAAAAAAAAAAAAAAAAAAAAAAAAAAAAAAAAAAGCAGCTGTCTACAATGTCAAAAAGCCTGAATTTTAATTGTTCGTTGGGAATGGTTGTATGAAGTGTTGAAAAGTAGTACGTTTTAATGTTATTGATTTGGGGAAATCTTTGTGATTTCAAATTTTCTTAAAGTTCCTTGGATTTTTTAAGAATCCATATCTCATTCACACCACTTTTCAAATATATTTTCGAACAGTACTGTTGAAGTTTCTCCTTCACTTCTGTTATAGTATCTTCGATATATATTTGATAAAATGAATAATTGATCCAGTATAAGTACAGTTCAAACGTTATTCAAAATGCCTTTACTGCTTTCCAATTTGATAAACATTTATTTAATGACACATTAATGAAATGAAACTACGTAAAATTATGTTTCCAAGTTAGTATTTGTCACTTTTCACTTTTCTGATCTACCAATTACTCATTTCCACGATTTCAATTTGAAATTATTAAACAATAAAATAAGGCCATTCCAAGTTTTTTCTACAGTCCCTGAAACGTTCTACTTTCCCACTTGAACGGTGAGCGAACGCTGAACGAACGGTGAACGAACGCAGAGCGAACGGTGAGTGAACGATGTGTGAACGCTGAACGCAACTTGGTGAACGATGTGTGAACGGTGAACGGTGAGCGAACGCAGAACGCGAACGGAGCGCAAACGCGAACGCAAAGTGAACGGTGAACGAACGGTGAACGCAAGATGAACGATATATTCGGAATGCCTCTGATCTTTTCCTTGCATTGAAACTATATTATTGTATTATAATGTTAGGTGCCAAAAAAAAATTAATAAATAATAAATAAGTAAATCCATAAATGAATGAATAAATAAGTCAATAAAATGAATTCTCCAAAATTGTCCTAAGAAAGACGATGCATGCACATTAAGTTTTAATCACACGACTTTTATCGCATGAAAACATTGCAATTGTTGCCGAACGCTGAAGTATAAACAAATCAGAGAAAACTTCTGACTTATAGAATGAATTAAAGCGGTTGTAACATCCATTCACATATCACCGTGTCAGGACGATTTCGTGTAAAGTAATGAAAAAAATTATTACAAAGGTCAGTGGACGTTTTGCCTTTATACGCTCGTATTTTAATTTTTTAATACAATAATATATTATGTGTCATTTCTATTTTTCATGATGATTTATTCAGCAGACTTCTACATGTATATGTAGATGGCCGTGGTTATACTCGGACAAGATAATACAAAGATACATATTCATATTATTTGTTATAAATTCAATTTTCGGAACTTGATACTAAAGTAATATGCTGTTATAGTTTTTATTAAACAGACAAATGAGAGAGAGAGAGAGAGAGAGAGAGAGAGAGAGAGAGAGATTCCGTTTTAGCCCCCCCCCTCCTTTCAGGTTTCACTAAATGTTTGTACCTATATCAAACAAAAACTCCTAAATATATCAAACAGTGAAAGTAACTTATCAACAAATCATATTCATTTGTTTGACAGTCATACTGGTTTTTATTTTCCTGCTTCAAGTTCACACGAAGTCCACGTGCTTGTCCTGTCAATCAAAATCATTCGACACTGTGCAGGTGTGAAAGTTTCGTCACATCGAAGACGAAGTGCGAGTATTTCCAACAAGCTATAACATTTATTTTTATAATTGCTAGATTGGATCCCAACATTTGAATAATAAGTGAATAAAATACATTGGGCATTAACACTTGAATTTGAAACATACTCTCTGCCAATTTCAAATACCACCGCCGACACGTGCACATTGTTTTGTGACTTTTTTAGATGCATGTTTGTTTTGAGACTGAGAGTTTTGTTCTAAAAAAGACCTTAATTTTTTTTTAAAATGTTAATTAAAATATTCTGGAAATACAGTACTGATAAGTAATCAATCTGCGGGGAAAAGGGGGGGGGGGGGGTATTAATCATATATAAAGTTACGGTGAAGAAAGAATTTTTTTCTCTATAATTATAGACTTTACATATTATTGAAGAGAAAATTCTGTAGTGCATTACATTTCAAATAAATATTTCCTTTAACCACACTATCAATTTAATTCGCTCCAAAGATAATAAATTAACAGGATATCCGCAGTACTATGTATAACTCTCAGAACTAGTTCTATCATATTTTCTGTAGTAATTGAAAAAAAAAAAACGTGTTAGAAATAAATATTTTCGTAATTTTGCTGCGTAATTATTTGACTTGGATAATAATAACACCATTAACGATTTGTCGTCTTTAACAAAACAACAAAATGTTGCAGTACTTGAAGTATTTGCACATTGCCCTTAGTTAAATTTAATATTTCAGCATAGTTCTACATAGGTACAGAATGTGCTTATAACAACATTTATTTTCCAGAGTAATTTAATAAATAACCTAACAGCTAAGTTAGAATAATAAAAATATATATCGTAAATATTTTTCAACATGAAATGATTCTTCAAACACGATATGTTAGTTATAAAATTAAAAAACCTGTAACTCCTTCCCTACAAAAAGATAAGTCCTTTCACTTCGGGGTTCCGAATGACAATGAAAACTGAACGATAGGTGAACGCTGAACGCAAGGTGAACGCAAACTGAACGGAACGAAGAGCGAACGCTGAACGCTTTGTGAACGGTGAACGCGAGCGCACGGTGAACGGTGAACGCAAAACTGTGAACGGAGAGCGAACGGTGAACGCACGGTGAACGAACGGTGAACGCACGCTGAACGAACGGTGAGCGAACGGAAAAATTGGAAAGTAGAACGTTTCAGGGACTGTATGTTTAGCGTACGCGTGCGCCTAGGTTTTTGACACCCAATATCAGAAAAAACAAAGCCAGGAGTCCTGAAACTGATTATTCTGGTCAAAATCTTTGGATTCTGTCAATTTCTGTAAATATTTGTTTATAATATGTCATGTAAGGTACACTTTAAGCATTTTATATCCTGATTTTGCTTAAGAATAGATCTTTCTATTAGAAAAATAGATTAATGAGGTCAAATCCTTTGATTGACGCTATTTTAAAGATTATAAATTCTTTGTTTTATTTTTTATTTTTTTTATTTTTTTTTTTATTAGTGTGTTTTTTGCGAATAGGTAGGTAGGTTTTTGAAAGATGGGTGGACGATAAATAGAGACAAAACTTGGAATGGTCTAACATTGAAATAGGAAAGCATCGGATACCACTAAGAATATTTAAGTGAGCTACGTAGGTGAAACATACTTATTATTCGCAGATGCACGCTCTGAAGAAAAAAAATATTTATATGAAATATTTGTCTCAATGCCTGTAAATGTGTCTTGAAGTTCGAGGGATTTAGTGCAAATCTATTTAACTAAGATGTTTTACGGGGGGGGGGGGGGGGGTCGGAACATAGGACATACAATATTATACAGCTTAGGTATGTCATTGAGAGAGTAAGTAAGATTTCAGTTCCAAAAGGCCAAGGCTATTTCCCAAAGTGACGTTTTATATGTTAAAGATAGATAGATATATATATATATATATATATATATATATATATATATATATATATATATATATATATATATATATATATATATATATATATATATATATATATATATATATATATATGAAATTATATATTATATATATATATATATATATATATATATATATATATATATATATATATATATATATATATATATATATATATTGAAATTCTCATAGGCGATTAATTATTGGGCATCGTTAATAGCATACCTATTTCTGTATTTATATGATTTATTCAAAAACTTCTATATGAAAAGGAGAATTTACTTGCCTTTTATTCGACATTTAGTAATATCGACAACGTTTTACTGATTAATATTATTCATTTTCATCCTAACGTAGATTCGAGCCGAGCTGCAGTGTTAGATTGTTTGTTGTAGTGTTACCCTTAAATCGCAAGTTTGAATCCTACTGCAGTATGTAAAGACCGTCCTTCGAATGAGACCGTATTAACCTAGGTTCCATTTTTGCAGGAGGTGTTGGAACAGGTACTATACCTCACTGCAAAAGCCATGAGTGCCGTGTACAGGTTTAATTTTATAGTCCTTCATTGGCAAGTGGTTGTCTCTCAATAAGATTGAAAAAAAAATCGAAGGGGGGGGGGCGTGGTTAATAAGCAAATCTTGTTTAGATGATATATTATATTCTCTTTAATTGCGTTCCTCAAACGCAGACGAAATCAGGCATGTAATTCTGAGATTGCATATCTTTAAATTTATATTTCAAGATACACAAGATATGCAGCTAAAAAAATATTCATTACCAGCCATTGTCCATTTTTATGTGTCAAGGGGAAAATATTTTGATCTGCATGAAAATATTTACGGATTGAAAACTTTACAAATCACATAGAAGTTTGAAACAAAACGACGTTGAATTCAAATAAGTCTAAAAGATATTTGTATTGTATTTATTCTTTGCCTACTTCAAACTAGTACTACTTTATTTCAAACTGATCAATAACACGTTCAAATCAAACAATGCAACTTGTTTGTACATTGTTATTACTCTGGGTCAATTATTCATATAAATTTCAATGCCTCAATTGTTTGTTAAAATAGTATGGCACATGCATAGAATAGATACAAGCAATTAATTCAGCCTTGTCTTATCATTTTTTTTTAATTCTACACCGTGTTTATTCATAAAATGTATTGATTACTTTGTCCAACAATTGTAGCAGATGTTTTTAATGAATTAATAAATAAAATCATGCATAAAATAGCTTATGTGAAATATTACAGTGTGCTTTTTAAGCATTCTAAACACACCCCAAGATCTTTTTTCTTAAAAAAATTAATTGTTCAGTTTGTTTTCATGAGTCTATCTTACTTTTTATATATACATGATAAAATGTTCGTTGTTGACCAAGTATAAGTGAGAGGCGGGATAGTATTCGTCATAATTACTGAACATCTTTAAAATCTAAACAAACTCCCATAACAATGACGAGCTATTTTTTTCTGCAATGTTCGACATATTCGATTGATTGATTGATTGTATGTTGCTTTACGTCCCATTTGAGAATGTTTCACTCATATAGAGACGTAACCATATACTGGTGAAGGGTTCAAATTTTGACCTTTACTCGGGACTCAGGGCCTTTGAGCAGTGAGGGATCTTTATCGTGCCAACGCCTGCCGTTACACGGGGCCTCTGTTTTTAAGGTCGCATCCGAAGGACTCGCAACTTTCACTTCAAAATGCCGAACACATGGCGAAGGAATAGTTGCTACCTATTATTTATCGTCTTAAGTTAGTCGCGACCGAGATTCGAACTCACAACCTACCGAACACGGAGTGAGCAAATCGACATATTCGAAGAAGTATTTGTAAAATTATCCTAATTGAATTTGTATTCATAAATTACGTCATCAAGGTTTTTATTTATTTATTTATTTATTTATTTTTTGTTTGTTTGTTTGTTTGTTTGTTTGTTTTTTTTTTATTAAAACAAACAGGTTTCTTTGTTCGTAGTTTAACGTTTCTTTCGAGAATGTTTCACTCACATGGAGACGCCACCACTTGCCGGTGGAGAGCTGCACATTTTGACTCGGGGCCATTGAGCCCTGAAAGATCTGTTTTTGTGCCAGCATCTACTGCGACACGGGGTCTCGCTTTTTAAGGTCTCATCCGAAGGACCGGTCTCCACGTTCCACATTCGAACCCACGACGTAAGAATTAACTCCTTACTCTAGAGCAGAATCTATACCACTGCGCAACGTGGGCGACCAGTCACTTACGTTAAAATCATTAACAAATTCATCGTTAGCTTCTTCTAGTCGTTTATATCGTCACGTAGCTCAGTCAGTAGAGCGCTCGCTCAATGATTGAAAGGTAGTCAGTTCGAATCTCGGCCGCGACTGACCTAAGTCGATACAAAATAGGTAATTTCGATATATGCTATTATGACGCCATATCTAGGTAGTTCAGAGAAGTTACTACAGTTGAAAAGTCTGATATTTTACAGACAGCATTATCCTAGCCGCGCACTTCATTTTGTGGCTTTTGCAGGACAAAGGGAATCTTTTCAAACCTTGATCCCATGTGGGTTTGATCCATATTCAAAAACTCATTATGGTTCTAATGTTCTTCATTATGCTTGTCAAAACGGTAAACTAGATATGGCAAGGTACCTCTGTGATTCATATCCTGATTTATTGACAAAGAGCTAAAAGCAAAATGAAGTGATATCTTGCCTCCACTTTGCTACACAATTTGGAAGTATTCAGTTATATAGCTACTTACTACAGAAAAGTCCTCACGAAGGACACATAGTAGTTTGTAAGCATTTAATCAAATCACAACCCAAACTACGTGAAATCGTTGACAATGATGGGGGAGACTGCGTTGCATGCAGCAGCTTTTGGAGGAAATATAGATGCATTCAAACTTCTGATATACAAAGGTTTAGATGTTGAAAATAGAACAAATGAAGGTAGAGCGGTTCTACATATGTGCTGTCAGAATGGTAAATTAGAAATGTGTAAGTATTTGGTCAACAATTACCCAAACCTTGTACAAAGCAGTGCCCATGATGGGAGAAATGTGCTACATGATGCAGCTTTTGAAGGAAATATTGATGTTTTCAAACTATTGATAAAAAGTTGTTTAGAAGTAAACAAAAAATCAAACGAAGGTGAATCACTGCTAAACTACTGCTGTAGGGATGTTAAATAAGAAATGTGTAAGTATTTGGCCAACAGTTAAACAAACCTTGTAGAAATAAGTGCCGATGATGGAAGAAACGTGCTACATTAGACAGCTTTTGGAGGAAATATTGATGTTTTCAAACTATTGATAGAGAATGGCTTAGAAGTAAACTAAAAATTAAACGAAGGTAAAACAGTTCTACACTACTGCTGTAGGAATGGAAAATTAAAAATGTGTAAGTATTTGGTCAACAATTAACCAAACCTCGAAGAAATCAGTGCCGATGATGGAAGAAACGTGTTACATAAGGCAGTTTTTGGAGGAAATATTGATATTTTTAAACTATTGATAAAGAATGGTTTAGAAGTAAACAAAAAATCAAAGGAAGGTAAAACAGTTCTACACTACTGCTGTGCGAATGGTAAATAAGAAATGTTTAAGTATTTGGTCAACAATTACACAATCCTTGTAGAAATCAGTACCGATGATGGGAGAAATTTGCTACATGAGGCAATCTCTTTTGGAAAAACTGATGTTGTCAAGCTGCTGATAGACAGAGGTTTAGAAGTTAACAAAACATCAAAAGCAGTTGAAACAATTCTACACTACTGCAGAAAGTATGGTAAATTAGAAATGTGTAAGTATTTGGTCAACAATTATCCAAACATATTAGTAATCACTGCCGATGATGGAACAAATGCCTTAGATGACTCAGCCTTTTGAGGAACCCTAACAAAAATTTACTATAAAACTCTTTAGTTCAATAAGATTATCTACATTTTTTTGATACTTTGATTAACCCTGGAACTTTACTCGAATGTTTTTAATTCGGGGCTTTAATATCTTTATATTTACACACTCATGATGTAAATTTTAGAAATAATATTTTACTTTACAAGTGATATGTCCTTTTAAATAATAATAAAAAAAAAACATGTATTACTTGGAGAAATTTTTTTAAAAATCCGAATTCGTCTTTGCATTGTAATGAATTGAAGATATTCTTGAGACCAAAACAAATTACAAAACTTTCTAGAATAGACTTGGTATAAGCTATAGAAATCGAACGGTATTTCTAGCGGAAGCGATTAGAAATCAGTAAAAATAGCTAAATGTTTTCATTGTGAGGATAACAGTCAAATCAAAGTCTATGTTGTAGTAATTCTTTTTAACTCCCAATCACTATAGAACTTTTGTATATTTTTTAAAGGTTTAAATCCAACCAAAATCAAGTTGTTGATTTTTTCATAGCACTGACATATTCGTTCAAACCTCCAACGCCGAAAAGTTCCAGCAATAGTCTGCACTGTACTTACTTAGATGACGTCATTTCTTAGTTTGACACGCAGTTTCTCTGTACTTGAGGCGTGGATTAAGCTTTTATCGTAGCTTGTAAAATTAAAATAAATACGAAACACGTGTAGTCGGACCAAAAGAGAGACATATTTTGAAATATATTAATCCACATTTTATCGTCAAACTAAATTGATAATGTGTAGACTTTACATGAAGACACAGGGAGCAAATTTGTGCAGTAACGTGCTAGAATGACAGGTCCAGCCCCTCGAAAATATCAAAAGTTCAACGATATCCGCTTCACTATAAATTCTGATTTTTTAAACACTTGTAGCTATTATTCCTACTATTCTGAAAAGTGCTGGGAGCTGGTTGTGTATTGTTGAGTTATTCCGTAATGAAACATTATTCCAATGCGAATTACATTTTTGACTGGAGTTTATAGAAAGACGGCTAAATTTTAAACGATTCCCGAGCATGAGGAAGTTGCTCCCAGCATTTTCCGTGTTAAGGAAATTTGTCTCAAAGAAAACATAATAAATTTTATAGCGGAAAAATGCCCGTATATCGTTGAACGTTTACGATTTTTGTAGAAGTACATATATGTTCTAATTTTAAAACTGTCACGTGACAAACAGCTGATGTAAGCGATGTCGCTTTGGCCGCACTCAGCAGAGATCCGATATATACAAGTGCAAACACCACAAATCACATTTATCAAAACTAATGCTGTTTAAAAAATATTAAAATTGTATTCATTTTCCCTGAATATATTACGGCGTATATTTCATGGGCGTCCTTAACCTAGCTCCGAATCCATTTTCAAGAAAGATAAATAAATTTGTTAGGGACTATACTATTAAATACAGTTCCGATTAAATTTATAATACGCAACAACTTACTATTGTCGCACTTAAGAAATAAAAAAGATAAATAAAGATTCAATCCAAATTGACGACTAAACCAACATATTCAAATTTTGTTAGTAAAGATTGATAAACCAAAAATTTCTGAGGGGATTTATCATTCAGTAAATTGTCGTGTTGAATAACCAACTTTTACGATGGCTGTGTCCTGAATACAAACAATCTGGCAAAGTATGTATTACCATATCGAATGGATTTTGAACGTTTCAATGTTATGTGTTCAGCAAATTAAAAACAATAATGCATGAAGAGTTCTTAGCAAATCTGGCCAGACTACAAAGAGGTAACTGACGGAGTGATAACAGATCATGTAGCTTATTCACGGAAGTATACCTTAGATTGATTGATTGATTGTATGTTGTTTAACGTCCCAATCGAGAATTTTTCACTCATATAGAGACGTCACCATATACCGGTGAAGGGCTTCAAATTTTTACCTTTACTCGGCTCTCAGGGCCATTGAGCAGTGAGGGATCTTTATCGTGCCAACGCCTGTCGTGACAAGGGGCCTCGGTTTTTAAGGTTTCATCCGAAGGACCCGCAACTTTCACTTCAAAGTGCCCAGCGCCTGGCGAAGGAACAGTTCCTACCTATTTTTTATCGACTTAGGTCAGTCGCGGCCGAGATTCGAACTCGCGACCTACCCATCACGGAGCGAGCGCTCTACTGAATGAGCTACCGTGAAGGGTCGAAGTATAACTTAGAAATTGCGTTGTAATTACTGGAACATTAGGAATAATGCGTATTATCAATGTGAAGGTTCATTAAGATTGTCAGTAGTATACAATGCGTATTATCACTATGAAGTTTCATTAAGATTGTCAGTAGTATATTATGCTTAATTTGAACCTCTTCATACTTCATTGAACATCATTGGCGGGCGACAAGATGTCATTTCTTTCCTTTTCGGTCTTTCTTACAGTCTATCCATTTCCGGTAAAATGGCTGTTCCCAAAAGGTTGACACTTTTTTTACTTTCTTACCAAGTCTTGCTTGATTTAAATAACCCATCACCTTTGAAAAGGACGTACACTTATATATAAATATTAAACATACTTTTAAACAAAAATGATTCTATTAAAATTCGTCAAACTTAAGAATATCTTCATCATTAAGTAGTAAATTGTTTCCAGGCATATTGATACCTCATTTCTCTTACATACAAAAATTGTTGAAGGAGCAAAATCTCTCTATGCTTGATTTTTGTAGGTACGTTTTATCTAAATGTAATCTTAACGGAGGATGGTATTTAGGAGTTTGAAAGCAATACTGATTCCAAAAGAAAAAAGTTTCATTTTTATTCAGAAGGAACATCTTAAGCTTTCATCCAATGTTTTGTATAATTTTATTAACATGTTTATAAATACACAGCACTGAAGGATAAAAAAAAATAATTTTGGATAAAGTATTTCCGTTTATTAACAGGATTCGTCGCCCGCACTAGTTAGATCGTCTGTTCAAAAGTCGCGGAGTAAGGAGTTGGTTCTTACGTCACGGGTTCGAATTCCACTGTGGAACGTGGAGACCAGTTCCTCGGATGAAACCGTATAAACCGAGGTCCTGTGCCGCAGTAGGTGCTGGCACAAAAAAGATCCTTCGCTGCCCAATGGCCTTGGGTGCCGAGCATAGGTCAAAATGCATAGCTCTCCATCGGCAAGTAGTGGCGTATCCATATGAGTGAAAAATTCTTGAAAGGGACATTAAACAAAAGCAAACAAACTATCTAACAAAAGACAACAATTATAAATCCTTTCCTTATTCATTTTCGGCAATTGAAAACTGCAGACAATTAGGTAAACATGTTTATCCAGGAAATCCTTGTTAAAAGACACTTGATTAAATTGGCCCTGTGCAGGGTACATTGTTGAACCGTTAATCATAGACATTTATTTCCTTGTGATATTTTTTTTTATATTCAAACAAAGTGTAATTTGTTTTGCACCAAGAGATCTAATACATGTATTATAGGTTTTGATAACATTCATGAAAGTAACACATAATATATGATTTTATCCATAACAATAATATATACTATAGTTATTTTAGTTAACAATTATGAATACTTTGATACTTTGATTTACTATACACGTTAGAACTTTTTTTGAGATTTAAAGCCCTACCCTAATCTCTCATATAAACACTAATAATGTTAATTTATTGTGATATGTAGGTAATATGTTCATCGTCCCTCAGAACAGATATAAAAATTTGAAATTCATTGTAAACTTATTTGGTTTACTATTGTAGAAACTTTGATTTCTACAATAAAATCTATAGTTAAATATATGTGTTATAAACTACAGCTTACATAGTTCAGTTTTGTTTACTAAAGTGGTTTCTTTTTCTTTTTCTTCTACCCCCGCAAGAAATTAAATTAAATATACCCTTTTCATGCAGACATGTTTGTTTGTTGTTTAACGTCCCTCTCGAGAATTTTTCACTCACATGGAGATGCCTATTCACTTATACATGTACATGCAAACATGTAGGAATATGCAAGAAAAATATGTCAACGTGTCAACGTGCAAAATTGTTCGAATCATTCATTTTTACCATTAAAAGATAGGGAAAATTCACCAAGGGTAAACGATTTTCCACCTTGGACGAGGCTTTGCTGAAATCTACAAAGAAAAGATTGTCTTCTGATGACATTTCCGTGCTGAGGCCTTCAATTGGACATTAAGTATATCAACGGCACATTATCTGGAGTTGTCCTCAACCCCGACAATATTTATATAACATTCAACAATGCAATTGCTGCCTTTTGTTTGGCTGATTCTTCGGATATTTTGCTGAGCAGAAGTATGTAAAAAAGTATTTATTTTGTTTTTAAAAAGTATTTAAAACTTTTTTTTATCTGCATTACCAGGCACGCAGTGTTTGATTTCTGACTTTATTAAGATTAGGCACAAGTCATATAACAGCAATACCTAATCATTTAGCATCATTTAAATTATCAAATAGTGTGTATAAATATTTGATTTTGGTGGGTTTTTTTTTTATCTGTATGATTTACAGTATATCAAGATTTTTTTGTAGGCTTCATGTGATGTTTATTTCGTTATTTATAAGGTTTGAAAATTAGTGTACAAAAGAAACTATCATTTAAATAATTTTGTTGAATTATTATCATATATTGGAATGGCGGGAAAGTGTTGATAATTTACATGATGAGTTTATTGTTTAATAATTTAAAGTCAGTAATCATTACATTATTATAATATCAGACTTTAATATATAGATCAATTCCAAAATATGCATTGATATATGATCATACTAGGTGACGTGAAGGATCAAGTGATCCTGGGGTCTTTAGTTATCCCATCTACCTAGGGTACGTATTATCTATTGTACACAATCGTGTATATTTTTGATGATCTAATATGTATTTGCTACTTTATTGCAAATACCTGGACATAATGAAATATAATTATATTATTTCATTTTTTTTTCATATTCCTGTATTTATACCATGCACATTTAACTTAATGATCTCATATATGCAATTCATAATGGACACTAAATTTCTGCAATGGTTTTTGAATTAATTTATTTTTGCTTTAATGTAATATTTTACATCGAAACCATTTTCGCACATTTTTATAATTGTCAAACTTACGATTCTTTTAATTAAGAAAAAAAATGTCTATTTCGACTATGCATTAAAAAAAACTCTCAATCAAGCAATTGATTCAGATATAGAAAAAAAAACATTTAAATGTTTATTTTCTTAATGCTACTGAAAAAGTTTGAGATTTCTGATGAAGGACATTACTTGCCTTGCCATCCATGTTGAGACCCTTTGAAAATTCTTTTTGTATAAAAATTTTACTCCTCTAACAGGACATTTTTTTGTCCCACTTGCCAGAGAGACTGTCTGATCAAGTTTTTCATGTGGAGAAATTTTCTGACATTTCCCTTAGAAACAGTTTGGGAGATTGGGACTCAGAATTTGACAATCCTCTGATTCCTATTAAGAGTTCTTTACCGTTATACCCTTTAAACTTATGTCACCAATGCTTGTAAAAAATGTATGATGCCTGCTACTCAAATGATCACCACCATGCTTACACTGAAGAAGCGATCAGAGGAAAAGCATTGTCTATACCAATTCGAAGTTTATCCATGAAAGTGAGAGGTCAAAAGATGGTGAATATTTCTCGGAAAGTCTTACTCAACTGGATAGATGCTCACACAATATTCATACACTCGTAATCAAAATAAAAGTCTCTTATTCCTTAATAGTGAGGTGAATAAACACGAAACATATGTTTGAACTACGCAAAAATTCATTTACAGAAAAGAGCAATTAATTTATAAGGATCTTACTATTTAAAATATCTTCAGATTAAAGTGATAATATGAAACATGATTCCTGGCAAAACACGAAGGAACTTACTGCGAGACTGATAATGGATGATGTGCTTTATTTAGGAAGTAGCTGAGAGGTAATGATGTTTTTCCCGGAACGTTGAGACTGTTGCGTATTATTAATGTGAAGTTTCATTAGCATTGTCCGAAGTATATTATGTATAATTTGAAGCTCTTGATACGTCATTGAGCAGGAAAACAAATCAAATATCTTCTTTTCTGACAAAATATTACAACTTCTCTGTTTAAGACCAAGATTACCTTTTTTTCCAATTTCAGCAGATTCCGCAAAAATGGCGCAATTCTTGTCCTAGTAAAAAAAAAAAACTGGTTTGAGAGTCAAGAAACAACTTGTTTGAGAGTCAAGGACATTTTCAAGAATGAAGAATATCATCATCCCTAAGGACTCAGGTTTTAAACACATGTACCCTTATTTCTCTAATATTGGTTAAAGCGGTTAGAGCTAAGTCTTTTCTTTGCTTGATTTTTGTATCTCAGTTTTATCTCTATGAAAATTAAATGGGGATGGTCTGTTATGTGTTGCATTCATCACTGCTTGTTTTAGTCATATTTTATTTTTATTTAGGTGGAATAAATACGTTCCTGATCCAGCCTTTTGTACAATATAATTAAGTTTTATCAAAATCATCAAAATTAACAATATTAAAGAAAGAAGACAACTCTTTGGGTAAATAATTTGTTTTAATTAGCAAGTCAACGTTAAATTTCCAATCACGAGAAGACCTGTTTTCATTTTTTTTAATTGCTGTTTAGTTGCTTTACCAGGAAGTTTTTGTTAAATGACACTTCTAATATTGTGTAAATTGCCCTTGTGCAGCGTACAAGGTTGAACTGTTTTATTATGAGTTTTATTTTTTCCTGGAAATTTATTAATTTTATGCATGTTTTATTTTTCAGCCAAAGTGTTTTTATGAAAAAATCTAATCCGAGATTTATCAAAAAGTTTGTTTACTAATGCAATAAAAAAGCCATGTTGTTGCTGCCTACAAAACTTTTATGGAATATAAAACAGCAAATGTTTAAGAAACATATATGGAATATAAAACACCAAATGTTTAAGAAATGTTGAAAATTTTAGCTTGACACGTAGATAATTTGTCAAAAAATCATTAAAAAAAACAAATGCATAAAATATGATAGCCGTAGCTTTTGAGTTTATGACGTCAGTGATGTTTCTCATCGTTCGTCCCCTCTTCTTCAGCTAACTTATTTTTATGAAAGGACAAGGTGTAGTAACGGCCGAATTCTGGCCTCTTATTTTATGTAAAACTAAGAACACAGTTTAAACTGTGACAGTTTGTTGTTAAGAACTTAAAATGATGCTTGTTTTAAAACCAGCACTAATTCTCATTCAAAGCTTACACGGAGACCAGAAGAGGGAGCAGAAGTAAGATATTTTCCCGAATTTCCTGAATTCTGGCGGAATTTTGTCAAATTTAAGATATTTTTCACTTTGGGAAACAAAGAGCACAAGCTTGCCTATCTGAGATTTTTATTCACAAGATACATCTGATACTATTGTATGAAATATATAAATTTGGTAGATAGGCAAGCTTGTGCTCTATGTTTTCTGAAACAAAATGTTCTGTAAAATCGATGAAAATTTGCATAAAAATGAAAAAAAAATCGGAAATTGACATATTTTCTGACCTTCCTGTGACCCCTGTGTATCCCATAACCTAGATCCAATACTCATTTTGTGGTAGAGGTGTCAACAGGTTTCCATTGACAGACTGTTGCATCATTTTAAAAGACACCCAAAACCAGGAGCCAACAAGGGCTCTTAGCCTATCTTGTCCTTTCCTGGACTTAAGACAAAAATCTGTCTTAATCATATGAATTTACAATGTCATGAACAGTTATTTCAATGCATAAATGTGCAATCATTAATGTCAGTGGGGAACCAGTGTTCGTGGATTTTGTGAATTATCTTCATCCACGAATTTTCGTCCCAATTAACAATTACTTTTTCAACATTTTATTGAACCTTCTGTTTATACAAGTTTCCCACGAAATCAAGGCCCCACGAAGCAACAAAAAGAAACAAAATTTTGTTACCCACGAACAATTATCCCAAGGAATTAAAATTATTCCACAATAAATTGTAAATCGATTTATAAATAGGGAAAAGTCATCACTAGATTATATCAGCATAATTTGCTTGTCGGATTTAAATGTTTACCACACATGAATATCGTTTTTCGATATGACTGACTTTGGACACCCGGACTACAAATCGACATAAACTGCGCGTCTCTCCTTTCTCTGAATCTTTTTTGTCAGTTAAAAACGTGTACCCTTTATTTCCTGTGTAGTCTGTTTAGACATATCCTCCATGCATGGCAGTTTTTTTCCGAAGGTAAAACTATAAAATGTTGGAAAAGACACTCATCCCATCTATTTTATCCCTTTTAATTGTTTGAGAATTATATATATATATATATATATATATATATATATATATATATATATATATATATATATATATATATATATATATATATATATATATATATATATATATATATATATATATATATATATATATAGTCAAAATTACGAATGCAAGAACTCTTATAAACCTTTCTGTAAAAATTTCATCGATTTTACTGGATATTTAGTTTTCTATTGATGATTTATTGTTGAATATGACGGCGTCTAGGAGGTTCTACAAGATAATTTATTGTACATGTCAAATAATGGGTGTCCAAACTGTGGCCATAAGAATTCAACTGTGCTTTGACCGCCAAGTTAAACGGACCATTGACTTTTTCCCTTGCTCCCGGTGTCTGATCAGTCGACAGAGAGAATGTTAAAAGATTTTCTAACTGAAAAGGATATTTTGACCAGAAATGTTCTTTTTTCCAGAAAGAATGTTATTTTGCTGCTCTCCCTATCCCTTGAGGAACAAAATGTCTAAAAATATTTTTTTTATTTGTGAAGGGGAATACTGTTGAATCATTAGATTTCATGTCGGCTCAATTTTCGTTGAATTCGTGGGTACATACGAGGGTTGTCCAAAACGTTTGAGGACAATGGCGTTTTTGTCAAAATGAATGGTTCAAGATATACTTATTGTATACCAAAATATTAGTTATGAAAATCCAAGTCAGAATAGTTTGGTTTTTATTGTTTGAACTTAATATTTTTTTGTAAAAATCACGATCATTAAAGGTCGCCGATAGTGCGCAGGGCCCAGGGTTAAAATGCCTTAAGCTTTTGAATAAAGTGTTTTAATAAAAATGATCATTTCTTTACAAAACAAGCCAAAGCTTTATGAAAATTAAATGTGTCGCAAATAAAGCTGCTATCGTCATTTTCTGATACAGTACCAACCAGACCCAACCTGACACAAAACAGTCCCAGAGCGGTCCCGGGGAACTGCTTTCTGGGACTGCTCTGGGACTGCTAAAGCAGTCCCAGAGCGGCTGGGACCCAGAGCAGTCCCACAGCGGTCCCAGCAGTCCCAGCGGTCCCAGAAAGCAGTCCCAGCAGTCCCAGTGGGCGGGTTAATTAATTTAATGGGCGGAGCTTACTCAGAAATGAGATTACCAATAAACAATGTAACTATAAAAGGCAGTTGAAATTGATGTTGCATTTCTTTCTTAGCAGTATCAACAAATATTTACAATTCTCATGCGACAGTCATTTCTGAAGTGTTAAGAAAATCACACTACGCGTATAGAAACAAATAACAAATATTGAACAAAGACGTTCACACCTACTAATAACATGAATATTTAAACACAGTTATGTGATATATTAATTTTTCACCAAAATAAATCAATTTCTTAATTTACTGTGATTGATATTGGTTTCCATATTAATTAATTAATTTTTTTTTATAGTAAATTAAACTTCAGTGATTTATTTTCTATCAGAACTAGCTTTAAATAGATCTTATAATTAGAGAGCAAGGCCGATTCCCATTCTAAACTCTGAATGCATTTTTCTTAAGTACTGGAACTTTTGAAAAATTCTTTGTTAAATTTTGCCGAGTATTATATTTCAGTCATGATTATTTTCACTGACTTGCCAATTTAATTATCGTTAGATTCTCTATGTAACAGAAAATAATAACACTCTTATTATATAATTGTACATCTGTAAATCATGCGAATGGAACCCTCAGATTATGTTCAAAATTAATTAATCTCGAAATAAATTTATACACATTTATTCAAACGAAGATTTTTTGCTGAACATAGACTGACATTAGTGTCATTGTTGACCAGCATGTTCAGTGATGTGTAACACTGATAAGATTCATTGACTTTCTGCTAATCATGCCAAAAGGCGATTGAAACCTCAGGTGTTGACACCATTTTATACATTTGTGTTGCTTTTTATTAATCGGCCAGGAAAACACAAACAAAACAAATACGAAATAAGTCACAATTCCTAATATTTTAAAATGTTTATATTTGAAATAAATTTACTCTTTTAATAACTTGTTTATAAATCAAAAATAAATTCATGAATAAATCCCCCAATAATTGTTCACTTTGTTTAAATGACTGAAGAATGGTAGAATAATTTTATTTCATGGTCATTTAATAAATTATTAGGTTTTATTTGAGGGTGGTAAAAAATAGCATGGAATGCTTTTTTTAGCATGGTTTTAGCTTTTTCAATTAAAAAAAATCAGTATAGTACGGCCCTCTGAATATCTTACTGTAATGACAAGTTTGTTTGTTTTGTTTTTTTTTAAATAGCGCTAATGCAGACTTTGAGTACATACCGTGATTTGACAGCATTAATTAATTAAACAGGCCTACGTTTTTTTTTCAAACACCTGTATTAAAGTTTTAATTAGCATTAATTAATTAAATAGGCCTAGATATTTTCTTTTTCATGCACCGGTACTAAAGTTTAATTTAAGGGATAAAAGTCATCTCCTGACTTCCCTCTTTAACTACTTTCATTTTTTTCAAATTAATTCTAGACTACAATTGTGTAAATTTACAGCCCCTGAAGACATTTGGTAATTACATTTAAAACATTGCTGTGACGTCATACCTTTGTTCTTGCAGTCTAAAAATTTACCTGTAGCCGTCCGATAATAATAATTAGCAGTCCAATAATATATTATCGGACGGCAGTGATAACAAAATCAGACAGTAATTAAAACACAACAACTAGAGTGAAATTAAGGTTTAATTTGTCCAGAAACCAAAAAAAAGGTCAGGGAGAAAAAGTGCAGGGAAAGAGAACGCGAGGAAATTAAGTTGTTAAAAATAGCAAATCCAAGAAGAAACTGGAGTTTTAACCTTCCTCAAAAGTAACACTTTCCATTCCGTTTTTTGCAAAGCATTTTCGATACAGCACTGTGAATAATCCAATTTAAATCCATTTCTGATAAAGAACCAGTCTGCGAATCTCTTCATTTAACGAAGTTTGTTCGCCGCAATTACCGCACTTTTAAAACACAAGATTTTCATTATATCATCCAATCAAAATTTTAAAATAAAAATCCGCATTTTTACTTTAAATGCATTTTGAACATATCATCCAACACTGTATCTTTATCAATGTCAAACGCACTTAATAAAAAAAAAATGTTTCGAATCATAAAAAAATCCTTCATCACCTAACCACTGTCCATAATTCCTGCTAAGCCAAACGGCTGCCATTGAATGAATGAAACAAAAGAGTTCACTCACTGATTTTACTGTCTAAAGAAAAAAAAAACTTTCTCTTTTCTTTTGTCTACTTATTTGATGGTTTCAGGTAGAAAATTATTGATACCTGAACTCCCATTGTGTAATTATCGGACTCCTCCAGGTAACTTTTGGACATTTAAATAGCAATGTTTTAAGTAAGATATATGCCTCATACAATTCTATATGTAAAATTATCAGACTGTTTTCGGCCCTAACGGGCACTAACAGTCTGATAATTTTACATATAGAACAGTATTCGGCATATATCCATTACGTATATCTATCTCTATTTATTAAAATTTTGTAAGAAATCCTTTGGGTTTTTTTTTTAAACTCTTTATCTTATACACCTCTCTGCTGAAAGTAAACAAAACAACAACAGGGAGCCTGCAAATTCAGAATACACAAGGGGGAGCTATCATGTTACTCAGAACCTTTCTCATGCATGAGTGAACAAAGCAGTCCCAGGGACTGCTGGGTCTGCTTTCTAGAGCAGTATCAGAGCAGTCCCAGAGCGGTCCCAAAGCAGTCCCTAGGACTGCTTTCTGGGACTGCTTAGGTGTCAGGTTGGGTCTGGTTGGTACTGTATCTTTTGTATCGCCTACTAAATAAACAGTGAGAATATTAAGCAATAACCGCAAGAAGTATTTTTCAAAAACTGAAAAAGCGACGTCCGCCATCCGAACGTAACAGCGTCCAATCATAAAATTATGGTAAATATATGATAGAAGCGAAGTTAGACACAGAATTATCATTTAAACAAGGTGAAATTATTTAAATATATCTAGTTCATTGATTTATAATTGGTGTATACGATTTTTCAACGTTTGTAAAATTTCGGAGACACTGCAAGAAGTGGAAAACCACTGTTATTTGATGAAAATAGGATATCTCTATTCATGAAGTTGTAATAAATCTAGCGCCGTCGGTCCAGGCTGTACAGCCTGTGTATACGAAGTGTTTATATTGATGACGCTCATAAATCATTTGTAGAATGTGTATTGTTTTGAATTTTAAAAATTAAATCAATTGTGGTCTATACATATATATTATCGCACACTTTTTGCAGTATAACATAGTAAAGAAAATTAGCGTTTTTCCATGAATATGTAATAAAAAAAATTCAAAATCCATATTTTTGACGTTATCATGAAAATAGCGTTACGTCAGACTGGACCGTGCGGCTTGCATTTACAAAGTATTTACATCTATAACGTTCATAAAATAGTGTGCATTGTTTTGATTTTCTATATATTTACTAAATAATGGCCTATATTAAGATATATTCGTACATCTTTGCCATTGCGGACTTTATTTTAGAAATTTAAGCATTTGTTCACGAATTTTATGGACAACCCTCGTATACCTCTCATCACAAGTTAATAAACTAGGGTTTACAAGATCATATGTCCTTTTGTAGGTAAAAGAGAGAGCACGAAATTACGTCCCTACTGAAACGAAATTCGGAATCGAAATCAGTAATACCATTCTGTCTACTGGAAGCTTAGTAATAAGTAGTTCCTGTTAATTTTACCCTTTAGGTCCTTGGAGATCACGTGATACTAAAGGGTATATAAGTAGACACAACAGAAATCTTAGTCAGTTCCAGACTGAAGTCGACACCAGTCAGTTGTTTCCAGTTAAGGTGAGAAACGTAAACTTGCTTAACAGGTCTTATGTGCCTGAATAGGGCTTTGGAGACTGTTGTATTTTTCTGCAAGTTGGTAAATATTTTTATTTGCTTAGCTAGGAAGCGCACGCGCTCCAGGACAGAATTGGACATTGTAAATATTGTTGATTAAAATATTTAAATGAGAAGTTTAAATAATTATTTGATTTATTCCTTTAATTGCTCAGGCAAAGCAACCGAATCCTCGAACCCAGAAACGTTACACATACGAAACTAACAGTTTCTTTTTTTTTTAAGGCCGGCATAATTTCATTGATTCCACAGTAAAATAATCAAGTCCTTTAAAAAAAATTAGCGACGACGAAAAAAGGGAAATTCACAATGTTATCCTTTCAAAAAAATGCAGTTCTATTGAAGCATAATTTCTTCCCCGACTATTCCCATTTCTTACTCTAAAATGGATAACTTTATTGAAAGAAAAAGAAATCGTCGCTTTTATTCTGTGAAGTGAATGAAACTAACCCCCCCCCCCAAAAAAAAAAAAAAAAAAATTATAATAATGATATAAACTAGATGCGATCTCGTTGCAAAGCAATGAGTAGGTATTCCGTGTGATTTCTGATGTATGAAGATCTTCGATAGGTGAACATGCGACAATTCTATGAGAGAAATGTCACCTAAACGTTTGAAATATATTTAGAAACAAATCGGACATGAGTTCTTTTGTTTTCCAAATTATTTCCAGTTCTTCTAAAGTCACTTCCGGTTGTGACCAGAAGTGCTATAAACACATGTATATTGCACATTTAGCATGTATGAATCATCCCTGGAAGTTTCTTTGAAAGATACATAATTTTAGGTTACTTCCGGTTTCGGTTAGCCGTACTTCCGGTATAAATTATATGACTTTAAACACTCGTCAACACTCTATTATGAACACCTACATTTGTTGAAAAAAAAATAGAATAAAAATTCGAAATTTTAGAACTACTTCCGGTGTACAACGGAAGTGACGCCCAAAACAACGAAACCCGTGTGTCACATTTGAGAGTTACGATCTATCATCCCTGAAAGTTTTATTACTGAATCTTAAACCGTTTTTGAAAAATGCCCGGACAAAACTGCATTTAAAAATCAGTAAATCGGCCATAACTTGCGACTGGAAGTGATGTGGGCAAAATGACGAAAAATGATTCAAGTTCATTTAATATACCATCATTTCTGAAAGTTTTATGAAAATCCATCCCGGCGTTCTCGAAATATCGTCTGCACAAAATCGGTAGGAAAAATAATAATAATAGTGAAAAAGAAACAATAGAATAATCAGATGGTCTTCCGCGGAAGACGAAAGACCTTAATAAGAAAGTGGTTAACATATTTTTATAAGATCACCAATAATATCTAAATTTTAGAACATGGTTAGAATTGTCATGACATTTGTAATTATCAACATTATATAATGCCCACTTTTAAAATCCAGAATCTTCCATTTATTCCATCTTTTTGGGTGTCAATAAAGCCGATGTCACGTGGTTTTGAATAAGCAGGAAGGTATTTAAAGAGAATCTAGCTAGTTATATTCGTTAAAATATCGCTGCACATTGTTCGGTGTAGAAGATATTTTTTCACAGGCTCTATTTGTGAGTATTTGTTTTTATTTTATTTTACAATTTTAGTTTTGGTGTTTGCGGGCGAAAAATGTCTTTTGTAAACTAGTTTATTATTTTAATGAATTAGCAAATCCATTTTCGCCAATTATTATATGTTCAAACGGGTATATATGTCACCTGCAGAGGTTAGTGTATGCTAATTTAGCAGTTTTCCACCAATTACTTTTTATAAGTAAATGTTTTAATATTAAGATATAACACTAAATTTGCTCCAAACTGTGTACATGTACCTACAGTAAGAGGGTTTGCAAAGTTTGTTTTTCTTTTTTTATCACAGTTTTCAGTTGTAAGTCAGTTGTAAGTCGTTTTAGACTTTTTTTGATAATAGGAAATTCAAATGTAGACATTCTGGGGACTATTGGTTCCCCGAGGGCTACTTGGGATGCATGATGCTGTCATTCATCAAAACAGGATTGGTGTCTCATGGTATAGTTGCACAATGCGTTATCTACGAAGCAATTGTTTTTTTACACCAGTTATTCTGAAAAAGTAACTTTGAGTTCAGTCAAGGTTGAATTGTTATTGTCTGGACTGTAAGTGAAATTGAATGTAATAATATTTTTTCTTTCCTTTTTTTTTTTTACATGTCTTAATACTGTTTTTGTTCTATTTGATTTTGATTTTCCTTTACAAAGTTCTAAAAAAAAATAATTTGATAGTGTAGAGAGAGAAAATACAAAGTTTTCAACTGCTGTCAGTCTGACAAAATTCATGTGTTTATCAAAGATCATAAGTTTCTTCGTACATAGTACGTGTACATGTAGACCTTATATTTCTATTTTAGCGTTTCCCCTGCAGCTACATGTATATTAAGAATAAAAATCATTATATTGAATTAAAAGGTCGGTTATGATTTTAATTTGTAAGTTGTGTACTTACATTTATGTACAGTCAACTTATATAAAGAGTTCTCTCGGCTATATATTGAAATATATCTGTTTTGATATCACATGACTTCGTTGATCACGCAAGGGTCATTTATATTTTTAAGTGTTGCACATGAATAACTTTGAAGCGCACAACTTACACAAAATTAGACAAATGTTTAACCATATCATATGTTGGATGAATAAATTTCCGTATCCTTGACATTCTAGTTATTTTAAATTCAATTTTATTTTTCAAATTAAAACATTTCAAAAAAAATATTTTTATGAAAATGAAATTT
Organism: Saccostrea echinata; assembly: GCF_033153115.1. Lineage (NCBI taxonomy): Eukaryota > Metazoa > Mollusca > Bivalvia > Ostreida > Ostreidae > Saccostrea > Saccostrea echinata. The sequence continues at coordinate 2,776,915 of NW_026889807.1, read as the reverse complement.
ATTATAACGCTAAGGTTATCAAGAGTCTTCGAACTAGTTTTTTCCAGGTAGCTAGAAAAAAAGTATGGAAATAGCAATTCTACTGTCCGCATTTTATATCATAAAACATGCTTATAATGCTAAAATTGCCTTTAAAAAGACAGAGGGTCAGTTAAGAGTATGTTTTATTCCTCTTAATAACAGATTCCCTCTTTCCTTCATGATATTGCTTCGCTGGTCCATGTGCTTGAATTTTTTGTCAGGAAAAATATTTTAGTTCTTTATGCTTCTATTTATAATTACAGTAAATTTACCTTTTTTTACAGAACATTCTTGTTAAGATTGATAATTTAAGTTAAAAATTTCAAATGTTTTTCAGGATTGCCATAGTTTGTTTCACATGCATTTTAGTAATACGTATGCTGTAAAATTTTCTAAACCTCCAATATGTGACTTCATATTGGAAAATGCTGTAAAATTTTCGCAAAAAAATAAATATATTTTATTTAGTTAAATTTAATTCAATGGGAATAAGGTTAGGTTTAAAGTGTATTAAAAATATAAATTTCCAATTTACCATACAAATAACTCCAAACTCATTGCCTTTTTTTCACTACCCTGCCTTCAAGTGATTTTAAAATGTAATTTTAACAGGAAATTCACTTCAGTCCCACTTTTATTCGGTTAAAACATCCTTGAATGTTATAAAACTTTGATTCTTGTGAGAATGGAAGTTTATCTTCATCTGAGTTTTTAAACTTATAAAACAAAACAAATTGTATTTTATTTTGCATAACGGAGACCATGGAAATCTAATTGTTGTTCGTAATCGTTCGTTCCTCCCAAACTCTATCAAATATAGATTTTTTTTTTGTAAAATCTAAACATATCAACCATTTGTGTTTCTAGAAACTATGATCGAGGACGAACGTTTAAATTCATTCAACCTTAAGCATTCTAATTGTCTTTTTAGAACAGAGGGGTAAAAAAATGTTAAAATAAATAGCCAGTTTGTCAAGAAACTGATGTTATAATACTTTTAATATTCTGACAAATGTCTATATTTTAGGGCAGTGAGACAACTGTAGAGGATTGGTTTTATTTAAGAAATAGCAGAAGAAAAAAAAAAGTCACAGTATATTCCTTTTTTTACAAAGGTAAATTAACTCTATTGATTATTGCTTACTTAAATGACGCTCAAAATAAAAAAAAAATCATTAAAAGCGACTATACTCTTACACAGTTTGAGACAAAATCCGAAGGAGCCGGATTTTGAGCAAAAAAAGTATTTATGGATAGCCACATGTAGTCCATTTAAGTAAACTGAAAGTATTAGATTTTGATTGTCTTTTCCTTTGCAGCCGGGCTTTGGATGTAGTCAGCATGGAGCCTTTCAGAAGTTTCCTGAAAGGAACATGTTTTCCCACGATTCAGGCAGAAAAGACAGAAGCTCAAATGGGTTTCAGGATCTACTGCCCTTGCTGTCGTCCTGATTTATTTCCGATTGGTTTAGCTCGGGCGACTTATTTGCCACTTCCGAATGGAAAGGCACCATCATATTGGGTGTATTCACTGGGAATTTATTCTTGCAAGTGCATTTGCCATTGGCCAAAATTGTTACGATTGGAAAACTACGTATTGCAAAAACATAAGCAAATGTTTCAAAGTAATTTTCCAAACGATTTTAAATAAGAAGATAGGCCATTTCCGGGTATTGTTTCACGTTTTGAAGAATCAAAGAAATGGAATATAGGCTTTCAAAATTCAGAGAAATGGTGGGATTTTAACAAATAATATCTTGTCCATATTCTTTCAAAATAGATACCCTTTGAGGATATACATGTATCAACAATGATGTAACTATGATATAACAATGCAGTTTTGTCTTTGATACAGGTATGTGTTGATGACCATGGGTTAAAGAGAATAATTAGAAGTTGAAGAGATAATATAAATAAGATTCTAAATCCGGTTTTATTTTGAGAAATTCATGATGGACAGGATAATATTCTGCTTACTTTTCTCGGGAAATTTATATGTAGAAAATGGAATTTAGGATTTTTTGGGTGCATTTTGAATGGATAAGCAAATAGTGCCTTTGTATTGCAGATTATTGCTACTATTCTATAGTGTTGTTGCCGCCTATACACCTGACTTGTCAGGTATTAAAAAAATTGACCAATGTGGAGCAATTTAATTTTGCCTTACCTTAAAAAATGAATGCTCTCTGTGTTTTTTTTTCCTTCGTTATTTTTTTAGGATTGTTTACCACGTATGTTGTTGTATATTTTGTACAAAAAACATAATAAGAACCAAATTGTACAGGAATTTGAAGTTGTCACGTGGCACAGAGACAGTCGGACTCATCTACTGTTCCGTATTTTTTGCCAAATTACATGTATTACACATTTGAGCTCTTTATGTGAGAAAAGTTTTTCGTGGAATAATTTGTTGATACTGAATGCTTGTATGTAAGAAGAAATTATATTCATTCTTGGATTGTAAATTTTTTGAACATAGTTTATTCGATGTATTGTTTTTCCTTTGCGTTTACTCACCTATTTACCTACTGTATGCTGTGACAAACTATGAGTGAAAACTATCCAAAGACCTTTTAACTCACCAATAGTTGACCACACATTTAAACAATTATATCTAAAAAAAAAAAATGACCTGCTTTTAGACTGATGTAAACAGTGCACTGATTATGATTTAATTGTACCAATCAAGGGAGTTCATGATAATGATCTGCTTTGTGTTCAATTGCACAGAAATCTCTAACGTATGTGCAACACCAGCAGTTCAGAAGAAAACTTCAACTAAGAACATTTGGTCTTCCATAATCTGTTGCTGATTTATCTGTCCACGAAATGCTTGAATAATTGAGTGTCAAACTTGATAACAAGATTTTATTGGAAACCCTGAGACTAGTAGAATACTAGTATTTTGAAAAGATTCCTTTTTAATTGAAGATTTGTCGGACGGTAAAAGCTTTCGGAAGAACTAATGATTGTAGAGGTGTTGAATGTAACATATTCTACTTTGGACAACCTAAGAATACAGGGACTTGTTCTATACCAACTACTGGAAAACAATCCGGGCATACCGACAAAACATGTCCACACTATGAACCTTAGAAATACCTAGCGTCTTTTTGCGGACAGGAACACGTTCCTTCATTTTTTTTGGTGTAAACTTGATTTCTTTGGCATCAAACATAGTTCTGCTGAATATGTTTTCAATACACAAAGGCTTTGCTTTGTGGCGACTTGGACGTAACCAATACCATGAATGGTGCAGATGACGCGCTCTCCACCTTGTGTCACGAGAAAAAAGGTTAAATCTAATAAGCAATTGGAGTCTACAAAAGATGAAGTCATGGAGGATATAATTGAAAGCAAGTGTGATAAAGCCCCAGTCCTCTTGGAAAAGCTGAAGACCGCTAAATAGTTTACACCGTTTGTTAATGCAACTACCTAAACAAAATTACAAAACACCATGTTTTTGAATGTGATAATGTAAACGTTGTATGACATAGGCTGAATATAGTTATTAACTATGTTGTACACTAGAAACAGTGATTCTACTTAGAAACAATTTCAAGAATACATTTTTTCTAAAAACATTCTTCCATGTTTAGCATATAAAATATAAAAATTTAAAAAAAAAAAAAAGTATCCAGAATACAAATACAAAATACTATAACAGTCAATGGAGCGTTATTTGACCTGAAGCTCTTGAATTTTTTATTGTTTATAAAAAGATTCTGAATACTTTCTGTAACAAAAGCCGCAAAATTATATTGATTTGCACCTTGTTAACTTTTATAAATTTCCGTCACAAAATCGACGAATCATTTCTTAAGAAAAACTAAACTTTAAACCAAGAAAATGCATCTTTTTTTTTTTATAAATAGGCCATACTTAAAACTTAATTTCTCCTCCAGGAAACGATTTTTTTTTCTTTTCCTTACCGAATCTTCTCATCCCGTCAACAAGTATGTTGAAATTTTCTGGGGGAAAAAATCCCACCTACCTACCGACTCATTTTTTTACCCTGAGTCTGGAGAGGGCAAATAAACATTGTTTTAAAGATTGCCTTTTCAATTAAATTAATAAGTCTTATATGTGATAAGATAAGTTCTGCGATGCTATTCGATACATAAATAACATGTTTTAATTAAAAAAAATTATTAAGAATGCATTTACATGTTGTTTTTTTTTTTTTATTTTAGAATCCATCAAGAATGCGTTTACAATTTCGATATTAAATTTTCTGTCTCTTTTGTAACACTTAAATTAATCATTGAAATATAATTCACTCGCGCATTTTGCAGTATAACATGTACATTTTTAAATGATTTTTTTTTTTTTAATTTGCATGTTTGATATTTAACAATGACTTGAATGTTTTTTTAATTTTGTTCACTATATAAATAAACTAATAATGATCAATATTTTTTTTATTGTTTATTTTAAAAGAGTAGCCAGAATAAGTATTCTCTTTTGTCTTCCATCTGTACAGGGTTGGTGTCACAGGGCTCTTTGACGTAAACTGTAGAGGAAAATTCAAAATGAAGCTCAACTCGTTTTTATGACATGTAAAATTTTGCCTATAGAGTATGTGAAAAACGAAAAGAACCCATTTCAAAGGCACAATCAATAAAACAATTAGCCAAAATGGCACCGTCTTACAAAGATTGAAATAATAATGCATCATATATTGCAGAAAATCTCATACTTGTGTTTTTAGTGTAAAGACATTTAAAGACAACGGGAATTAGTACGGAATATACATATATGTATATTTAAATTCCTTCACCCTCCACATTTTATAATAATCCGGCATAGGTCTTACTAAGTTTTGGGAAAACTTGAAACTACAGTGGCTCATTCTTTACGGAAATTGTATGGCGTCTTTTCTAGGCCTCAAGACCACGAACTGAGAATAGACTTAAGCCAATCTTTTCAATCTTTTTTTTTTCTTTAAAATTTACGAACATGTAACATTCTACACACGAATGGAGAAAATCAGCAAAATTTGTTTTTGGAACTAGAACTTTCATGACATAAAAAATCAATAGTTAAGAACACGTTATTCTTTAAAATATTTTAACTCTTTTAAGTATTGAGGAATAAACTGGTTGATTTAAGATGCAGTCTCAAAGCCAGACATGAAGAGTTATAAAGCCGTACATGACAAAGAAGACCTTCATACTTTTTCAGAATGAATTAAGTTTCAGATGGATGTTAAAATCTCGCATTTAGCGATTAAGGGGCAATATGAATATATACAAACCATCCAACCTCCTGTTTTCAATAATTAAGAAGTGAAAAAAAGAATTATCAAATCAGTATGCACTGGTCCCAGCTGACAAAGCTAGCAAGTAACAACATTGTCTTTGTAAAGTTCGGTAGAAGAGCTGGGATTTTTAAAATTCTGCAAGGGAAAATCCAAATTACCCTTTCTAAGGAGAAAATTCAAATTAAAAAAGTTTTAAATATGAAGGTTGCCACAAAAAGACGTAGACAGGGAAACAATTCAGTTTCTTTTGCAATTTTTTTTCTTGTCATAGTAAACAGCAACATTTAGTAATCAAGAATGATAAGTTTCATGAAAAACGATAACATATATTATAAGAAAAGATTGTTAAAATAAAGTATACAAGTGTACGTAGGGCACACAAACAAGCGTACTTTACGTATCTCAGAACTTCACGGCCATTGGTTAAGTACTACCCCATGTGTTTAACATTCGTCTTTTAAGAATAACCTCATGTTTTTGTTTTCTGTTTTAACTATCAAACCACTTTTGACGGAGGGACTGATTAAAATTTATTACTATCCATAATTTTATAAGGTTTAAATTGAAATCCTAGAAAGGTCTCCTTATATAGTATAAAACAGAGAAAATGCAAAGTTTGACGTTGATCGTGACCCTTAACGTTCCTCACTGATAAATTTAACGAACATTTCTCTACTTCATATAGGCCTATATGTTTTGGTACTGTCCTAGAATCTCTTGTGCCGTTTACAAACAACTTATTTACCAACGAACTAGTATGTAATATCGCTTTACATTGTCCTCTGTCTTTAAAGTAAACAAACCACATTCAAAACAATTCAAGTACATCCCCTTGAAAATTCCGACATCAATCTTCGGTCTCTGATACCATTAAAAAGAAATTTAACAGATTACTAAGATTTTGTTTCTGGTTTAACTGATATAAATTTATTTTTGTTCTACATATTATCACAGAAACAAATACAATTGAAATAGTTACATCAGTAAATTATTCTAAATTTCGTATGCCGGCAGACCATATCCGCCTGCATCCGCCTGCATCATAAAATTATAACTTTGAAAGATATTTACTTAATAATTTACTATTTTAAGGTTCATTGAATAAATTATTGCTATGTAGATTTTGGCTAGAATTGGTTAAACGTTTATAAAGTTATATTTTCATTTCCAAATATTTTATTCGATTAAGCCTTTCAACAACCTGGACCCCGTTATTACCGTAGCAGACAAATCTTTCCTATGAAGCATAATTTCTTCAAAAACTTTTACATGAAAAAAAGTCTCTTGCTCGTGGCCATCAATTCAACATCTAGATATTTTGACAACCTTTTATCAATTAACAATATTCATTCCTACATTGATCGATATACCCCCTCTGAACTCGAAATAAAGGATTCCATGAAGTCTGACATATCTGCAGCCCTTTTCACACAAGAAATCTTACGTTTTTTGCGTATTTTAACTTAAATATCTCTTACGAATAAGAGGCCCAAGTGCTGTAACGGTCACCTGAGTACAACAATTTAGAGGATCCATAAACTGATAAATGAAGCTTTAATTGTTGCCCAGTAGCATGAAAATTAGTACGATTAATATCAACAAAATAATTGGTCTAGTATCTTTCTATCTGTCCCCCATTTATCACTATTACCATGCAGACTTTTAACAAAATGTCTATATTATTACCTCTCACATTGGCCTCACTTGGCCTTTGAAGAACATTTAAGAAGATAAGTTATTTTTGTTTCATTTTTATTCATCTATTATTTCCAAGTCTACCTGATTATTAAAATTATGAAAGTACTTTTCATATTATACAATATTTTTTTTTTTTTTTTTGCATAATTCTCTTGTTCTATTAACCTTTCAAATACATTATCTACAGTGATTAATTATCAAAAGTGAATGGCAAAGGGGAATAACTTCACTCAATAGAATACAAATTAAGCCTGGTCAGGACCAGAACACTTGACTAAATGGTCCAGATGTTGAAAATTTACAAATTTGGAAGAGGTACCCTCATCATCATAACTATGCAATTAGTTAAAGATTTTCAAAGAATTTACACATTTTCGCTATACATGTATTATCAAATAGAGCCCCCCCCCCCCCTCAGAGAAACAACAGAACCCCTGGGACCACAAGTTTAAAAAATTTTGTAAAAGCATCCTTGCTCATCATAACTATACACTTGTTTCTTTGCTTTATAACCAGGAGTAGAAAAAATATTTTGAAAGAAATTATGAATTATCACTATATAATCAATAGAGTCCCCCCCCCCCCCTTCACCAGAACTCCTGACCCAGGGGCCATGAAATTCACAATTTTGGAAGAGGCAGCCATGCTCATTATAACTATGTACTGAGTTACTTTATTTCATACCCAGGAGCAGAGAAGTTTTTCAAAGATTTAATGCATCGTAAGATTGGTCTTAGGAAATTTTTTTTTTCTGTGAAAAGGTCTACTGTTTTATATTTACATGCATATATTTTACTACAAACTAATTCGTAAATGGTAACCTCACAACATACATGTAACAGTATGGTACGTGATGGCTTTAACTATTCTATCATCATCGTTCATTATTTATGCAGCAGTATACACCTGTATAGGGAGTTCAGGTCTCCCATTTGATTTATTATGCAAAATCATGTTCTAAATACAAGTAATTTTGAAAATCAGGCAAGCTATCGACAAACAAGTTAATGAAACAAGGATATCAATACTCTCGTTTAAAGTCGATATTTCGCAAATTCTATGGTCAATACAATGGCCTTATAATAACAATAACGTTGCAGCCACTGTATTATCAAATAGAGCCCCCCCCCCCCCCCCTAAGAGAAACAACAGAACCCCTGGGACCACAAGTTTAAAAAAAAAATTGTAAAAGCATCCTTGCTCATCATAAGTATACACTTGCTTCTTTGCTTTATAACCAGGAGTAGAAAAAAATATTTTGAAAGAAATTATGAATTATCACTATATAATCAATAGAGTCTCCCCCCCCCCCCCTTCACCAGAACCCCTGACCCAGGGGCCATGAAATTCACATTTTTGGAAGAGGCAGCCATGCTTATTATAACAATGTACTGAGTTACTTTATTTCATACCCAGGAGCAGAGGAGAAGTTTTTCAAAGATTCAATGCATTTTCACTATATAGTCAATAGATCCCCACCCTAAAGCCAGAACCCCTGCCCCAGGGGCCATGAAATTCACAATTTTGGAAGAAGCAGCTATGTTCATCATAACAATGTACTTAGTTAATTTATTTAATACTCATGAGCAGAGAAGAAGATTTTCAAAGAAATAATGCACTTTCACTATATGATCTATATAGCCCCACCCTAGCACCAGAACCCCTGACCCTGGGGCCATGAATTTCACAATTTTGGTAGAAGGCTCAATGCTTATTACAATCATGCCAGCAGTTTGACTGCTTGATGTCCAGGAGTAAAGAAAAAGATTTTTAAAGATTGCATTAATTTTGGTGGTTTTAGCCCCACCCCTCAGGCCCCAGGGGGGCAGGGATCATGAAATTCACAATTTTTGTCCCACTTCACCCATAGATGCTATATGCCAAAATTGGTTGAAATTGGTTGAGCGGTTTCAGAGAAGAAGCTGAAAATGTTTAAATGTTAACGCACGATGGACGACGCACGACGACGGACAAAAACGGATAGCAATAGGTCACCTGAGTGACTCAGGTGACCTAAAAATCTTAAGTGCATTTTACGAATACATTCGTAGCAGATTAAAGTTAAGATGATATTTACGCAAGTTTACATACCTAGCCACAATCTCAATGTGCTTTATATTCCTTCAAACATTTGATAAGAAGATTTGTTAAAATTTGAAATGTTAAGTGAAACTGCCATCGTAAATATTTTATAGTGTACTGTGGAATCATTTTAATTCGTGGGGGTCAATGTTCGTGGGCAAGCAAAACTTTACTTGTTCGTGGGGACTTAATTTCGTGGGTTACTTGTTTATACGGTAGATTTAATGAATTAATATGTTTACAAATACACGTTCGTGGGGATGTTAATTCGTGGGTACGGGTGACCCACGAAATCCACGAACATTGGTCCTCCACGAACAATGATGATTCCACAGTATTTCATTTATTTTTTCGACATTCATAATATAAAAATTTATTGTGAACAAATATAAAATGTTATTGCAGGTTCAGTGAATAAAGTTAATTTAAACGTATATTTAGGTTTTATCGGTTTTAGGAGAGGGATAGGGGTGTCGTAAAGTTATGAAAATTTTGACACTTAAAAACCATGTAATAATTTTTGTGAAAAAGAACAAAATCGTAAGATTGGTCTTATAGGCGAGTCATCAAAAGCTTGGTATTTTTCTAGACGACGAAATGTAGTATTTTTAACATAACTTCGACGATTATCGTTGAGAAATGTCTGGACGTATTATATTATTTATGTATTCTAAGATTATATATAAAGTACAAGTATTTACATGACTTTGTTTTAATGATTTTATTTTGATCTTAAGTGTATATTATTTATTTGATTAATCATAAACAGACATATTTCTTTAATTAACTTGTGACTTACTGTAAATCTATCGTTTGTCGGTAAAATTGAATTGCGAACCCGATATACCGGTAATACGTTCAGCATTAATGTATAATTTAATTATATGTACCGTCTGCAATGTTTTTGACAACAGAAATAATATTCTTAAAAAATAATTCAGAATATTATTCTGGGGCTATTAAAACTCGATTGTTTATGAAAATGCTTCCGATGTGTAGTACACGATTTTCTCGGGGCGCGTGCCACTAAATAAACACGGTGTCAGGTAAGGCATACAGGTAATTAAGAGACAATAATTGCTAATAAAAGATCAAACATAGCGTTATTAAAAACTATAGATATGGCTTGGACATTGAGCACCTCCTAATTAAATATCATCAAAATGTTACTAGCCTCGTTACATAGTTCTTCACCATGCCAAAGAGACCGAGATCCGCCTAAGATCGAGATCGGTGTATAAAATATACAAGACAAGGAATTTAACGCTTAGACAAAACAGTATAAAAAAAGAAAACTAAAATGGTTGTGGTTTGGTTTGTTGAAAAATGAAAAAAATATTAATTACCGATGTCATATCCTAACATAGTATTTGAACACAGGTAAATACATTAGAGTATTGATATGAAATTTATAAGAGAAGAAAAAAAGAGAGATAAAATATCGGCGTAATTTCTCAAAATATTATTTGAAACACATGTTAAAACATTAGAGCATTGATTTGAAATTGTCCACCGATCCTGGCAAAAAGTTGTACCGACTTATAGGCGGGTCTATGGCAAATACCTCCAAAATAACCTCAAAAATCACAACCGACTTATAGGCGGAACGACTTATAGGCGAGTATATACGGTAATTCGTAAATGGTAACCTCACAACATACATGTAACAGTATAGTACGTGATGGTTTTAACTATTCTATCATCATCGTTCATTATTTATGCAGCAGTATACACCTGTATAGGGAGTTCAGGTCTCCCATTTGATTTATTATGCAAAATCATGTTCTAAATACAAGTAATTTTGAAAATCAGGCAAGCTATCGACAAACAAGTTAATGAAACAAGGATATCAATACTCTCGTTTAAAGTCAATATTTCGCAAATTATGTGGTCAATACAATGACCTTATAATAAAATCATTAAGTCGAGTGCTGACTTAAGTTTTTTCATACAAATTGTTAGACCATCACTCTGAATTGTATACAGATTTTTTTCCGTTTGCACGGCCATGTCAACGTATCAACGTGTACATGGCAATTGTAACCGGTCGACAGGGGATACTTACATGTACTCCTCAAAGGCACCTGATACCATCTTTGATGTTTTTATAGGTTCGTGTTTGCTCTTCTTGAAATTTCCATTGTTTCTGTTTACGTTTGAACTGATTACTGTTCCTTATCTCCATGTCTCATTACCATTTTTATCAATCATTTATAGGAATTTCAAATGTTTTTAATTGATGAAGTTGCTTTCTAAGTATCCCATTTTCAAGATTTCTACTACGGATATCACACTTTTAAACAAATGCCACAAACTATATTCTCTAACAAATCACAAACGTCAACATCAAGTTTTGACTACATTTCACTCGGAAAAGGATAAAAAAAAATAACAGATGTGTTTGTGAAACACTGATGCCCCCGTATGGCAACTTATAGCGAAGGTTAAACAATCAAATATGTTGGTACCCAAAGTAAGTTCTTGTACTGAGGAATATACCTGTGAAATATGAAAGCCCTTTCAGCAAGCATTTTAAAGATATGGAAAAGGTTAAAAATTTTCAAAGGTAAGTCAAACATCAAGGTCAAGATCAAATGGTCAAAATTAATAGTGCCCAAGGAAAGGCCTTCTCACAAGAAATACACGTGAAATATGAAAGCCCCAGCACCAACTGTTCAAAAGATATGGCCTAGTTTAAAGTTTATCAAAAGTAGGTCAAACTCCAAGATCAAGGTCAAAGTTGTTGCTATAAAAAGTAAGGTCTTGTCACATGGATTACATATGTAAAGTATGAAAGCCGTAGCACCAACTGTTCATGGTCGCCCACGTGGCGCAGTGGTTAGAGTGTCTGCTCTAGAGTCGCGAAGTAAGGAGTTGATCCTTACGTCGCGGGTTCGAATCCCACTGTGGGATGTGGAGACCAGTCCTTCGGATGAGACCGTATAAACCGAGGTCCCGTGTCGCAGTAGGTGTTAGCACGAAAAAGATCCCTCACTGCTCAATGGCCGTAAGTGCCGAGTATACGACAAAATTTGTAGCTCTCCACCGGCAAGTGGTGACGTCTCCATATGAGTGAAAAATTCTGGAGAGGGACGTTAAACAACATACAAACAAACAAAAACAAAAACAACTGTTCAAAAGTTATGGCCAAGGATAAAGTTTTCCAAAAGTAGGTCAAACTCTAAGGTTAAGGTCAACACTGTTGGCATCAAGGAAGGCTTTATCACAAGGATTACATATGTAAAGTATGAAAGCCCTTGCGCCAACTATTCAAAAGTTATGACCAAGGTTAAAGTTTTCCAAATTAGGTCAAACTCCTAGGTCAAGGTCAAAGAGTCAAAGTTGTTGGTATCCAAAAGAAGGACTTGTCACAAAGATTACATGTGAAGTATGAAAGCCCTAGCGCCAACTGTTCAAAAGTTATGGCAAAGGTTAAAGTTTTTCAAATGTAGGTCAAACTCCTAGGTCAAGATCAAAGGGTCAAAGTTGTTGGTATCCAAAAGAAGGACTTGTCACAAAGATTACATGTGAAGTATGAAACCCTTAGCGCCAACTGTTCAAAAGTTATGGCCAAGGTTAAAGTTTTTCAAATGTAGGTCAAACTCCTAGGTCAAGGTCAAAGGGTCAAAGTTGTTGGTATCCAAAAGAAGGGCTTGTCACAAAGATTACATGTGATGTTTGTAAGCCCTCACACCAACCGTTCAAAAGTTATGGCCAAGGTTTAAGTTTTTCAAAAGTAGGTCAAACACCTAGTTCAAAGTCAAAAGGGTCAGAGTTGTTGGTATCCAAAAGAAGGACTTGTCACAAAGATTACATGTGAAGTATGAAAGCCCTAGCGCCAACTGTTCAAAAGTTATGGCAAAGGTTAAAGTTTTTCAAATGTAGGTCAAACTCCTAGGTCAAGGTCAAAGGGTCAAAGTTGTTGGTATCCAAAAGAAGGACTTGTCACAAAGATTACATGTGAAGTATGAAACCCTTAGCGCCAACTGTTCAAAAGTTATGGCCAAGGTTAAAGTTTTTCAAATGTAGGTCAAGGTCAAAGGGTCAAAGTTGTTGGTATCCAAAAGAAGGGCTTGTCACAAAGATTACATGTGACGTTTGTAAGCCCTCACACCAACCGTTCAAAAGTTATGGCCAAGGTTAAAGTTTTTCAAAAGTAGGTCAAACACCTAGTTCAAAGTCAAAAGGGTCAGAGTTGTTGGTATCCGAAGAAAGGTTACACATGTGAAGAATACAAGCCCTAGCACCAACTGTTCAAAAGTTATGGCCAAGGTTAAAATTTAGTAGCATTTTGTAAAATGGGTCAAACTCCAAGGTCAAAAGGTCAAATAAGATGGTATCCAAAGAAAGGTCTTGTCACAAGGAATGCACATGTGAAATATGAAAGCCATAGCTACAATCAATCAAAAGTTATGGGCAATGTTATAGTTTTTGCGGACAAACAGATAAACAAACAAACAGGTAGACATACAGACAGGCGGGAGGACAGGGCAAAAAATATATAACCCCGAATCTTCGATACGTCGGCATAAAAAAGATAGAGGTATTTTTTTTCAATGTGACGCAATATGGTGGGGAAAAATCACCTTGGTTTCGGAGTACCTTGCAGATTTTCTGCAGCTTTAGATAAAAATGAACGAGCAGCAGCATTCTATTATGACGTCATTAGACAGTTCTGAGACTACGGGGCCATAAAACATAGACGAGCTCACTTTTGATCTCAGTATCACTTTTACTGAAGGAATGTATAAGGGAAACGTGAGACTGGGATCAAAAGTGAGCTCATCTAAGTTTTATGTCCCCGGACCCTTATGACGTCCAAATCAAGCATCTGTATTTCTTTATAAAGAAGTTTAAATATTAGCTGTAACAGAATAGAAGTAATTTCTTCGTAGTCGGAATAACTGGAGAATATAACCCTCAGTCTCGAGATTTTGCTGGCAACTAAAAACATAACCCTTCTGTTGCAGTTATTATTTGCCAACAAAATCTCTCGACTATATATTTTCCAAAAGTTCCTCCGACGAGGGAATTATTTCTTAATTACACTTTGTATATATTAAGTATACTTTGTTTATCTGTATGTAAAATTCAATTTCAGTGTTTCATTCTACATTGTATTTTGTATTGGTAGTACACCATATACATATACTCAAATAGTGGCAATTTTACAAAAATGAGGGGAAAACTATCTTCTTAAATAGGTTTCTGGTCCTTTGTCGTATCGTTCTTACTCAGGTTACGAAGGTCACGTGACGGGCTACGAGATGGACGTGTCTACATCATGGGTATCTAATCACTACCTGTTCTCTGCGATCAGTAGCCAATGGATAGCAGGGTAGATAAACTGGGTTATTTCAAAAACAGTGGAAAAGTCGCTGCTAAACAAATCATTTCGATAGAAAAATATATGCAATTTTTCAATCAATAATTGAGTCTGTTGGAGATTTCAAAGCTGGAAATCTCTTAAATTCAATTATAATGATGTAAAATATATAAATAATATGTGAATATACAAATAATATTTCCATTGACTTAAATCTATGATAAAAAATTCTGTCATTTACTAAAAAGTAAAAACTTTGATGAAGCTGTAGTTAAAACTTTGATACAATCGGAAACTATAGTGAAATATTAATAGTTAACTAGTGTTTAATAACTCATAAAAAGAAACTAAACTTTCCTCTTCAGATGGGCCCGTAGCAATAGTAATCAATATTTCATCTGATCTCGTGGATAGCATGTCTACTGTAAAATACAAGGTTCTCTGCTGATAATGATTGTAACAAAAGAACATAGTGATTACACTTCTTGTGACTGAAACCTGAATGGCGATTATGACAGTTCAAACACAAGATAAACGTATGATTTTGTGCAATAAAGGAAACAATAAAAGTATAGTCATATAATATAATGTTGTATATCATTGAAAATTGGAGTGGCAATTAAGGATACACAGTACATTTTACGTGTTTTACAAACTCTTTCTGTTCATTCATAATCATCTATTAGGCTCATTAAAAATGTTTAATTATAAAAGATGAGCAAATGAATGACTTGTGCGATTTATTAGTGAAAGAAATAAACGAGGAAGAAAACAAAAACAAAAAGAATTCACCAGACGAAGGGAAGCTCCGTTTCCCAATGTTTACTTCCGGTTTTTCAATGTTAACTTCCGGTAAGAAGGCGACTCGCCCTCAGCAGCTGTATGATCTGACTCTAGTGGTTTCCGGCGAGTGCGGAAGAAGAAATTTTGTGTGTCAGAATCAAGGGTGTTTTCCTCGTATTAAACTCTATTTCTTTGCTGAAATTAAATATTCATCGTCTCAATCTATCAAAAGCAAGTGCAATATATTTTTTGTCAAAAAAAAAAAAAAAATTGTGGATTCACCATGAGAAACTTGAAGGTTATCCTAACTGTTGAAGTTATTTTTGGTAAGTTTTCTTTACTATTTGATAAATGATATGAATGTTATTACATTTTAAAGTTTTTGTCATTTTATCGTGGTGTACATATTCGAGCACTACATTTAAAAAAAAAAAGAACTTGCTTAAGCAATTCTAAATGCTTGAATCTCTAGATCAGACATTCATGAATGTAAAGAAGGAATTTTATTCATATGTATGTGTAAATAAACGTCAGGGATGTTTAGAAATTTGTGTATGTTTTAACGCACGGTGATTGTTATCCCCGCTTGGCACAATTCAATATAAATTGAAGAAAATAGATACGCAATAGATTCGTTACTTCCTAGGAACCATAACGAGTAGTATTCTATTTTGTTGACAGAGGAAGTGAGATAAAAAAAATATTTTCAATTTATTTATTTATTTATCTACCGGTTGTACCTACTGCCAACAGGTAAATATTACAATTTTTTTAAAAATATTTTATCATATTATCTATTTAGAAATGATATCGTTGTGTTGCGGAAAAACATTTACACCCCTTTCCATCACAACAAATATGCCGACATCGAACAATTTTACATCCAATACTTCAATGACATCCTCGACGATTGTTCAAAATACTACATTAGCGACGGGAAGCACAGCGATACTTACACCTGTTTCCACCACGACTGTTGTTATGCCGTCAACAAGCAATTTTACATCGAATACAACAATGACAGTTTCAACAATTGTTCAAAACATGACAGGAAGCACGATACCTACACCTGTGTCCACCACCAAGAATCGTCTCTCATCTTCAGACAATTTAACAACGACAACTCCAATGATAGATTCGGCGGGTGTTGAAAACAGAACTATGGCAATAAGTAATAATATTTCGGCAATAAATTCTACAAGTACTACGAGGTCATCCTCTTCTTCTTTGTCAAATCTAACATCTACTTTTTCATCGACGCCTGCAGTTAAATTTTACAATGAAAGTACAGCCTCGACAACAAAGCAAGGTAGCAATATGAGTATTATAATTTCTAGCCCTAAAACAACAACAACTAAAATGATGAAAACGACAACCTCCCAGATTAAGCCTGAAACAACTTTGGCAACAATAAATCAAAAACCCACTTCATTCAAAACTACACAAGCTACGACGACGTCATCAAGAATGTCAACAACCAACATGATGACGAAATCAACAAAAGACCAAGTCCAATTACTCCCTGGTGAAAGCATGGAACATGGCGATGTTTCCACAAAAAGTAAGTGACTAAGACCTGTGAATCACTTATAATTATAATTCTTAATTAAATATGTCTACTGCTTACAAATTAGAACTACTAATAAAAACTAAGTATTTTAATATTAATATAAATAATTTTATGGAACTTTTCAAATAGAGTTTCTATATATTTTAAAGCAGTGGACATTCGAAATTATGACTTTCTTCCTACAAGAAATAGGTAAAGAAAGCTTTAAGGTTCATCTAAAAGATTTTTTAAGCTGATTTTATTTTATTTTTAGCCTACAAAGTTAGCCTTCCAACAACCAATCTCAAGGGGGGGGGGGGGGGGGGGCAAGCTTCCCATATACCTGTTATCGCCTTTTAATTTTTATTCTTGTAAAAAAATTTGATTGGTAAAGTTTTACTTTTAATTTCATTCCCATAATAAAGATACCTTTGCAATTTCAAATTTTTAATTTTCCTTCATTATTAAAAATATACGCTCATAACATAGACATTGTGTACGGCACAATATCGCTTAAATTTCTATACGCCTATATGTGATGCAGAGATTTAGACACGATATTGTAGCTAACGTAGCGTATCCTCTGGTGAGAAATGGATCTACAGCTCCACATTATCTTGTCCTAACAACTGGTCTTGCGGATATCTTATCTCACTAATTATTTTATAGCATAGTAATGGGTACACGCGATATGAGGAATTCTGATACTGTCGATATCAACCGAAATGATGCCGCTAAATTTTACCCTTACCAACGTTAGACCAAAAAATATATATACATTTATATATATATGTAATACAGCAGTACAATGTAAAACCATGCAAGATTTTAACAATAAATAGTGTTGTCTTTATTTTCCTTTCTTCCTTACATTGAACATTGACGTGAAAAAAGGAAGGAAATGATTTAAAAGATTATTCTGTATCGGAAACTAGACAAAGTACAGGCATATAAAAAAAATATGTGCATTTTTCCTTGTAGTTTATGATTAATAAATGCTTGAATAATACAATTTTATTATGTGACCTTGAGAGTAAATATTCTACGGAATTTAGTCTCTGTTAATGCAATTTCTTTAATAAAATATATTGATTATTCTTTGACATTTAACATTAACATTTTTTTTTGTCAATCTCTATAATGTTCCTTATTGAGATCTGACCTCGGGATCATGAAACATCTTAAGCTTAAGTCAAGATCTTTATTTTATGCTTAAATGTTGTAGAAGTCAAACAGGGCAAAATTAAAATATTTTTAAGCATTGCTTTACATAAGTGTTGTTTTCTGCAAATTTAAATATTAATTCAATAATAGATAAACATTTTACAACCGATTGAAAATTTGACTTAAGTCTGAGTCCGTTTCATGATCCTGGGACCTGATCAGCGTCTTGAATAAGTGAATTAAACAAATCATGTGGATTTTTTTTTTTTTTTTTTTTTTTTTTTTTTTTTTTTTTTTTTTTTAGAAAGAATTATTTTTTAATCAAGTGATTGATTTTCTTTTAATTCTGTAGTTGTTATTTTGGAATACGTATATGAGAAAAATATCTTTTTGTCAAAGGGTTACATAACTAATTTTAATTGGTGTCAACTTTTATTCTGTAGTTGTAAAATCAGTAGTTTTGAGAATATCTTTTAGTAAAGTGATTGATTTTTTAAGAGTCACGGGATTGGTATTTTTAAGCGTCACGTGATTATTTTTGCAGCCCGGAGGACCGGGCTGCTCTATACATATAAGTTTAAGTGTTGGTATATGGGGATTGAGGTGGGAGAAGTTATTCAGAATTAAAGGTTTTCTAAACATTAAAAAGATTGTTAATCAGAATGTTCTTTCCCTTTATAAATTACGAGATACACAATATATTTACTTCCATAAAGTGAATCTGTAAAAATATATATGTTTTTCATATTTAATATATAAAGTTGCTTATCATTTACTATCGAAAAAACGACAGGTCCCTTTTTTTAGAACATCGAATTTTACTTATCGCATAAAAACGTAAAAACGTACTTTACACAGTTCGTGTTTTATAATCTTAAAGTGAAAGACATTTTTGAAAATAGGTGATGCATGTGTCTGGTTTCAAATTATATTTTATGTAGCCAACATTTACTTGAGGAATTGATAAAGTTTAAAAGGGTATCGTTTTTGTTCGATTTTCATCCGACTATAAGTTTTCAAAATATTCTCTACTATCGTCTCCATCATTTAGACGCATGCCTTTTTCACACATATCGAAGCGGTTTGATGATCAAGACTCATTTCCATTGTTTACTTTATTTATTTCCCGGGCGACAATTGATGGTTACATCAATGTTTTCTTTTTTATATTGTAGTTGCGGTCTCTGTTGTTGCTGTCATCATCTTCATCTTGATTTCGGCGTTGATCATCATCTGCATCTTACGAAAGTTTGTATAATTCTCTCTCTCTCTCTCTCTCTCTCCAGTATTACCAGAGTAAAACAAAAGTTACAGCGTCAAATATTTATTGAGAAGATTTTAGACTTTACAAAACAAATTCCTGTGTGAAAAATGTAGAAAACTATAATTATACTTGTATAGATTTGTTTCTTTGGTATACTTTGGACAGAAGCACGCGGGAAAAAAAATGGGAAACATAGGAAAGTTTTATTTCACAATCTTGTTAAGTCAAGGCTTAGTCATGTTTATTTCTAGATTATTTTTGTTCAATCCTGATTTGATCTTTAAACGAATTTAGTCAACACATTTTAATTAATTTAGGCATACATATGTATAGTGTTGAAATAAAACTAAAACCATATTTCAGCTGCAGCTGGCTCGCACAGTAATAAACATGAATAGGCTTTATTAAAATGAGGAAGAGAGGAGGGGGGGGGGAACAGTGCTCATAGAACCTAATTTGACAAGACAAAAGGTCAAATATTGCGATTGAATAGTATTGTTTAAATCTTCGGGGTGATGAAAATTGGTATCCAGCTCACCTTATCCCAGTCCATGTATATATATGAAAGGAAGATAACTCCTCGTTGATCATCTCCATTGCACAGAAAATCTCTGACCTTCACAAATCACATACTTACATGTTAAGTCATGGATTACAGTAAACGGAGGCAGAGTAAGGTATTTAACATTGGCGAGGCAAATAAGATCGGTGAGGGGGAAAAGGCGCGCTAGGGTCTTATTTAATAAGTATAATTTTGATTTTTTTTTTTCTTTTAGACGCAGGAGCACCAGAAGAGATCCGAAGATAAACGCAACCACAGGTTTTTCACCGACAGTACATTCACCTGGCAACATAAAACTGGATTTCGAAAATCTAAATGACGCTTCTGTCCCAGGCGAGTTTCTCTTGGACAAGTCTATGATTGACCTCGAATCTCCAACACCCGAAAATGAGGCTATGCAGACAGTAGCATTATTAGACCATGCAACTGATGACTTTGGCTCAAGGGAAATAACCACGTTTAATCCAAGCAAAAACGAGAATGAGGTTGGATTAAACGCATCTGGGATTCAGAATGTTGAGGATAAACAAGATTCTTCAGACGATGAATCATCATCAGAAGACGAGCCGGAAATGAAAGAAAAAAATCAGGACAAGCGTCAAGTTAACCAAGAAGATAAAAGTTCACCGGAAGTAGAAATTGGAGAAAAAGTGCTCGATATCAATTATTCTGTGACTGACACTGCATTGAAGGAAGATAACTCGATGCCAATGGCGACTATCGTATTGGAATCTGAAATTCCAAACTCTCCTTCTCAAGAATCTCAAAGACAAAGTATTAAAGTTTCTGAGCTTTGATAGATTTGATAAATTAGATTTACATGTAAGCTATTACATGGAGTGGGAGGGGAGTGAAGAAAACAAGAAGAACGTTGAAATCGTACAAATGTAGCTTTTGGATTAATGAATGTATGCGCTTTTGTATGCAGTATGTAAATTATTAACATATGAATGATTATTAATTTTTACATGTAATATTTATAATGACGGATAAATGTGAGTGGGCGAATTTCTTTTCCTTTTACTCAAGGGATAAATCTTTACAAATTTCCTCGAAGTAGAAAATATACCCCACTCACGGAATATAACAGGACTTTTCTTTCGGTGTGTAGGCCTGTTTTTGTACTAGCCACTATCCAAATAATTTTATGATTTCAAGGGTTTCTGTAGAAGAACTAAAAGAGAATTTTGAACGACTTAAAAATGGTTTATAAAGGAAAAACCCCATTCTAAATGAACACTCTCAAGTTTAAATTCAAGTATTCATTTCCAATTATACTTCAAGCCATCAAAACAGGAAGTGTAAAAGATTTCTAGTATCTGTTTAAATCAGTGGATGAGTTCTGATGCAATACTTATATAAACTTCCTGCTTCTCGTTTGAATGGCGACGTTTTAACAGAATTTAAATAATATACATATACATAAGTGCACATACGATATTTTATGAACATGAATGCATGTTTTGTGTTTTCGATTTATCACGTATTATTTAGAGAACTTTTTTTTAATTTTTCATTTTCATCAGCTTCCGCTTTCGACAAATAAAACCCTCTTGAGTATATCATGCATTATACTGGCAGATAAAGAAAAATCATGTGGGTTCTTATATGATCTGTATGCATTACCCTAAACGTTTGTGATTCATCCTCATAAATATTGCGCATGATACACCCGCGCCTGTAAAACGCTTAGATCAGGGTGAAAAACAATGCAAATTTGATTTCCGGGTTATAATTGTCATGCATGGGCGTGTGTTAGAAACACAGAAGTGCATATATAATGATTTTATTTTATTTTAAACGGTTGGAAAGCTATGTGATTTAGAAAATATAAAAAATACATATGGCCTTATCGTGTACAAAGACATGATAATTTTAGTTTGTTAAACTTGTCATTTTTAACTTTTTAAAAATTTGAGTCAATAAAAATAATTTATATAGTAGTTGCATTTGTTCACATTCTTTAGATATATATTAACCTTTTTTTTAATTTCTGACATACATTAAAGGGGGGGGGGTATCAGCATTATTTTCGTAAGTTACCCAGACAAATACATGGAAAATTAACAGGAAAAAATCCAGATTTTTTTTCCTTTCTCTCTCTTGACAGCACGATATTTAAAGTGTATGTGGTTAAGTGTTCCGTGTTATGGTGCTGTAATTTTTTATCATCTTCGTGGGAATGTTTGACATTTTAACAAAGAAAATGTTCTAAATTAAATAAAGACCTAGGAAATATTTTATTAAAAGTACTGCAGTTCTATAGTTGTATCTATGAGGTTGTGTACATGCGCATGAGTGGAAAAGGGTGGTGGGGGATTGCATGGTGTCCAGGAGTAGCTGTGACTAAATGAGAGACACCGTGTAGACTTCATTGGATGCTTGAAAATTAAGACAGGGTATGGTATATAGAATTGTATCAAGCTCGGCCTCGTTTAAAAAAACATATTGTGTCTCGCAATTAAGATCAGTCTGTATGAAAAGCATTATATGGAACTTAAATTTATATAGCTGACATTAAGGCTAAACATCATTTTATTTTTCAAATGTGTGTGTGTCCGGGGGGGGGGGATATTTTGACAAGATAATTTTTTTTGGGGGGGGGGGGTGTTAAAGTCCCAGCTTTATCTAAAAAAAAATACCTTGTTTTACATTTATTCTCCTGATAATGTATACATATCGGTGTATAGACATTAGAGATCTTTGGGGAAAAAGGAACTTTATAAAATGTGACCGTTTTATACAATGTGGTCTGTAACCTTTACTGTTTAAAGATATCACCAAAGGTCATTGTACATGTATAATTAATAAAGAAAAATCTAACGACTCCTTGACGACAGTTAGCCAGTCTGTCACAAAACATGAGATTGTTACGGTATCAGGGTCGAGACAAAAGTCGAACGAAACAAATTAACGTCAAATGACAATTAGGAACGTCTGCAGTTAACGACATCACTCGCAGTCAGTTTTACTAATTCTATCACATGTCAAATTTAACAATCTATAATCATATAATGGTCTCGATGACCATGAATGTCAGAAAGAGTTTTAAATTTCGGTAAATTACACGAAAATCATTTCAAGAATTTAAATGAATTGGTCAAAAAATCGCATTGATAAAGAAATTAGGAATTAACATTCGTGGGAAGGAGAGCTAATTAATGCATTATAAATTAGAGATCGGGCAATGCATTTAGATTGTTAAAGAATCTAGGAAAGTGTAAGTAAAGTATTCTTCATTATTTTTTTTTCATCATTTTTCTTTCAATTTAAAAATCTGCACAATTACCTCAGAATTATTACGCTGTTGATTAATTTACTGTACTTTACGCTTACATGCTTTTCAAACTCCGTATTGTTTCGACATTTATGGCCGACCAGTGAAATAAGATAATTCTAAAGTCATTTCTAACATTTGTTAAAGTGCATACAGAATTTTAATCAATTGAAAGCGTGTTTTTTATGCGCTATTTAAAGCGGACTTTGCACACAAAAATATAACTAAAAAGCAGAGTGTTGAAATTACTTGTAAAACATAGATTTTTTTTTTCTAATCCAAAACTTTCAAAATCAGCGTGTTGCAAATCTTGATTCCCTACACGTAATGCTATAATCGTAGAATGTTATTTTTTATAATCGAATTTCATCGGGTATTGAAATTTAACAGGTTAAGGAAGCTCTAAACACTGCACACATAAGAGTTCTATTTGTATGGTAGTTTTATCGAGTTAGAGTGATCTGCCCTTAGAAGAAAAATGTTATGTTACATTTGTAGGCCAAGATTAAGTAATTGAATATATAATCTCCATTAATTTTTCCTATGCAAGTAAACAACAGTGATTTCTGTTCACAAATAGTTTACTATCTTTGAACATTTTTTCTGCAGAAATAAGGCAGATACCCAATGTTGAAAATGAACTAGATACACTGAATATGTGCACCTTTATATGATATATTTTTCTCTCAGTCCAAAAAGCATTTTTAATTAGTGTTTAGAGCTTCATTAATATGATACATTTAAAATCAGCGTGTTGCAAACTTTATTCCCTACATGAAATGTAATGATATACATTCATAGCAAATGTCATTTTTAAATTTGAGTTTAATAAGGTATTGAAATTTAATAGCCATTCTCTGTAACCACTTAAACTTTTGTGGCACGCATAGTCACAGATTTTTTTCAAAGAGCCATAGCTGCCTTACCGACGACACAGCCGACTCAAGAATTTAAAAGGAATTCACCTGTTTCTATTTATAGATATACTGTACCTTTTCAATTCATGAGCAAACTATCTAATATGATTTGAGGACGAGTGTTGCAAGTATGTCAAATGAAAATCATTTTACTTGTTCAATACTCTAATTCTGAGACAAAAGATTTACGCAGAAAATCAATAAAAATAAAACAAGTTGCTATGAATTTGCAAACTTTAATAAAAGTTATATAATGACTGTCTTTTCCCGAGATACTTTCAAAGTGTAATGTGTATATTATATCTTTCTGAAATTGTGTATGTTGTAAAACATAATAAAGAAAAACGTAGAAAAGATACACAAAGAAAAAATGATAATAAAAAAAAAAAAAACATGGAAAAATGTGGGGCTCGAACTCGCGATCACCATATTTACATTCCAGCAATCATACCGCTGCGCCAACGAAGTCCATGATGACAAGTTGATAAATTTAAGACAGATTACTAAATCTTACGATTATATGAGAAGAAAAATTTAATATATATTTTCATCATTTTCAATATGAAGACCACCTTTAACCAAAATTATCTAAAGGGAATGAAGTGCAGACATATCCAAATAAAATTATTCAAAAGTTGTTTTTCTGGTTAAGGGTGGTCTTTGACAACAGTTTGTCATCGTTAGGTGGATACCTCAATATTTACTATATATTCTATACAAACTGGATAATTTTCAAATTTATCATATGAGGGAACTATTAACAATTAAATATCATTATTGTGTGATTTGGTTTTACACATGTATAAACTAAGACTGTATGACAAAATTTTGGTTAAAAAATGTATTTAAGAAATCACTAGTAGAGTAGGCGAAAATGCCTATCAAATGCGCTATGGCTCTTTGGCTAGAATTTACCACCTCATAAACTACTCCAAAAAATATTTTTAGATCATATGAATGTTGAGTAGTTACCATGGAAACGGTGTCTTAAGTTGATTTTTTCTGAAAAAATGCAATTTTTGGGAATGTCAATCAATGAAATGCGGCTACTTCAATTCATGTTACTCACAGAAATAAAAAAGTATGACATCTGATTTTAAAAGGTATTTAAAAACATTGTTGGTATTCAGTCTATAAATATAAGAAATCTGTGATTAAAATAACAGACATTCATTTAAAAATTGAATTATCTCCCTTTGATAATTGTGAGCTCTTTAGTGCGAGAGATAAAAAAAAATCATTGGACAAAACTGACTGGAAGTTGTTTACATTCTCAACATCAATCTCTATCCAGAGTTATCGTTCTCGCTACGCTCCACTTATTGCTAGCGCTCTCGAGCGCTAGCAACTACGTTAGTCTATATTTCTGGAATACGCATGCTCGACTTCACGGTCGGGCATTCTGGGAAAACTACTGAAGATAGACTGTACGATGATAATTTCGTTTTATCATAAAAAATTGATATGATACGAATTATGAATTTCTTAATTTATTGTCTAACCTATGACTAAAAGTACAAGAAAATTTGGGTCATATAATGCCAAGATTGTAGAGATCAACTGGTAAAACCTAGCTTTCCTTAAAGCTAACCATGTATACTACATGATTCCGGCAAGCTCAGACCCCCACCCCCCCACCCCCACCCCCCAGGAGATCTTTCAGAGTTTGTCGGAAAGACACGAGAAGCGATTGATACAATGCAGTAGCACTGATATAACTGTTATTCTTTAATTTTTAATTTTTCCTTTTTTGACAGAAAAGCCTGAGTAATGATCTGAAAATACATATGATCTGAAGTTTCGCGTTTTGTTGCCTAACCTTAAATAAATGTACAAAAGGTAACAGTAAATGCCAAAACTGTACAGATCAGTTATAATTTCTAAATTCATTATTTAAAAAAAAAGCTATTTTTTAACTATCTTCCTGGATCTTTCTGGCAAGCTCGGAATAACAACCTCGGATATGTTTTTTTATAAATAGTCTGATGAATATTCTGTATTAAACACTGAATAGCTGATACATTCGCCATTCTGAATTAAGACACATCCCCCCAACACTACCTCCGGTGTACCACTGTGTATTCCTATTAGTAATTAGGGACGACCATTTGATTCTGAAGGGGGGGGGGGGGTGGCAGATTTTGGAAATAAATAATGTCCTCAAAAAAGTTGAAAATAAATAACTGTCTTTCCACGACCGGCAAGAAAATAAATAATCTGTCATTGACTATTGCTACTTAACCCCCCCCCCCCCCGGTCCCTCTTTGAACTTTGTTTTTGTTTTTTGTTTTTGTCTAACTTTTTCAGTGAAGAAGAAAATAAATAATCTGTCCTTGATCATCTTGAAAATAAATAATCTGTCTTTGACTGGCATGAAAATAAATAATCTGACTCGAAAGATTTTGCCAGACCCCCCCCCCCCCCCCCTCCTCAGAATCAAATGGTCGTCCCCTTAATCGATTCAGCAAATTAATCCAATAATTCAGATATCTAATTCTGTGGTTTATGATAGCTACAGCGCTAGCTCACCTATCTTTTTTAAAAGATAAGCTTGTACTATATATATATATATATATATATGTTGTAGCGAAGCGTAATACGCCCTCTGGTGAGAGATTGTCTCAACATGTATCCTGGATTTCAAGTAAAATCAAGTGGTTTTTTCTATTTATTTAATGTGCATACAAATTCTAACCTCTTTGTTTATTTCCTGCATGCAAAAGAATAATTTTGATGAGTGAACAGTGGCGAAATGTAAAAGACCACATGGTACAGGAAATCAGCTCTGTGCACATTCATGATATTGAAGCCTAAGCCTCAAGGTCTTAGGAGTTTTAAAATGGGGATAAAAGATAAACTTGAGATATCAGAATTATATTGAATTGGTTGTAAGAAGAGGTACAATGTCCTAGTCAGAGTGATATATTATAATGAATACAGCCTTGGAAAGTCAGTGCCTTTTTAAAACAAATGTGGAAAAAAAACTGAATTATAATGTGAGAGAACTAGGCTATTGATTTTACCTAAATAATTAAAGTCAAGCTACATTTACATGTTTGTACAGAACTGGAAGTTGAAGTTGAATATTGAATGATGTATGTAAGTTGATGTCTGTCATTAAAGGGATGACCATTTGATGCGAGGGGGGGGGGGGGTTACAGATTTTAGAAACTAATGTCCGTTCTTGAAAATGTTGAAAATAAATAATCTGTCCTCAACTGGCAGGAAAATAAATAATCCATCTTTGATAGTGCTACAACCTCCAACCCAAAGGCACATGTTTCGGTAATAATTTTAAACCCATATTATAATAAGTATTATTATTATACTATGGATTAAAAAAATTATTCCCGAAACAAATGTCTACCCCCCCCCCCCCCGAAATAAAGTTTGGGCGTTTTCCCTTGGGGCGGGATCGATTGTTTATTTTATTTTCAGACTTTTTTCAGTGAAGCAAAAAATGCATAATCTGTCCTGGATCATATTGGAAATAAATAATCTGTCCTTCAATTCCATGAAAATAAATGATCTGACTCGGAAAAAATTTGCCCCCCCCCCCTTCTGAATCAAATGATCGTCCCTTAACCCATAGTCAACGCAGTCATTTTATGCAGTTTTAAACAGAATTTATGTCATTCATAATTTACAATTTTTATAAGGTGAGTGTTTTCACTTGTTAGGATTTGCTACATTTGAAATATAAACTGATACTCTTTACACCCTCATTCTAAAATTAAAGAACGTAAAAGTATATTTTATCTCTATTTAAAGGCTACATGTAGAAAAAAATCCACACCTAAAAACCCTGTATTTGTGAGGGATGTAACAGAAAACTCAATCTTTTTAATACTACTGTTTGCCTTTATCTGTATCTGATTCAAAAAAAAGAGAGAAGAGTTATCTGTGTATATTTCAGATTTGAACTTTTTATTCAATGACTTTGAAAATATTTACAAAGAAATTGATAATGTTCCTGATTCAAGTATTCTCTTTAAGGGAATTAATGGTCTTTATCCAAAAAAAAAAAGGGGGGGTGTTTGCATAGAAATACAAATTGTCTGAATCATATTTAAAGTTATCATTTGTATCAAGTTTATCATTTCTCTAGACTAAGATAAATGTAGATTGAACCTTTTAGCAGTAAAATTAATAGTAAATCTGTGTAGCTGTATTTTATTAATAATGAAAACATAAATAAATTTCTGACAAGCCCCCCACCCCCACCCCACCCCTTTCTACCAAAAGAAAAAAATCATAAAATTAAACACAAAAAATCTATACTCGGGAATGGGGGCGGGT
The DNA here is from genome assembly GCF_033153115.1 of Saccostrea echinata. Lineage (NCBI taxonomy): Eukaryota > Metazoa > Mollusca > Bivalvia > Ostreida > Ostreidae > Saccostrea > Saccostrea echinata. Next base: position 2,748,711 of record NW_026889807.1, on the reverse strand, counting down.
TGGGGTTAATCACTTATGAATGAACCGCTTTCTTTCATATTCATATATAACGCTTCTTAATGTTTCACAAGGGATCTGTGTTTTTCTTACAAATGCCTCTTACCCATTTATTTGGAGTAAGTGCTTTTACATTGTTCCTGGAAGGGATGGAGTAAGTCCTGGTCATTGGTTACTTTATCATGTTCATTTTAAAAAATGAAAACCGTAGGAAGGAGGCAGGGACAGATTATTTTCAATATTTTCAAGGACTCAAGTTTAGAAATTATGTTTACAATACAAACCATAAGGTGTACGATTCTATCAAGCTTACCAACCAACTCAAACTTAGCAACCAACATAAATTCGAGAAAACACAAAATCAGATTATCTGAGCAGGTCCAGCAGATTTTTACAAAAGATTATTATTGATTAAATTTTGGAAGTAGCAGATCCATTACGTAAATCCAGGCATATTTGGGTTAAAATATTTATCATCTTAATGTCTCTTAATTTTCAAGTTTTTAAGAATAATACATGATAGATTTTTACTGTATTGCAAAGTAAAATGGATTTAGGCTTTTTCTGTCAACTTCTCTGAAAAAAAAGTCACAGGAAAACACATTCTCACTGTCACTGGAAAAGTGTGGAGTGTTGAATAGGGTCTAAAAATGTACATTTTAGAACAAGGACTTAGTCTACCAAAACAACTAAAGAGTGTATTTACATGCACGTAGCACAATGCTCTACGTACAAGTCACTCAATATGGTACGTGTATAGGCTTTCAATATTTTGAGTGGCTACTTTTTTTTTCAATAAACGAAACCATTCTCATAGCATTTTAACATTATGCATCAAGCTAAAGGTGAGAATGTTAAACCAGTTTCAGTAAAATGCATGGTATATAAAGCAGGATACGACATTCACAATATCCGAGTTTAAATGCTATACTAACAAGCTAATTCAGAGAAGCTGTGTCCCCTGCTTAAGAAAAAAAGAGCATGTACGGATCTTGAGGGGTGGGGTCGGAGGATGGTGGGGTTGGGGGGACGGGATACTTTAAAGAGTTGCGGGCGGGACCAAAGGGAGTTATGATATAAAATTTCATTGCAAAAGCTTAAAAGCTTCTTGAGATATCGCACGGAAATGAAAGTTTTACACACAAACAGAATGTATTAATTTTTGACCTTGACCTTTGACCTTTTGAACTCGAAATCAATAGTGGTCTTCTTTAGGCCATAGGGAGTTTCAGTGTAAAATTTCATAGCAAAACCTCGAAGTTTTTGAGATATTGCGCGGAAATAAAGTGTTAAAACAGACAGAATTTATGAATTCATGACCTTTACCTTTGACCTTAAAATCAATGGGGGTCTTCCTTAGGCCACAGGGAGTTGTTATATAAACTTTCATTGCAAAGGCTCAAAAGCTTCACGAGACATCGTGCAGAAACGAAAGTGTTGCAGAAAGAAAGACAGACTGACAGACGGATGGACGTCAGACAGACCTAAATAAATATCCCCCACTTTAAGTGAAAGTAGGGGACAAAAAGGCAAATTTTATATACCATTGTGTCCTTGAACTTTGACCTTCTGTCCGTATTTACCAATTCATGTGATGCTAGTTACATGTATTGTCCACCAGAACTGTAATTTTGTTTATTCATAATTATGTTGTTTAAAACACAAGTATTAGTTATGGCATTGAAAAAATGTGCTTAGTTTCCTTACTTCTCCATCTAAATCGAGCCATTTTGACCTTGAACTTTGACCTTTTGTTATGAAAATTGATTTTTTTTCTTTGTTTTTGCTATTGTGTACTATATGTACAAATTTGGTTTTAATCCATTTTAAAATACTCAGGTATTTATATGGAAACTGATAGTAGATACCTATTGCCCTTGTCTGGAATTCTTTAAAAAAGCATTAGTTTGTAACCATGGTAACATGAAAACAAGATATGAATACCAAGTGGTTCTTTATGGTTTATATTACAACTATATATGGACTTTCAAACCAATGTATTTATTTTTTCCAATATGTCCGCAAAAATTTATACCAGGCTTTTCAAAAGAGCCTAAAATCTACAATTTTTCCTTAGAAAAATCATACTTAAAAAGGGGGGATATTTTTTCTATGAGGTTAAGTTACTCAAATACTAGAAATTATCTAAAGAACTATAAAAATGATGTATTTTGACAAAAAGATAAAGACATGTAAATATCTTGTTGTATTAAAGACTTTTAATTAGTCAAAAATGGTCATTTTTCATCAAAATTTAGCATTTTTTAGGCCATGAAAAATGTATGTTGGTTGCCATGGTAACCATTGACCATAGCAACCATTTTATTATGAATTTTAGTTTCATACATCATTATAGAAATGTGTGCCAAGTTTCATAAAAATCTAAGACCTAGCGTGCCACACTCCCTATATAAGAGTTTAAATGCTTACAGAGAATGGCTATTAATATGTATCTGATCCACTATTCAACGTATGATACAACATCTTTTACAAACAACCTTTGTTTGTATTTATCCACAAAATTAAGTTTTCCTGTAAGTATGATACTCGATAATTCGAAAAAAAGGATGAAATCTACGAAAATAGATATGCCACACCTTGCAACATCTATACTTATAAATTAATAAATTTTGCAAATAAACTCCGAAACGGATGCACCAGAGTTTTTACTTACTCCTCTAAGAATACACTAGATACAATATGATGTCCGTAAACTATATTTAGATTTCACTCGCATTGTAAGTATCGTACATCAAATTAAAAGTCTACTTTTATTTTCTATAAACAGCCATGAAATAGCAAAAACGTGAGTACGGTGGCATTTCCGGTTGGCGGATCTAAGTCTCTGGCAATTTTCAATGCGACTGACAACAATCAATCGTTTATTTATTTCATAAAACGTCATCACTGAATTATTCGATCAAAACTTGATTTAAATGGCATAAAAGAAATAAGTTGTGATAACCGATTAAAAAGGGAATTGTGCAAATTATTTTTGTCATTCGCCGATCTTAATATTGACGGAAGCTTCTAGAACATCATATAGCATCGAGCCCAATGTTAAAAAGAAAAACGAGACGATTATAGCTGCGGGGACATAAAAAAAGCTTATGTGTGAATGGTCATTGAAATAATGGTCCGGTAAATCATTGATAACGCTATAAGTTGTGAATTTATTTATATATCTAAAGACTATTACATATATGAAGTAGGTTTTCTTAATAAATTTAAGAAATAAACATTTCAGGTTTTTTCCCTGAATACAGTCTTTTGTATCAAATACTCGGCCTATTCATAGGGCGTTAAAAGCTAATTTTTACACAGGTACTTGCGTCTTGGTTTATATATATGTATGTAACTTATTGATATGTAAAAAAGGTAAAGTACATTTTTTTTACATATCAATAAGGTACAATATTTATAAATCAAGACCCAAGTACCTGTGAATTTTTACCCCCCCCCTCCCCCCAAAAAACAAAACAATCAATTTATCAGTAAAATGTGCATATTCGCTGCTGTTATCCTTGACGGAAATGAAATAAGAGCATAAGGAGTCCGTTTTACAAAAGAACATACGACTAAGACCAAAAACTTGAGTTGATTATAAAATCTTGCTAAATAAACGATTATGTTAAAAATTGCATGTATAAATATATCTTTCTGAATTAATTTTAAAAATAATAAAACCATTTTCAAATTAATATAAAAAAGAAAGTTATTTCCGAAATTACATTTTGGTCTTATTCGTAAGTTCTTTTGTAAAACGGGGCCCTGAAGTACAATATCCATAACATAGTATAACAGGTTTCACAATAAACATCAATTAATGAAATTGTTATTTTTTTTCAAGTTTTTACAAAAGGGGGTGGGGTGGATTGGAGACGCACATGCGGGATTTTGAACATTGTATTTCTTCCTGCTATAAGCCTGTATCAGTAGAAACTACAATATATTTTTTGTCGGTAGTGGTATAAATTCAATTACCCGCGCTTGCGCGGGATTTCATCTAGTTTTATCAAAAGTTAAAAGGAAACCGTTACAGTAATTTTAACACTGTGGCAGTTATCTCTCTTCTCTCAATAAAATCATTAATATCAGACTAAGTTCCTTACAAAACTCTTATCAGAATTTTATATCGTAAATAAAAAGTATTTTAAAAGAGATATGAATGGTAATAAGGTATATTATTGATAAAATTCACATATAGTAAATTATAATTTAAACTTACTTGACTGACTGACTCTGTGTACTATTATTGTCAATCTCCCTTACTTGCATTATACTAAAACTGAACATCATGGCAGTATTTATGTTCCGTACGGGAGCAAATAAGTTTCCAAGCTTTTTCTGCAGCAAGGAGAAATATGACAAAATGGAAGACTTTGATACCGGTCATCATCGCCCTCACTGAAATAAGCCCTCTTCTGTGCTACAGTGAGTTTCTCTCTCTCTCTCTCTCTCTCTCTCTCTCTTTTAATATTTCTTTCCCAAATTCTGCATGACCTAAAAGCAGAAACGTATTTTTTTTCAATCATGTTTTCCACTTCGTTTTAAGAATAAGATGATTTGTTTTTAGATGAAGATATATTCTTGAAGTTCATTAATGAATGAAAGGTATATATGTAAAGAATCCAATTGGGCTTTATAATAAACACTTTCCAAACATAAATCAAGCATACTATATAATTTGCAGTCAATCTTGCTCTTAAAAAGAACACGGTGATGAGCTCACAATTCCAAAAATCCAAAGATTTGAGTTCCAGAGCAGTGGACGGAAACAAGGGACTGCGCACTCCTGATTGTATCCTATCCGATTCCGGTCAGCGCCAAGCATGGTGGCAGGTCGATCTGGGAGCGGAACAAAGTTTATCCTACATACGGATCAACTATCAGAAAAGTCTGTTAATTTCTGTAAAAGACACAAATATGTTTACTTACAAAGATCTTGGCACGAAATGAAATGAAGTTACAACCATGTACAGTGAATGGTCATTGCAAAATAAATTAAAAAAAAAAAAAACGAGCCTACATGTATATGTTTCAAAGTAAACACACACACACACACACAAAATGAAATTGCATATAAATAGCAATATACATGTTGTAATCGATACCTGTAATTATTTAATTACTTTATTTTCCAGAACTGACGGATATGGAAGCAAGGGTTCGCCTCGTAGGAGGTAGATCAGAGGGCAGTGGAAGAATTGAGTTTGTACACCAAAATATATGGGGAACAGTGTGTGATGATATGTTTCACGCCAAGGATGGAGCGGTAGCGTGTGTTATGGCGGGTTACTTACCGTAAGTTTCTGAGCACGCATATATCGCCATGATCCAATTTATGGGCGCCGCCATTTTTGATCACATGACATGCAGATATAAGGTCATCTTGTGCTTTCTTAAAGTTTCATTTTATACAATTATACAAAATTGTACAAAATTAATACCACAAACTGCAAAATATTTCAACGTTGTAGCGTTGATGTTTTTCGGCATTTAATTATTTACTTCTATATAAATCAGAGAGAGAGTTTTTCATGAAGGACCACGATATCGGTGTTTTTCGGACCTTTAAAGATTTTTTGTTTGTTTGAAGCTGAGTTTATTGAGTCTTGACATCAATGCTGCACAGCCCGAAGATGCTTGTATAGCCTCTCAGCTAATTTTGAATTAACATGGATGAAAGATTACATGTCGATTCACACAAATTGAGTACATTCTTATATAAACCCGCTATCGTTTCCTTTTTTATGAAAGAGATAATGTAAAAGTCCGGGAGGAGGCTTACTTTGGAGCTGGTAGAGGTCCAATATGGCTAGATGACCTAGATTGCACTGGTGAAGAAATTGACCTCACTACTTGTAAGAATGCTTTTAGAGAACCACCAAATTGTAGGCACAATGAGGATGTCGGCGTTGAATGTTCAGGTAGGTAACATGTTGACAGTAGGGATGTATCAAAAACTAATTTTAAGCCCCGTAAAGAAAGCGTTGCTATTTAGATTCACTAATAAATACATCATCGGAAAATTTAATGTTTGCTTGTCATCAATGGCCAGATGTTTTCAAATACAGAATCGGGGTAGGCAATAGTTTGTCAACTTTTCGCGGGTATTCCTTAGCTTTTTTCTCTACTTTAAAAATTTAAATATACACATGAATACGCAGCATAAAAGATACTGTTAATGCATTGACGAAATCAAATTGTCAGAAAATATTTAGTTCTTTTACTTTGAGAAAGAAATTTCAATGCCATGATCTTATTAAAGAATGAAAAATGTATCTATCGAATAAAAAAACTCCCTGAGGTGAAATACAAGATCATTATATTTCACACAATTAATTTCAACATGTAGAAACTAATAATAATAATAATAATAAAAATGATAATGATAAAAACTAAAAATAATAAACAAACAAAACATCTGCTAAAAATGGTAAAAAAAGTAATTATCAGTAAACAATTATTAGTGTACTGTAACACAATACGGAGGAGAGAAATTCACACCTCCCTTTATAAACATACACATGCACACATGTATCGGAAATAAATAAGTTTATTTATCAACAGAGATGGTTTCCTACATGATTGTGAAAATACTTAGCCTTATGTTTTACAAGTAACCCTTGGAGCAACCGCTAATAATAAAACACCGCTTAGTGATAGAAATATCATTAGATCTAAGTGTTGCAATGCAATGCTTAATGTCATAAATTATTGCATTAATAGTTGACATTCTCAACCGCTTAATGATATAATTGTTTCATTAAATTGCGATTTAGCATTACCGTTTGAGAATGTCAACTATTAATGCAATAATTTATGACATTAAGCGTTGCAATATGCAGCGCTTAATGATATCTCTATCATTAAGTGGCGTTTTATCATTAGCGGTTGCTTTAAACACTTCATTTTCAAACGCAACAAGATTGTATAGTTTATACACTGTAACAAATTTATATGCACATATTAACAATCAACTGCTTTAGATAATACATGTACATGTATATACCTAAAAAAAATGTTGAATATTTAGTTGGGAGTACCATGGCGGGATTTCAAATCTTCGTATCCAACAGTAAAGATTGGTGGAGGGGTCACAAATGCTTCCATTACACTGACATAACAGCGCCCCCTAGTGTCATGAACGTCACGTGCCCAAATCATGGACGGTATGTGACGTTTTACAATGAACGGAACACCTCGGAAGTTTACCCACTCACTTATTCAAAATTTGCCTACGTTCAGCTTTGTGAATTAGAAGTGTTTGGTGAGTAAAAAAGGTATGCTTATATGTGGTTATGCTGTTTTCTTTTCTTTTCTAACCGATGGGTTTAGTACAGGAAGACAAGGCCACCAGATCTTGTGTTTATGAATATTATAGCTTCACATTTTTGCTAATGGAGTAAAGCTAAAAAAAAAAACAACCTTGATTTGCAAATTAACAAAAAGGCGTCAAATGTAACGCATAATAAAATTTAGTAAATCCTAAGAAAAGTTTATAAGTTTATTGGGAAAATAAAAACAAAATCATGAGGCAACGCAAGGTATTTTGATTTTAAAATACAGAAACAACGAAACACATAACCAATGCCGTATGAATCATGAGCTTACATACACAGATTACCCCTGAGTTTGTAATGCAATTTTTCACATCCTATTTATTTATTTATTTATTTAATTTATTTATTTATTTATTTATTTATTTATTTATTGACAGGCTGTCCTAGTGGTCAATATGCCCCCGACTGCAAAAGAAAATGTCCTATTAACTGTGACCTTGACCGCTGTGATATTAAAAATGGCAACTGTTTTGCATGTAAGGATGGTTATATAGGACAGCGATGTGAAACTGGTAAAATTTTATTTTGATCATTTAATCTCCGCATACTTTTAAAAAATGTTTAATATTTTATAACTTCCTCTCAGAAAGAGGGTATATTTCTCGGCATATTGCTTATGATCAATATACATGTAATTATGAAGTTAAATAATTTCGGTATTAGATATTCTTTTTTATATCACTCATTATTTAGAATGTACCAAAGGACAGTTCGGGAAAAATTGTAGTCTTACATGTGGAAACTGCCTGTATGAAGAGCCATGTAATTTTATTGATGGCGCATGTGCAAAAGGATGTTCACAGGGTTGGAAAGGATTTTACTGCAATGAAAGTACGGAACTATTTTCTTTAATCCATTGTTCATCTGCCTGTTAAGTCCTCAACCATACGTTATATTACAGTCTTGAAATCTGGAAATTAGCTATTTAAGATTCTTTTTTCATCATTTAATTGTAATGTAGCTTGCAATGCGGGATTTTATGGGTTAAAGTGTACGGAATCCTGTAGCATACATTGTACGAACCCAATGTCATGTGATCACGTAACCGGAAACTGCGCAGAGAGTTGTAAGGACGGCTGGGAAGGCGAAAAGTGTGACAAAGGTAAGATGACTTATTTTGCGGGATGGTTGATAAATACGCATTAACGACTCAATGATGTTTGCACATACATGCATTTGGGATACATTTTTAAAGTGGAGGATGTATGTTGATGCTTAAAATGTCGAACAATTTTGGATCGGCAGATTGCATCTCTTTTTAGGTCACCTGAGTCACTCAGGTGACCTATTGCTATCTGTCCGTCGTCGTGCGTCGTCCGTCGTGCGTTGACTTTTGAACATTTTTAACTTCTTCTCTAGAACCGCTCAACCAATTTCAACCAAATTTGGTATATAGCATCTATGGGTAAAGGGGAACAAAAATTGTGAATTTCATGGTCCCTGCTCCCCTGGGGCCTGAGGAGTGGGGCTAAAACCACCAAAAATAATGCAATCTTTAAAAATCTTCTTCTTTACTCCTGGACATCAAGCAGTCAAACTGTTGGCATCATTGTAATAAGTATTGAGCACTCTACCAAAATTGTGAAATTCATGGCCCCAGGGTCAGGGGTTCTGGTGCTAGGGTGGGGCTATATAGATCATATAGTGAAAGTGCATTATTTCTTTGAAAATCTTCTTCTCTGCTCCTGGGTATTAAATAAAGTTACTAAGTATATAGTTATGATGAGTAAGAGTGCCTCTTCCACAATTGTGAAATTCATGGCCCCAGGGTCAGGGGTTCTGGTGTTAGGGCGGGGCTCTATTGATTATATAGTGAAAATGCATTAATTGTTTGAAAATCTTCTTCTCTGCTCCTGAGTATTAAATAAAGGAACTAAGTACATAGTTATGATGAGCAAGAGTGCCTCTTCCAAAATTGTGAAATTCATGGCCCCAGGGTCAGGGGTTCTGGTGTTAGGGCGGGGCTCTATAGATTATATAGTGAAAATACATTAATTCTTTGAAAATCTTCTTCTTTGGTCCTGGGTATTAAATAAAGTAACTAAGTTCATAGTTATGATGAGCAAACGTGCCTTTTCAAAAATTGTGAATTTCATGGCCCCAGGGTCAGGGGTTCTGGTGTTAGGGCGGGGCTCTATTGATTATATAGTGAAAATGCATTAATTCTTTGAAAATCTTCTTCTCTGCATCTGGATATTTAATAAAGTAACCAAGTACATAGTTATGATGAGCAAGAGTACCTCTTCCAAAATTGTGAATTTCATGGCCCCAGGGTCAGGGGTTCTGGTGTTAGGGCAGGGCTCTATCAACTATATAGTGAAGATGCATTAATTCTTTGAAAATCTTCTCCTCTGCTCCTGGGCATTAAGGTGATAAACTAAGAACATAGTTATGATGAGGACGTGGGCCTCTTCCAGAATTGTGAAAGCCATGGCCCCTGGGTCAGGAGTTCTGGTGTTAGGGCGGGGCTCTATTGATTATACAGTGAAAATGCTTTAATTCTTTGAAAATCTTCTTCTCTGCTCCTGGGTATTATTTAAATAAACTAAATGCATGATTATGATGCATAAGGATGCCTTTTCAAAAATTGTGAATTTCATGGCCCCAGGGTCAGGGATTCTGGTGTTAGGGCGGGGCTCTATTGATTATATAGTGAAAATGCATTGATTCTTTGAAAATCTTCTTCTCTGCTACTGGAGACTATTTAAACAAACTAAGTGCATGGTTATGATGCATAAGGATGCCTTTTCAAACGCTCTATTGATTATATAGTGAAAATGCATTGATTCTTTGGAAATCTTCTTCTCTGCTATTGGAGACTATTTAAACAAACTGAGTGCATGGTTATGATGCATAAGGATGCCTTTTCCAAAATTGTGAATTTCATGGCCCCAGGGTCAGGGGTTCTGGTGTTAGGGCGGGGCTCTATTGATTATATAGTGAAAATGCATTGATTCTTTGAAAATCTTCTTCTCTGCTACTGGAGATTATTTAAACAAACTAAGTGCATGATTATGATAGGCAAGGATGCCTCTTCCAAAATTTTTAAATATGTGGCCTCAGTTTTGGGGGTTCTTGAGGAGGGGGGGGGGGGTGGGGCTCTATTGATTATATAGTGAAAAAGCATTAATTCTATTAATTAATCATTAATTAATCCTGTCTGCTCCTTAGTGTTGAGCTGATAAATAAATTGTTTAGCTATGATGAAAATGGGAGCTTCGAACAGAATTTTTGAATCTAATCTTGTGGTCCTAGGGTCAGGGGTTCTGGCATAACGAGGGGGGGGGGGGCTTTTGATAATATGGTAGAAAAGTGTTAATTATTGTAAATTTCTTGTCCCTTGGTCTTGGGTTCTGGTGTTAGGGTAAGGCTTTGTTGAATCTGTAGTGAAAATGCATTGTACCTGTGAAATTCTTCTCTGCTTCTGGGTATATTGGAAGCAAACTGAGTAAAAGTTTAAATGATATGAGTAAGCGTATTTCTACCAGATTTTTAAACATCTGGACCATTCGTCTAAGCATTCTGGTCCTGGGCAGGGCTCTATTAATTTTTATTACATTTTCAACAGTGAAATACTGTGATTTATTTATTGAATAAAAGTGATATTCTCTCACAGTGTGAAAGGATACCAAAATGATATTCTCTCACAGTGTGAAAGGATATCAAAGTAAGTAAAAAATTATTTCTGGCCTGTCATAAGATAGAGATAGTAACTAAGCATCTTGATAGAGCTAAAACTGCAAATTTCTTCCCAAATATGTTGTTGAAATCCATGCTATGTAATGTTTTCAATCACATAACTGCTAAGCTATGACGTCTCAACCTCTCAACTATGACGTCAAGCCTATGACACTGTGTTAAGAAAAGACAGTGGCAAAGGGAAAATCAAATAAAATGTAATAAACAGAAAATTCAATGTTTTGTAGATGAATATGGAATTTATTTCACTCGTGAGACAGGATTTTTTGATATTTTCACTCGTGCTTCGCACTCGTGAAAATATCAAAAAATCCTGTCCCACTCGTGAAATAAATTCCATATTCATCTACAAAACATTGAATATCCTCTATGTATTCTACTGAGAGAAGTTATTCCCCTTTTCCATTCACCGTTGATAATTAATCACTGTTAATAATGTATTTGAAAGGTTAATAGAATAAGATAATTATGCAAGAATGTTTATCGTATAATAATTAAAAGAGTACTTTCTTAGTTTTAATAATCAGGTAGACCTGTAAGTAATAGATAAATAAAAATGAGAGTAAAATAACTTATCTTATTAAAAGTTCTTCAAAGAGCATAAGAGAGGTCAATGCTAGAGGTCTTAATATGGGTTTAAAAATAGTACAGAAGCACTAATAGTTTATTAATAGTCTGCATGGTGATAGTGTTAAGTGGGGGACAGATTACATGTAGAACTTAATTAATAGTCTGCATGGTGATAGTGTTAAGTGGGGGACAGATTACATGTAGAACTTAATTTATGAGTTGATAGTGAATACTAGACTAATTATTTTGTTGATCCTGTTCTTCCTACTTTTCTTGCTTTAGGGCAACAATGCTTCATCTATCAGTGTATTTAACTTCTAAATTGTTATATTATACTCAGGTGACCGTTAAGGCCATTGGGCCTCTTGTTATTTTTAGAATGTTGATTTTTTTATTAACAGAATGTAAAGCACTGAAATATGGAGAAAAATGTCAGTATTCATGTGGACATTGTGTAAATCGTGAAATCTGTAATCACGTGACTGGCGAATGTTCGAACGGATGTGCGCTTGGATGGAAAGGGGATGTCTGTGACAAAGGTTATGTCGTCATTTAAATAGCCAGGTTTTTTTTTAATCCCATGCATGTTTATAATGTTTATCTGTATAGCTGAGGACATACATGTAACGTTGGCAAAGTCATTTACAAAACAAAGAAATTACTTCCTCACGAAAAATAGCCTAAAAAGAAATAATTCTTGATAAGGCCACCTTTAAAAAATTGTTTGGTTGCCCTCTCCCGACCTACTGGCTATAAAAGGCCCGGCTCAAAATATTGTTAACCTCCAGGAATCAATTTTTTAATGCGTTCTGGAAAGTAGATTTTGAAAATTCAGCATTGGAATTGAAATTTTCAGAGAGAAAGACAATCTCAGCTATCTACCGACCCATTTTTTTTTCATCCTGAGAGAGGGAGAAGGCAAATAAACATTATTTTAAAGTTGGCCTAAAGTAATTTTTTTCCAGAATGTGAGTCTGGCTTTTTTGGTCTAATGTGTGAGGATACATGTAGTGAGCATTGTATTGATCCCACGTCATGTGACCATGTGAACGGGTCATGTGATGGTGGATGTAAGGATGGGTGGATCGGCTCCAAATGCATCGAACGTACGTCTTGTTCTTTCACTAGCCACTACTTTAAGCAGTTAAGGTTTATCTCAACATGTCATAAAGCGATTTTAAAACTTAATGCATGTATTTAGCTACATTCTCTTTTTTTCAATGTTATCAAGTCATTCTACATAAGACTTGAACCTTTTTCAATTTGAGGGAGAAAGATGTAAATTGTTCAAAAATATATTTATCACTATATTATATTTTGCCAACAGAGTAATTTGGGAATACTTTTCATCAGTTCGTTTTGTTCTTTTGGAGTTCAACATATATAAAGGACTGTTCATGAGTTTTGAAATATTCTAATTCAGTTAGTGTCCTGCATCGACATATATACATATTTCTTTCATAAAAGAGATCTAGAAGCCATTCAGTTTTACTTGTATTGACAGAATGTGAGAAGTTTATGTACGGAAAGGATTGTCAAAATCACTGTGGACATTGCACAGAGGATGAAGTTTGTAATCACGTGACTGGAGTTTGTCCTAATGGGTGTGCATCCGGGTGGAAAAGGGATATTTGTGATCAAGGTAAATCAGAGATGTAGAATATGCACTTGAGAAGTTATTATTCCCGTTAAACAAGCTAATTTTTAGGTTTGGTTTTTGGCGTCTTAATTCCTTCCTTTGGATATTAGGGGCTTAAAGTGTTGTTTATTGGTCGCTTAAATTCAGTTTTGTTAAAATGATAAGCAGTCTATCGTGTTATTATTTGTAAGAGTGTGAACCTGGATTTTTTGGAATGATGTGTAAGGATCAGTGTAGTCCACATTGCCTGGATTCAGTGTCATGTGATCACGTGAATGGATCATGTGTTGGAGGTTGTAAGGATGGCTGGATTGGATCCAGGTGCCGGGATCGTGAGTATATATAATCCACATTTATTTTAAAAATAGAGAGAAGTACTACTTTTTGTATAAAGGCCATAGATATCTTAATAAGCTTTTATTTTCCACCTGTCTTCAAAAACAATTACTTTCATTTAATCTGTATTTCTTCGTTGTTTTGTAAACATTCTATTTCGAAACTAACCAACATTCTATGTACATACAGTGGAACTTCACTTGTTTATTATGAACTACAGAATGTGAAGAGTTAACATTTGGCAGTAACTGTCAGATGACCTGTGGTCATTGTTTTAATGGTGAAGTCTGTAGTCACGTGAACGGCACGTGTTTAAGTGGCTGTGCTCCGGGATGGACCGGCGATATTTGTGACCAAAGTAAGTTTTGTATTAGATTCTACTAATTAAATATATCGAGAGAGAGAGAAAGAGAGAGAGAGAGAGGAGAGCTCAAGTTAGTTGCTTTATATTTACATTTCCAAATATTGTCCTTAAAATTCTTTGCAAATAAGAAAAAGTTCACGTTCTCATTAACTAGCGTGGGATGAGTAAGAATATTTCTATTGTGATGTGATTTAAGTAAAGGAATAGTGCAAACTTTTTTTTTCAGAAATGATCGTTAAAAGACAAAAATATGAGACTACAACGCTTCACGCCTGCACATATTTCATGAAGCACTAACCCGCTTCATGAAATTTGCCGACGTGAAGTGTCGTAGTTCATGCCCTCATGAATTCTCAAAAGATAAATTCATCTCTTAAGTTTTTACAACATGAGATCTACCATAGAGTAAACGTAACTTAGTTTTTGTCAATGATTATGGTAAAAAAAGTCTCATCTTTCTGGTTGCATGCATAAATGCGTTTAAGTTTTTTTTTTTATATATATGTGAATTTGTTCATTTCTGTAGAATGTGACATCGGATACTTTGGATTAATGTGTAAGGATGGATGCAGTGAACATTGTGTGGACCCCATGTCGTGTGACCACGTCAATGGATCATGTGTTGGGGGCTGTAAGGATGGATGGATTGGTCCCAAATGTAGAAATGGTAAAATTATCAAGAATTCACATTTTCTCTAAGCCAAGTCTTCTTTATTTAAAATAAAGGACATTTTCACAATAGTTCAGACATTCTGTATTGCTGACAAACATTGCGTTAACATAAGGACAATCTTGAACGCTATGCATTAAATATACTGGTACAAAATATATCTTAGTTTTCATTGCTCAAACTTGCTCTGGCGCAAAGTCTGAACCAAACAGCACAGTTTAACGGGATACTGTGTTATGGGTTTAGGCATGTTATGATGAAAGTTCAATAAAAAAAAAAACTTTACAAAATAAGTTTTACATACCCATTTCTTTAAACAGATTAGACACAGTTATTTTTTCGAGGAAGTATTACAACAAAACGGGATTATTCCTCTTTTCAGTACTGAAAAACATTACTGTATACGGGAATTTTCGTCATATTTTTAAAATAATGCCCCGAATCCGTTTATTAAATAAAAAGTGCATGAAAAATACCATGTGATGTGTTTAAACTTTATCAAACCAACCTCGCTGACAAAAAAAATTCGGTGCTGCAAACAGGAGTAAGATGAGATTTAATCGTACGACATCAAGAGTATTCTTCAAACGGATGTGAATATTTCCTTTATAAGTTATATTATTATTTTTTTCAAAAAGGGAGAACTTCATAGCTTGGTTTCATGGAGGTGACATCTTTTGAACATGCATAGGAATTTAAACTCACGTGCAGCAGTAATCCACAACTTTTACTTTAATTTTCCCTGTTGATAAATGATACGAAAAGTATGGAATCTTATAAGGGCATTCATGCTAAAACCATCTTTGAAAAAACTATCTTTTAAAATTTTTTATTTCAAATAATTATTTTCATCTGTAAAAGAAGCAGTGGTATAAAAGATTATTTTTACGATGTCTTTGAAAGAAATGATATAAAATTAAATTAGAACGAATAATTTCATGAACGAGTTAACAAGTGCTGAACGTATTCAATCTCACAATTTTAACACAGATAAGCTTCCGTAAGAAATTTATATCATAAAAATATTTCATCACTATTTTTCAGCATTTTGCAGCGATAAATATTGTAGTTTTGAGCATACATACACTTAATAGACTATAAATATATAGAGGATGTGAAAATATTCTTGCACTTAATCTTTTATTCAAAGCAAACACGAGTACAGAGTGTAAACGAGTGAAAATTCCCGCATACAGTAATGTTTTTTTATTACTGAAAAGAAGAATAATTGCGTTTTATAGTAATACTTCCTCGAAAAAGGAACTGTGCCCAAAATGTTAAATAGTGTCAATTATAGGTTATCTACTTCAGACAGTTGATTATTAATGTATTTCTATTTTACTCCAAAGCATGTCCAGAGGGGATGTTTGGAGAAGCGTGTAAGTTCGCCTGTGGACACTGTTTTAATAACGAGGTTTGCAGCCATCTTAACGGAAGTTGTTCTAGCGGATGCGCATCAGGATGGACCGGATCTGTATGCGATAAAAGTAAATGAAATCAGCTTTAGCACGTACTGATTAAACAATACTAACAAATTTACTCCTCTAAAGAACTGACCGAAATTATTTGGTATAGTATCTCATTTGCGAAAGTTTTATAATAAATTTATCTTTGTTTTCTTACAACCACAACTACATGTATATATTCTATCAAGAAAATATTTTTATATGTTCAAAAAAGTACATAAAATCATTCGCTGCAGTGTCGGGTCCTATTTAAGCAAATTATAAAATTATTTATTTATGTACTTGTAATTTCAGAATGTGACTTGGGATTTTTTGGAATAATGTGTAAGGACAAGTGCAGTCCGAATTGTCTAGATCCTCTGTCATGTGATCACGTGACCGGTCAGTGCGATGGAGGCTGCGTAAATGGTTGGATCGGTGAGAAATGTATACAAAGTAAGACGGGTTTTTTTTCTATTCTTTTCAACCATCACTTCATTAATAAAAACAAATGTGGTTGGCTTGTTAAAAAATTGACGATTTTATGAGCTTTAGTTATGACCTGGATCATGACTTAAGTTTTTTGAAGGGCATTTATTACCCTTCTTGCATAATCCATTCATTCAGAGTGCGAAGAAGGAACATTCGGAGAGAATTGTGAAGAAATATGCGGGATGTGTTCGAATGATAAAGTCTGTAATCCTATTAATGGATCATGTCCAGACGGATGTTCAGCTGGATGGAAGGGCAATGACTGTCGGGAAAGCAAGTTGATCCTCTAAATTACCCTAATTCACAAACTTTAGTTAAACAAAATTTATTAATGTAAATTACAGCTATTTATCTATCATAAAGAACAAAAAAAAACAAATGTGTAACCTAATTACTGTACATTACCTGTATCATCAGAAACAGCAGAGAAGTATTTTACAAACATTTGTGTTCATTGACTATCCCTCGATATTGAATTCATTTTAAATTTTGAATTACAGCTTGTGAGGCAGGATCTTATGGTGTAATGTGCAAGGATAAATGTAGTCCGCATTGCCTTGATCCAACAAATTGTGACAGTAAATCAGGGGAATGTTATCTCGGTTGTTTGGACGGATGGATAGGTGATCGCTGTGAACAGAGTAAGTTTTTGTAAGAAATGTGTAAGTGTTAACTGTTCAGATGGAAAAGAGAGAATTATGATGCACACATTCATCAATCCGTTGCTTTAGCCATGGATTATAAATGTTTACATGAAAAACCTTTCAATGCATTGCTTTGTCATTCAGGAACAACTTTCTTTACAAGGCATTATTTTTGTACGGAATAGATCTATTTTTTATTGTCTGAAAATCAGAGTGCAAGTTAATATTTCTTTTCCACTTAATTCACTAATTCTTCTGCATCATTGGAGTCCAGTAATATCATTCCAAGGTTTTTTTTATGTGTTTAGCATCCCCCGAAGAAAAAAAAAGCACCCCTCCCCCCCCAAAAATGCTTATCTTTCCATCAAGATGAAAAACAAAGACTGACAGAAAAACAAACAAACAATATTTTGATAACGATGATTTTTTTCCATTCGATGTATTTTTTTTATATTGTAATAGAAGTAAATAATAGTCAATACAAATTCCAATCTTTGACACAAAACTGTAAAAGAATATAAAATAAGATAGATATTGCTATCCCAAAAGATGTAGAAATGAATCGAATTTTGTAATTCTATTTTTTTTTCATGCTTTTGCTTTTAATTTTCATATTCCAAAACCAATCCGGTGCGGACGCTAAGCCGAAAAAAAAATCATGGAATGGCCAAACAGATCAGTGGAAAATTCAATTCATTGAAATGAACATAAGTTAAAGCAAAGCAATCAAGGTAATCAACTACTGACAGTTTTGTATCTTTAAATATATTCTAGGTTGTGATGGAGGTTGGTATGGAACAGAATGCAAACTCAAATGCGGCCATTGTTATAATGAAGAACTGTGCGACAAAGTACATGGCGCATGCCCAAACGGATGTGCATCGGGGTGGATAGGAGAAAATTGCAATAATTGTACGCAATGCTTATATGTTTGTAATGCAGTGAAACCAAACCACAGTGATTTTAGTGCAATATCGTAACATCTAACTTTTATCCTTTATGTATTTTGCCGTTTAGCTTGTACGAAAGGATCGTATGGTATTATGTGTAAAGACAGGTGTAGCCCGCATTGCCTCGATTCCGCTGAGTGTGATCACGTGACAGGATCATGTACTGGAGGGTGCCTTGCTGGTTGGAGGGGGTCTAGATGTAATCAAAGTATGAACTTCTCATTAAAAAAAACAATGTGTTGGTACTATGATCTGTTATCAATGCAGAATAAGTAGCGGGGCGACTTACTTAAAACTATATTAAAAATGATTAAAAGTGATAGTCAGTCCATCTGAGGGTTAATCAACATAGTACACTTGTACCTTCAAATTAAATGAAATGTGAATGCATTTTTTTTTTCTCTCTGACTGACTTTATATGATTCAATTTGAAAACACTGTATTACAAAAAAAGTATACTATACACTTTAAAAGATTAAACACACATGTTTCAGAGTGCACAGGAAAGTCCTTCGGCGAGGAGTGTGGTAAAGTATGTGGCCACTGTTATGACAACGCCCCTTGTAATCACATCACAGGGGAGTGCCCAGGAGATTGCAAGGATGGATGGCTGGGGAAATTTTGTAATGAATGTACGTGCACCGTACTCACTTGAAGGCTAATGTGGGGACTTCTCTTCCTTCTGGCATGTTTGATGAACTCTTCCTTGGAAAAGACTCTACGGAAAATAAAATAATTTAATACGCCTTTATGGTTATTGCTATTTAGTGAAGCAAACTCACATTCTTTTACCTTTTTACATAGCTTGCCCTGAGGAATACTTCGGGGAAAAGTGTCAACAAAAATGTGGCTATTGCATTCATGGAAACATTTGTGATTATGTCAGCGGAAGTTGCTCAGATGGGTGCGCAGATGGTTGGGTAGGAAGTAGATGCAACATAGGTACAGGGCAATTTGTGACCTAGAAAATTATATGAATCAAACAGATTTTATGATTTTCTGTATTAGTTCTATTTAACGTATTTTTCATTTTCTCTTCTATCATATGCATACATTATCTAAGAAAAAGTTGCAAACTCTATACCTAATGATAAGTTATACAAATTTGTATGCACAACGAAATATTTTTTTACTTTTTGTTCTCTAATTTCCAACTTTTGGTGCTCACGTATAAACATTCTCATATGTAGAAAGAAACCCATATACATAGCAATAATTTCATTTTCAAGTTACCTTGACCAGCCATTCAGGAATATATTGTCTCTAGGTTTTATATTAATATTAGCGTGCAGCTTTGGGTATTATGGCAAAAATTGCAAGGAGCAATGCAGTGTCAACTGTAAAGATGCTAAAGATTGCAACCATATCAATGGGTTCTGCTCAAATGGTTGTACAGATGGATGGTTAGGAAACGTTTGCGATCAAAGTGAGTTGTATTTATTCAAGCCTATCTTTAAATAGTTTCTTAAATTCTTAGTTTGGCAACATATCATATTATATGCATAGTGGATATTTCAGCTCAGAGTTCACTGATACAACCTTTTTTTGGAGTTGTTAAAGATGTTGACGTATTTGTTGCTTTATTTTAGTTGCTGTTCGTGTTGGAGATGGTAGTTGTGATTGTAATGATATGTTGCTTTCTTTCCTCCTTTATGTACATACATTGTCTATTACAATATTTGCTTCAAAACCTTATCATTCGAAAGATCTTTCTATATATCTGTATTTCTTCTGTTTTTCATGAATTTTATAATACATTGTCAATTTGCATATTATGTACATGTAAATTTACACTTCTAGAGTGCCCAGAGGGAGATTTTGGTCCAGGTTGTTCCTTAGATTGTGGGCACTGTCCAGGAGGAGCCACTTGTTCTCATGTAGATGGATCTTGTTTCTCAGGGTGTGCAAAGGGATGGCATGGAAGATACTGCAACGAAAGTAAGGGCATAGAAAAAGAAAATAATAACTGAAATATAAACCTTAAATCATTTTAGCCTATATTATATATTTAAAAAGATCATGATGAGAAAACAGACATTGTTTACTTTTTTAATGACATGACCGGTACATGTATCATGCATTTCATGAATTTCGGTTAATCAGTACTGAGGTGTGAAAGCTTTGCTGCAATTTTTCTATAAATTTACATGCGATGGATTATTTTTTGAATTAAAAAATATGATGACAAGAAAATCGTGACATTACATGTAGATTTTTATCACTTCGCCAATATGTGACCATTATTAATGTGTTCTGCTCATAGAATACTCCTTTCAGTATGAATTGAATTCAAAAAATACCTTCATGACTTATTTTTTTTATTCTTTGCAAAATACTTACACAATTAGCTGTGTCGAAGAAGTTCCGAAATCATGTGAAATGTACAAAAAAATTATACTGTTTAAAGGGTTGTTTTAGCACAATGTTATTATCCCTGTATCAAAATTGCAAACGATTTTGTTCAGTTACATTTCTCCAAAACAATTGATTTAAGGTGAAACACTTTGTTCTTTTTATATGCCGTTATATTATCGTCTACTTGCAACAAAAGGGAAAGGCAAAATAAAGGGGACCAACATTTTCCTTAAGAAATTTTGAACATTTTTGGAATTTAAACAAAAATACTCTCGTTAATATCAAAAGGTTGTGAAAGTGGTTACTATGGGGATATGTGCACTCTGAGGTGTAGCGGTCATTGCTTGGATGCTGGTCAGTGCGATACGGTGTCAGGGTTTTGTACTGAAGGCTGTATCCCTGGATGGATGGGGGACATCTGTGATATAGGTGACTTTTTATTAATTATTTTTTTGACTGATTAATCAATATAAAGATAGAGTAAATCTTTAAAGTGCTATTTCATTATGATAATATTTGAACGAGGGTCATTTATGAAACACATGCCTTTGGCAGCGCATTTCTAATGTGTCAAATATCTCTTGATCTTTCACGAATAAGTTTGACCTTAGTAATGTATGTATTTAAGCCATATCATTCCAGTTTTATGATAATGAATATGAAATCCATCTTGAACCGAATAATATTGTACTGAAATTTGAAATATCTTTTCGGTAAATTATGCAAATAGTCCCCACATTACATACATAACATTTCTATGTAGACAAAAAGGAGACTTAAAACATGATTAAGAAAAACAAAACAGAGTTTGGTATGTGTGAGATGGTAACTGAAATTGGATCACGTGATCATTTTAAGCATCGAAAATGTGCTTGTTTTATAATTAATTATTATGTGAATAAGCAAAAGCAAGAAATATCACTACATCATTTAATCGCATATAAAGTGATATTATTGTTAAAGTAAAATGTCTAGCAAATGTGACTATGGATTTTATTTTAGATTGTGAGAAAATGGTAAATCCATTAATCGTTTTTTAGGATGCCCTTCTGGAACGTTCGGGAAGAAGTGCATGGAAAACTGTAGTGAGCACTGTCTTAACATTACCGATTGTAATCATGTGAACGGGTCATGTGACGGCGCATGCGTATCAGGATGGACTGGAGAGCATTGCCAGATAGGTTATATGCATTTAACTATTAAAGACAATGGCATGTTCCATAAAGTGTACTTGTACATAATAAATGGGCCCGTATTTCACTTTGATCTTTTTTTCATTGTCAAAAAACACATGGCTTGCTGAATACATTTTGAGAATAAGAAAAAAAATAATCGGAAAAAGAATTTAAGAAAACGGTTAGCTAAACGCACATATTATGGAACGAAATCTCCCTTCGCAAAACACAATTTCTTCAAAATATATGTGCACTATTACTTTGTAATCGATCAGATATAAGCGGAATCAATCACTGACGATGATTTCTCAAAAATGTAACAGGAACTGGTTGACTGATTTAATATTCCTTGTTTTAATTACTTTGCAAGAATGTTGCACTCGTACGAGGCCTCATTATATACATTTACCAATGAAAGACTTCAAATTCACACCTTTACTCGGCACTAAGAGCCACTGAGCAGTGAGGGTTCTTTATTGTGCAAACGCCTACCATGACACGAGTCCTACGTTTTAAAGAACCTTGCTTTCAATTTTAATGCTGGACACGTGGCGAAGAAACAGTCACTACCCCAGTTAAACGCCTTAGGTTTAACGCAGCGCCGCAAACGAGAATCGAACCCGGGCCTCCCGATCACGATGAGAGGTCTCCAACACTAAGGTACCGTGACAAAAAGGATCACTATTTGGGGAGAAATGTAACACAAATCAGTAATAGGAAACCAATATTTCAAATATCATTAAAAATATTATTTTTCAAATCACCAAATGCATTTAGAGCTATCATCAATTTTCAGCTTAAATTGGTTATTGACAGGAATGATTTAAGAAAGAATGTATCTATTTTTGATTGCAAAAATATCAGAAGCAAAAACCTTTTCTTTTGCAAACACAAACGATTTGAAAAATATATTTATCGTTTACGTCACTTGACATAAGACGGAATATTATTATTTCAGAAGTTAATGAGACAAGTGGACTAGCTGATGAGGCGGTATTGGGAATCGTAATTGGAGTGGTTGTTCTGTTTATTGTCACTGACGTCATAATGGTTGCGTTAGTTATAAGGTGATTTCATCTCCATTTTGTTACATTGATTATTCCTCACACATTTGTAACATATTTACACAATATACTGTATTTATTTTTCATTGCTTAATTGATGGTAATTTCTCTCTACCTAAGGTAATGCTTTATATGGAACAACAATAAATACATGTGCGCTTTTTGTTATGATCAAAACATACGCCTACAAGTTAAAACGAAAATTGGATTTTAGGTATACAGGGAAATCAAGGGTCAAGGTTGGAGGCTCGTCTCACCAGCGCCGCCTTAGCATCATAAGTGTAAATTATTATGCCGGTGTTCACAGTGGAAATCATACAGCTGATAGAGATAATGCAGGTGCAAAAATCAAATTATTTTTTTTAAATACGATTTAAAGAAGCAGGTACATGTAACACACAGTATAGTAAAATTCTTTTCCCACAGTAGTTTTAAAAAATAATTGTATTTTATATAAATGACATAACATATAGATGCCAAAATATGTTGACAGTGTTAGCTTTCAACACTCTTGATAATTTATGTTTTCAAAATAATTTAGACGACATACATGCTGATCAAGATGTCGTATTAACTACTTGTACCCGATCTTTCATTCATGGAAATATTGGGTAAGCAACACTTATTTATTATCTCCATCAATAAGTGATTTTTTTTAATTCCCTCTATGATTAAATCTATTTATTTTTCTTTAAAAATATTTCAACAAGAATATTCAAATCTGAAAAGAAATGCTAGAGGTTTAATGTAGGAGATGGAGCATTTATGCAATAAAATTTTCTCAAAGGCTTCAATATAAAGAATGAATATGGATTATAAGTCAATGTACATGTACTAACCAATCCTAAATTTCCTAGGAAAAAATCATATTTTGAATATAAATGAGATTTTCTTTATTTCATCAGACAAACTTGCACATGAACGTCATATTACCAGTAAATATTTGATGATAATTATTTCTTCTAGGTCACATCACGAAAACATGGATTATGTTTCAAAAGAAAACCGATATATCAGTTCCTGGGAATAGTTTTTAGACTTTATTTAAAGTGAACATATACATGTGTCATCAGTGTCTTCCATTTTTAAAAGATAAATAAGTTTTAAAAACCAAAATTAATCTTTATAGTGATTTTGCATATTTTATTTTTAAGCCGTTTATTTTATTGTTGACAGTTTTCAAATGAAAGAAGCAAATAACTCGTATTTTTTAGTTGTTAAGTAAATACATTTTTTAAATTAAAGCACGATTTCCTTCAAAATTCAAATTAAGATTATATATCTAATACTAATTAAAGAGAAAAAAAGATGATTAAAAAGAGAGGAGGAATAACATTGTCTTGATATTTAATCTTGTTTTTAACACATTTTTAACAATTTTTAACAAATTGTTAACATATTATTACATTTAATGACACATCACTGAAACAAAGCTGTCATTTCACCTCATGAAAAGTACGTGCTTATTACACACTCTTCATTAATGTTTGGATATATAAACAGGAATGAATAAGTGCAGAATATCTAATGAAAATAAATCACATGTCTGAATATTCGACTATAAAAATAAAGTAGCAAAGCATAAACACTATTTTCTGTATCAAACACATTTAAAAACAATTCATAGCCTAAATACCTTAATGCTTTATCCTTTGTGTGGTGTAATTTAGATAGGATGGTGATATTCTAATGGGTTCACTTAATGAGTGGCCAGGAGCATAGGAATGAGATCTCCGCATAGATAGAACGCTTAAAATTGAAATCATCGTCATTTAAAGATATGTTCCGGAATGCGAATATATTTAAATTATTCCGACTCAATTAAATCTGAACAAAAACAATGCTAACGTGCATAGCTGTATATTAACTCCACCTTGAAATATTTACTGATATTATCGACATTTCAAATTTACAAATTTCTGGGCCACAAACGTTGAAAGATATAAGTCGATTTTTTTAAACAAAAAGAATGTTAAACAGACATCTGCTTGATAGGCACCTGTAAGAAATAATTTTTTGCATTTTGAAAAAAAAAAATGGAGTCATTAATAAAATTTATCATTTCTTTGATATCCTTCGTCGGAATATCTTTCGAATATGGTAAGTAGCTTTTAATATATATTAATGACAAATTTTATGAATATGTTTTTAAGTTACTTGTATTTTTAATGATTTTTTTTATTATCTATTCTTCAAAAAAAAAAAAAAATAGCATTATCCAACTCCATAACAGATTAATTCTACGTTCGATAAAAAAAAATGTTAACTGAAACCAACCAAGGGTAGGCATTTATGATTTCATAGAAGATGTATCTTTATATATCTGTTTCAAGTAATGATTTGTTAAATGTTGGTCGTTTTTCAATGTCACAATACCAATTTACAAAAATGTACCTATAATGTAAGAGTCATCAGAGAAAAATATTATTTGTGTGCTCAGGAATTCTAGAAATTTATATTGGAATAAAAGACGATAAAATTGATGTAAAATTTTCAAAACTATTAAGTAGGGTTAAATACTCCTGAACTAATGTTGTTTTTATTCAAATATCTGTCATGATATTCTAGAGCAGAACTTAGCCTTAGAAAAGCATGCTATCATGAGCTCACGCGCACATTTTTGGAGTAAACCGGAACTAGCAAACGATGGTGACGTCAGCCAGGACGAAGTGAAATGTACACAGACTTTAACGAACGCAACTCAAGCGTGGTGGCAGGTGGATCTGTCGGAGACGAGCATCTTGTACATACACATCACCTATGCTAAAAATAGTGAGTTTTCTTACATGAAAATAATTTCGTTACTTTTTAACTTGCAAAATAGGCTATCATTTAAAAAAGGTCTTACAAAATTATTTCAAGAGCATTTTAATCAAGTACAATTGAACGTGCAGCTCTTAAAAGCAAAGTCCGAAAGTACTGTTGACTTTAAAATATGAAACATGGTTTTATTTTATCGAAGGAAAAGTCAAATAACGTTACATTTTGGAGATAAATATCTATGAAAGCTGTTTAACTGAAATATTTGATTGAGATGTGCTTTCTTATATCAACAAAGATTTAAACCACCATGACGTGCATTACTATTACTAAATTTGCCTATTCGAGGCAAACAATTTAAAGGCACCTCTATTTAGAATTTTCTCTTCAGGTGCTGACACAATGGCAGGATTTTCTGTATATATTTCTAATGACGAAATTAATTTTCGTAACGGACATCTTTGTTATAATCACAACGCCTCTACTCTTCCGGAACTGTATATGGAGATAAACTGCAAAGTTCATGGAAGATTTCTTACGTTCTACAATGAACGACTTCCAGGTGTTAAATACCCGAATGGTTATTCCCCAACTGCAGTGATTCAACTATGTGAAATCACTGTTACAGGTAAGCTATGTAAAGGCTTTATTTAAAATTAATAGGCTCTAGGTGTCATGCCCCTGTCATTCCGTCCGTCATTCCGGCATATTTTTCCGGATTCTTTTTTTTTTTTTGGTTGTTGCTTTGTTTGTAGATCGATAATAAGCTGATTTTTGGTATGTTTCTATATGTTGATGACCTAGAGATCAAGTCTGAGTTTCACCTTCATTGACACATTTGTAGGAACGTTATTAATCCTAGACTTTGAAATTTTCCAAATTTTACTGTTTTTTTTCTTTCTTTTTTCACTTTTTGAGTTACTTGTAGATTATTATCTGATGTTTGGTACATGGGTTTTTAAATTAATGACTTACAGATCAACATCGAGTTTCATGTTGATTGACCCATTGAAAGCAGTTATAACCCTTACACTTTGAAAACTAATTTTCTCTGACTTTTCCTCACTGTAAATGTGCCGTCACGGTAGTTCAGTCGGTAGAGCGCTCGCTTTGTGATCGGAAGGGTGTGAGTTCGAATCTCGACCGCAAATGACCTAAGTCGATAAAATATGGCCCTGGGTACCGAGACTAGGTCAAAATTTGCAGCTCTCCACCGGCAAGTGGTGTTATCTCTATATGAGTGAAAATTCTCGAATGGGACGTAAAACAACATACAATCAATCAATGTCAGATAATAAGCTGAGTTTTGGTATGTTAATGACACACATTAAATTCAAATTATTTTTGTAAATTGACCTCTTTTCCTAAGGGTAATGCCTACAACTTTGAAGTTTTGATATTTTCAATGTGGTTTTTTTTCGCTGTGCCTAAAGGTAATTTGTTGATTTTTAATTAGTGTCTTTATATTGAAGATCAATTCAAGATCAATATTGAAGATTGAAGTTTGAGTTTTATGTTGATTAACTCTTTTCCCCAAAACATATAATTTCTTTTCCTTTTTGAAAAAAAAATCCATTGGTTTTAATTTTCGGGGGTGGGGTGGGGGTTGATGGGTGGGTATTATGTTGCTAATTGATCATTTTCATGCAACTAAAGTATGTTGTGGTATTGACAACTACATTGTAATTCAAATACTTGGACTTTCAAATATTTAAAACTTCCTTGTTATCTGCAAGGGTTTTCGTGTGACGTTGACACATTGAGTTTTATATTCGTTCAAACTTTTCTTCCACCAAAGATTGCTATTAAATCTTATAATTCTCCACAGTCAACAGAACTATGTATCTTTTTTTACCTTTGCATATAACTGAAAAAAATCAACCTCTTGTTTACAAATGTACTGGTAGAATATTTCATATTTTTAGGTTGTGAAAAAGGCAGAGGAGGTTTTGTGTGCACTCCTTGTTCTCAGAAATGTCGCGAAGGAATCTGTCATATAATAAGTGCAAAATGTATCGAGTGTTATGACGGGTACTACGGGGCAGACTGTGACAAAGGTATCATTTTCACAAAAAAACTAGTATCTATTGAAGAAGTTCAGATTAGACAGTGCGAATGTATATGAATTGTATTTACATATAAAAGACCTCATGTATCAATTTATTTAAGCATTATGTAAATCACTTAATATGCTACGGACATTTTCAAAGATATATTGTAGTTAAGGTGTATTTACTTTCTTCAAAGGCTGTTGTTTGATTAATTTACGTTGATTTTGTAGATTTTGAAGGGAAAAAAACCTTGATATGATTTGTTTGAAGGCTAGTTGGTTTTATTTTATAAGTAGTGAAGTTTTTGCAGAGAATTGATCGCTTAATTGTGAGGCTTGGCCCAACAACGAAAACAAAAAAATGATGTTAAAAATTATTCGAGCACAGTGGTGATATAATATATAGTATCATTACATATAGGAAAGCAATATCGTAAACTAATGTGGGATTTGCTTAAGTAGAAAATAATACGAGTAAAAAAATAATAGAAATATATAATCAATGCATGTAAAGTAATCCATTTATTCGATATTTTGTCAAGAGTCAACTTTGGATCTCAACATTAAAAGGTAATTAGGATGTAAAGTAACCCTTCAGAATGCTACCTGTTGTTATATATTAGTAAAAAAAAAAACTGATAACGATTAAGAAAATGTAATGATTCTACACCCATGCTGATAAAAAATATAACATGACGCGAGACTGCGCCATTCAGTCGACTGATTGGAATGCTTACTGAGTGATCTTTTCATGAAATCTATGGCATAGTCATCCTGTGGATTCCTTTAATTTGGGAAATTTCAATGACTTTTTCTTTTAAGGTTAATTGTGTTCTTCTTATTTCTACACTGTTCTAAATGCAAAAATAGTGCCTGTAGATAATTTATTTCCCTTTTTCAGTATGTAGTAACTACACATATGGATACAACTGTACGGAGCGATGTGGGAAGTGTGCAAATAACGTCATATGTGACCATGTGAACGGAACATGTGCGGAAGGATGTCTTCCCGGATGGACAGAACCATTTTGTAATTCGTGTGAGTAGCCTTTCTATAAGCCTTTAGTTCAGTATAATAATATATTTAAATGATTAGGCCAATGAATTGATTGATTTTCTCATTGTAAATTTTATATTGAAATCTGATGAAATTTTTCAGCTACTCAATTGCAAGCAAAATATTCAACAAGGCTTGTTACCTTTTGTTAAAGAGTGTTGATTTCTGTAAAAAAAATAACAGAAAAAAATGTCTGAATATTTCAGCTTGCCCATCGGGCTTTTACGGACACAAGTGTGCGACAGCCTGTAGCAGTGGTTGTAGGAAATCAGGACAGTGTGATCCTATTGATGGACGATGTATCGGCGGCTGCATGGCCGGGTGGAAAGGGAAACAATGTACCGAAAGTAAGAATTCATAATTGATTCTTTAGAAATTTATTATTCAACGAATAAGATTAAAATGTTAAGGATAAAAAAAGGAAAAACAGAATTTATTGATGGTAATTTTAAAGAAAAAGCTCTAAAACAATATTATGTAAGCTACGCATTGATGATTATGTTCTTCAAATTCAGAAAAATGTTAAATACCAATTGCAATATGCATTTCTTTCAAATCTCTCTTATTTATTTTCAATCACAATGTTACGTACTGCACAAGGAAACTGAAGAGCCCTTATACGTTTACCTGTCTAAATTAGTTATATATAAATCGTACACTGTAGCTCAGTCGGCAGAGCGCTCGCTCTGTGATCGGAAGGTCTTGCGTTCGAATCTCGGTCGCGCCTGACCTAAGTTGATAAAAAAATAGGCAGCAACTGTTCTTTTGCCAAGCTCTCGGCACTTTGAAGTAAAATTGCGGATCTTTCGGATGAGACCTTAAAAACCGAGGCCCCGTGTCACGGCATGCGTTGGCACGATAAAGATTCCTCACTGTTCAATTGCCTTGAGTGCCTAGTATAGGTCTAAATTTGAAGCCCTTCACCGGTATATGGTGACGTCTCTATATGAGGGAAAAATTCTCAAAGGGGATGTAAAACAACATACAATCAATAATAAATCTTATACGTATTTAAAGTTAAGAGCGATGTTTCTCTGAAACAATGAGAATGTTACCATTTAACAAAATATGTGTTTAAATCAAACAACACTTTGCCAAAATGTAAAGCTATTATCATCATTTCTAAAGGTCTAATTTAAATTGAGTTTCTTATTTCTGAATAAGTTCGAAATGGTTAAGGCGTTATTGCTTGAATAAAAGAATTATCATTGTTCCTAAAATTAAAAAAAAATGCATGAAAATGTATGATATTTCAAGGTACAGACCGGTCCAGCCTTGTTGAAGAGGACACAAATACTGCAGCGATAGCTATCGGTGTAATCGTCGGAGTCATCGTCATTATCATCGCTGTTATCGTCATTATCATTTTCATCAGGTAGCTTTATCAATGACAGTTTCATGTTTTCTTTTAATTTGTTCGGACCTTATATAGAAGGATGCAAAAACAAAAGAATATGAAAATGACTGTTACTTCTGTAAAATACTGAAAAATCTGCGAGTAAATTTTGTCATCAAAGTGATTTTAGAAACGTAGATTTAAAAAGGTCAGAAGATCAATTGAAGTTGTTACCTTTTTTTGTCAGACTTCCCAATCCAAGTTTATATTTAACTGGTTTTTACTTTTTCAGATTCATTCAACGGTCAGATTCACGCATAATTGCAAGAGAGAAGAAATAAGAACAACAGAATCATTTTTTCTTCTATGAGTTTGAATTCGTTCAGAAAATTTAAAATGAGAAAAAAAATAATATACACATATTCATTGTTTGAGAGAGAGAGAGAGAGAGAGATTTAATGATGGCTCAATCAAAGAGACTTTATTCTATCATTCTAGCTCACACAATCTTCAAATTTAAATTTTATAGTACTGGAAGAAGTTTATTTCATTTTTTATTTAAATTTATTTTTCCCTATATATCTTTACATGTTGGAAGACGTAAAAGGAAGATGTACACATTATCTTTTTTTAAGAAATTGATAACGTAGATAAATACAATTATAACGTGTATATACTAATGTGTATAAAATAAATGTACGGACTATAAAATCATATTTTATACTGTAAGTTAACCATTGTTATCTAGAGAAATTAGGCTTTTATTTGATAACTTTTTTTTTTCTGATTATAAGAACAGTAAATAAAACATTTATAGTACATCTGTAAAATTTGTAAAAAAAAAGATTTTCATAATTAGGGGAGCAGGAAGAACAAATTGTTGTCATTTTGGCAATGTGCCAACGTCCCTGTGTATTATACATTTAAGGTATGCCCCTCGTGAATGTGGTTATATCAACATATTTTTAGATGTATATTTTAGATACTCATATAGCAAGACTCAAAATCTCAAAGAAAATTGGGACGTCAGTGTGCATCTTACTGATCAACGGTACAATTAAGTTGACCTTTTTGAACTTCAATTGTAACTCTTAGATTGATTACTTTAATCATTCTCGTATTTTATCGGATGTAATCATGACAATAAATATAGTCTTATTTTACGTAAAAAAAGTTGAATAATATTTATCATAGAAAAAAAAATCATGCAAATCAATGCGCATAAATTATTGTGTAACCCTTTTTGCACAAAAGTATGATATTTGTGGTATTAAAAATCTATGTAAGCAATAAAATATTTTCTTATATCAAATTTTTATGACTCAAGGGCTGTTTGGTTGGAAGTATCATGTAGTTTGAAATAATGAAAGAAAAAGTCCAGATCAGTGATGTACATTTTGAGATATTGGTCAAAATATGTATCTTGCAGTCAAAAAACAGTGTTAAGTTAATCTTGATTTCTTTAATATATTTTCATTTCGTGGCGAACTATGTTGAGTGAATCTGTAAAATTTGTTTTAAAACTATTAATTGAAATACCCCCCCCCCCCTCCGAATGTTTTTATGACTTTGTTAGCAGGTTTTTTTTAATAGAATGTTGTATAATTTGATTTGCTTAATTCAAATATCTTATAAAAATGAATTCCCTAACAAACATTTACTAAAGTTAACTATAGGTAACTAGAGTTTACTATAGTTAACTGTAGTAAAAACTTCGAAAGCTTTGATTTACTACGAAACTTTATTGTGGAACTTTTTTGAGATTTCAGAGCTTAAAATCTCTTAAATTCGATAACGGTGATGTAAAATTTTGAAATAAAATTTGCAAATCGAGTAATAGTTCAATTTAATATAAAATTTTACATGTATGAACTGGTGAACATAAGTTATCAATTAACAATCTGAAATCCATAGTAAAAAATACTTTAAATTACTATAGTAAACATTTTAATTTACTATAATTGTTAAACTTTGATACTATAGTAAACTATAGTATTTTTGTTAGGGTTGTAATAAATAGTTTTGAAGTTAAACGCACTGACTTTTTCATAAAAGCTGACCAGGGACATATGTTAAAACTTCTTTTTTCTTTTCTTTTTTTTTTTCTAATTAAGAGTTGTGAGGTTTTAATATTACATGTAAATGTAGAGAATGGAACTTCTTCTCTAAGTATTGACAGTTTTTAGCTCTACTGGTCAGAGACCAGAAGAGCTTATGCGATAGTAAGGTGTCCGGCGTCCGTCTGTCTGTCTGTCTGTCTGTCCGTCTGTCTGTAAACAATTTTTCAAAATGCTACTCCTCCTACAGTTTTGGTCTGATTTCAATATAACTTGGCACACAGGTAGACTACACTAAGATACATAACTTAGTGCATCGGTTTTTGATTTGGATGAGCGGTGTTGCCATGGTTACTAAAAATAGAAATTTCTGTGAAATTCCTTTAAAACCCTACTCCTCATACAGTTTTGGTCTGATTTCAATATAACTTGGCACACAAGTAGACTACACTAAGATACATAATCTAGTGCATCGGTTTTTGATTTGGATGAGCGGTGTTGCCATGGTTACTAAAAATAGAAATTTCTGTGAAATTCCTTTAAAACCCTACTCCTCATACTGTTTTGGTCTGATTTCAATATAACTTGGCACACAAGTAGACTACACTAAGATACATAATCTAGTGCATCGGTTTTTGATTTGGATGAGCGGTGTTGCCATGGTTACTAAAAATAGAAATTTCTGTGAAATTCCTTTAAAACATTACTCCTCATACAGTTTTGGTCTGATTTCAATGTGATTTGGCATACAAGTAGCCTCTATTAAGATTCATAATTTAGTGCATCGGTTTTTGATTTCGATGGATGGTGTTGGCCTGGTTACTAAAAATAGAAATTTCTGTGAAATTTCTTTAAAATGCTACTCCTCCTACGGTTTTGGTCTGGTTTCAATATAACTTGGCACACGAGTAGACTACACTAAGATACATAATTTAGTGCATCGGTTTTTGACTTCTATGAACGATGTTGCCATGGTTACTAAAAATAGAAATTTCTGTGAAATTCCTTCAAAATGAAATTCCTCCTACAGTTTTGGTCTGGTTTCAATATAACTTGGCACACAAGTAGACTAAACTATGATACATAATTCAGAGCATCAGTTTTTTTTATTTCGATGAACGATGTTGCCATGGTTACTAAAAATAGAAATTTCTGTGAATTTCTTTTAAAACGCTACTCCTCCTTCAGTTTTTATTTGATTTCAATTTAACCTGGCACACAAGTAGTCTGTATGAAGATATATAATTCTATTTATTGCTGCATGTTGCAAAGTTTCGAATCCAAGTGCTACTTTTTCTTTGTTACATGTATATGTACAGACCAGTAGAGCTACAGTCTCATCAGAGACTTCTGGTTTTTAGCTCTACTAGTCGGAGACCAAAAGAGCTTGTGAATTGGTGAGATGTCCAACCAACGTCTTTCAAACTTTCAGTCTTCCTGTTAATTTTTCAAAACACATCTCCTCCTACATTTTAGCCCAGTTTCAGCAATACAGCACACACGTTTACTTATCTCAGATACCTTATTTTTAATATTGGTCTAAGACTTCATCAAATGGTGTTGCCATGGCCTTATAAAAGAAGTATTTCTTTAAAATTATTCAAAATACCACTCTTCCTGCAGTTTGATTATATTTGTTACCTCTTGGTACATATGTAGTATTTCCTAAAACGTTTTTGTTCTAATATATATATATATATATTTCTTCCGACAAACGTTGTTAAAAAAGTCTTAGATACGTAATTTTCTTTTTGGATTTTTCATTGCGACAAATGGAATTGCCAGGGTTACAAAAATAGAAATGTCTGTGCAATTCTTCCGCCTACAGTTTAAATATGATTTCAGTAAGATTTGTACCCACATAAACTATACTGAAATAAATATTTGTATTAATTGGTATTATTTGATTTCAATTTTTGATGTTGCAAGGTGTTAGTTTAAATATAAATTGCTAAGAAGTCCTTTCAAATGAAAACTCCTCCCACAGTTTTGGCCGATTTCAGTTAGATTTGGTACACAAGTAGTCTATATTTACTAAAATGCATTGTTCCATATCACTTGTACACATCAGTATATTTTTACAGTCGTACAGTGTCGTCAGAGACCTCTGGCTGTGTGTGTATGATTATGCAGTTTAAAAGAACCTCCGCTATACAGATGAATGTTTTGGTGCTTTGTTGATGTGTTCATGTTTTTTTTATACTTTCATTATTTTTTTCTAACAATGCAATGTCTGCAAACAACAAACAAACGTAGAGATACGACCCCCCCCACCCCACTCCCCCTTTGGAGATATGTTTTCTCCCTCTCTCTATCTTTAAATCTCAGGTCTGATTATCTCGAAACTTACCCACTCTCGAAGCAGCATTCATTTCTACCGTACTCGCACTGGGTATTTATCTACCAATTGATTGATTTCTATCGTATCTGGCTTATTTACTTTACATTGCTATATCACTTATCCTAAATGTATGTATTCTGGCAATATGTGCTACTTTCATTATCCATCTTTTAAAACTATTATATTACAGTATAGATTAAAAAAGTGTCAACGTGTCAAGAATGTAATCGAGATATATTCATTAGCTCGTTTAGTACAAATCATAATTTTTGGAACTATGTGCAAATTTGAAGAGTTAGGAAGAGAAGGATGTCGATTGCATCATTCAAACTAATTATCCCATCTTAACATTTTACTAATACATTGGATATATTTTTACCTTTTAAAATATATGTTACTTCAAAGGAATGTTGTCATGCTCTTTTTTGGAAGCATAAAGTAAAACATTAACTCGGAAGTAAGTAGAGAAAAAAATTATAAAAAAGTTGTGACAAATTAAATCCTCAACATATTCAAGGCAACTTCAGTATGGGCACCTATACAATGTTTTGCTTCATTGTATTTTGCAAATCAATCAGAAGAACAAACGCTTACGGTAAGATTTTTTTTTTATTCTTATAGAAAATTTTGGACACGAATCACATTTTAAATATGGGAAATCAAATATTTCGTTTTAAATGCCATATAATATATAGTAAATGCCAAAAAAATATGAACCGTTAACAAGGGATGCTTACTCCTCCTAGGCACCTCTAGAATTTCCAGTGGGACCTTTTATTTTTATTCTTTTCTTTTTTGCCCTCTTCACATATTCATATTGTTTATAGATTTTTTGAGATCCATCACTCAAGTTATCTTTGACTTTTACTTTCTAATCAAATGGCATCGTATATTATTCTTAAGTTTTTTTTTATTATCTTATAGAGTTCTTGGCTTTTGAGAGACCGGTGAGTGTAAGCTCAAGATACAACAATAAATACTTTGCTCCAAGTAATGCAGTGGACGGTGACCGGAGTACTGACCTATTGAAATGTACACTCACAGGCTTCGATCAGAAAGAAGCGTGGTTAAGGGTGGACCTCGGCTCAAAGAAAAATATCGAATCGATATTAATTTTGCATGGAGGTTGTAAGTATTTAAGACAACATTTCTTTTATGATGTAAAATATACATGTACATGTATGTAATGATTCACTTCCCT
Organism: Saccostrea echinata; assembly: GCF_033153115.1. Lineage (NCBI taxonomy): Eukaryota > Metazoa > Mollusca > Bivalvia > Ostreida > Ostreidae > Saccostrea > Saccostrea echinata. Next base: position 2,713,163 of record NW_026889807.1, on the reverse strand, counting down.
TATTTTCTCTGCTGAAGCAATATTTTTAATAAATCTCTAGAAATCATATCCCTCGCAATAAAGATAGTTATAGAAATGTTTGGTTCATGTCGTCACAATCCTCGGAATATTTTATTTGATATCAAAAAACGCTCATTCATGATGATATGTATGTTCGATAAGTAACGATCATGTAGAAATGCACCAGTATTTTCTTTAATTTTAAACCATCGTGGTTAACTAAACATACACTTCTGTATGTGTAAGGGGTATGTTTATATGTAAAGAATTGTCAAATATTTATATATTTTTTTTAAATTTAATAATATGAATTGTATAAGTCAATACAGACATATTTTTTTGCAGTGGGTCTTGATGCATCTCCAATTAGCTCTACTAGTTCGGGTGTACTTCCAGACTCTGACGGAACTGGAACTGTTTTTCTCAGGGATAATGGAGAGATTTGTGGGGAGAACCTTGGTACGAGAGACGCAATGGTTATCTGTCTGATATGGGGATTTTTACCGTAAGTAAACTATTTCATTTGTTAGCCTACTGGTCGCACTTCGAGGATATAAACAATTATGAAGTGGTAAAGTATATTTCGTCTGTCTATTTAATAATATTCCAAAATGGGACTTTGTTTTCTTTTCTTCCAAATTCAATAAAACTTTGAACATAAATAGATTACATGATAATACTTGGTTCTCTGCACATGTTTTTTTTTCCGGAAAAGTAACATTTCTGTAGAATTGTTGTTAAAGGCTTCTCATCCTGTCAAGTTCTCGTCTTATTTCTATGTTTAAATAATGTAGTCAGAACATTAAGAAACATGATTCCCCTTATACTGATTTTGATTTTGAAGACGATAATGCCATTACCATTTAAAAAAAAAGAAATTTCTTTGAAATCTTTTCAAAACACACTTTCTTCTATAAACTAATTCTGGTTTTAATAAAATTTGGTACACATGTACATTACAGTAAGATAAAAATACATTTTTATGTATAAATCTTTCAAATATATACTATTCCCTCTACATATTTGGTCTGATTTTAGTTTAACTTGGAGTACAGGTATAATGTATCGCGTTTCATACTAACACTATATATGTGTTTACATGTAATATGGATGCACTATGTTGCAGTGATTAACAGAATATCCTTTGTGATATTATATATCATAACACTATAACTTCAATACTTATTTGGACTAATTTCAATAAATGTTGATATACTTAAGACACAATTATTTCTATAAAGATATGTTGGAGTATTGGTACAAGTTTAGAAAACAGCTGATCAGGTACATAATTTTCGAATATAAAACTAAGTGTTTGCAGTACTGGTACTACATTTTCCTTTCTTAGTTATTCATTCTAAGAGATCTTATAACATTGTCCATTCAGTATTTGTGTTGTTTACTCTCTATTATAGTCTCAGTAGATGTTTTTGTACTCAACATAGCAAAGATTTAATATCAATAATAAAGTAATGTATCCTGAAGTTTTGGCGTATGTTTTCAAGAAGGCAGGTAAAAATGGTATTTTTGGATTTTTTTGAAGGTCAAGGTCATAAAAATGTATACGCTGTAAATTTTGAATAATTAATTACCCGGATTAGAAATTTAAATAAACGATAAAAGTAAGATATGTCTGTGGACAAAAATAACTATGACAATAAAAAGATCTATGCATTGTTGCAGAGATTATCCATCACACAGAATAGTGAATACGTCTTCCAGAATTATACTAAATGACCCCAACTGTAAGGGAGATGAAGTCAGCATCAATGAATGTCCAATGGGAGGACAAAACTGTACTTCCGGTGAATCAGTGTCGGTAAAATGTAATAGTAAGCCATGCTCTTTTATTTCTTTTTATTTTCGTTTCCTGGGTATTTAGTAAATGACATTTCATTCTGCTCGCTGTAACAAAAACGATTTCTGAAGTATGATTTTGTATGAGGGTAATTAAAGTACATGAAGCTTTTTTCACAATTCATTAATTAACAATCGTGTTTTTGATAGAAGGAAGTACCTTTGCTGGTTTCTCTGTATATATATCTGATACAGAAGACTGGAAATCTGGACAGGTTTGTCATCATCATGAGATTGATGTAATACCAAGCAATACAATATCCTTCCCCTGCATCTCTTCCGGTCGTTACGTCACTGTACACAACTCAAGGAACTCGACTCAATTTCCATCTGTGTCCGAGTTTGCATATATCAATATTTGCGAAATAAATGTTGCAGGTAATTTTTTCTTTTTATTCCTCGGAAACGGAATTCGGATTTGAATTCGGGGGCATATAGCTTTTTATCTGTCATTCTGTTGTCTGTTCGTCTTCAAAAAAATTAATCTTGTCATAACTTTCTAAATGATGGGCTTTCAAATTTCCCTTATATATTCAGTGTGATAACACCTTTCTTTAGGTCAGATATTTGATGTCCGGATCTTGAACATTGAGTTTGACCAACTTTTGCCAACCTTTGACATTGGCCATAACTTGAATGGTTGGTGCTAGGGCTTTCATATTTCACATATTTATTTCTAGTTTAGGACCTTTCCTTGGGTGTCATCTTAACTGACCTTCGAGTTTGAGAAAAAAAGCTAAAACGAATTAAAAACAAGGACTACACAGCAAAAACAAATTAAAAGTAAAAAGCACAACGCAAATAATTATACTAATTAAAACATAAAGAAAAGATAAAGAAAATGAATAATAAAAAAAAAAACAAAAAAAAAAAAAAAAAAAAAAAAACAAAAAAAAAAAAAAAACTGAAATAAGAATATATGTTTGGCAAAACGAAATTTGAGAGTAAGATAATGATACAATTTGGGGAAGAAATCTAAAGTCTGTGGATAATTAGCTTTATTTTTATCTACGTGCATTAATATACGGAAGTACGATATGTTATTAACTCTAATTTGGTGGAAAGATAAGACCAAATGTTTGAGAGAGAGAAATACCCTATGGGCTATCAGATTTGTACAAAGGGAAACATTCATTAAGTCATTCTAAATTTATATAGAGTTTGAATGAAGTATTTCCTCGTTTAACATATCTTGTCATCAGTGTGCATTTTTACTTTATTGATATGCATTTACAAACAAGGATACAAAATCCCTATTTCTATTTATAGAAACATATATCTAATCATGCAAGAACAGAATGTTGTAAAGGTTTCTCAAAAATGCTCTATATTATTAATAAAAACCACCAGCTCTGGAATTGTACATTTGAATAATCCATCTCTAGTTGACGTAAATCGTTCTTTTTCCTCAGCGGTATACGGTAACGTCTCTATATGAGTTAAAAATTCTCCAATGGGACGTAAAACAATATACAATCAATCAATCAATCCTTTCCTTCATAATGAATGTTTATCTTGTTGTAACGCAAAAATTTTCAAAGATGTTAAACCTCTAAAAACATCACACTGTCTTACATGTAAGCTAAGCTCAGAGAATTTTTTTTTCTTTCTTTTTTTTGATGAATGTTGTTTTTTCTACTATGTGTATGCAGGGAAGATGTATACATATTCTTGAAGTCGGAACACAGTTAAATGAAATTCAAACATATCATTTAAAATTATGGTACAATTCATATCTTAAATTTCATTATAATCTTTTACATTTGAGAACCAATTGCATTAAATAAGGAGAAGAGCAAATACTGTATATAAATTTCATATAACTGAATTTTCTTTGGAGTAAGTAATGTTCCTTTTCAACATCCTTATCTGACAGAACTGAAAAAGAGGCATAATCCACTCTTTTCTTACGTATTTCTAACATCTGAAATAGGAGTGCAACACTTAAAAACAAGACTTTATTTTAGACTTTCATACCTAGTTAATCTCCAAGAGTTGAACAATGTAGAAACTTTTGGAATCGTTATTAGGGCTTTGAAAATAAAATTCTTTCAAAAAACATGCATGTATTTTCGACGAATTTTTACAGGTTGTGATTTTGGTTTTTATGGAGGAGAGTGCTCTAGGTGTCCTGAAAATTGCCTAAATAATAACTGTCATGTTCAGACAGGTGTGTGTTTTGGCTGTGAAGAAGGATACAAAGGTCCAACATGTACTACAGGTACATTAAATATTGCACATTTCCCTATAGTTCTACAAGGAGGTTGCATTATTTTTCCCCTTTGGATTCATAAAAAAGGAAAATAATAGCTAAATAAGGTTTTTTTGTTTTATGTGAACAATGTGCAGTTGTTGCAAAGTTATTGGTGACAGCATACACGAACTATCACGCAAGATTGAACGGGACACACGAACAATCCCAGGACTCTAACTGGCGACTAATTAAGTCTCCATGGCGCCGGAAAAAATGCTAGGTGCCTCAAATTTTTGTATAAGTCGCCATAGTGGAAACCATTTTAAATTGATTTGGCGATCATCAAATTCCGAAACTATAAATATTTTTAACATATATTTTTAAGAAGAAAAAGAATTTTTACAATTACAATAGATCACCCCGCCCTTCCTGAATAATTGGATGAGTCAGTATGTCTAAATTGGCGCCTAAGAAAAAAATTGCCTGGCGACTAAAAATTTGCATTGGCGACTCATTTTTGTTTATTAGGAGCCAGCTGGCGCCTAAATTTTAGAGGTCTCCTAGAGACAATAATCCTTTACGCACACGATTCTACACTTTACACGACATGCCATGTTTTATTCACCGACTTAGTTTTTATATAAGAATTGATTATTTTCTTTTTGTATAGATATACCTTTCCGATGTATTGATATAAAATATCTATACTACGATAATCAGTGAACATAATTATCATCAGAATAAAAATAATCTATTTTAATACTCGTTTAGAGGAAATGAATTATTTAATGTCTTGAAAGATAATGAAATGGGTGTGAAATATGTATTGTCATAAGCAATTATAAGACGATTAAACCCGATTCAAACACAATCTCTCAAGTTACTTGAACAATCATGCACATTACAAGAACGATTCCTCACAACTGTTTTGTCAACATTAACGTTGCAGCCACTGTACAATGAAAGAATAGCTCTTTTTTATTTTATTTTAATGCAACACACAAGAATAAGTTTATTTTTCTATGGGATTAAAGCTTATTTTTGAAAATCTCATCTAGAATGTCCTGCCGGTCAGTACGGACAGAATTGTTCCCTTGCGTGTGGACGCTGTCGTAACAGAACATCATGTAACAATATAAACGGGGCTTGTCCAAATGGATGTTCCGCCGGCTGGAAGGGAAGAAAATGTAATCTAGGTATGTCTAGATTTCAAAGTCTTTCATAGACCGAACAACGTCTACTAATAATTAACTTTACTGTGACATCCTTATCTGGCATTGTTCTTCGAATCTTTATGCAAAATGTTTTGTCGGCTAATGTTCTACTGGAAATTGTTTGCCAAAGTGCCTTGGCTATTTGCTTCAAGACCAAAATAAATTCCTTTTGAAATTTTAGGCACAGGCGAGGAAAAATTGTCATACAGAAGCTGTATCATAATCTATTCTATTAAAATGTCTGATAACAATCGTATTTTATTTGACATACATGTAGTTTTCATAGTATTTCCTATATCATCTCTGGAAAAAAAAAAAAAAAAAAAAAGTAAAAATATGGTTAAATCTTAAGGCATAAAATCGTTTCTTTTTAGAATGTGAATACGGATACTTTGGTCCTGAATGTAACAATTCATGCAACATTCCGAACTGCAAAAACAGTACCTCTTGTGATGGCATTACTGGGGAATGTCTTGTCGGCTGTGTTGATGGATGGACAGGAATAACGTGCAATGGTAAAGTTCATTTATTAATATCATACACGTTAAAAATTACTTCCTTGTTTTTTTGTTTTTGTTTTTTTTTTTTTTTTTTTTTGGGGGGGGGGGGGCTGAATCTACATTAAAAGTACATCAAGTAGCCACCATGTTGTGGGGAGGGGGGCTATTGATTCTCATATGGTATTTAAAAACGGTATGAATCTTTTATTTTGATTGTCCAAAGATCTGCAAATAATTTAAAGCATAATCAGTTTACCGCCAGTTATGTTTTCTAGTCTTCAAAAAGAGAAACAATGTTCCCTTCTCTTTTGTTATTTTGCTTGATCCTACAAAGGGACACAGCTCGTTTTAAATTGGATTGAACAATTGCAAAAACGAATAAATAATGCATAATCTTACTGTGCTCTTTACATCGTAATAATTCAGCATTCCGCTAAAAGGTCTCTTTTGAAAAGTGTTTTTCTTAGTGAAAATATTTCCAAAATATGGTATTCAAAGAAAGATATCTGTTTGAATGATTTAAAATCTTTATGCTTTGCCAATTACCATATGCCTTTATTTAAAAACTTTATTTTTTTCAGAGTTCAATGATATAGTAGTTTATATCATCGCCGGTTCATTATCATCGGCCCTTATCGTTATCTTGGTCGTCGTTATTTCGGTTACACTCATCCGGCGAAAGCCTTGCCATAAAAAAGGGAACAATTATGAAACGTCATTAGAAAAAAGTGAAAATAGAGTATATGATCATATTGTGAAATTTAGGATAAGTAAGAAAAAGGAGAAAAGTCAGACACATTACATGGATATCTCCATAGGAGATATCATTTCGAGATCTTAGTACTTGAATGTAAAACACCAAAAATAAAATTATTGTAGTTTTCCTTTGACTATGTAACCAAATTTTGACATATTGAAAACAATCTGAGTTGTCATTTTTGAAATCGGCATCCAAATATATTGTAGCATGAGGTTGTAATTAGATGTACCTTTGTTGTATAGCAACTTTTAAATTCAATGAATAATTATCTTTGTGCTATTATAATTTAAATTCTAATTTACATGTATATAAGTGACATAGGGGTTGAAGTTTTTTTCCATGTTGTTGATAGAGAAATACACAATGAACGTGTTTTAGCTGTTTTTGTTTGTTTTCTCAAGATATCTTTTATGAAGAAAAAATTTGTTCTTAATGTATATACAGATGTATTTCTTTAAATTTGGTGTTTAATACCTTCTTTACACTAATGAAAAAAATGTTGTTTGAACTGTGAGGAAATTATATAGCATACAGGAAATCATATTAAAATTATATATTTCATTTTTAGCATAAGGTGGGTGACTTTTTTATCCAAAAGAAAAATCTTCATAGACAAAAACAAAATCGTGTTTGTCTGTTTATGAACAAACAAATAAAGTTATAAATTTTATTCTATCTTGGTCTTAGATAATGTTTCGGGTACTTGAATTAATTACATACAAATTTTTTAATACAGTGTAGATTGCGATTTATTCTATTTCACATGGAATGGTGAATCAGTCTACCCTGAAATTCTAGTGCAGTGTAAAGAGGGTCCTTAATATATTCATATCTTTTACTTTAGTTAGTAAAAAATAACTTTAGTGTTAAAATATATGTATAAAATAATATGTTGACGGTGCGACTGTTAGGGCGAGCGCAGATGCCTAAATTCAGTTTTATGTAGATCGGGCTCTTCAAATCGCACGTGACATTTAGTACGTCTAGAGTTTGACGTCATATGACGTCGCTTGTAAGTTGCATTACCAAAACGAAGTCTGAACAGTGCTAATTTTAAAAAAGAAGGCTTAATCTACTATTTATCTACTTTACATCCATCAAATCAAGGTGAGTTTATTTTTTTCTTGGAACTTCTTGTTACCGCGAGAACGTTGTTTGCGGCGAGATGCAATTCGCAAAGCATTGTGGGATCACAGGTAACCGCGGAAAAAAAATCGTTTGGATCAATGTTCAAAGTCCGAATTTTCTCTTCGCCCATGCGTTGCTTTAAGAGCTCGTAGTGACGAGCGCCGCTTCGCGCCGCTCGCTGCTCTCGCTATAATTGTATCCTTGAAGACCATCTACACACTGCCCTGAAAATACATTATGCTTGGTGTATATGGAACCATCTTTGGGTAGTGTAAATGCAAGATTATTCAATTAAATTAAGACCCTGGGGATAGGTGGGGCCACAATGGGCAAAGTTTTACATAAGTATGCAAATGATTAAACCTTTGTAGATCTTCTCAAGTGCAGAAAATCCATTATTAGTCATATTTAAATGGAGGGATCCTCATGTATTGTAGATTCAATTTTGTTGAGACCTTGACCTCCGAGGCTAGATTGGGGCCACGATGGGAAATGAACATTTCACATAGGAATATATGGGAACAGTCTGAAAAAAAAAATCTTCTTCGGAGGATTAGCAAAGCCATAAGGGTAGTATGGATTCAAATTTGTCCAAATCTTTACCCTGGGGTAGGATTGGGCTACAATAATCAATCACATTTTTACTTATGAATACTCTTAGTATTTCGAAGAAAAAAATCTTTTAAAAATCATCTTCTCAAGAGCAGCAAACACGTTAAGTCATAATCATATCGTCATATTCATATATAATAACATCCTAGGCAATGAGAATTAATTTAAAAGTTTTTTTTTTTTTTTTTTTTTTTTTTTTTTTTTTTTTTTTTAAATCGTAACCCACGTATGGTAGTGTGGCCACAATATGTAATCTAAATTTTACAATAGAAGATAAATGTAAAAATAATCTTCTGTTCAAAAAAGGACCATAGTTACTGCTGAATGTTGTGCCATTGAGACTTTTTTTGATGTTGATACCAGACTTGGGGACTACATCATTTAACCATCTGACCATTTCGCTCACTGTTAGCAAAATTAAAAGGACAAATTTTGTGTTAAATAATAAGTTTTTGTCAAAGGAAAGATCAAAGAGTTTGCAATCAGTGACATGCCTTGAAAATTTTGAGAACATTATCTACATACATTGAAACACAATCCTTAATAACTCTATAAACTCATGCATCCTATTGCGAAAAAATATAACTGATTTTATTTTTGTATTTTTTTTTTTTTTTTTTTTTTGCATTTTCTTTCTTTTTGCCAAATATATCGAATAAATTTTGTGATCCATTATATCAAAATTTTCATTACCATCTGATCACTTAAAATATATATCAGAATACTGAAATATAATTTAGTGAAAAACACTTTAATGACCATTTATAATACGAACTCCTCTACTTTGTATTCTTGTAAGAATACATCTTAGTCCGGCCACGTTAACTCTGTCAGGGAAGTTCTAAAATTTGAACTTAATCTTTAAAACTGTTACGTATAATTCAAAATGTGAATCTGGAAAATAATGGGAAAAAGAAGAAATATGTATTTAATCAAGTTTTTATAAAGATAACTGAATGTCTAAGTTTTTTTTTTTTTTCATTACGAATTAAGAAATTTAAATTATTAAATAGAAGACCATGTTTATATGAATGTTACAACGATCATTTTAAGCTTATTAAAAGGGAAATTTTAATCATGCCACAACATTTCAAAATATTAAAGAAACACGTCAGTACATAACTAAAGATCATGGAAAAAATAGAAGGATACGTGGGTTATTCATATCTTCCTTCTAATTGAGAGTCAGCGGTGCGTTTGAAACGCGTTAATTTATCATTTGCATCTTGTTTGATGTTAAGGAAGTAATTCACAGGAATGAAATATTTACACATTTATTTTAAAAGTAACTTCAATCGAATCATAACGATTCGGACATTTTTTTTGTACAAATTAAACATGAAATAGGTCGTAACATATCTGTCAGACTTCGCGACCATAGAGAGAGCGGAACAATCGAAAAAATTGTTTGATACTAAGACCTTTAAGATAAAAAAAACCCCTTCTCCTACTTGTCATTCAAATAAGGAAATTAAGGGTGTTCGTTTTTATTCATTCCGGAAGCAACTTTACAAAGATATCTCAGCACGAGTTCAGGGAGTTTTATTGCAAAATGAATTCATAACGTGTAGGAGACAGATTCCGTAGGTCGAGATCAAACCCGGGCTGGGGCAGAAGTGGGTATCTCTATAAGAGTGAATTTCTTTGTGCATTCTAAATTAATATTTCAATATTTCTTTACTCAGGGCACTTCTATTAGTTTAAGAATCCTTGTAAAATGTGCTATATGTATAGCTCTTGCATTGAATATTTTGTGATTTTTGATTTTTATTTTTATATATATTCGAGGGTCGTCCGATAAAATCGTGTGCAAATTTTCTACAGTGAAAAATAATCATAAATGCGTTCTTAAATTTTTACTGCTCTTTAGTACATTTTTCAACAATATACATAGCAAATTTCAAATAGAAAGATGCTCACATAAAGAAAATATGAGATTTAATTTTTATGTGTGGTATTTCCTTACGGCACACGGATGATAACTTCAAAGTGTCCAAAGCAGCTTCACGTTTTCTCTTTGCTAAAAAAAAAAAAAATGGATAAGCGCCACTTAATTTCGGGAATTTCAATGATGCACATACTTGAGTTTCCCTTTTTTTCCTCCATAAACAATTGAGGTACAATTTCGGACACACATTGGACTTTCTGAAGCTTTATTAGTAATTTTTGGACAATGCTCTTACTATCATTCAACTAATAAGCCAATCTAATATCGTCAGTAACAGCGTCTTTTGTTATTGCCAGTATCTATCTGTCCGTATTTTTTGTTCGTAAAGCATATATAAATTTCGAAAAAAGGATTCGAGGGAAAATGTTCATAGATTACATATTTTATATATCTCCTTTTACGCCAAAATTATGCAAAATGTAAATAAGTTGCATTGAATAAGTCAACAAAATATTATCTTCTAAAGCTACGACAACAAATCCTTCGAAGTTCATTTCTGAACTTCAAGTCATAGAACCAGTAAATATAAGGATTGGCAATATGATTCAAAAGATTAAAACGGAGGCAGAAGAAGTAAATATTTCTTATATATCCTTTCCGTTCTTCCGTGCTTGCAAAACTGTGGATCTGAGTAACCAGTGATGTCAGATATGAAACTATGTACACAATAATGATTACAAGAAACATAACACTGATATTCTTTCGAGCTTTTTGTTCCGGGCTTCCGTTCACCATAGATTCGTCATTAGCCTGCAGTTTAGGCTTTGTTATATTCTTTCCATCATCAGACATTTGTGTTTCTTTAGATACAATTTTGCCATCTGGAACATTTTTTGCTCGGTTTCGTCTGGCAGGTGACAGTCTATCATAAATGGTTTTTGTCACAGGAACGTAAAAGATAAATGTGATGAAAATATTTATTAAAGAAAGAAACAACAAAAACCCTAAATATGGTATCATAACATTGAAACTATCGGTTCCATCATCTATATGACAAAAGGAGATATTATAATTACCAGTGGTATTTAGTGATCTGAGTTTATATATTCCATTGAATTTCAAAATTGGAGAGGCATATCCCACTGAAATCAGAAATATGATCAAGACGGCAATTCTGCACAATTTTTGAGTCATTTGTTGACCGAACGGACGACAGATGATCAAATATCTCTGCAATGCAATAGCAAGGATCAGATGAGCAGAAAATCCGCCGGTAAATACGATTAAAAAAGACATCATTTTACACAAAAATACATCAGGGTAGATGTAACGCATCGTGTTATCCAAATGAAACTGAGTAGCATTCGACACAGATCCGACCAGATCGACAACAGCAAGAACTGGTATAAAATATCTGGAACCCATCTTGTCTTTAACGTATTTAGTGTACATCAAAATAACAAGACAATTTCCAAGTATGCCGAAGGTAGCTGCAATCAGTTGTACAATTGTGTTGGGGAGAAGCTGTTTCGAATATTCCTCTGACAAAGTCTCTGCATCCGCCATCTCTGAAATTTGAAGCAAAGAAATTTTCGCTGTTTTCCTTTACAAGAGCCTTTGAATAAACAAAATTATGATATAGGAATTTTGATACAGAAATATTCTTCCTTCCTTTAAAATAAATCTCTGAGTAGGCCGTTTCCTATTAATATACACGGACACATGTGTCTAGCTTTTGTGTTATTTTTTATTAAATAATCATATTTCCAAGAAATATGAGTCTATTATTTAATATCGTGTGCCTGCATTATTTCCTACTTTAACACGTGTGTCAAAAGATAATAATTACGATTCAATCCGTCGCTTCCTTGAAATTTAAATTTGCAAACAAAGGAATAGACACTGTAAACATAAGTAAGATTCTTAGTCTTAAAAAAGGTTCAGTCTTGCCTTCCAACATATGTTAAGTATAAGTCTACACCCTGTATTTCCTATAGATATTCCTCAATTGTTTCTTCCAAACAAAGATACATAGCGGGTTCCAGTTAATATACTATCAAGCCTTTTTCTTCTCTTTACACTAAATTTTAAAAAGTAGTGAAAGAGAAACTTCAGGAATACTATACTACAACATATTTGAGGAATGGTGTTACAGGATGTGGATACTTGAAAACTCCAAGGAACTGTTAAAAATTCTTGTTAATGGTCATTTGCAAAATTATTTTGTAAGAACATGGTATTGCATACTGACCGTGTTACCTATCTAATTCTTTCAACAAAATTTCTTTAAAAAGTTTCTATACACAGTTGGACTATGTCGATATCATTGATAGCGTGGATAATACTATTGAGACTGTGGGTAATAGTTCTAATAGTGTGGATGATAACTTTGAGATATGGCGTCATAGTTCCTATAGTGTAGGTAATAATTTTTAGTGCAGGTGATAACTTTTAATTTTAACTTTTGATTACTGTGGATTATAACTTTGAGTGTGTGCTTCTACGCAGTGTTTCTTCAGGTTGGTGGTACAGACCGATACTGTTCATGCAAATTCAATTTCAGATAAATTCATTCAAGGCTTCATATAAATCAAAGAGAAAAAAAAGACATGAATTAAATGATTAATTATTATTCTGAGAATACTTGATATTTTGTAGCTGGATATGAATTTATCTAAGAGAATTTGGCAGATTTTAGATATATATTTGAACAAATGCTAAGCCAGATTTTGTTACCTTATTTTAAAAATAATCTTTTTTAATGCATTTTGTGAAGAATATTCGATCGAATCCTTAAATATAACAAAAAATAGTCAATTAAAGAGTAAATCACAGCTGGTATTGTAACCGTTTCTTGGGTTGATAAACAAAAATAAAGACGGTTTGGGGTGTGGATCCAATATTGTATTTGGTACATGTATTTCAGGATCGTTAGGAACAGTGTATATATACACCCTACAATAATTACAACAAATAAGCACACAAAGACATACACAAAACAATACAAAACAAATAAACACATTTTAACACAATTAATTATAGGCCATTTACATTTACACCTCATTTAATATTTAAAATACTTAGGTCGCACATCACCCAGATAATTGATAAACTTATAGCGCTGCTTTTATAACTATTATATTTCTATTCCTACTTTGTAGAAATATCTCATAAGTAATATTTACATTAATTATAAGATTTATATTAATCCAATATCATCACATACCAGTTTATGGAACCAGGTGATTCCTATATCTATCTCGGTTCAGCTCCATATGAATACGTGAATGGCCTAATTAACAATTATTTAAAATTACAACAAATTCACAAATCCCTTATTTAGGATGCATGAATAAATTAAAATGTTAACTTGCAATTATAACTTTTGTACGTACATATTTTATCAATTTATACATATCTTTCAAACAATCACACTTGATTTAGCAAGTTAAGATTAAAATAAATTATTTAGATTCCTCATTCATAAAGAAATTATTTAGGTGCTTATTTAATAGTTTAATTATTTATTAAGTCTACTTACAGGAATAAGGGTAGTTTCCAGCACTATAGAATATGTATATCTACGTGTATAAAGCTTCACACCCTTCAAAACCAGTTCTCAAAGGAAAAAAAAAAATCATGAAACCACACTGATCAATAGAAATCAATGTAACAGTCAATAATGGAATAACTCATTTCCTACAATACCTGGTAGTCTACCTGGAATGCAACATTTTTTTTAAAATAGGGGTGTTTAGGTTTATAACAGACACTGAACAAAGACAACATAGAGTGTTAGTACATAGCATTGCGCAGCGCTGAATGAATGAGTGAATGAATAAATGAATAAAATAATAAATGAGAATAATGTTCACTATTAATTAAAATAAATATCCTTAAAAAAGTACAACTACCACAGTATGATGCATTCGGGTTAATATTATGACCTCAAAAGAGGTCGCCCGAGTGGCGCAATGGTTAAGAGTTTTTTCCTCTAGAGTCGAGGTTTAAGGAGTTAACCGTTACGTCATGGGTTCGAATTTTACTGCGGGACGTGTAGAACAGTCCTTCGGGATGAGATCGTATAAACCTAGGTCCCATGTCACAGTAGGTACTGGCACGAAAAAGATCTTTCACCTTAAAGTGTGGAATGGAGGTCTAAATTTGCAGTCCTCCACCGGCAAGCGGTGGCGTCTCAATATGATGGAAAATTTTTCGAAGGGACATTAAAAAAAACAGAAACATCAAAAGAGAATGACCTGCCCTTAAAACACAAATAAACACAAATAAATGTTTGTGTGGATTAGAAAGTTTGCATCAATTTCAAATGCTCAGAAGCCTTGAATTTAAAGATTTGACTCAAGAGTGTTCTTTTTATCATGCAAAATTGTTCATCTAATGTACAAGGAATGTTCGAAATTATTGATAAATCATGGTTATTTGCCTTTCAAATGAAAGACTTTTGATGATTTTTCGTTGTTGTTATTTATCATGTTTTGTGTTTAGTAATTGTGTTTTTTTTTATTTAAAGGTCCGTTTTTAACTTGTGCCCCACCCCATATGAATATGATTAATAATAGTAACTTGGGCTTACGTTCACCTGCTCATTCACAACTATCTAACCTGTTACTCCGCTACAAAATATAGTACACTGCAATCGCAAAATGAAAGTAGAATAAATCATTCTTCTGGGAAGCATTTACAAATGTATTACAACATACAGAAAATTAATTTCTTTTAAGAATAATCATCTGATGTTAGGAAAGATACGAAAGGGGGAGGGGGGTAAAGCAAGCAATAATGACGCGTACGGTTATATTTTAAGATATATATGATATAAGTTACATAGTAATGAATTACGTTAGGTGACCCGTGGTCTCCCTAATAAAAAAAAACCACGTTACGCGACCATATGAAAGTAACACACTATAGTTAACCTTTGGTCTCCTTGTTAATATATCAGAGTAGGTGACCTTTTGTCATTGCAAGCGCAGATCTAACAGGATTGGAGGGGGAGTAGTTCATGCCCTCTTGGAAATTTTACTGATAATTTAAGATAATGGTATAATGATTTAGTAATAAATTACGTTAAATGACCTCTGGTCTCCAAAATGATATATCAAACCACAAAAGGCGACCTTGTCAATATACCTCTGGTTTCCTTATTGATATTACAAAACAGGTGTCCCTCTTGTATGTGATGAGTGAAAATTTAATGGAAGGGAGATGCTGAGCTCTAATCACTACCCCCGCCAGGTCTGCAAATGGGAAACAAAACTAACCAAAAAGAAACTTATCAAAAATAGACTTAGAAAACACGAACCCCTTGGAAATTGCTTCTAAGAATCATATACATATATATCATATGTATGAAGACAAAAAAATTGCCCAAACTCGCACTCCATTCCGACAAAATACATTTAGTGAAAATTGAGAATTTGTTTTTGCTTGTCCTCAAAATCTGAGTCTGAGCTTGGGAAGTAATTCTTCATATATCACATTTTAACCTATTTTCTCCTTACAACATTAGGTGACCTTTTGTCTACTTAATGTTCTACAGCATAAGTTGACAACTGGTCTCCCTAATAATGTAAAATATAAAGCGACATCTGTACTCCGCATTTACATACAACTTTATATGATCTCTGGTCTTCCTAATAATGTACAATATAGGGTGATCTCTGGTCTCCCTAATGATGTACAATATAAGATGACCTCTGGTCCCCCTACTAATGTAAAATATAAGGTGATATCTGGTCTCCCTAATGATGTACAATATAAGATGACCTCTGGTCCCCCTAATAATATAAAATATAAGGTGATATCTGGTCCCCCTAATAATGTAAAATATAAGGTGACCTTTGGTTTCCGAAATGATGTACGATATAAGGTGACCTCTTGTCTATCTAATAATAGAAATATAAGGTGACCTCTGGTCTCCCTAAGGATGTACAATATAAGGTGACCCCTGGTCTCCCTAACGATATACAACAGAGGAAAACTTTGGTCTCCGTATACAACTTAATGTGAATTTTGCTATCTGTAAAGATGTACAATTTATAGGGAACTCTAGTCTCCGTATTAATATTAAACTTTATGTGACCTCTAATCTCCCAAATGACGCACAATATAAGGTGACCTCTAGTCTCTACATTCAAATACAACTTTATATGACTCCTGCCCTCTTTAGTGATGTACAATATGGAGCAACCTCTAGCCTCCGTATTCATATACATTTTTATGTGACCCCTGGTCTCCTAATGATTAAAAAAGTTGTACAAGTCCAAAAGTTGTATAAGAATACGGAGACCAGAGGTCACCTGACATTGTACATCGTTAAAGAGATCAGGGGTCACAATAAGTTTTTTTTTTTTATGAATACGGAGACCAGAGGTCACCTAATATTATACATCGTAAGGGGGACCAGAGGTCACAAAGATTTTTTTTATGAATACGGTGACCAGGGGTCCCCTGATATTGTACATCATTAGGGAAAGCAGAGGTCACATAAAGTTGTATATGAATATGGAGACCAGAGGTCACCATATATTGTACATCACTAGGGAGACCAGAGGTCACCTTATATTGTTCCTCATTACGGTGACCAGAGGTCAAATAAAGATTTAAATGAATACGGAGATCAGAGGTCACCTTATATTGGACAACTTAGAATGAACCAGATGTCAGATAAAATTATATAAGAATACGGAGACCAAAGGTCACTTACATTTGACACCAGAGATCATATAAAGTTATATATGAATACGAGACCAGGGGTCACCTTATACAGTACATCATAAGGGGGAAAATAGGTCAAATATTTTTTTATGAATACGGAGATCAGGGATCACTTTATACTGTACATCATTAGTGGGACCAGAGGTCACATAAATTTATATATGAATATGGAGATCAGAAGTCATTTTATATATTGTACATTATTAGGGAGACCAGAGATTACCTTATATTGTACACCATTTTGTACATAAACACTGAGACCATAGGTCAGCTTAAATTGAACATTATTAGGGGGACTAGAGGTCATATATAGCGGTATATGAATACGGAGTCCAGAGGTCACCCTATATTGTACATCATAAGAGAGACCAGAAGTAACGTAAAGTTGTATATGACTATGGAGACCAGAGGTTACCTTATATTGTACATTATTAGGGAGACCAGGTGTCACCTTATATTGTACCTCATTAGGGTGACCAGAGGTCACATAAAGTTTTAAATGAATACGGAGACCAGATGTCACCTTATATAATACATCATTAGAGAAACCAAAGGTCACCTTATCTGGTGTCCACATTGGTGTCCTCTGGTTACTATTTTGGACACTCTTGTCTCCTTTTTGATATACCATACTAGATGACCTGTGGTCTCCGTATTGTTATGATACATTATTACTAGTACATAATTCCGTATGAAAGAGGATGCTTACTCCTATGCACCTGATCTCATCTCTTGAATATAGGATTTGAGTTTTATGCGCTGTTCACAACTTTTCCTCCCTAATAGGACTTTTGAGATCGATCCCTATTTGGTATCTTAAACTTTTTCATTGTTCAGCATATGATTTACTTGAACATAAGTTGTAAAAAAAAAACTCAAGGTGAGAGCAATTTCTGAAAGGAGTCGAAATATTGACAGGTGTGTTGATGATGCGGGGATGACAGATCGAACCTAGTTTACAATCATCATTTCCCAAATTCTATGGTCGATACTATGACCTTGTTGGCTAATACAATCTATCATTAAGTCAAATACTGATTGACGTTTCTCTTGCTGGTTGTTAAGCAATTATTTAAACACAGAATAGTCAAAGATTTTTTTCAATTTGGCTGATCATGACAATGATTAGATTGTGTAGTGTGGCAGGTCGGCACGGATGCTTGCTCCTCCTTGGGGCCTGGTCCCACCTCCTATGATTTTAGGATGTTCGTGTTTGCTGTGCCCCAAATTAATATTGTTTCAACGGACTTTGAAATTGATTACTGTTCATAAACTTCATGATCTTCATATTTCATCATAATGTAACGATATAAAAAAAATGAAAGATGTGAATAAATCTGTGTTTACGTAACTTAAGAAGAAAGCATAAAGTAACATACATGTAAGTAATTTTTTCTTCACATGATAAAATGTTAAGATGCTTATTTTCATATTTGTTGCCTTTGTTTTCGTAAAGTCCAGTTTCTTAAATGACTGATGATGGTACTGAACGTATAAAGAAAAAAAAAAAAAAACAAAAAAAAAAAAAAAAAAAAAAAAACAACTCATTTCCCTATATGCACTTTCTAACAAAACCGACACAGCTTTGTAGATAAAGTAGTTAAATGTAAAGTTATCAATATAATTATTTGATTTGAATATGATCTTTAAACTTTGTTAAATAAAATTCAATTATAATATAAGGTGACCTACAGTCACAGTATATGATAGAGATAAATTTACTTTTGTGCCTTTAATGTCTGAGGAGTTCCTATAATATTTTATTACTGCGCTAAATGACGAACTATTTGCGGGTGACCAGAGATCCTAGTTGAGCGTACGTTTTATCCTTCTGCGCACGAAACTCTTTGTACACGTTTCTCGCACGCTTTGGCCTCGATCTGGATTTTCTATTCGGAATCTCTCGGACTTAAGTTAAATTATGAATGAATAGCAATCACTCACATTAAGGTAAAATTAAAACTCTCTTCACCAGTACTATATATAAAATGATAAAATGTTCAATGTTCAGTTGTAATTAATTAATTTATCTGTCATTGTGTTTGTGACCCGCCTGGTGAAATGCCAATCATCTTCTATGTACAAATTATGCCCTAAAATGTATTTGTCAGTGTTTTTACAATTATATTTGGATATTAAAAAGCCACTTTTTACTGACAGATAAACTCGGTTATTGATTTGAAAAAAAAAAAAAAAAAAAAACGAATTAAATTGTGCTTGTCGTGCTTTCTGTGAACGGATTGATTTTCGTTTCTTTTTTAATTATTGATTGATTTCTTAATTTTTTTTTTCACTTAATAAGAAAAAAATAATTTCATGCGATTGATTTAGGTTTTGTCTATAATTTGCAAAGATAATATTGCACACTGCATCAAACAGGAACATTGTGCAGGAAGGGAGGGGGGGGGGGTAGATTAACGAGATCTTACAGTTGTATCTGCAAATCTAAATCTCTACATGGCTAAATACACCAGACAATTGTTTCAGTAATTATACCGTTGGGAAAAATTACTATAGAAACA
Source organism: Saccostrea echinata (assembly GCF_033153115.1). Taxonomy (NCBI): domain Eukaryota; kingdom Metazoa; phylum Mollusca; class Bivalvia; order Ostreida; family Ostreidae; genus Saccostrea; species Saccostrea echinata. The sequence goes on along the minus strand of NW_026889807.1, from coordinate 2,693,750 downwards.
AGTGCCAGTGCTAAAGAAAAAAAATCTTCAGCGGGACCAGATTATGCATTAAATGCACTTTATTCAGAATATACGAACAGTATTCAATCTCGAAAGTCCAATCAAACGATACAAATTTGGAGCAGAGCAAACACGGACCTCAAAATCAGGTCCCATGGAGGAGTGAGCATCCTCTGCAGACTAGTCACACCCGCCGTGTGCTCCTTGTCTTGATCGAAAAAAAAAAAAAAAAAAAAAAAAAAAAAACCGGAAGAATCCGTAGACAGTTCAGTGTATAATTAATTGTTTAACAATTAGTGTGAAAAACGTCAGTCAACATTTGACTTAATGATAGGTTGTATGTGCTGACAAGGTCATTGTATCGACCGTAAAACTTGCGAAATGATGACATCAAACGAGATTGGTGATATCATTTTTTATCAACTTGTTTGTCAGTAGCTTGTCTCTTTTTAGAAATTGATCATACGCAGAGCATGCTCTTGTGTATCGAATCAACTTGGAGTCATAAACGGCATATGTCGATGATAATTGTATATTGCTACATAAACAAGGAAAGTTGACGATTGACATTTTGAAGTCATCACGTTTATCATAAAGCTTTGTTGTTAGGTTACCATTAACGTGTTTTTCTAGTTAAATATCTAAATATGAAACAGATGTGTCAGAATCTTGTGTATTTATTATTTCAAGCTCACTGGGATATATCGAGTCAACTTTTGAATGAAAGGAACTATTGTTAATTGATGATACGTCATCGATATAAGGAAATGTCGAGTTGAAATCAATAGCAAGTGCATTTTTAATTCATTTTATTTCTTTACTAATACGTTATTTTTGTGACATACATATAAATATGTACATATAAGCATTATTATCTGTGTATAAAAATAGTTTTAACCTTTCAATTTCCTTATTTTAGAACAGAGGGAAATCAAAGTGTAATTCACTTAAGTTTTCATCGTCTCATGTCACGGTCCGGATTCCATTGATATCTCTCAGCTATCCATTGCTGCTAGGTCTCATTAAGTATCGTAATCTTGAAAACTCGATCACGACTGATAGTTAACGTCATGTTATTATTTCATTTCACTATGGCCAGGATGGGACACGATCGTACATTTTTGATCGCGGTTTGCGAGGAATTTCAACATTTTATAAGCTGTCAAATGGGCCTTAACCGTGAATGAGAAAGATCAAATCGAACACAGGATCCTTAAAATATTTTGCCAAAGGTTCCGGAAAAAAATGTCCATGATTTATGTTTCTCCGTCAAGGTCGAGAATATACAAACTTGTAAATAAGTTCCACTAAATAACTGCAAAAGTTTATCTCTTTAAAAAAACTAATGCAACAAAATCTCCCAAACTCATATCTGAATTCTATGTCATAAATCCAGTAAACAAATGGATTTGCAATTATATTAATTAGATTAAAACGAAGGCAGAAGAAATAAATATTTCTCATGTATCCCTTCCTTTTTTTCTATACTAGCAATACTATGGACTCGAGTAGTCAGTGACGCTAGATACGAAACTACGTAGACAATAATGAAAACAAGAAACCTGACACTGATATTCTTTCTAGCTTTTTGTTCCAGACTTCCGTTCATCCTTAAGACTCATTAGTTTCGTGACTAGACTGCAGTGTAGATTTTATTGTATTTTTCATAACCAAACATTTATGCTCGATATCATTTGTCAGGTGAAAGTCTTTGATAAATAGTTCTTGCCAAAGGAATGTAAAGAAACGAATAAAAGAAAGAAAAAACGAAGATGGTGAGTGGGATATCATTACATTCGAATTATCGATACCATGGTCAATATGGCAAAACAGAGAGATATCCCGCGGTTTTTAGTGATCTGATATCATATATTCCATTGAATTTCAAAATTGGAGAAGCATACAGTGCTGCTATCCTATAAGTTGACAATCCTATCCTATCCTATCGTGAATCCTGCATCCACAATCCTATCTTGTGATTTCAGTCTAATCCTATCCTATCCTGCTACTTTCAGTTTTTTAATATTTAGGAGTTAATTTGACAAAACGAAAAAAAAAAAAATAATAATAATAAAATGACCATTATATAAAAATCAGTTATAATTATGGATTTTATTTAATATGTTTTAATGATAAAAAATAATCGAGATCGACATCCATTAATTCCCGACACCCCGCACGAATTAATATTCGAGTACCGAGTTAAAATGTAAACAAAGGGACTGTAATAAAACATAGGCAAGTACTGATCTAGCGAACGTGTAAAGAAAGTAAGCTTTCAAAAATTTATAGAAAAAAAATTATAATCCGACTTTTTTAAATTTAATTTCACATACTAACAATGATTGAGAGACGTCACGGTATTTGCGATTTCTTTTCGAATTTATACACTTTGATAAATAAATGGAGTTAAAGTTAGAGAGAAGAAATCATGGAAAAAGGGGGGGGGGAACAACAACTAAGACTTCAGATACTTTTCTAATGTTATGATTATTACTAAGTAGACTAAACGAACAAAATTTAAGCTCTTTAATTATGAGAATCAGACTATTAATGTCTATACCTTCATACTCATGTAGATCCAGAAAGAAGATACATGTATGACAAGACCATAAACCGAGAACAGACATTTAGAATATCTTGAATTTTAATCATTAAACATGTAAAAATTATTTAAATGTATGATTAAAATTTGTTTTATATTCATTGTTTAAAGTTATTCTTGTTTGAGATGTTCAGTTCAGCATTGTTTGAATTTGAATATTTTACAAATATGCAAAAACTTTATCATGTTTGCTAAATAAAAATCAAGATATTCAAAATGTTAAATTTTCTTATTTTACTTCACTTTGTTTTTAGTTTATGGTCAGTTCAGTGTCATGCAAATGTATTTCAATAACCATATTCTTATGAGTGAGAATTTAATTTATGTTTAACAGAAAACATTTTCATAAATCTTCATAGATAGATTGACAGCAATAATTATTGCAGTGAACACACACATATTCCTTCGAATTCTTTCTTGTAAAACATGTATATGAATTCACAGTAGTTTCAGTATTTATAAGCCATATTTAAGTAAATTTTGTTTTTGACCTTGACATTTGATCTTGAATGTTATTCAGGGTCTAAATGAGGAACAAAAATGCTTGACCAAGTTGACAATATTTATTCAGGATAATTGCCTCTTCAGTGTTAAATATATATATTTTGGGCCAAATAAATCTCATCTACAATTTTATTTTTTTATCTACAATGTATAACAATTGAATGTTCCATTATGAGACAAATTCATCAGAAGTATACATGTATTTCAATGCCAAGCTCACAGATACATGTACATGAAATCTGTTTAAATTTAAGTTTGTCAATGTCTTTTTCCAATCGTATGATGTTTTACATGCATATGATTTCGCCTCCTTGTCCGTCGCTCAAATTGAATTTCAAATGTCAAAGTTTGTGTCAAAGAGCTAGTCATAAGTAACCGAACAGTTTCAAAATTGTCAACAATGCACAGAAAACAAATACTTCACACACTGATCTCCTTAATAAAATCATCATGATTTCAGACTCTAGGGGGCTCTTGTCTAGTGGTTTGAACATCTTTCATATTTATTCCAGCAGCAGATGAGATGAACTGCAATATGTACAGCAGCAAATATGCAGGATCATCCTAAAAAAAAACCCAATTATTATCATGATTATAACAATATATGCATGTAGATTGTGCATTTTTGTCATATACATTATACATTAAAACTGTATTTTATTGTGATTATCTTTCTCATTTTATGTACGACTGGCTGAATTTTACCTTTTTTCTCTCCCAGAGTAAAGCATTTAAAGAAATCAAGCAAACTCAAATCTTATACTGCAACTTCATAGTCATATCTTAATTAAACAATCATAATTTACTTGTAAATTGTAATTCATTTCATCTCGTCAACTTGTTAATAGCCATTCTCTGTAAGCATTTAAACTCTTATATAGGGAGTGTGGCACGCTAGGTCTTAGATTTTTATGAAACTTGGCACACATTCCTATAATGATGTATGAAACTAAAATTCATAATAAAATGGTTGCTATGGTCAATGGTTACCATGGCAACCAACATACATTTTTCATGGCCTAAAAATGCTAAATTTTGATGAAAATGACCATTTTTGACTAATTAAAAGTCTTTAATACAACAAGATATTTACATGACTTTATCTTTTTGTCAAAATACATCATTTTTATAGTTCTTTAGATAATTTCTAGTATTTGAGTAACTTAACCTCATAGAAAAAATATCCCCCCTTTTTAAGTATGATTTTTCTGAGGAAAAATTGTAGATTTTAGACTCTTTTGAAAAGCCTGGTATAAATTTTTGCGGACATATTGGAAAAAATTAATACATTGGTTTGAAAGTCCAAAAATAGTTGTAATATAAATTGTAAAGAACCACTTGGTATTCATATCTTGTTTTCATGTTACCATGGTTACAAACTAATGCTTTTTTTAAGAATTCCAGACAAGGGCAATAGGTATCTACTAACAGTTTCCAAATAAATACCTGAGTATTTTAAAATGGATTAAAACCAAATTTGTACATGTAGTACACAATAGCAAAAACAAAGAAAAAAATCAATTTTCATAACAAAAGGTTAAAGGTCAAGGTCAAAATGGCTCGATTTAGATGGAAAAGTAAGGAAATTTTTTCAATATTTTTTTCAATGCCATGACTAATACTTGTGATTTAAACAACATAATTATGAATAAACAAAATTACAGTTCTGTTGGACAATACATGTAACGAGCATCACATGAATTGGTAAATACAGACAGAAGGTCAAAGTTCAAGGACATAATGGTATATAAAATTTTCCTTTTTGTCCCCTGCTTTCACTTAAAGTGGGGGATATTTATTTAGGTCTGTCTAACGTACATCCGTCTGTCTTTCTGCAACACTTTCGTTTCTGCACGATGTCTTGTGAAGCCTTTGAGCCTTTGCAATGAAAGTTTATATAACAACTCCCTGTGGCCTAAGGAAGACCCCCATTGATTTTAAGGTCAAAGGTAAAGGTCATGAATTCATAAATTCTGTCTGCTTTAACACTTTATTTCCGCGCAATATCTCAAAAACTTCGAGCTTTTGCAATGAAATTTTACATTGAAACTCCCTATGGCCTAAAGAAGACCACTATTGATTTTGAGGTCAAAAGGTCAAAGGTCAAGGTCAAAAATTTATACATTCTGTTTGTGTGTAAAATTTTCATTTCCGTGCGATATCTCAAGACTGAAGCTTTTAAGCTTTTGCAATGAAATTTTATATCATAACTCCCTTTGGTCCCGCCCCCAACTCTTAAAGTATCCCGTCCCCCCAACCCCACCATCCTCCGACCCAACCCCTCAAGATCCGTACATGCTCTTTTATCCTTAAGCAGGGGACACAGCTTCTCTGAATTAGCTTGTAAGTATAGCATTTAAACTCGGATATTGTGAATGTCGTATCCTGTTTTATATACAATGCATTTTACTGAAATTGGTATTACGTTCTCACCTTTAGCTTGATGCATAATGTTAAAATGCTGTGAGAATGGTTTCATTTATTGAAAAAAAAGTAGCCAACTCAAAATATTGAAAGCCTATACACGTACCATATTGAGTGACTTGTACGTAGAGCATTGTGCTACGTGCATGTAAAAAATACACTCTTTTGTTGTTTTGGTAGACTAAGTCCTTGTTCTAAAATGTACAGTTTTAGACCCTATTCAACACTCCACACTTTTCCAGTGACAGTCAAAATGTGTTTTCCTGTGACTTTTTTCAGAGAAGTTCACAGAAAAAACCTAAATCCATTTTACTTTGCAATACAGTAAAAATCTATCATGTATTATTCTTAAAAACTTGAAAATTAAGAGACATTGATGATAAATATTTTAACCCAAATATGCCTGAATTTACGTAATAGATTTGCTACTTCCAAAATGTAATCAATAATAATCTTTTGTAAAAATCTGCTGGACCTGCTCAGATAATCTGATTTTGTGTTTTCTCGAATTTATGTCGGTTGCTAAGTTTGAGTTGGTTGGTAAGCTTGATAGAATCGTACACCTTATGGTTTGTATTGTAAACATAATTTCTAAACTTGAGTCCTTGAAAATATTGAAAATAATCTGTCCCTGCCTTCTTCCTATGATTTTCATTTTTTAAAATGAACATGATAAAGTAACCAAAGACCAGGACTTACTCCATCCCTTCCAGGAACAATGGAAAAGCACTTACCCCAAATAAATGGGTAAGAGGCATTTGTAAGAAAAACACGGATCCCTTGTGAAACATTAAGAAGCGTTCTATATAAATATGAAAGAAAGCGGTTCATTCATAAGTGATTAACCCAAACCCGCCCCCATTCCCGAGTATAGATTTTTTGTGTTTAATTTTATGATTTTTTTTCTTTTGGTACAAAGGAGTGGGGTGGGGGTGGGGGGCTTGTCAGAAATTTATTTATGTTTTCATTATCAATAAAAAAAAAAAACCAGCTACACAGATTTACTATTAATTTTACTGCTACAAGGTTCAATCTACATTTTTCTTAGTCTAGAGAAATGATAAACTTGATAAAAATGATAACTTTAAAATATGATTCAGACAATTTGTATTTCTATGCACACCCCCCCAAAAAAAAATGGAAAGTATAATTTTCACTGGTCGAAAGGAATCAATTACAAAACAAAACATTTTCATTACTGACCGTAACAATTTCTTTTTTTTTTTTTTTTTTTTTTTGATAAAGACCATTCCCTTAAAGAAAATACTTGGATCAGGAACATTATCAATTTCTTTACAAAATATTTTCAAAGTCATTGAATAAAAAGTTCAAATCTGAAATATACACAGATAACTTTTCTCTCTTTTTTTCTGAATCAGATACAGATAAAGGCAAACAGTAGTATTAAAAAGATTGAGTTTTCTGTTACATCCCTCACTAATACAAGGTTTTTAGGTGTGGATTGTTTTCTACATGTAGCCTTTAAATAGAGATAAAATATACTTTTACGTTCTTTAATTTTAGATCGAGGGTGTAAAGATCGAGTATCAGTTTATATTCTAAATGTAGCAAATTCTATCAAGTGAAAACACTCATCATATAAAAGTTGTAAATTATGAATGACATAAATTCTGTTTAAAACTGCATAATATGACTGCGTTGACTAATGGGTTAAGGGACGACCATTTGATTCAGAAGGTGGGGGGGAGGGGGGGGGGCAAATTTTTTCCAAGTCAGATTATTTATTTTCATGGAATTGAAGGACACATTATTTATTTCCAATATGATCCAGGACAGATTATGTATTTTTTGCTTCACTGAAAAAAGTCTGAAAATAAAATAAACAATCCATCCCGCCCCAAGGGAAAACGCCCAAACTTTATTTCGGGGGGGGGGGGGGGGGGGGGGGGGGGTGTAGGATTTGTTTCGGTTATAATTTTTTTAACCCATAGTATAATAATAATACTTATTAAAAAATTATTACCGAAACAAGTGCCTTTGGGTTGGAGGTTGTAGCACTTATTAAAGATGGATTATTTATTTTCCTGCCAGTTGAGGACAGATTATTTATTTTCAACATTTTCAAGAACGGACTTTAGTTTCTAAAATCTGTAACCCCCCCACCCCCCCCCCCCCACCCCTTCGCATCAAATGGTCATCCCTTTAATGACAGACATCAACTTACATACATCATTCAGTATTCAACTTCAACTTCCAGTTCTGTACAAACATGTAAATGTAGCTTGACTTTAATTATTTAGGTAAAATCAATAGCCTAGTTCTCTCGCATTATAATTCAGTTTTTTTTTTCCACATTTGTTTTAAAAAGGCACTGACTTTCCAAGGCTGTATTCATTGTAATATGTCACTCTGACTAGGACATTGTACCTCTTCTTACAACCAATTCAGTATAATTCTGATATCTCAAGTTTATCTTTTATCCCCATTTTAAAACTCCTAAGACCTTGAGGCTTAGGCTTCAATATCATGAATGTGCACAGAGCTGATTTCCTGTACCATGTGGTCTTTTACATTTCGCCACTGTTCACTCATCACAATATTTTTTTTTTGCATGCAGGAAATAAACAAAGTGGTTAAAATTTGTATGCACATTAAATAAACAGAAAAAAACACTTGATTTTACTTGAAATCCAGGATACATGTTGATAATGTAAACAACTTCCAGTCAGTTTTGTCCAATGATTTTTTTATCTCTCGCACTAAAGAGCTCACAATTATCAAAGGGAGATAATTCAATTTTAAAATGAATGTTTGCTATTTTAATCATATATTTCTTATATTTATAGACTGAATACCAACAATGTTTTTAAATACCTTTTAAAATCAGATGTCATACTTTTTATTTCTGTGAGTAACATGAATTGAAGTAGCCGCATTTCATTGATTGACATTCCCAAAAATTGCATTTTTTCAGAAAAAATCAACTTTAGACACCGTTTCCATGGTAACTACTCAACATTCATATGATCTAACAATATTTTTTGGAGTAGTTTATGAGGCGGTAAATTCTAGCCAAATTTGAAAAAAATCTGTGACTATGCGTGCCACAAAAGTTTAAGTGGTTACAGAGAATGGCTATTAACTAGTATGAGTACATTTGTTTGTTTTTTTTTTTCTCTTTTTTGAATTCTAATGCTAGTATTAATCTATTTATGTTTTTTTGTTTGTTTTCTTCTTTGCTTAAAATCTGAATAAGAAAAAATTATGAAAATACATATAACATGATGATGACCATGTCAGATGACCAGAACAATAACAAACTGTTTTCAGTTTTACTCTTTTTTTTAAAGAAGAAAAATCACTTATTCAGAGAATCTACACAGAAACTTCATCTCAACTCTGATAATGATATGTATGTATTATACTGATACCCATGCATAAACACATGTTAATAATCATACCTACTTTTCAAATGAAAAATCCTTTTTTCCTCACAAAATATTTTGATGAGGGCAGGCAAAACCAAGTATCATTCTCTGCAATGACGAATAATGAATGATTAATATATAATTCATAACCCAGAATAGGTCATACATACAATGTACATGTAAGTGCTGAGTAGGCTTATAATACAATTTAAACAGTAGCATAAGATATGATTCTGTCTTTATTTTAATTGCACTCAAATAAAAAAAAAAAAAACATTTTTTAAACCACAGTAGGGAAATAATATAGTAATAACAAACTGAAAAAGGCATAATACATCTTATTGTTTTAGGACACATTGAATCATGACAGAGAATTTGTAAATTTTTAACCCTCTCCCCTTCCTACTCTACCTATTTTTCCACACCCGATTTTTGTCTATGTTATAATAGAATAAAATTTTGATAGCTCAAGTCATTATAACATTGTTAAAAGGGGGGAAATGTATAAACATGCACACATGTACAGTGTGTAGTATACTTACATGTTCTTGTACCAAACAACTGCGATATCGATCTGTTCAAGTCCGCCGTTGGCGGTTTGTGTAGAATTATCCAGACAAACAGAGCACTTTTAACACAGTTACATGTTATTGAACTTTAAAACAAGTAGGAATTGGCTTAATCATCCAAACATGCTGAAGAAAATAAGATCTCTTGATGTCCGAACTCTTCGTTGTTTACATGTGAAGATTCTTCCGGTAATCGTTCACGGTTAAATCGTACGCAATGTCACTCGAAGTTAATTATTAATTTGTGTTAAAATAAACAAAATATGTTTATTTTCTATCGTAATTTTATAAATATTTCGTTTGTAAACGTTTTAAAACATATTCTGTTTTTGTGATTAATTCTGAAATATGAATCAACCTTTACTCGAATCTGATTGGCTGTAGGATACAGGATAGGATAGGATAGGATAGGATTGGATTAACTACTATATGTTTCTATCGTGAATCCTCAATCCTGAATCCTATCCAAACCCATCCCATGTCAACTTGTGGGATAGCAGCACTGTATGGGACGGTAATCAGATATATGATCAAGAAGGAAATTTAGAAGCAATTTGTGGGAATTTGTTCAATGAACGGACGACAGATTATCAAAAATCTCTGCAATGCAATAGCAAGGATCAGATGAGCAGGAAATCCTCCAGTAAATAAGGAATACGATTAAAAAAACATCACTTTACACAAAAATACACCAGGGTAGATGTAACGCATGGTGTTATCCAAGTGAAACTGAGTAACATTCGACACTCTTCCCATAAGATTTGCAACAGCCAAACCTAGTATAAAATATCTGGAGCCGGACTTGTCCTCTAGACTACATATGTAGTTTACATCAAAATAACAAGGCAATTTCCATATATGCCGGAGGTAGCTGCAATCAGTTGTGCAATTGTGTTGGGGAGAAGCTATATTCCCCTGACACGCCTCTGCATCCGCCATCGCTAAATATGAAGCGAAGAAAACTTTCACTGTTTTTCCAGCTTATGGCTCAGACTTCAAAGTATAACAATGCTTATTATATTGGAACTCAAATTGGAATTGTTACCAAAATATGGTGCTTTCCTTTGAACGGAACTCTGTGTAGGTTGCCTCCTATTAATTCAAGGAAATATATGTCTGGTCGTTGCACATTCTAAAATAAATGATCATATATTAAAGAAAATAATATTTGATATAGATTGCCTCCTTCATTTCCTTCTTCCCCCTAGATTTGTTACATATACATCCCGTTTTATTTTTTTTATTTTTTGGTCACAGAATATTTTATTATCCGATAATAAGCGCATATAAATTTAAAACCAACATAATAACACAATATGTACAGAATGGAAATTTAAAACATTTTCATCATGAATTTTTTCTGTATACCCTGGTTCTTTAATCTTTTCTCGATATCGTACTTTTTTTGTTTTTAGAAATAAAACTGTTTTAACCCAACAATAGTATACTTCTTTAATTCAATCTTCTATAATTAGTTTCAAAGGAGTATTGATGTAAGACACAAACAATTAATATGCCTGAGGTCATAAAAGTTGGTTAACCATACATCTCATGAATAAATCCTCATAGTCATGCTCATAGAATTTTTTAATTATATGTTATCGAATGCTGTTTGGGCTTCTGGCTTCATGAAATTTGATCATGTAACGAACACATATCTGTATTACAATAGATTTTTAAAAGTAATACTTAATAAAATAATTTTTAAGAATGTACACAGATTTAAACAATGTCTTTCAATGTCCTCCCTCTTAAATGTCCAAAATAATCAACGATTATACGTTATATATTAAAATTCAAAATTAATATAAATCACTAAGAATTAATATAATTTATAATTCAGAGTAACGGTGATCTTAAGAAAAGAGTAAACGTTGTCATCTGTCCAATCACATTCAAACTGGCACATTCTGTGGGCTTGAATGTTCCCTATATTGATTATGTGGTCCTTGCAACCATACGGAAATGCAGTGCCTAATCTCTTTATTCAGTATTCTTCTCGTTGTTTACGGGATGGAATACTTAAAGTGGGACTATTGGTTTGATGATATACTTTTTTCGAAAAATTCTAATCCTCATTTCAAATAAAGAGTGTTCAGGCGAACTGAAATGTTTATAAAGCTGTAGATGCCCCTCATTATTTCAAACCTGTGCCCCAAAGCCTTTGTTTACCCAATATAAAAGTCTAAATATAGTATATGTATATTGAATTCCATAGATAACTTAGAAGTTTCATAAGTCATTTTTTTTTCTCCATTTTAGAAGAAAAACATTGTCCATTGAGGGTTTTATTAGACGAAGTACTTGTTGAAAATATCACATGTTTTAAAATCTTTAGTAGAACATTTGAAAAAAGAGCGCATGGCGTCCAATAAGGAATTGTCAAAAATATTTTTCACTGAACCAATGCAATCTTTTTTTTTTGGGGGGGGGGGGGGTTGGTTTGGCTCCTTTTTTTCACATGATGCTGACCGTATATATATATTTTTTTGTATTTCTGAGAAGAATTCGATGGTTACCTACCATTCTGTTAGAGTCTGTGCCCCTTATACACTCAACAGACTGTCAACAGACTTGGCAACGTTTTAGTCAGTATGGAATCGTATATCTTTTCAATGTTTATAGTTGAATATACAGTAACTTATACAGTATCATATATATATATATATATAGAGAGAGAGAGAGAGAGAGAGAGAGAGAGTATCAACGATTTTGAAATAGTAAATCAAAAAATATTTATTGTGGATTTCATTTGTTACTTTTTATTTTCTCAAACTCTTACAAGCAATTTTCTTACAATGATAGGAAAAAACTTAAATATTCACATATTGAAAAAAAAAAATCGGTATATAAATTTATAAGAAAAATATTAAGACTCTTAATCTAAAATAAAAAAAAAAGGTTGCTAAAGTAAAGTTGCATAGTAAATCAAAGTATCAGAGTATGAATTAGATAACTATAGTAAACAATTGTAAACAATGGTTAACTAAATACAATTTTTGTAAGGGAACTGATACAGGTTGGGTGTAACTTTGTTAGTATCTCCCTGTCTGTGATTAAACATTTTATATTTATGTACCGTGTTCATCAAACCGAAAATTGGCATATAGACAAGTGTATATAATTAAACTATTTCATAGCTTCGGGAGTAAAGTTAAGGCTTTTTTATGTTCGTTTACAAATGAATGATTTACCTCTTATGAGAAATACTACCTTACAGACACAATTTATTTCAGTGTGAGATTCTGCAATAGAGTAAAATGATTGCAATTGTGCAACACGGAAGTTTGATTTTAATGACAGTTAATGATACATTATGGACATACATTTCTTGAATTTAATACTTTTGTCATGCCATTTAACTAGCATAACTCATCAGTACGTTAAGTTTTTGATATCATTTTTAATTGACAAGAAAAATATCGCGCTTCAAAATAGGTTTTTTTTTTCAAATGCTGAGGTTTTAACGAGGAAGACAATTCTTTATAAAAAGTGATGTACTTAATTGCTTGGTTTGTTTGAAGAAAATCTTGCCAGTAAGAAAACTATGACGGTCAGTAAAAGATACAATGATGGATACTTTGCACCAAGCAGTGCTGTTGACGGTGACTGGAGTACATTCCTGCTGGACTGTTCATTAACAGCTTCCGGTCAGAAGGAGGCGTGGTTAACGGTGGATTTAGGGGAGAATAAAAACATCGCATCAATATCAATCTTACATGAGGGTTGTGAGTGCAAAGATATAAAGTTTCAAAGAAAAAAGAAAGAAACAAAATACATACACCCTTAATGCAAACTACATGTAATATTACATTCACATATATTACGTTTATGTTTGGGGACTCGTGAAGGCTATTTCCTATTTAGAGATATATTTAAAAACTTAGAGCAGTAAAGATTTCTTTATGTAAAAAATCCTTTCATCTTTTGACTATTTTGCTTACATTTCTCCAAGTCAATTGCAATAAGAAGATTCGTTTATTACTAACTTTTTCCCATTTTGAAATATGTTAAGCATGCATACAGTTCAACTTATTAAAACAAATGATGAATATACCAAAACGTTTTTAGAAAATATCAGTCGTTGTGAGAAAATAAAGAAAGTAAATCCTAGCATTCTTTTAATAGTATAAAATGATTATAATTACAGACCCTAAAACGTGCTACTACAACTCGGCAAGGAACCGTACCGTTCCGTACACAAAACGAACCGTACCGTGCAAGAAGCGTATCTAGACTTACATCTGTTAATTATACAAGGAAACTACTCAAAACTAGTTACGACTTTAAAACAACTCGACAGAGTGTGAGGCGATTCCTTATTCGCTTATTCGCTTTGCATGATCGGGTTGTGCTTGACTAACATTTTTTTTTTTCATATTAAATGCAGATTCGTAATATTTTCGTGTACAATTAATAATAATAAATAAAACTGAATTAAATACTTTATCGTTTATTTCTATAGCTTTTATCTACCCTATTCTTGTCTCCATGAACTTTCTCGGAAACCAAGACACGTTGAAAAATGTATTAGGATTCTGTGCTATTTTCGGAAACCAAGCCCTTAAAATCATTTTTTCTTCATGTTAGTAATATTTTTAGGGAGAAATGATTACAGATTAAGCAACAACAACAACAAAATTTAAAAAAAAAAATTACGAACTAAATTACCAATTTGAAAGCGGACATGTTAAAATGTAAACGCCTCTCGATCACTAGAAAAAAAAAATAAATAAAAGCGATGTATACATAAATAGTATGTGTTGGTTTACTCTCCTCTTCTGACCAACTCAAGAAGTTATCGCCAATATAACATACTATCAAAAAGTTCGATCGCCACATTTTCGCATGGAATTTTCAGTTTAATACACGTAATCAAAAAACAAATCTGGATATATGTCAGAATTAATTTTTATTTAAAGCATTTTCCCATTCAATTTGCTTTATTCACTGAAACCTGCAGATAAAATATGTTACCTGGAATTTTCATATAAAGCCCAGTTAAATCTTTAATAAAAAAGAAATGCTTAGTCCGTGCATGCGTGTTCATTCAAGTTTTTTTTTTTAAAGAAACACTGTACATTTCTTGCCATGGTCTCTTTATCTAGAATGACGTCTTTCTACACTTTCCTTATTTACTCTAAAACATTTGAAAATTTCGATCAAGTATTGTCATCACACGTGCACAGGTCAAAACTTGAGCTGTGTATATTGAACCGAATCTAATCCCGTTAGTCCAGATATGCCTACATTCACACGTGTATCAACAGTTTGCTGTCTTAAACAGTAAGTCTACAACAATGAACCAGTTTTAACTAGCATATATTAAAAGAATTTCATGTGCAGTTAGCTTTTCTTCTAGATCTTCAATAAAAAAAGTTTGAGTTTGACAAGGAAACAAATGGGGGGGGGGGGGGGGGAGGTTAGCACCCGGCAAGGGCATTTTCGAAGTTTTTGAGGACATGCGTGCCTGCATATTATTTATTATCAAGGTAATTAAAAAACGGACTATTTATTTCTAACATTTTGACATTATTTATTTCGGAAATCTGTCTTTGCAGTCAATACATATTATTTGTTAAACCTTTAAAAATTAGTTCCTATATAAATATGTACTTTAAAAAGTCTAACATTCCTAATGTTTTACTGAGCGGTAATAAAAAAATCCATGTTTGACCGCAGAGTGAGATATTGGACCTGTGGATGAGATATTGGACAGCTTACGTCACACTGTGGGCGGGATTATCTAAATCTAATTTGCATTCGTTAGTATGGACGCTAGCAGCAAAAGAAAATGTATAATTACAAAAATAAATAATTAAATAAATAAAAGGTATAACAAAATATTTATTGACTGCGTTCTCAGGCAAATGCGTTTTGTCGACCCCTCGAACCAAACTGTTTGCCTTCGGCCTAACGGCCTCAGGCAAACAGTTTGGTTCTTGGGTCCGACAAAACGCATATTGCCCTCGAACCAAGTCAATAAATGTATAATACATTGCAGATAGATTTGTAGCTGTCTTAACCGTTTTCTTGATTGTACTTCCCTTCTAAAAGCCTTTTTACACATTGATGGAAAATTAATGCAAAAAGGAATACAATTACGCGCACAAAAAATAAAGTAATATTTTGCACTAATTGTGTGCACTTCTACCGATTTCTTTTCAATGTATTTTTCCTAGTGAGCCAAACACCTAAGAAATCTATGTAAAAAAAAAGTTATAAGTCCTCGCAAATAAAAATAATAACTTATTTTTTATTGTTTGTTTGATCATTTGGTTAAGAATTTTTTTTTTAATGAAGCAACAGTGACAAGAACGTAAAAAGAATGGTAGACGAAATGAAAGCGTGAGGGATTTATAAAATCAATCTCATTTGTTTAAAAGTGTGATAAGTGAATATTTAAAATAATAATTGTATTTAATTAAGAAATTTTAAAGGAAAAAATCAAACATATGTACGCTTATTCTTTAAAAAAAATAAAGAAAGGCCTTTAATGGCGACGCAACCAAAAAAAAATTTTTGTCCTTGTTATACAGTGTTTGTTGATATGTTCGATATATTTCCAAGTTACTGAACCATAAGGCGATGGTGTACTAAATAAGATAATAAATAGACGACTAAAATTATTTTATTTTAAAAATTGAAAGTAGTTCATACAGAAAGTATATTTAAAAAAAAATAAACAGTTATTAAGACGACTAGTAACATGTAATAACAAAAATACAGCTGTAAGAAGAAATATTTATAACAATTTTAACTTAAAAACAACTTATTAAAAAATGCTTGCAACACCAACCTTCCATTTATATAAAATAAAGAGATTATAATAAAGAAATAAACGACTTTATGAAGTAGCCAATCATAAACTAAGGCGTACAGGCTCCGCCTACTTAATTTACATACCGTTCACTTAAGCGTACCGTTCACAAAACGAACCCTTCCATGCAAGAAGCGTACCGTACCGTGCACAAAGCGAACCGTACCGTGCAAGAAGCGTACCGTATCGTGCACAAAGCGAACCGTACCTTTCACAAAGCGTACCGTTCCGTGCAAGATGCGTACCGTACCGTACACAAAACGAAATGAACCGAACCGTGCAAGTGGTGTAGTAGCACGTTTTAAGGTCTGAATTTTCTATCATAAATTTAAAATGAAAGAGAACCTGCTTATCTTTCTTTTGTAAAATTGATAAAATTTGTTGATATATTTTCTAAGAAACCACTTATTACGATTAACTAATCTATGAATGAATAAACGCACAGACATAAGCTATTCTTGTTTCATTTCAAAACTGATATCCATTGTGAAATTTCGATTTTGATTCCAATTAAAGAAGGAAACTTGTTTTTCTTTATTTTTATCAGAGACGGTCTATTTTCCTTCTTGGAATTTTCTTAGGTGGAAATATTTCAGCAGCAGAATGTGCCATTTAATGATCAGCCTGCCCTTAAATCTGCAAAATTAATATAGAGTTCACATATTACATTTTCGTAGTCAAGATCCTTAACAGATGATAGGTGCCATGAGAGGCTCCATTTGATTTTTTTATGCTTCCGTAATCGAAGATCAAGGGAATATACATTTTGTTCCGTTCGTTCGTTTGCCTGTTTGTCCACCCAACCCCCAAAAATTAACGTTGCTCATAACTTTTTAAAAAGCTATGGCTTTCATTTTTCACATGCATATTCCATGTACCAAGGCCTTTCTTTGGGTAACAACATACTTGACTTCTTGACCTTGCAGTATGACCGACCTTTGCAAAATTTACTACACTGTTACATCATTGAACCTGTTGATAAAGGAATCACTAAGATAGATTGAATATTTATTTGATTTAAAATAATCACATACTTTATCAATTGCAGTAGGTCTCGATGCATACACAATAAGTGCCGTTGACTCTGGAGTCTTTTCTGATTCAAATGGAGAGGGAACAATATTTGCCTCTCGTCCACTTAGATGGATTTGTTTTGATAGTTTTGAAAAAAAAGGATGCCCAGATTGTATGCTTAGCATGGGGATTTCTACCGTGAGTATAATAATAAAATTGATTTTTTTTTTGGAAAATATTTAATGATGTAGACATGGTAAAACCTAATGATAATAAAGTACATAGTTAGAGAAAGACATTTATTGGCATACTGTCTAAATACACCGTTTGTATCGTTAATCTTTTTTTGCCATACTCACAATTAAACGTTATATATACTTTTTAAATCAATGAACTAAATTTAAATCAGGATTTAAATTATGCGACTATATCTCATTAACTATACTTCTTGATTTAATTTTCATATGTTTTTTTTCTATATCAAGGACACAATCTTAATATTTCTCTTAAAATGTGTCGTAAAAGAATTGCATATCACGAAGGGAATCAAAACTAGACATTACCATTACAATGAAACATGAAGAAAAATATCATATCATAATAAGAGATAACGAACCTAAAATGGGTTGTCAATGTATGCTGCATCGTTCCTGACTTTGAAAAAGTTCGTTCTTTCCTTACATACTTTGTGCATTGAATACAAGCGAGAGTCCCAAGTTTCTTTTTTCTTTAATATCTTTTAATTAAACTTTCAAAGATGGTCTTGTTTTTTACAAAGTTAATTCCAAAATCGAGCATTGTGCATAGCGTGACATTTAATTAAACAAAATTAAAAAAAAAAAATTAAATTCCATTGGATTAAAGAACATCTCTTTCTATATATGTGCATTGACATATAATGTATGCTTTACAAAAAAAAATCGTTTTATCTATTTTTTAAAATATATTTAAACCTTCGTTTTATTTTACGTTTCCCCTTATTTTTTGCTCAAAATGGAAATTTGTGAGACGACTTTGGTTTTTCTTTTTAGAGACAATTCTTCTGTTTACAAATCTCAAGACAGCATATCTATTGATCTATTTGAATATAACCTGAACTGTTACGGGAATGAAGTTAATATAAACGAATGTCCAAAAGTGAAACAAGGTTGCCCATCTGGTCGTGCCGCGGCATTAACATGTAAAAGTAAGTTTATTTTATTGTTTTACAAAATATAGAAAAGTAATATAAGAGCAACGGAATCAGTGTTTACAATTTATAATTCGTAACTGAATATGCAACTTTAGAATATTTAACGGATTGACCGTTGGGGTAGCGTAGTTTCTTTAGGTATTGTTCACTTGTAACTTTGATCCATCCCTTTGAAACTTCAAATTGTACGAGACACAGCCTACACATGGAGTGAACATGACGTCTCATTATATTTGCATTCCTAATGCGTAGTCTTAATAGTGCAATCATTAAACAAAAGGCATTGTAGAGTAGGTGCAATTATTTTTTTTTTTTTTAAAGTTCTCTTCAAGAAATAAATCTTAAAGATAACTGTGATCCTATTATGTTCGACATTATAGCATGGAATCATGGTAACAAAAGAACTATTTGAAGTTTTCATAAAAAAAGATCCCGTGAAGATTGCAATCCAGATTTACTCTTTATTACATGTTAGTCTATGGAGCTTGACGCGCTCCCTATAATTGTATACAACAATGTTTTGTGGTTTAACTCCTCTATACTGCTGAAACATGCATATGTGGGTTCGTTAATGGAGCTCCTGCATCAACATTTTAAAATTTACATTTTTTTTGCAAAAATTATCTTTGATAAATTATCCATGGTACTGATAAGACATATACTATTGTATTATGTTGTATAGATGTCAAAGCACCTGACGCTAAAAGAAGTGCTCCACAAAGACATCATAATTAGTCTTGGTAAGAAGAAAAAAAAAATCCTACTGGAAAACTAAAAACAACAATACCTGGGAATTAAATCATTCCTCTGGATAAAATAAATTATGTAAAAACATCTCTGACACATCAAAAGTGCTGCTAGATTATTCCGTTTTGTTGCAGATATATTCATGAAACACATACGCACAAAACCTTGCCCATTTTTTTCGTCTGTACATGCATGGAATATGGAGATAACGAACAATATTTCAGCTCAAGGTCCATTCAAGCAATTGGGAGCAGAGCAAACTTGGATCTCTGAAACATCATAGGTTAGATCAGATGCCATAAAGGAGTGAGCATCTCTTGCAGACTGGTCACGCCCGCCATGTGCTCCTTGTCATGGTCAGTAAAAAAACGTATATACCCATTGACGATTCAGTGTAAAAATAATAGCCTGAGAATTAGTATGAAAACAGTCAGTCAGCAATTGAATTATGGTGACGATAGACTGTATTTGCTGACAAGGTCATTGTATCCACCATAGAACTTTAACTGAGACTGTTGATATTCTTATCACATCGACTTATTTATCAATAGCTTGTCTTCTTTTAGAAATTGTTTACACAGTACATGCCCTTGCGTATCAAATCAACTGAAAGACATAAACCCTATATACAGGTGATAAGGGTATTTTGCTACAAAATTAAGGAAAGTTAACGATAGAAAAGCTGAGGTCATCACGTTTATCATAATGCTTGGTTGTTAGGTTGTCATTAGTGTCTTTTTCTAGTAAAATATCCAAATATGAAATAGAAGTGTCAGACTCTTAGGTGTCTTTTATTTCAAGCTCACTTGGATATATCGTGTTGACATATAAATAAAGTAACTCTTGTTAATTGATAATCGTCGATACATCTAAATGTCAAGTTGAAGGCCATAGCAAGTTTCTCCATCTTCTCATGTGTACGATTTTGAAAAATTCTGCTTCGTATGAATACAAGAATAGATCTGTTAATAATGGGCTCAATTGGTACCCATGGGAATTCCGATACATTGTTGGAAGACGGAGTTTCCAAAAACCACATAGATATTGTCAATCAGAAACTCAAACATGTTTTAATGTTAGAGTAACCGTGTGTACAATCAAAATGTTTTTTTAACAAAACAATGCTGCAGGTGACCAATGACAAGATAATTAAATATACAACTTCCATTTTTATTGAAAAGCAGCTGTCAATGATGTCAAATGGCCTGGAATTGAATTTATCGTGGGGTATGGTTGTATAAGCGTTAGTATGTCGTTTGTTTTGATGTTACTGATTTCTGTAAATTTTCTTGAATTATCGTAGAATTTTTATGCATCCTCATCTGATTTAAACCACTTCTCGAATATATTTTTGTACAGTTCTCCCAAAGTTCCTCCTTCACTACTGTTAATATTTTAGTGAGGGGTAAGGAAAGAAACATAGTAGAATTTCAGTGTGACATTTAACTTAAGGTAGAACCTACGTCGTATGTCGTCATACTGAGAAAATTTTCTTTTTGGTGCTAGATTCATTATGACGTCATAATTAATTTAATGTTACTTTTTCCCGTACTTTCTTCAGGAATGTCTCATGTAATGAAGTTACACAACTGTGATAATGTGAATGACATGCAACTATTTTGAAGGAAATCAAAAATCCAAAGAAATCTAAATATTACAATATCTTGATGAAAAGTGTCTGAGTCAAAGATCTGTTAAAAATTGTGTGTAAATTTTGTAATGTCTATCATGAAATGACGTGCATTCCCTTTCATAATTATTTGTTAATTATTCATAATGGTTGGTATATAATAATTATGTTTCCCGAAAATATTATCTTTTTAAATAAAAAAAAAAATACATTTTTTGATAAATATTCACATTGTAAATCTGAATGTAACCCCAAAACAGTAATTTAATAATTAAATCCTGTGTAAGTGCAAAAAGGTCAACAAAAGAAGTATGGATAAATAGAGTGTTCTCATTCGTTTGCGGGGAAAGGTATATATTCTAATCACTTTTTGTAATTATATGGGTATGTTCTTCATCATATTAAAGATTGAAAGCATTCGGACAAAGACTTTTGAAAAATATTGACAAATTTAGGTGGTAAATTGACTAAAAAAAATATTGAGCACATTTGCCTATATTCGTTGAAATGTGGACTTAATCTTTTATGTCAATTGAATAAAAAAGAATTTATTCTTGAATAATATTGCTTAATATGGTTCAGTTAATAAAGTCTATAAACGACGATGTTTGAAGAAGTATTTTAGTGACTTATTATATTCTCTTTATGACCAGTACCCCTAAAAATGGCTGAAAATATGTAGTCGCTGTGTAAAATTATCCTTCCAAGTTGCACAGACTGCACTACATTTAATAACGAAGAAACATACCATATATTTTTAACTGATTGATAAGCGAGAGCTAATTTATCATTTTGAAAAGTTTGAAAATCTTGTGACAAAGACTTTTCCGACATAGGTTCTACCTTAAAGTTTATTTAGTCGAATGATGCATTGAAGATAAAGAAATGTGGTAAACAATAGGCCGACAGTCAATATGTCATATTTATGAATTACATCAAAAACTTAACAATCATTGACAGTTCAAGTTCATTAAAAATCAATATCTGGTATGCCCTCAGAGACACCAATGATAACCTAAAATGTCATCCCAATGAACGCATATAAGTATATAAAACTGTATGGTAATGTTATCCTACTCTAAGTGTAACTGGTAAGCTGTTGCAGAGTCTGGGAATGCTGTTGTCTTCGGCGGATATATCTATCCACTTTGTCCAATGCATGCACAATTGAGTTGATTAAGATGGCAAATACAGAACAGGATGCTGTGGATTTGCAAGTTTACGCTTGTCAGACAAGCCATATGTTGCTGTTTATTGTCAAATTGGAACACAGATCCAGGATGTCGCAATACTAGAAAGGCATATAGGGACAAGATATCGTCAGAACACAGTTGTGCCGTCAAAATTCCTTGAGTATGAACTAAATCAGTCCAACTTGTATATAGTACAGTTTTCCACATCATTACACTACCACCACCAAATCAAAATTCTTTGAATAATTGATTCACTGTGAGGCCTTTGAAGTTGATATTTGTGGTACTATGAGGTCAGAACAATTGCATGAATAAGTCATATGGTGACAATTCCAGCATCCCGTATTCAGCCTCAAACGGTCTTGGTAAATATCTTGTGCACTTCAGGGAAAACTAATGCTGTTGACGACGTAAATGTAAAAAAAATTGATGGAAATAAGCAACCGTGTGCTACTGATGTCAAGCATGGTCTGCCATATTTTTGGCGATAATTTGTTGCTGTTGATTATAGGTTACAAATGGTGCTTTGTGCAACATTGAAACCATTTGCAAGTGTAGACTGTTAGTACACCTGTTTCCAGTCGCCTATTTTTTTTCAGATGCAGCATTTTAAATAGCGTCAATTTTCAGAATAAAAACGAATCAAAAATATTGAGAAGCCCAGTTTTAGTTAGCCCTTTTATACCTAAAGAATGTGGTAGAGAAACCGACAAAAGAAAAATGTTAAAACCCCAAATGTTTGTATTTTGCAGATCAGGTCTTTTTTGCCCGTGAGTTTTGTGGAATGGCTGTCAAGTTAACAATAGCGTTAAAAAACAATGCATTTTACTCGAATAAATCACATCCACCTAAAAAGAATATATGCCAAAACTATTTAATATCATTCGTGGTATTATTCCTATTATGCATCTATATTTTGAAGGGTATACAATTAAAATAATGAGCCTAGTTAAAAACAAAGACTATGTTGTTATCTGATTTGTTATCTGGGACCATGTATTATCCAATAATTATCACCGGCTCATGTTCATCACATGATTAGAAAAGCATTTTTCCGAAAACCATTGAACGCAAGCTTTTGCTATACATAAATCGTGTCACTTGTTTGCAGAAAAATAGCAATTTGTTGATTCAATGTTGAGTATCGTATTTATTTCGGACTATCCGGCTTCAAAATCATTTCAGCAGAATATACAGATTTTGATCTAGACTTTAAATTTTTCTTGATCCTGGGACCTGGATGAGACTATCTCTTTAATAAATACGAGATCAAGAATCACAAGAGCAATTAGTTCCCCCCACTTTGTGTCTAAATGAATTTGGATCCAATAAACAAAGACACTTAAGCCAACTATAAATATTTTACGTAATACATGTACCCCTTTGTTGCAAAATAGTAATTTCATACTTATTCCTATTTTAGTTTACTCCATGCTTTTAATAGCCTAATTTTACCTGCGATATTGTAATGATTATTTCGTACATAAATTAGTTTCACTAATAATGATGCTGTTTATATAATAAAAGTAATAAAGCATTAACTTCTTGATTGTTGATATCAATCATAGAAATACTTGAATTTAGACAATCAAAAGATTGAGTAGAAATAGATCATTAGATAGTTTTACCATAACTCAGAAAGACATATAATTACCATTCTTTATACTAAGGTCTTCTCATTTTTGTGTCACCTGCAGAGCAGAGAGCTAGCGGCACTTAGGGATTACTTTACCCGGCGTCTGTCTGTCTGTCCGTCATACCTTGTATCTCAAAAACTGTAAGAGATAGGGATTTGTTGCTTTGCACATATATTCCTTGGCGCTATGGCTTTTGTGCATAGCCATTGTTACCGACCTCGTGACCCTTGACCTATGACCTATGTTAAAAATAGTCAATAGTATCAATATATAGCATATTTTGACATTTAAGAGGTACGTCTATGCTATTTAGCATGTGCACTAATTATCATAAATCATTATGAAAAAATACCAGCGTTAAATCCACTTGACCTTGACCTACTTTGCAAAATATACCGCGGACAGTTAAATTAATGTCTTTTGAATTCTTAAAGTCGGGGTGTTGATAATTAGCATTTATACGTTTATAAACTCATGATTCTGTACTTTGAAACTGTATGATATTCAGTTACATGTACCACACAAACTGATAATTAAATACTATGAAAATACATCGGGATCGGTATTCCACAATGGATCTTGTAGACTGACAATTGGACTAAAGACTTTGAATCTGGTACTTATACATGTAAAATGATAAATGGTTTATTATTAATTAATTTCGATTTATTTATTCAATTGAGGGTTAAAATCATATTTTTTCTTTGATTGTCTATCTGTAGATGTTTTTTGTCTGCATGAACTACCATCCAGTAGTAAATAAATAACTTACTACACTTAGAGTAATTTACACCTTTAATAAAGCTACAGAGAGGCAACACATGCGTTTCTTGGAACATTCTAGTTATTATTATAATGTATTTGTAGTTTACTTTACCTATCTCCACAGAAGGCAGCACCTTGTCTGGATTCTCTGTGTATGTATCTGATACTGAAGACTGGGAGTCAGGTACTCTCTGTTATCAACATGACTTCCAACAGATACCTCCTAATAACGTCACATTGGACTGCATCACTTCCGGTCGTTACGTCACTGTTTACAACAAACGAAACGGGACAGCATATCAAGATGTATCAGAATTTTCCTACCTTAATATCTGCGAAATTGATGTGAAAGGTTATATTTTGTAGTTTCATTTTTGGTTAATACTCTATGCTTAGTCATATAATTAAAAAAAAACTACTCTGCTTTATGCGTTATTTACACTTAAGTACTGATGTAAACTGTTAAAGTTGATATGTAAAGTTTGAAGATTAACATTTAAAGGCAAGTCAAGTAAAGCAGAATAAAAATGAAGATCAATAAATTATATAAATAAATTGCAATAAAATTCCTTGTTTAAAGCCGAAAATGAAAATATTCATACAAATATTCTTACATACTAAATACAAATTTATCATTGAGTCAAATGCTGACTGACGTTTTTCATACTAATTGTTAGGCCATTATTTACACACTAAATTGTCGACGGATTTTTCCGTTATTTCCCGATCATGACAAGGAGCACACGGCGGGTGTGACCGGTCGGCAGGGGATGCTCACTCCTCCATGGCACCTGATCCCACCTCTGATGTTTGGAGGTCCGTGTTTGCTCTGCTCCTATTTTGTATTGTATAATGGACTTTTGAGCTTGAATACTGTTCGTTATCTCCATATATTTCATACTTGTGTTGTGCATTTATTCTAGTTGCTATAAGAATGAATTATTTATGTCAAATATGTTTGGAAGAATACTTTTGAAAATAGAACATACTCTAAAAAGTACATAGTTTAAATACTTATCTTTATTACCTTGATTATACAATATACTCGCCATTTAAACTTGTTTACACTCTTTTTTTGTTATGTATAAAATCTTAATTGATTTCAACATATCTTTTGTGCAATACATACAAAAGGATTAGATACACTGTCTTTCAACTTAGTAGATGTAGATCCTCTCTTCAATTTACAAACTAGGAATGCAATGATTGCCATTACAAATAAATTGAGATAATTTACAAAAATTCATGCCATGTAATATATACGAAAATTATTAGTAAACATACTCTGAGTAATCCACCAGTGGTATATCTACATAAACTCTGTTGAAAATCAGCATCAAGAAAATTTTCATTGTCATAGCATTTCATTGTTTCCTGTTTTCTTTACTGGAATCTTTGCTAACTTTTATTATCAATAGCCGTTTGAAAAGCAATCACAATAATGAAATTAGTGTTTTATAGTTATCAATAAAAAGAGGTATTTTAATATGTGTTTTGAATGAGATTTTAAAAACATACTCAAGTAACGAGTACAGATTACTGAAAATTGTTCAATGATAGACCAAAAATTACAGTTAGACTGCCAACTTCTCTGTAATGCTCCCTGAATTTATTTTTTCCGTTCGCTCGCCGTTTGATCGCCGGATGTTGATTCCTTTAGTACTTTACTAATATCGGATTATTTTAATATGTTCATTAACTACATATTGAGGACAATGCGATTTTCTATTAAAACTCGTCATGTGATGTAGCAGTCACCTGATTTTAGCAAATATACTTACAGAATTTATTTTACCTATAAATTTCAATAGCCAAGCTAAAACTCAAAGTTTAATTTACAAAAATTTTCAACACCCATTGTACTTTGTGAAAAGTGCTGTGATCCTATATATATTCTACCAGTTCATTGTTAAAATTATATCTGTGAGATTGCATGCAGATATTTTTTTTATTTTCGCTGCTCAACTGCATTATGATAAGATTTCACCAGGGTTGCCTCACTTTAAAAACACCTTGATACTTCTAGAGCTTATGTGTAAAAGCTAACTATATTATCCATTAAGTGTTTGCACTTGCACTAGATCGATTTATTAAGACCCTTTATATTACCCTCTGTTGTACCTGTGTCCAAATAAACGGCGGTATACGTTAACTAGGAATTGTACGGAAAATATATTTATGAATTAAATCTATAAAAAGGCATTTTATCCAAGTTAATGGCATCTTACATGTAACTATCTACAAATAATATCTTATATAATTATAAAAATTTTTTTTTCGTTATGATTACTTGATCCGCCTGTCACTGCATGCAAATAGTGTCAAGTTTCATGGAATAACGTCAGACTGACAAGCGCATCGCGATCAGTAACTTCTTTATATCCTGCTATGTGGAATTAAATTAACGACAAAACAGCAGTAAGTTTCAGTGTAGTTTAATACTCTTCTACAGTTTAAACTCACAAAATCATTTTATTTTGTAGTGTTTTTCAGAACTGTTAGTTTTGTATGATTAATATTTTCCGTATAAATTATGCTCCGTCTCCTTTCATAGCCTGAACTGTGCTTAATTGTACTGTGTTCACTGTTCGTTCAGCATGCGCTCACCATGCGCTCTTCGTTGAAAGTGAAAGTGAAAGGATTGGTTTTTCTAGGGGAAAAAAGTAAAATGTGCATAGATCTATAGTACATGTATTTGAAACATAAGAATGTAGTTATATCGTGTATTAAAAAAGGTCATTATTTCATGAAATGTTTTATCTACAATATTATTTATTATTTTATTAACTTAACCTTTTTTTTTTAATTTATTAATATAGTCTGCAAAATATATATCGTAAGTTATTGATTAGAATGATTATAAATTAAATCCGATAAAATGCAGATACGTCAGGCGTTGTGACAATTTGTTGTTATGTAACGACAATTTATTGGAAAAGAGATACCAAAGTCAGTTGATTAACCACATGCAGCATAATTACGAAAATACTCCTTTCTAACACGCTTTTCAGCTACTATAAAATGCATCTAAAAACTAGTTCTGAAAATTATAGATATCGTTATGGATTAAATATTTACAGTGTGATGTACATTAATAATGTAGGTAGGTAAAAATATTTATTAGAAAATGTAATGCAATGCACGAAAAACATAGCATTTTTTTTTTAGCGACGATGATAAGAGATAAGCTTTTCTACATACAGTCGTAGTCTATAGTTTAGAGGCAAATGTCCCCTCTTACACTGTAAATACGTAACTATTTTACCGTTCGATCGAAATAAGAGCAACCACTCCCCTTTTGTGAAGCAGCTACTTACTCAATATTTGTAATGCAAACATTGAACAAGTTTATGATATATTTAGTCTGGTTATGTTGGCAACACAAAATTTATTTATATTTTTTTTATCTTTTTTTATTTACCTGACATTAGATAACAATAGAATACATACTAAGCAAGGAAACATCAGAGGCATTCCGAATAAACTTTTCATCTTGCGTTCACTGTTCGTTAAGCATTCACTTTGTTGCGTTCAGCGTTCACTCACCGTTCATTTTGCTTTTATCCAGCGTTCGCTCACCGTTCACTCACATTTCAAGTGGGAAGTAGAACGTTTCATGAACTGTATATGAACTGTATGCTCTGCTCCTATTTTGTATTGTTTAACGGACTTTTTAGATTGAATACTTTTCGTTATCTCCATATATTTCAACTAGCAAATTAACATTATTTTATTTTTTAATAAAACCAATAGATTTTGAAAATCAAAAGTAGATACATTAAAGTGAAGAAGAGGGCATTCAAAGTTTTATGCAAACGAATAATTTAATTAATTGTTCAACATCTTCACTAAAGAATGCACTGACTTACACGAATCCTGATAATTTTGGTTTACCTTGGAAAGGGGTGCACTTCACATATAACAGAAAATTTCATACGAAATTTTGAAATTATTTATTTGACTAAACGGATGCATGTTTTGTGAGTTTGCTTAAGAAAAAAAAAAATGAAAATATGTGCTTAGAACTGCATGACGTGTTTTCTTCTTTTTCTTTCGTAGTAAAATATTTGAGAGAGAATTGTAGGGATATAAGAATCATTTTTGAAGATATTAGTACATACACTGTATTCACAAATATATTATTCCGGTATTTTGAATGGACGATTTAAAAAAAACACTAAAAGAGAAAAAAAAAGTACCTAGCTTATATGAATATAGCTAAAAGATGGTTTTAAAATAGTTAAAAAGTTGTGGAAATGTAGCTTAAAGATTGATCATAGACAGCATATAGATGTTTTGACATTAAGAACAATTATGTTACAGTTCGAAGTAGCGTAAAGAAACTTCTCCTTTAAGTTATCTCACGCAAATGCTGAAAATGAATTTTAGTCTTGTTTATGCTATCTTTTACAGATTGTAATACGGGATTTTATGGGATAAACTGTACAAAGTGCCCTAAAAATTGTTTGGATAACTCCTGTCACTCTCAGGTTGGAGACTGCTTTGATTGTAAAGACGGATACACTGGAGCACGTTGTGATTCAGGTATAGTTATATTTTCCTGCCTTAAATATTATTATAAGCTTAACTGACACCGGGTTGTACAAATATATAGAGGATATTCAATGTTTTGAATCAAAGAAAATTTCAGAAACCGAAAATTCGATGTTTTGTAGTTGGATATGGAATTTATTTCACGAGTGGGACAGGATTTTTTTTCATATTGCGAAGAAATATCAAAAATACTGTCTCACGAGTGAAATAAATTCTATATCCAACTACAAAACATCGAATTTTCGGTTTCTGACATTTTCTTTGATTTTTCCTTTTGCCTCTGTCTTTTCGTAACAAACTTTGATAGATTTGACTTCATAGTTGAGCGGTTGAGACGTCATAGCTTAACAATTGTGAGGTTCAAAGAAATGTTAACATGGATTTCAGAAACATATTTGGGAAGAAATTGGCAGTAAGACGTTTTAATTAGTATCTCTATCTTATGACAGGCCAGAATTTTTTTTTACTTATTTTCATATCCTTTTACACTGTGAGAGATTATTACTTTGGTATCCTTCCGAACTGTGAGAGAACATCACTTTTATTCAATAAATAAATCACAGTATTTCACTGTTGAAAATGTAAAGGATTTTTCCCCTTTACCGGTGTACAATTTTTTAATTTTTTCCTAAGAATGGAAATATTCATAATCATAGCCAAAAAAAGACATCGAACCAAGTATGAAAATAATTCCACAATAACGTTTAGTAGATGATCTCTCTTTATTTTAATCAAAATTACAATGCAAAAAAAAAATATTAACATTTTTCTTGTAAAGAATCTTCAAATGGTCGATACGGTCAAGGATACTTTCTAATATGTGGTCATTGTCCGAATAATAAACAATGTAATAAGGTAAACGGATTGGTTCTTGGGGGGGGGGGGGGTTCCTTGATTGAGTGGAGAAAATGTGATCATTTTTCAAAAAAAAAAAATCAATGCAGTTCTAAATTTAACAAACTCATTATTTTGTGAAGAGTGTTCTGATGGTCTATGCGGACGAGGATGTTCCTTCAAATGTGGTCCATTTCTTGGTGAAAAACCAGGTAACCACGTGAACGGTTCCTGTCCTGATGGATGCTCTCCTGGATGGAGGGGAGATAAATGTGATCAGGGTAATTCATTTTTTATTCTGGATGGAGGGGAGATACATGTGTAATGTTATTCTTTTATTTTTCAATGCATATGTCATAGATATTTAATATGTGTTATGCTTGATTTAAGTTGAATTTAAAGATTTTAAAACCTTTACGTATTTACTAGTTAACGTCCCTATTATTATCTTGATTGTCTGGAAACTATATTGCACTGATGGCAACATCTATAATCAATCTAGGATTTTTGAAGAAGTATCTTCAATATTTTTCTTGTTATATAAAGCAACTTTAATATCTAAGAACCTTTCTGTGCACTTCACAATAATATCTCTGAAATTTATTTGAGCATATATTTCACTTTCATAAAGTGTGGTAAAAGGTCCACATGTTCATTTTGTGAAACAATTGTATAATTTATTGTAAAAATCACCTTTGGCTTTTAGGGTGCAGGACGACTGCTTCAATTCTACCATTTATTGCTCAGCTGAACAAAAACAATATATATAACAAGTGGATTGTCACTCCATTTTGATTTGTTTTGACAATCTTGCACACAAAAGTAAAAATCCACATTTATGAAAAAAATTGATTTTTTTTCAAATAGTTTTGACAATTTCATGACTGTAAATGAGTGTATTTTTGGTCTGCTGTATTCAGGTCTCCCCTTCAAAGGGGATATATTCTTCTTATATAGATGATTTTTTCTTTCACTTTTCTTTTCTTTTCCCTCTTCAATCAAACTCTGTGTGGGACGAAATTTCAATTCCTTTAATCTTAGAGGTCGAGTTTTGAACAAGGAAGGATGAAAATTAGGACAGGAGCACGTCTCTAGAACTTTTTTTACCTTTACCCATTTGTGAATTAAAAGAGCTTTAGTTTTAAGCCATGCTTTTTAAATTCATAAAACGTTTTGATTTTTAATTCATTTAACCATTTTTTAAAAATCTAAACGTAGGTCGCTGTAAAATGTTTATCAACCCCGCCGTTGTATTTATTTCACATTTGGCTATTAGGGTGCAGGACGACTGCTTCAATTCTACCATTTATTGCTCAGCTGAACAATAACAATATATACCAAGTGGATTGTTACTCCATTTTGATTTGTTTTGTCACATAAAACGTTTTGGTTTTTAATTCATTTAACCATTTTTTTTAACATCTAAATGTAGGTCGCTGTAAAATGTTTGTCAACCCCATCGTTGTATTTCTTTCATTAAATGAAAAGCAGTAAAGCATCTGGAGAAAGGACATTACTATAAAATGACAATGAAATTAATTTGAATAATTTTTAAATTCCATGTGAAAAGGAGATTAAAGCCTGATAATTTTTGGGTATTTGTGTATGAGCACATAATTACGTGCTATAGCAAGGTCCATGTTGTTCTTAAACAAAAAAAACTACATATACTCTCACACATGCCGCATGTAAAGCTGATATCTCTGAACAAAATATATTGCACTGATTCACTTATTTAAATATTTTAGGTGAACAGGTTGTTATAAACAATAAGGTGCAAAACTAATTTACAGAAAAATATATATTGTGCGTAAGCGTTTCAATTGTTAATCCCGCATTTGCAAAGAAAAGCATTCATTCTATTGTTCATTTTAATGTCTACAAAAATAATCGTATTAAGTAAGTTTGAGTACGTAAAATATTGTATTATAGATCTGTACGTCATGGAATGTTTCTTTAATGGAAGAGCATTACCGATTCATGTGGCTTTAAAAACAGTTCTATTAAGTTAAGGGTTAATGGATCGAATAAGGGAAGTAGCTTTTATTAGATAAAGGAGAAAATATTCAGTTCATGTTAATATATTTCGAAAAAGTGTATTCAAATTGAAGTGAAAAGTACTAGACTAAGGTCTTTGTTAAAAAGATGTATTCTAAAATCTAATTCAAATTTTATCAACATTAAAGGTACGATAAATTATTAATTGAGATTATGTAGACTGTACCAAGGGCACAGCAATGTTTCACATTTACACAAAATTATGGAAAAAAAAAACACGCAAGGATTTTCAGTTTAAGACGAGTAGGGTTTGTCGATTTTTTAGTATTTATATACAGGACTGAGGAGGACGGTTGAAAGATTGATACTTAAATGTATAGGAGATTATTTTCCTTATCCAATCCTGTACCACCACAGGTTTATTAATAGTTACATGTATATACATAAATGCAGATTCACAGAAACTTCTTTTCATGAAGCTAGGAGCTTTCTACCACACAAAATAAGTAAAGCCCAAGCATGCATCATGGAATAAAAGAGAAAGACGGTAGTTTTTTTTTTTTTGTTGAAAAACTCACTCTACATAAAGGATATTTAAATTTTCAGAGTTGATGTGTAAGCATACAAAACGTTGATTTACCTATATCAGGTGAACTGTAAAATTTTAAAGCAAGTTTTGTTCAAAAGATTAAAATTTGTTGTCTAGAAACTAAGTAAGGGGAAGTTTATTTTTAAAAGAATTGCTTTTTTATGTTCAGTTATGAAAAAGCTCTTAGCTTTAATTTTTTTTCTATTCTGTTTTAGGATTTATTAACCGTGTCAAAACGGAAGTTTTTTCTTCTCCGTCTAGGCTTACTTGGTAAATATAAGGAGAACAAAAGAAACAAATAAAATTCAAAATGTGAAACAAGGCCAATAGTCATTGATTTACGAAAATATCTTTATAAAAAAAAAGAATGTTGCAACTACCGATGATTCCACTAATAAAACTAACTTGTCAGTTTGGAGTGATTTTAAAATATAATCATGATGGACTTCAATGTATGGTCAAAATATGAATATAAAGGTTCACGTAAAACAATATTATGAATGTTTAGTCGATAGCACTTTCTGCGTCTTCGATCAATATCTTTCGACATGGATCCTTAAATTATCATATAGACCTTCACCCAAGTCCATAATTGTGAAATATGTAAAAAGCAAGGTAAATATTCGACTTCATCACAGGTAGCATTTGCAAACAAGGACATTGTTACAACAACGACTTGCAAAACGTTAACTTAAAACAGTGCACTGTTTACGGCAGCGTATTAGTACCTTGTAATTTTTTTTTTTTTTTTTTTTTTTTTTTTTTTGATTTAAAACTCCAACTTTTAGATTGATTTTCCCAACTTTAATCTTGGCTTTCCGAACTTTAATCTTGGCTTTTCCAACTTTAACTTTAACAATTGACGGTTCCAACTTTAAAGTTGGCTTTAGAAACTCCCAACCAGTTAAAATTGGGTCAGAAAAGGAGATAACATGATTCCAAATCTTTTCAAGATTTACTTAAACGATTTATTGAATTATCTCCTAAATTATGAAGTTCTGTAAGATTAAATAAAACCTCTACTCATCAAAACCTCGTGTATACTGATGACACCGACCGATGTCTCTTCCCCCTTTCTTCTTATCAAGGTCTACAAGAGAAACCCAACATAGTAAATACATACTGTAAGCATTGGTGCCTCAAACGTAACAGAAGAGACAAAAGTTAAGATTTTTAATTCATCTGGTAGGCTCATCAGAATTCTTTTATATCTGAACAATAATAACATCGAATGTGATAAACATTACAAGTACCGGTAATTGGAGCTGACAATTAATGCATCTTGAAAACTGTACAAAAATGACTGTTGCAACAAATCAAAGAAAAAAAAATCTTAAATCAACCTTCAGAAAAGACATTTTCACATTCAACCCACCAGTTAAAAATACTTCTAATGTAATTTACCACAATGTAAACCCAATTATCCTGTTTGGTTAGGAGATTTCTTTTTCAACCTTTAACTTCCAAATGTAAGAAAAATATAAAATTTAGTGATATTTGAGTGTGTCACTGCAACAATTGAACGTTAACTGAAAAAAAAAAAAAAAAAAAAAAAAAACATAACAAGGTTGCTTGTATCAGCACGTAGAGCTTAAATTGAAACTGGACGATATAAAAAAAATACCAAAGTTAAACGAATGTTTACTATTTCTGATAAATGAAATGTTCAGGATGAAATATATTTTTGATATGATATTCAGTTTCCACAAAAACTTATTTCAATGCTATTAAACTATATCGGGATAGATATTCCACAGTGGATCGTATATACTGGAAATGGCAATAAGAATAGACAGAAATCTCTTTTGGATGATTGTTGGAAACACGTTTTAATAAAATGATTCATAATTATTTCTAATAATTTTTTTATATCATTTGAGGGTTGGGAACCATTTTTTCTTTGATTGTTACATTCTATCGGAGTCTTATACTTTCCGTGGATGCGTTTTCTTTGCCGGCAAATGCATGAGGAATCTTGCTAGTGATTAGTAAGTGGCTTACCACTATTAGATTTATTTACATCTTTAATGATGCTACAAAGCAGGCAACACATACCTTCCTTGGAACACTCTAGTTCTCTCTTAGGTCTCCCTTAGCAACGTTTCTCATGTGAGCGACCAGGGTTCAGCCAAAAGAATGTTCGAAGTTTTTTTCTCATTTTTTTAATCTTAATTTATCGATATTATCTATAAAGTGATGTCTTGACTTCATTTTTGTTCAAATTTTAGATATTTTCATACTTTATAAATTTTATCATACTTAATGTATAACAAAGTAACCAAGATTGCTCAAGGCAACATATTATGTGTAGTGAGTGAGGAATAAATTCTCTGATGATGTATGATGATGGAAAAGGGATGGAAAATCTTCTTGCCGCCATGGCACAAGTTTTCTTGTTATTATTATTATTATTCCTCCCCAATTTTTGCGAGCTCGATTACTCTGAAATGTTTAAAGATTTTCACAATTTAGGCTGGTATGTGAAGTATACTAAGAATTCAGTTCTTGAAAAAATTCTTTCCAGTCCAAAGTAATGGCTGACGTATAAAATGGACTTTTGTCCAGCGTTTTTCTCAAAACCGATTTGAGATAAACAAGAGAAATTTTCAAGAATACTAGATCCTCATATTTGTAAATTAACACCTTTTTTAGTTTGTTTGCTGCACTTTCTCTTCGAACAGGAAGGGAATATGGGTTAAGGTCAATTTTAATTATATATTTTTTTCATTAATATTCTTTTTCAAGATTTTATTTTATGTATAATAGAAGTTTTTCTCACTTTTTAAAGCTTAATTTAACGATATTATCTTTAAAGTGATGTCTTGTGTTCATTTTTGTTCGAGTTTTGGATATTTTCATACTTTTTTTTTTTAGATTTTATTATACTCTTTGTATAAAGGAGTAACAAGGATTACACAGAGGCAAAATATTATGTGTAATGAGTGAGGCATGAATTATAAAATGGACATTTTTCAGCGTTTTTCTCAAAACCGGTTTGAGATAAAAAAAAAAAGTGAAATTTTCAAGAATACTAGATTCTTATATTTGTAAATGAACAAGGTTTTTTTTTTTTTTTTTTTTTTTTTAATTTTGTTTGCAGCACTTTCTCTCCGAACAGGAAGTGCATGATTGTGGGTTTAGGTTAGTTTTCGAACTCGTTCTGTGGAAAAGATAGCATCTATATTTTGTGAATTCTGCGCAGTTTGTTGATGAAGGGAGCTAAAAATGCATTGGTGTTCTATGATTAGACGAATAAACCTCTAATTCATGTTTTTTTTTTCTAAATAGGGGTAAGTTTTGCCAGTCCCTAATATAATAACGTCATGCATAAAATGTCTTGAATGTATAAGCACAAGTGCGCCTTCCAATGACTTTATATAAGGATCGCTACACATGGATCTGAGGAAACTCCATTTAGGGTAATCTTTCTAATAAAAAAAAAATAGTCATTAAAATTTTGACCAGTCAGAGAGATCGTACTTAAGCAACATTCGGGAAAAAGAATGTAAAAGTGAAAGTCGCTGTGGAAAAGATCTTATCGTTTCGTACAAAAAAGAGCTTAAAAACATGGCAAAAGCAAATACTAAATATATTTTTGAACAGAAAAGATTGTGGTCGTTCTTTTGACAGACTACGAAAACTAGGTCACGGTTTTCCGACCATGTATCATTGGGTCTTGTACTTTTGTAACTGAATTCTGAGATACTTCTAAATTCTTGGAAGCAAACGTTTGATTGGATAATTGAAAGGTTGCTAGGATACTACCCTAAATGGAGTTTTCTTGGGTCCCTGTGTAGCGATCTATGTGAGCGGATCAAATGATTTGATTTTAATGAGAATGGAGAACCATAATAATTTGAGATGGTTTCAGAAGAGCATAAGTATGAATTCATCCACATCTATTTGTTTTATTTTACGCAGCACAGTTAAGGCTACAAAAAGGGGACGGAGCCTAATTTGTACGGGAAATGTTAACTATGACATCATACAAAACCAGCAATTCTTAAAAATCCTACAAAATGAATCAATTTGCTATTTTAAACTATAGGAAACCACCAAACTACATCTGCATACTACATACTATAACATGCTGTTTTGTCTTTAGTTAAATTCCACATAGCAAGGTATAAACAAATCACTGATCGCAATGCACTTGTCGATGTGACGTCATTTCGTAAAACCTGACGCAGTTTGTATGCAGTAAGTGGCGGATCAAGAAATATTTTCACAACAAAAAATGCATTCTATAATTAAAAAAAAACTATTATTTAAAGTGTTTCAGAGGCAATTTACTTAGATGCAATGTCTTCTTTATGATTTTATTCGTATACATTCCGTATATTTCCTATTTAATTGATACTGCCGTATATTTGTATGCAAGTACATCGGAGGGTAATGCAAGGGTCATAATAAATCGATCTAGTGCAAGGGCATACACTCAATTGATCACAGTAAGCTTTTACATATAAACTCTAGAAGTATTAAGGTATCTGAAAAGTGCTGCGATCCTGGTGAAATCTTGAAAATGAATTGATTACATGTATATCTATATACTGCAAGTATATGTGCTATATCACGTGTCTGCCGCATCACGTGACAAGTCTAAATATAAAATCTTATCGTCCTCAATATGCAGTTATTAACCCTAATTACATTTGTCGGATATCAATAAAGTACTGAAAAGAATCGCCATCCTGATTAAGAATATATTTTCAATCGCAAAAATTGCCGATATTTTCATTGCACACCTTAACTGTACTGCGTAACATGTCGTCATATTGTTTTCCCGAACCTCAGCATAAACTAATGTATATATGACAGTCCTTAACCAGAGTTATTTAGTCATGGACATTTAATAGGTTAAATATACAATGATGACCATCGGGCTCATGCTTATAGGCTGCCAGATTGTGTCATATATAGAAACATAAATTACAACTTTGAAAATTGTCTGCTTTACGCATAGAAATGTTTCAAACAAATTGAGTAAAAGTTTATCCCTTTACGAAAAGTGATAACTTATGTTTATCTGATACAACAATAAGTGTTTATTTGGTATAGTGTTCTAGCCCAAAATGGGATGATTTACTTTTTTTGTATGCGTCATATTTATTTTATTACCTTTACTCATTGACATTTAACAAACAAATCCATTACCATGGTTTTGATAAGCACTTACAATTCTATCAGCATTGTGAATTTCAAGGCCCCAATGTGCATGTTTAAGCTCCGAGGTGGGCTTAGTTGATTACGTATTAGAAATGTATAATACATTTTTAGATCTTCATTCAGTAGGCATATGGTCATAAGCAGCTAGACATGTGCAATTGTTAATGTCTTCTGATATGATAGGTCAATCTACACTCGCAGTTTGGGATTGAACTACACTGGCCATAGCTTTAAAAGCTCGGGATAATCAGGTGACTATTAAGGCCGACGAACCCTTTGTTATTTTACAAAAAAAAAAATATATATATAAAATAAAATGAAAAACGTTATCATTCATTATGTTTGTTTGTTTATCTTTGTTTTACTTCCCTCTCATGATTTTTTTACTCATATGGAAACGCCACCGCTTGCCGGTAGAGGGCTGCAAATTTTGACCTTTACTCGGCAATGAGGGCCATTGAGCAGTGAGGGATCTTTTTCGTGCCAGCACCTACTGCAACACGGACCTCGGTTTATACGGTCTCATCCGAAGGACCGGTCTCCACGTCCTACATTGGAATTCGAATCTGCGACGTAAGGATCAACTCCTTACTCCGCGATTCTAGAGCAAACGCTCTAACCACTGCACCAAGCGGGCGACTTGTCACTCATTAAGATAAACTCTCCTGTGCTCGGTTATCCGGCCGCTCATCTATCATCTTTATTTCACATTTTTGACCTTTTCGTCGAGAACTTCTTGGCCAATTTCAATTTTAACTAAAGTAGGAACAGAGCTTTTTCATGTCAAAGGGATTCTGAGTTGTTCAAGAGGAAATTAAGAAGAAAAGTCCGAAACAGGATAGCTTGGGCTCATTAAAAAGTCTTAATTATGAACACTAAGCCGGAGAAGGTGAGACTGATGTAAATGCTTCCTGAAGTAGTACAGAGTCTAGATTTTACAAGCCATGGCCTCCAGGGTTAGGATAAGAAACAAACCGGAATCAAGGTTTAACATTGAAATATTTAGGGATAGAGTTTTGAAAATCCTTTTATTCTCAAGAACAACTGGACAACGAAAAATTAAACTTAAGTAAAAGCTACCTGAGGTAATGTAAATTCTTAAATCCAGAAAATACAACGAATCAATGGGTGATATAAATTCATAGAAAACTTCCGTATGATGTAATTGGGTGATATTAAAAATAAATATTTGCGTTGAATCTAACTATATGACAACTCACAACAAAATGCATATTAAATTGCTTTTGTACAGATGATACGCGTTGAAACACTCGTAGTTTCAAACTTGGAAATGTCTTTTTGATTCATCCGTTAAACATAAGAAATATTTAAAAGTAAACAACATGATTCTATTACATGTAACATCGGAGTAACTGATTTACTGTGGGAGTAACCTTTATCACTATTTTCCTATTTGTGGTTGCATAGATTTTATATTTGTACACCGTGTTCAACAAACCGGAAATTGACAATTTAACAAAAATGCATTATTTAAAGCTTACATAGCTTCGGGAGTAAAATAAAAGCTTCCAGTAAAACATTTACACATGAATGCTTTAGTTCGAATAAGTATGAGATAAATGCAATCTTTAAACGGAATAACTTACTTCAGCTTGGGACATTTAAATGGAGATGATTGTTGCAATATGAGCAAAACGGAGGTGTTGCTTTATTAATACATTATGGTTCTAGATATAATGAATTTTCCATTTGTGTTGTGCCAGTTATTTATCATAACTCATCAATATGGTAAGTTTTCATTTTTCCATTTGTTTAAATTTAAGAAAAAAAACGTATCAAATAATACACCTTGAAAAATATACAAATAAAAATTCTTCAGGAAGAAATAATTTTCATATATCATTTTTAGAAAATCTTGCCAGTAAGAAAACTGTGACGGTCAGTAGTAGATATAATAATGGATACTTTCCCCCAAGTAAAGCTGTGGACGGTGATAAGAGTACTTACCTGCTGGACTGTTCACTGACAGCTTCCGGTCAGAAGGAGGCCTGGTTAACGGTGGATTTAGGGGAAAATAAAAATATTGCATCAATATCAATCTTACATGGGGGCTGTAAGTATTCAAATATTTGATATTTGATACTTTCTTTGCGAAACATTTTTCCCCAAACGATTAATATTTAGTTCGTTCCATGTTGTATATTTGGAATCTGAAATAATTTGGCACATGTTTTTATATTTTTAAACACTTTACACAGTCATTTAAGGCCAGCAAAGGCCAAAATAAATTAACAGTGTGCTATGCCTTCATTCTTGCTTCATTTCTTACCATATATCTATCTAAGTATTGATATTTTTTTAATTTTATTCCCTAGCTTGGGAAGTTGCTGTATATAGGAGGGTTGATAAAAAAATAATGCTACAAGTACTATATAATTTCCAATAATTAAAAGCTTTCATAAGAACTTTGTATGCTAATACCTCTATCTACTTTCACTTTTGCCCTGGCATGTCTTTTAGATACATGCAATACTTAATAAAATTTAAAAATAAATACAATTTTGCGTCTTGACTATCGCAGCACAGCAAGAATGTACCGACGTCCTTATTCACTTCGACACTTGTTTTGAGTCTAATGATACACAAGATTTACGGAAAAAGAAATGAATGTAGAAATTACATTTGGACATAGTTTAAATTTTTTTTCTACAACTCAAAACAACACTGTTTATAGGAAATTGGCAACAAAAACTATTAAATAGAAGAATGTAAGACGTTAAAAACATAAGGTGATGAACTGAGAATCAATGCCAAATATTAGAATAATAAGTTTCGTCTTCAAAAATGCCTTTAGACTGTGCATATTTCAAATGTAACGTCAAGCGGATTAATGCGTTTTTCACGTAAGTTATTGTGACGTAGATAGCATCGAATATACGATATCATGGCCGTAGGAACCGGGGGGCCCCAATAATTTTGCCGATATATAGATTAACATAGATACGATATGCTTGTGTCCCCTCAATAAAAACGTCTGGTGACATTTTTTTTAATTTGCTTGTCAAGAATTTTTTAGTAGTTGAACTGAATATGTATGGCTGTGCCCCCCCCCCCTCCCAAACTGAAATTGCTTCCTACGGGCCTGGATATCATTTTTTTTTCAATCAAATGAGACGTTACAACCAGAAATAAATTCTTAAAAATTTTATATCAGTTATGACATTGCATTTGGATCAATTCTTGTAGTAATTGGGTTGACGATCCCTATTTCCTTCTGTCCGTTACTCTTGGGGGCAGCCATACCTTATTACTCTTCGTTCAACACTGAACGTAATTTAATAAAACCTTCGCAAAGCCTTTACTAAAAAGTGGCATTGTGCATCTCTTATTTTACGTTTTTATCAAACGAATATCTTGGATTTCTCCTGGCAAAACTGGACACTGCAGTTTTATATAACACTGGGATACGTATTTCTTATCAGCAACTCCTTCTATACCACTAAATAAAATTTAATGAGACGTTCAGAAAATCCAGATCACAAAGTGCTATTGTTTTCCTCCTATTTCACGATTCCATTTTGAGATCTTTACAGATATATTTGGTTTTCCATATAAAATCATAGACATTTAGCATTCTTTATATACATGGGGTAGCAATTACTATCTTCAACTCCCATACAACACTTAAAGCTCTATAATGACATTTTACACAGTGTCATTTACCTAGTGCCATTTTACACATCCTATTTTTTAAGTGTCATCCGCAAAAATATTTGGGCTTTCCAAAGGCAAAACATGGACTTTTCCATTCTTTTTTTAACATTGGGATGTCCACCTGTTATCTGCAAGTTTTCCTATAAATAAAATTTATTGAGACATTCAAAGAGTCTTTACTATATTACATAGTGCCATTGTGCATCTTTTAGTCTACATTTTAATATAACAGTATTGTTATCTTGGGTTTCCCTTCTTGTTACATGTATTGTGTAATTACGTTCTGTAAAGGGGACCCTTTTCGTTACGGCAATTCCTCCTAAACACCTGAATGGAATTCAGTTGAACTTTCACAGAATCTCACTTACATGACAAGCAATTTGCCATTATATTATATTATTGGAGAGGGGTGCATCATTTTATGATGAAATATATGGAGATAACAAACAGTATTCAAACTCAAAAGCTTAAATAATACAAATCAGTAGCAGAACAAACACTGACCTCTAAATCATTAGAGGTGCATGGGATCAGGTGCCATGAAGGAGTAAGTATCCCCTGTCGACCGACCACACCCGCTATGTGCTCTTTGTCAGGATCGGGAAATAATGGGAAAATCCATAGAAAATTCATTGTTCCAAAAATGACCTAAGAATTAATATGAAAAACGTCAATCAGCATTTGACTTAAAGATAGATTGTATTTGCTGACAAGGTCATTGTAGAAATTAGAGATTAGAGAGCTTACGATATGATGACCCTAAATGACACTGTTGATATTCTTGTTTCATTAACTTGTTTGTCAATAACTTACCTCGTTTCAGAAACTGTTCATACGTAGATCATGATCTTGCGTATCGAATCAACTGAGAAATGGAAACCCCTTATGCAGGTGATAATAGTATATTGCTGCATAAGTAAGGGAAGTTGACGATTGAAAAGATAAAATCATCAAGTTTATTATAAAGCTTCGTTGTAAGGTTATTATTAACGTATTTTTCTAGGAAAATATCCAAATGTTTTTGTCAGACTCTGTGATATCTTCTATTTCAAGCTCACTGGGATATATCGTGTCGACATATGAATCGAAATAACTTTTGTTAATTGATACGTCAATGTATCTAAATGTCGAGTTAAAGGCCACGGGAAGTGTAAAAAGTCTCAAACACAAGAGTACATAGCTTTAAAAATCTAATATAAATTAAGTTTTAATCAAAAGAAAAAATATGCTATCTCATACAAGAGAAGGATTCATATTATTTTGAAATAGACATGTATAGGAATATAGAAAAATTATTATTGATATATTTTTTTGAGATGGGGAGGTTATTCGTTATTTAAAAATTACGAGATAATTATATAGGTACTCTGAAAGGTTTAGAAAGTCGTCCAAAAAAGAGATATCTGTTGTTTCTATAAAATTACTCTACTCAACACGTCATAAAGAGTAGTTTGCCCTTTATTGTTCACGATGGCTACTTATATTCTATAAAACATGTAGGCAAAAATACAAGCTGTCTATTCCTGGCGACTGATACAAATATATAGATGTAAACACATGGCCTTGCGTTCCAATTCTGTTCTAATATCATTTCATTTCGTTTTTTTTTAAACAAAGTATCACCTTTTGAAGAGTTGAAAGTGTCCAAGATAGATTTTTTATCTGCCATGTTCTGTAATCATTTAAGAGCTTGTACATTAATCACATTATTTATATTCAAAAGAAAAAAAACTGCAAAATATACAGATACATAGACATTACTTGTTTACTTTCTTATTTAAATGTTTGATTTTCTTTATTTCAAAATCATGAATATTTTCATTTGATATTTAATCTTACGATATACAAATATACTCAC
Source organism: Saccostrea echinata (assembly GCF_033153115.1). NCBI lineage: Eukaryota > Metazoa > Mollusca > Bivalvia > Ostreida > Ostreidae > Saccostrea > Saccostrea echinata. The sequence goes on along the minus strand of NW_026889807.1, from coordinate 2,650,584 downwards.
TTTTAATAGTGTGGAGATTAATTTGACTTTAAAAGATTAATATACATATGTTATATTATAGTAGGACTCGATGCATCCTCAATTAATTCTGATTTCTCTGGTCTTCATCGTGATTCTGATGGAGATGGACAAGTCTATGGATACAATCCGTTTAGAAGGGTCTGTGGGGATGATTTTGATACAGAAAATGCCCAAGTGGTATGCTTAATATGGGGGTTTCTACCGTGAGTATATAACAAGTATTTACTTTAATTCAGACTTTAATAGTGTAGATGATATGACCTCATGATGATAAAGTTCATTATAAGAAAATTGCAATTATTATTATCCTTGGGTTCATGCGCAATATTTGCCATATATAATGCTCATTAGTTTTAACAATCACTAAAGGTCAAAATATATGAGGTGGTTATTGAATTAAAAGCGTGAATAGAACCATGCTCAAAGAAGAATAGATGTATTTCATAAAATCCACCTCATTTTCGAAGCATGAGCAAGTACCACGTAAATCTATATTGACATGAACCTTAATTTTTAAACAAAAAATAATAATAATAATAATAAAAAATTAAAAAAAAAAAAAAAAACTGTAGAAGATCACCAATTCTGAACTTTCTTGAAGTAACTGAAAATCATTTCGATCGTTTTGAGTTATTTTTTCCAAATTCAATTATCATTTTTAAACATGACTTTCAAAAATGAATTCCCAGATTCTTATTTCTTTAGATTTACGGCTACAAAAATTATGCGTCTCAAAACACTGAAAATAAATAAAATGTAAATAGAACTAAAGAAAAGTACACACCACATCTAAATCTAAAAATGAAATTTATGAAATGATGTATAGATTAAGGCTGTTACATGTATTGAATAAAAAAAAAAACCAAAACAACAAATATTTTGAATCTAAAAACTTAAAACTCTCAGTTTTTATCAAATTACTAATTATAAGTTCCTTCTGTTTAGATTTGTTTCTTAATATCCTTAATTGAGACTTTTTATACATTTCATAAATGGTATTTATTTCTTACTGGATTACCTAATCAATGCATTGAATATAAAATGTAAACCTAACTGTGTATTCAATAAAAAAAAATCGGGTTATTCTTTCCCTTTATTTTAAAGAAACATAAAATTTTCAACGTTCAGAATCTTTTACATAAAAAAAACGTAGAACGAATGTCAATCCAAAAATTAAGATTTTATTACTTCTTAGAACGTTTACTAAAATTGACCGAAAAATTGTAAGTTCTGAAAGTCAGGTCACCCTGGGGCCGAGTCTCATTTAATGAATTCTCACGTTAAAGTGCACATACATGGGTGATCCTTTCACAAACAAAAAAGCAAGTTACTTTTTGGTCAGTTTAGAATTTTGAATTTCTTTATTTTCATGCAAATATATTCTTCCTTTTTTTTAAATTGTGGCATCAGCCGATATAACTTTTTGTCAGCATTTCTACTGTTGATAAAATAAAAACATCAATACAAAATATGCATCATATTCCGATTACTACTACTTGACGTGATCTTCAGATGAAAACAGAATTATATACAGTATACCCAGTGTGAATAAATAAAAAGATAAACAAAGACTGAAGTCTAGGCCCCCCCCCAAAAAAAAAAAAAATTGCATCCGTTGAAAAAATATTTTTAGCACTTAAGAAATTTGTTGAAAATAGATATCAATTTATTATCACTCTGAATGATATAGCAATAGTTTGTAATTTTTGTTTTAGAGTTAGAACATACTTCCCTCTTAATTTCTTCTCTCCACTTCTTGTGTGAAATTCTTCTGTTTCTTGTAGAGATAATCCCTCTCCTTCCAAACTACCAGAAACATCCTCACTTCAGTTTTTAGATAATAAACCGAACTGTAACGGAAATGAAGTTAGCATTAACAAATGTCCCAAAGGTTCTAGTGGCTGTGGATCAGGGAATGGTGTATCTGTAAAATGTAAAAGTAGGATTATTTGTTATAATAATCAATTATCTTTTTGATTGAAACAAATTTCCGATTTACTTACATTACTCCTAAAGTATGAAAAATAACTTTGCATGTTTTTCTATTCCACCTCACAGAGGGCAGCACCCTGTCTGGATTTTCTGTCTATGTATCTGACACAGAAGACTGGAGGTCAGGGACTCTCTGTTATCAACATGACATCCAACAAATACCTCCTAATAACGTCATATTGGACTGCATCACTTCGGGTCGTTACGTCACTGTTTATAATAAACGAAGCAACACAACATATCCAGATGCATCCGAATTTTCATACATTAATATTTGCGAAATTGACGTCATAGGTAATATTTCTTTTTTATTATTATATTAATTACTGACTCTTCATCTATGCATAACTTGACTAAGGAAAATGCACTGCTCTTAATTAACACTTTACCTTCGTTTTTATTGAAAATGTATTGAACAAGAGCCGGATTTGTTGTGAACTTAAAAGTTTAATGTTATATAGAAAGGAAAGCATTTTAATCAATGTTCCCTCGAAGATTGCAGGGTTATTTCTTTATAATTTAATTTTGTTTGTATTCTAGCCTCTGATTGGTTAATATCCAAAAAGGAACACAAATTATTTCTGTATAACCTGGTTTGGTATGGGGACACCCCCCCCCCCCCCTCCCCTGACAACCAGCTGAATCGTCTGTATCCATGCAATCCTCTCATTTCCAGTCCTCGGGATTCATGGAAAATTCCAGATTTAATAAATGTACCTTTAACTTCAAACAGTAACTCGGATCTTACCACATGTAAACAAAAAACATGGCTGCTAGGACTATGTATCAGTTTTTACCTCCCCTCGCTTCCCATCACTTCCGTTACTATGGTTGTATTATTGAGCGGCAAATTTGAACTAATAAAAAGCAACGAAATTTTACACCCAGAGTTGTTTAATGATTTTAGAATTAAATTATAAAGAATGACTCTAATTCTTGGCCAAATTATTCGAGGATAACCTGGTTTGGGTCAGTTTACGCTGTTTTATAATCCGCTTCGCGGATTATAAAGCGTAAACTGACCCAAACCAGGTTATCCTCGAATAATTTGGCCAAGAATTAGTGTCATTCCTAAATTAAATAATAAAATTAATTGTCGTAGTTTTCATTCAACCTGAAACCGGCAACTTATAAATTCAATATTAATTCTGGCTGAGGTGAAAAGAATTTTTTGGATTATAATCATTATTTTTCACTTTCCTATTATCATGTATTAAAACAAAATTATAAACTTACATAAAGAATCATTCAAATGTCCTTGATTATATACATTTTTTTTTTATTTTAGAATAATAGAATATTCTGTGGTGTTTCAGATTTCATTCTTATTTTAAGGTATTCGACCCAAATTGGAACTTAATATTCTATAACTGAAAATATCAATCATGAAATGAAATATATGGAGATAACGAACAGTATTCAAGTTCAAAGGTCCATTAAACAATACAAAATAGGAGCAGAGCAAACACGGACCTCCAAACATCAGAGGTGAGATCAGGTGCCATGGAGGAGTGAGCATCACCTGCCGACCGGTCACACCCGTCCTGTGCTCCTTGTCATTGTCCTTATCATGATCGGGAAATACCGGAAAAATCCGTCGACAATTCAGTGTGTAAATAATGGCCTAACAGTTAGTATGAAAAACGTCAGTCAGCATTTGATTCAATGATAAATTGTATTTGCTGACAAGGTCATTGTATCGACCATAGAACTTACGAAATGATGACTTTAAACGAGACAGCTGAGATTCTTGTTTCATCAACTTGTTTGTCAATAATTTACCTTGATTTAGAAATTGTACATATGTAGAGCATGCTCTTGCGTATCGAATCAACTGAGAGATATATACCCCGTATGTAGGTGATGAAGGTATATTGCTGCATAAGTAAGGGAAGTTGACGATTGAAAAGTTAAAGTCATCATGTTTATCATAAAGCTTTGTTGTTAGATTACCATTAACGTCTTTTTCAAGTAAAATATCCAAATATGAAACAGTTGTATCTTTTATCTCAAGCTCACCAGGATATATCGTATCGACATAAGAATGGAAATAGCCATTGTTAATTGACAATGCGTCGTCGATATATCTAAATGTCGAGTTGAAGGCCTCAGCAAGTGTTTTCTTCTTTTCACGTACAAGATTTTGGACAAGATCTGCTTCATATGAATACAAAAAAAAGGTCCGCTAATAACGGGGCGCAATTAGTACCCATGGTAATTCTATTAGATTGTTGGAAGACCTGGTCTCAAAAAAGCTACATAGATATTGTCAAACAGAAACTCAAGCATCTTTTAATGTCAACTTCAGAATACTTGTGTGTACAATCAGAATGATTTTTAACAAAATAATTTTGCAAATGACCAATGACTAGGTAAGTATATTTTCGAGTTCCTTTTTTATTGAAAGACCAGCTGTCAATGATATCAAAAAGCCTGGACTTTAATTTATCGTGGGGAATGGTTGTGTATAAAGTTGAAAAGTCGTAAGTTTTAAGCTGTTGATTTTGGTAAAATCTTGTGATTTCAAATTTTCCAAAAGTTCCTTGGAATTTTTAAGTATTCACATCTGATTTACATCACTTCTCGAATATATTGTTGCACAGTACTCTTGAAGTTTCTCCTTCACCACTGTTATTATCTTAGTGAGGAGTAAAGAAAGAGGCTTGGTTGAACATTTATTGGAACCCGCTATGTGTCTTTGTTTGTAAGGATTTTTATGAAGTTTCGGACTCCAATATAAATATGGTAATTCAAATTCATTTTGGTTGTTTGGAATATTAAAAATATTCAAAACTGACATATGATTTTGAAGAATTTCTTCCTTAGAAATGGAACTATGAGTATAAGTTGGATTACCACTTGTAGAATTAAATCCAAGTTCCTCTAAAATACAATTAATACAATGAGCCTTACAAACAAAGACGATGTTGTTACCTGCTTTGTCAGCAGGGACCAGTACGTACTGATCATGTAATCTATCTAATTCTTTTTTCACTTCTGGATTATTGAATACAGAAGGATAGATGGTTCTCATATTGCCCCTCAATCTTTTAATACATTTAATCCATTCTGACAAAGTGTCAAGGTCTTCTTTTTCATGTCTGGCCTATCGCCTGGCGTAGTCCTCTACAGATTCCAAAATATTTATGAAATTCCGACGCCAGTTGAAGAATCGGGGTTCCCTAAATTTAGGACCTTTTAAAATTAGTGATCTAAGGTCTTCATTATTAATTATATTTACGTCACCAGTAATGTATAAAATATTCTGATACTAATTCAACGCATTTTACAATAGAAAAGGACTTACCAAGAAAAAATTACAAAATTATGTTTACCTAGGCAGTGATTACCAATAAAGATTACTTTGAGATATATGGGGAGAAACATTTTTTTAATTAAAATTGAAATACAAAGAATATCAGTAAATGCTTTGGTGTATAAATGTATTTAATCATTAGATATAACAAAACGATTGAAAGCTATTTTATTATCTGAATGATTTTATTAAAATTGAATTGTATTTAATAAAAGCAGATGATAACTCTTCAAGGACAGGACAAGGTCATGAATTAAGGCACATTCTGCTCTTACTTGCTGATACTGAAACATGAAAATTATATCTTAAGAAACTGAAAATTCAGCCGATATTTATCTGTTGTGCATTCTATTTCATTGAATCAGAGTCTATTTTGGACACTTTCCTTAAAATGATATTCATGGTGTAAAATTACTTTAATAAAAGCTAATGCAAGAACAGGTTTTTATGAACTACATGTATCTCAATTTTCCTTCCTTTATTTCTAACGGAAATCTACCAAAACCCCACGCTCTTCTTCTTGTAATTTTACAGCTGCTTCTGCAAGTAATGTATGTACAAATTATGTATAAATGGAAAGTAGTTCACTGTATACATGTACCAAACTACAATTTGCAACAAGGATACACGTAGTATGAATTCCTTTTATATGTTCATACACATGTATACCTACCATACTGTTTTATGCTATCGCCATATTTATCGTAAAAAAATCAGTGATTTGAGAGATTAAGTACAAAATGTATAAAAAATTAAAATATTTAAATAAATAAACTAAATATAGAGATTATTTTTATTTTGTATAATTCCCCTATGTCCTTACAGGTTGTGAAATGGGATTTTATGGAGTTAACTGTACGAGGTGCCCTGGGAATTGTTTGAATGACTCGTGTCACTTTCAGATTGGAGAATGCTTCGAATGTAAAGACGGATACACTGGAGAGTATTGTAAAACAGGTAAGGAAAAATGTTCCCGCATAAAGTTTACACTCGTCCCAGTACATGATTCAGGAAAATTTTGAAGATTTAATATCTTACTGAAATAGCTAATATCTTAATCTTATTGTTAAAATATTTCAATCTGCGATATCACACTTGAGTTATTTTTACCAAACACAAAAATATATATCATAAAAAATGATGAAAAAGAGAAATTTGACACTCAGTGAAACAGGTGGAACCAAATATTTTTTGTAACTTCTCTCTCTCTCTCTCTCTCTCTCTCTCTCTCTCTCTCGTAATTCTATATATGCACAATTCTCTTATAGAAAAGAAAATGGACATTTTGTGTAGAATGAATTGCATTGAAAAAATAATTTTAAAAAAACCCACTGAAAGGTGTAACATGCAGTTTGAATGAGGAGCAACATTAACACAATGAATTCAAACACCTTGAATATCTGCGTGTTAACTTTGTTTGCTTGCTTGTTTGATTTATGTCTATTTGAACATATTCACTTATATTGAGACAGCACAAATTGTTGCTGAAAGGCTGCAAAATTGCGTTCTTTTTGACCGACACTTCTGGCCATTGAGCTGTGCAAATCCGTTCTCATTTTTACACCTCTTTGGCTAGGTAATCGGCTTTTCTAGTCTCAGGCAATGAACCTGCCCCGCAGTGGGATTCGAACCCGTGATTTAAGGATCAACTCCTTCCTATGCGACTCGAAAATGAAGTTTAAACTTCTACAAAACAGTGGTGAAATTGGGAGGCAAAAATATACGCGAAATATCTTACATAAGCAGAGAAGTTGAATATACATAATGTGGAAGTAAATGGATCCGTTTTAGAATATGCGTAAAAAAACATTTCCCCGTCATTTAAAAGCGTTAACTTTCGTATTTGACGTTTTCAAGAATGCCCTGTCGGTCAATACGGACAAGGATGTTCCTTCAGATGTGGTTCCTGTCTTGGTAATAAACCATGTAACCACATAAATGGTTCATGCCCTGATGGATGTTCTCCTGGATGGAGGGGAGATAAATGTGATCAAGGTAAGTTTATGAGCGATAGTTTATGATAGATTTCTTAAATTAATAATTAATTAATGAATCTATCGTCTATCGAATGTATATTCATGCATTTTCCCTATTTTCAACCCATACTATTAATTAAGCACTGGCTTGACTTTCTTTTGACCTGCTTATTATTCTGCTGATTCTCTCTACATACATATTTATACATGCATGCAACTGCATATACTATACCATCATTCAATATTGATTACAGAAACACTTCTTAGCACTGAATATAGATTTACATCTACCTTTATTAACTCTAAGGAATTTTTTTTTCACGTACTGTTGAAATAATATATTCTACAAGCAATTAATTGAAAACATCAAATGACCACACATTTTCTATGTATACCATTGCAATCTTCCAATGAATTTGGGATTTTAAGGACTGTCCATTCGAGTAATCAAGGTTGGTTAGGTCCTAACATTCAATCATTCAACAGTCCATTTGCTTTCAATTCTCTTACAAAATACTCAAATCGGATGCACCTCATTCTTTGTAGAATGCCAAAAAGGATTCTTTGGTCAGAATTGTAGCACTTCTTGCTACATTCCTAATTGTACAAACAAGACAACATGTGACGCAGTCACTGGGGAGTGTTTGGATGGCTGTATTGAGGGTTGGGCTGGGAAAGCTTGTGATGGTAGGTTCATTTCAATTCTTTAAATTTTGGAGAGGTTACCGTAAGAAAATGTTTACCATACATCTATTATGAAATATTTGAAATAAACATTTTTTAAAACATTTCTAAATGTTAATATCCTTCTTTAAAGATATATTACATTTTTTTTTCTTATTGTTGAAGAGAGAATTAAAGTAGACTACATGAAATAACACTAAAAGTAAAAAAAAATAAATAAATAAAATAAGGGAAATGTAATGCTGTAAAATGATGCTTAAGCATGTATTTTTAAAATTGATGTTTTTTTTTTTTTTTTGGGGGGGGGGGAATTTTTCAATGTATTAATTTGTCAGTCAACAAAATAGCAAGACCATAGCTATTTTATTAACTTGTTACATAATTGTCTAATAGAAACATCCAAAAAATGCAAAAAGATGAATATTTCAATTTTATTTCAGTTTGTGCAGAGAAGTATTACGGCCTATACTGTAACTTAACATGCAACATATACTGTATTGAACAACAATGTAACAAAACAAATGGGCACTGCTTAAAGTGTCCTGTATTTAGAGAAGGGCAATTTTGTGAGATAACTCAGATTACAACCACAGTGTCATTAGGTTGAAATTCAAAATTTTCTGTGTTTTAATTCACTTAAATAATTCATCATAAGGTACCGTTTCGGGTACATTTTTCTTTGCACATCAATACTTGCATGCTTTTATAAAACAGATCTTAAAGTATACATGTATGTATATGACTTCTATTTTAACAAGTGTTTTGAATAACTAACTCAGCGTTTAGTAGCATGACATCTAAAAAAATACAACTTCAAGAGCACAAATATAATCAATAATCTATATTTTTCTCACTTTATTTGATCTTAATAACATGAAAATATTAACATTTATATAAGTTCTCTATTCTCTTTTCTTACGCATTAGACCATACAGATAATCTTCAATAATTCAATAATTTCATGCAATATTACATGAAGTCATGATACACAGTGAAGTCAATCATATTTAAGCATAAAGATATCATTTTTATTTAAGAATAAAACATGTGGTAATAAATATAATGTTGCTTTATTTTTAATTCCAAAATACAGGATACTCTTTCTCCTATTTTTGGTATTACGTCTATTTTTTGAAAGAAGAAAACAAAATTTAGACAAATAAATGATTGTTAATATCTATCTCCGATGCACAAGGATAGATATGGTTAGGATGACCTCAAAGCAGGGTTGCTGCAAATGTAAAATTAGCTTTAATGTGCTCGAAACCTAACATCCAAGTAAGGATTGGACGATTCATAAAAACAAAAAATAGGTTTCAATCTGTTCAGTCATATGTTATTACATGTAAGAACAGTATTTATTATAACTTCTAATTTTACCTATATATCTTCAAGCTTAAAGGTGAGAAGAAATTCCTTTTTGAATTTTCTTTTATGTTCAACTTTTTTCCTCAGAATGTGATCAAAGTTTCTATGGACAACAGTGCAATATTTCATGCAGTGAATATTGCAAGGGAAGACTTTGTAATCCTACAACAGGTCAATGTGATGGTTGTATTGATGGCAGGTCTGGATTTTTCTGTGAAACAGAAGTGATAGTAAATACTGCCGGTGCAGGTACAGAGTGTATATTTCTTATACAGATTTTTATTGATATAAAACCTGTTCCAGTGTAGGTCTGTTTATAGCCACTAAGTGTCACTTAATTAAAGCAATTTTTGTAAAGCACTCGGCTGATCTCGTTTCGAGTTCATGTAAAGAATGATTGTTTATGAACTGTATGTTTGCAATAACAAAGGAAGCTAAGAAAAAACCTCAAAGATTTCTAATAAATCTTTTAATTCATATTTTAACTTTGTAGTTGTATCTGAGGAAGCACCCTTCCTGATGATTGGTGCGGCGTTTGGTGCTCTTGTCCTGATATTGTTGGTGCTCCTAATCATCTGTCTGATTGTAAGAAGGTAATATAGCAAACGTATTGCATGTACAGGTTGTCGACATATTCGATTCGAGATACTGAAGTTTCCTTTATTATTTAATATTAAATATTTTTTAAAAATTGATAATAAGTTCGTTTACACGATCTTTATTTAAATTTAGAAGTCATCTAGAGCAGGAAAATGAATCGGTAGTCGTTATAAAAGGAAGAATAAAATTATATACATTCACCCTTAGGATTTATCAATTCTTGTGATAATGAAATGTCTGTTTACCGGTGAATCACTGTTCAATACTACCACAGAGAACGATTTTATATATGTTTTTATCCCCCGAGCAAATACCTTGATATCTGCATTGACACTCGTTCTGACTCTCAGCTTTTCAAATCTGAGGTAGTCTTCCCATTAAATTTCATTGACATAAAGCTATTCTACTACACGTAGAGTTAGAAAAAAACTTTTAAAATTATAAATTTATTATTTATTTCAGAAAAAGAAGATTAGACACAAAAACAGAAGATGCCATTGGACTACAGACACAGATCACCCCAATGTCGGAGAGAAAAGTTAATTACTACTTAGAACAAATCGACCAGGAAGGAAAAGGTGCAACACAAAAGATTGTTTACTAATGTTAATCAGTCACATTATCAAGGAAGTAAAAAAAAAACATTCATTCTTGTTCAACCTTACTTTCCTTTTCTTAAAATGAGTCATTGTATTTACAAACAAATCATGTGCCTTTTATATTTCTGGTACGCTGACATTAACAACGGACTAGTTTGTAAGATTTTCGCCCATACAATTAGTAAAAGTACATTTTGTCCTTGTGTTAAACAATATTTCTCGATAAAGATAACATCTGTCTGAAATCCGGAATATTTTGCAAAGACGACTGCAAGGGAACGATAATTAATAATCAAAAAACCCCAACGTTAGATTCCATTGCCAGAACAAAAACCACAGTAATTAGTTGAATGAAACCTTGATTAACAGCGTTTTTTTTTTTTTTTTTTTTTCCACCGTACAATTTTAAAATATAGCCGATGTACAATAGAATATCTAATAGAATCTAAACAAAAATGATACCCTAGAACCTAAATACTAGTTATTTCATCGATAATAGGAACACTGACACCAGAAGAGTGTGTGGACTTTTAAATTTAGAGATTATCCGTCCATATATGAAAGAAATGAATTTTTGATTAATCGTAGCCTTATTTTCCTCAAAAGATATTCCAACCAAGTGTATAAATCATAAAGCATACATCCTGTAAAATGTAGTATGATTCAATAATGTGTTTCAGGGGATCAGGCGAACGTTTATTACAATGTTAGTTATGTCGTCAACTCGGAAGAACAAGAAGAATTGGAGCAGGAAGACACTGAAAGTGAAATAGAGACAGGAGATGACCTACAAGAAATCGAGCTTTTAAGTGAAAATTTAGGGGACATTCCCGTGAAAGAGCTGCATGACTACATATTGAGGAAGCACGAAAATATAGATGAGGGCTTTAAGGCTGAATTTAAAGTGAGTCTTTATTGCTTTCATTTTATCTCTTCCATCTTCTTTTTTCATTTAAATGGGAGTAAACGAAACGCAAATCAGAGATTAAATACTTTTTTTTATGTCCTTTGTATTTTCTTATGAACTGTTAATCGAAAATAAAGATCACAAGAAATGCTTAAAGGTGTTTTAATGTTATTTAAAATAAATTAAATTTTTGATAAAAATAACTTAAACAAAAATGTATTGGATGTTTATTTTGGCATTTAATCTTATTTTCCTCACAAACGCAAGGAAATAATTTTAATCCAGGTAAAAAAAAAATTGTATATAAAATACTGTCAAAGAGGATTAACAACAGGAAAATCCTTTATAAATTTATGGGTAAAAAAGTGAAATAAGGAGATTGTAGATTTCAACACAGTAAAACTGTATCCATTAGTAGGAAATAAAACGTACATTCTTCAGATGTCAACGCCTAGAGGCCTTATACAGAAATGTGCTTTAATTGTCCTATTTGCGTATCCAATGTCTAGAAGTCATGAATTACCGATCACTGATTAAGTTATCAAGCATTTAACATTTGTTTTATCTTTCCTTTCCACCATAACAAATATCAAGATATTCTACGCATCTAAGCTGAAAAAAAGACTTTCAAATTATTGTTATCTTAATAGTTTAATGTGTTCTTTAAAGTGCGATACTCAATTATACAGAAAGAAAAATAATGTCAGTTTTATTATCTGCAACAAAACAATTCTCTCTCTCTCTCTCTCTCTCTCTCTCTCTCAGGTTTAGAAATTATGTAGAAGTTTGTAATATTTTTTTTTATTCCAGGCTTTACCAGAGGGTGACATAAACCGTTGTTCCGTTGGAAGTTTAGAGAAAAACATCTTGAAAAATAGATTTAAAAACACCCTTCCTTGTATGTATTCCTTTTATATTGATGTTTTACATGTATGGTATGTACTTGTGTTCTCTTCTATGTTTAAATACAAATGCATTTTCTTTAGAGATTATCATTTTATGATTTTGTCGCATCTACAAGTATTAATTTTCTTATTTGAGGCTTTAAACAATACCTATCGTGCCTTCAATTAAAGGTCTAAAAATTGTCATTATCTGCATTAATTAATTTAAAAAATTAATAATAGACATTCAGGATAAAACTGAATTTTTCTTTACTGAAACAGACGACCACTCAAGAGTAATTTTAACAGATCCTTATGGCGAAGATTACATCAATGCAAACTTTATTCCTGTAAGTTTTCCCATTGTTTTTCCTACTCTTTTTTGTGTTTTAAATGAGTATCTATAATTGTTTACTAAAATGTTTGACACTCTCTCTCTCTCTCTCTCTCTCTCTCTCTCTCTCTCTCTCTCTCTTAAGGAAATAAAGTCTATCAGCATCTAAGTGTCTTCAGCACTCAAGCGGACTCCTATGCCTATAAATTGCATTTTTTCTGATTCTATTGTTGAAAATTTGTTATTAATAACATATCAGTTTCTTTATTTCAGAGTATGCTCAAAGAGAAAGAGTACATAGCATGCCAAGGTAGGTTTTATTTTGTTTAAAACAAGTCCTATTAAAAAAAAAACAGTCCAAAATAAAATTCTTAATTGTTAAAAGTAAAAAATTCCATAATCCCCGAATATTTTTATTCATTTAATAGGACTGTCTATAGACAGTGTCTATATTAAGATTTATTATAATAATTAAATTATTTTCCTCTCAGGTTCAGATAAAACTAAATTTAAAAACCTCTTGCTTTAAGAAATCACAAAATTTATTTTAATTGTTTAAATGTTAGTTATAATTGACTGGACTTGATTTAAATGTATATAAATCCTGATCATTAATATATGGAATTATAATTTAACTCTATATCAAATAATAGGTCCTAAAGCTATAACCGTGAAGGACCTATGGCGCATGATTTGGCAGGAAAATGTTACCAATGTTGTTATGTTGACGGGAATCATTGAGGGCCAGAAGGTATTGACCAATGATTTTGTAGCTATTTTGTGTGAAGTGATCAAAAGTGTGTTTTCTTTGCACTATATAATGAAATATGAGGTTTCTTTATAAAGATCGTAGCACATACTGATAGCGCTGTATATTAAATGTGATTTTTTTTCTACGAAACAGAAAGCATGGTGTAATATGGTAAAATATGAAGATGTTTATAACCAATTATGTATAGTGCTATACATGTACGTTGAAATTCGAAGTTTTACTATAAAACATAATGCATAGTGCTATATGTTGAGATATGCAATTTTACTATAAAACATAAAGCATAAACACGTAGCACTCTAAAGTAAAATATATTTTTTTTATTATAAGCCATAACATATAGTGCTATTTGTTGAAAAATTGAGTTTTATTATATTTGTCAGTTATATGCAAAGCGTATCATATTACAGAGAAAGTGTGAACAATATTGGCCTAACCAAGGACGAACAATCATTTACGGAAAATTAGCAGTTACCAATAAACTGGAAGTTGTGTATGCATGCTATACTGTAAGAAATCTAGAAGTCAGGAACACTCAGGTATTCAATGATTATTTATGACTCATAAATCTCTAAACTCCAAAATACTCTTTGATTAACATACCATGTGAATTGCAATGCATCCGAATTAGTATTTTTTACACAGTCTTGCACGTTATTGCAATATTTTGAAATTTGTAACTTTGAGACAACAATAGGTCTATTTAGATCACATATGGTATTGAGAAACAAAATGAGTATCTAATTCATATATTTTTAAACCCACACCAATTTAAGAAACACTGCCCTGCATGTACTATGTATTTTATTTTCAAAATAAATAATAAAAGGTGATAAAGGATGATACACCATAATTATAATCTTTAGTCAATAACGCAATACTGTTTAAGGGAGAAATTTTAAAGATTTTTTTTTTTTTTTTTTTTTTTTTTTTTTTTTTTTGTTAGGATAAAAATGCTACACTTCGAGCTTTTACCCATTTTCATTTTACTGGTTGGCCGGATCATGGCGTTCCGTCCACGTCACAGCTACTTTCATTTTACTTCAAAGTAAGGGAGCAGATTGCAAAAGATAAGCAAAGAAGACCTCTTGTAGTCCACTGCAGGTACTTTTTATATGGATATCATTATCCAACAAACAAACTAATTGTACAAAGATTTTTCGATCATTATGAAATGGGTTGTTTAATTTATGATACATACATAGCCTTGAGTTTTACAGGATAGCGAAAAATAAATTTTCAATGCAATATATATTTAAGAAATGAATCTTGTATTTTTTTTCTTTGATTGATGATTCAAAGAAACTTATACGGAAAACTTCATCAATGCGCGTAGCGCATTGGTAAAAAAAAAAAGGTTTTCCGTCCAAGGTTTTCTTTGATACATCGACCAAAGAAAAAAAAATATAGGATTTATTTCCTATCATTTATTATTTTTCTTTCAATGATAATATTTAACCTGAAAGCGAATGATTGCCGAACGTGAAAATATATGACGTAAATTTTCAAACGCAGAGTAATACATAAAGAACAAACAACGTTCTTATACATGTATATTGAAGTGTCAAAAACAGCTGCTTCTAACAATAACATTCAAAAACTAAACAAATTCATTCGGTATTATTTTTGCTGTATCCAAATGGGTATTATTGTCATGCAGACGATCTGATTTGTTTAGCAAAATGGGATAATTAGAAAAGAAACAAAGTAGAAAATAATTCAGAAGCGTAACGGATAAATTTTGAAATTAAGGAAAGCAAGGTAAAAATGTTTATTTTTTTTTTTTTCACAAAGTACTCTGAAAACGGACATATGTAAGGACAGCCAAAGTAGTTCCGCCTGCTAAGTGCAAGTGAACTTCAGATTCTATTGATGCAGTTAACGAAAGTTATCAAAAGTCTTTTTTTTATCCTATCCAATCAGTATCACGTATTTTTATAGAAATTAAATGAATACAAATATCTCAGAACACATTCTAAAGTTTCCTTTGAAAACCTTGTGAATGGAAGACTCATATTCATTTTTATTTTCATTCTTAAGCTCTCTCCAGAGCTTTCAGTACTTTGATTTTTTTTAATTTGAATACATTCTCTAGTACTTATAAACTTTTGATTTTTCTAGCGCCGGTGTAGGGAGAACGGGTACGTTTATTGCTATAGATGCTCTCGTACAGTATGGACTAAAGACAGGAAGTGTGAATATCACTAAATACGTCAGCGTCATGAGAAGGGAGAGAATGCATATGATTCAGACATCGGTATTGAATATATTTCCATTCACAGTGTTGTTACAGATTTTAAGTCAATAACTGTATAGTTTTATAGTCGAACATGATTAAAGAGAATCGAAAACAATGATTAATATAGCTTCATTAATTTAATTCTTTGTATCTGGCAAATAGTTCATTATTTTCTATAATACTAGCCTAAAAGTTCAATAGTTCTGTGTCGTCAAGATTAGACAATATTCTTCATTTATATGTTTTCTGTAAATGATAATAATAAATGCAATGCTTTGTTATATATACCCAATAATGTGGTTTATGTTGTTTCGAAGAATGAATAAAATGCTATATGTATTTTTTTTTTCATTTATGTAACTCCAGTTCACTTTTATCTCTATTTTCAGGGTCAGTATATCACCGTTTACAAGTGCTTAGATGAATATTTCAATTTTCCACGTCACGTGGTCACACGAGACAAACTGGCCAATCACACTGCCGACAAAGATGCGCTACACAAGGAATATACAGTAAGTAAACATTTATCTATTGCATTCTGGGCTTAATGCTCATTTAAGACTGTGCAATTATCTGCATGTTTTACACTCCATGTATCATTAAAGCATTTATGTTTTATTTTCTTCAGGAGTTCGTCAATTACATCAAACAACAAAGGCAGTATGAAGCTATCAACATTGCAGAGGGTAAGGATGTCACTCAGCTCCTATACCAGTGTTCAAAGATTAAAACTGATATAAGAATTTGTTTTAACATCATATCACTCAGTAGCCAGGATAAACTGTTTTAAACATTTTTTTTATTTTTTTTTTTTTCATTCAATACTACAGAACACGATGCGATGGATAACCAACCATTGGTTGTAGCAGAATATCCTGTAAGTATCAAAAGCTTTAACTTTAGACTTTAATTCTAATGGTATTTAACTACATTTTGTGGACTCCTAGCACACTTTATATATTACCTTTAGTCTGTGTGGCTGGAAGAGGGTATAGTGGTGTGTCACTATCCAAAAGCGAAAGAAGTTTCAGAGTTTATGTCAATATTAACGGACTGTTCGCCATCTGTTATCATGACCTTAGATTCTCTGGATGAGCAACTTACAGTAAGTATTAAACATTTTTCATGGTTCATTTAGTATTATTCATTTCTTATATCTTTGCTTTTTTTCTCTGTCTGCTTAGTCAGTTTATCCATAGACTGGTACATGTTTTAATGTTATTCATTACTACAAGTATATTTGAAAACCAAAGTTCAGGTTAGTAATATATATAAAATTGAATTCCTAATTCTAGTTCTAAATTCTTTTATTCTCAAGACAAAACAATGGATTCCAGAGGACCATGATTTGGTCATCGGTAGATATGTTGTAAAGAAGACAAAGAGCAGAGTAGTCAGCCTCTGTAGAAGAATATCTACGACAAGGATTACTATTCAGGTGGTAAACTAATATACAGTATAATACAGTAGTAAAGTACAGTATAACATGTCCAATCCGACACCTGTAAAATCCGTTTTACTGTGAATACTGACAAAAAGAATTGTGTCCCAGCGCAAGTCCGATTGGGCAGATTGTACGGTACATCTTATAGTACAGGGACATACTTGAAATTTAAATGCAGATAAGAAATAATGGATCAATCTAATAAAAATTAAGTTGCAAATTCAAAGTAATAATCTAACATTAGCACTTAATGTATCTTATTTTCTTCTGAAAAGAAACCCCTAAAGAGTAAATATATTTGCTTAAAAGATTGCAAATAATTCTAATATCGTTCATTGCCATTTATTCTTAGATGTTAAGTGAACTTGATTATTCTGTACAGTATTTTTAACATCCACACTTGATTTTCAATGCGAGTCTTGCTAATCTGAAATCTATGAATTCCTTCCCTAGGTTTATGTGCTCTCATATTATTTTCTTTTTGATGATTTTTTGTTTATCCGTTCATCAATTCAACCAATAAATTCTGTGTAGAAACTATATAAAGTAATGGCTTTGGTTGGTGTTATACGTAGAGATATGGA
Source organism: Saccostrea echinata (assembly GCF_033153115.1). Taxonomy (NCBI): domain Eukaryota; kingdom Metazoa; phylum Mollusca; class Bivalvia; order Ostreida; family Ostreidae; genus Saccostrea; species Saccostrea echinata. Next base: position 2,632,864 of record NW_026889807.1, on the reverse strand, counting down.
CCGGTTTTTGCTGATATAATGTCAACGATAACAGAAAGAGCTAAAGCCACGAACCATCATATTTGGCCCTGTGTTTTTCATAAGAATAAAGTTTCGATTCAAGAAGAGTACTATACGTTAAATGTTAGAGGACAACATATTTCTTTTCCATACGTAACTCATTTCGTTATATAATGCGCCATTAAGCACGTGCGACGGTTGGAAAATGCGACGGTTTCATACAAACGTTAAAAAATGCCGATTTTTCGACAGATTTTCCCAAAGTTAGATGTGGCCACAGTCAAGAACAACTTTTATACTTCCCATAGATATAGATATCGCCGATACAAATCTTTATGTTTATTATCGTTGTTGTTCGTGGCTGTAGCCAATATGAAATTTGATTTTATATTTAAATTTTGATGGATCAAATAATCGCTAATTTGTGAATCAATCGTTTACATTTAATTCATGCAATTATAAAAAAAAATATAAATTTCACAAAATATACTAGAAAATCAGTCTATTGTTCATTTAAAATGCTAAATGTGAAGAAGAGTCAAATATGTACATTTTCTGAAATAAATATCTGGAAAAACTTATGGTTTTACTATGAATAGGTCCATTAAATATGACGTTACTAGTAATACGTCAGTTGTGACGTAATAAAGGCTGTAAATTATTTGGGATATTGCTGAAATATTTTTAACGCTCTCGAATAATGAAATTAAGATACTGTCCCTATTTATATGATTTAAACCCAACTGGATGATACCATCAAATTATAAGTTTTCAGAAATTCCGCCACGGTGTTTTTCTTTACTACCCCTATCCCCCCCCCCTTTGAAATAATTCAAAATACTGTTGTTTACAGTGTTAACAGGCATGACTTAAATTGTAAATAAATTAATAGATAAAGTAACAAAGATATCACGCTAGACCTTTGTAAAACAAGAGAAATAATAATGACATAGCTTGCTGTCCAAAGTGAAAATTTAAAAAAAGAAAAGAAAAGAAATGACCCCCCCCCCCCAAAAAAAATAGTATACGCATTAAGATAATCATCTAGATTTCCGCACCGAAATTTACCCTTTAGTGTACATGCAGAAGAATCATCTCAGAGGAGGATCTATAAGATTCAGTTATATCGATGGCTTATACAAGCCGATACAAAATAATGTATAATTATAGTATACATGTATGTTTGTACCGATATCGGGTTTCGTCAAAACACTTGCACTTGACGAACCCGCGCCCGTGATCTAGAACATAGCATATAATATATATTTTTAATATGTCTGTATTAGTGAGGATATTGATGCATGTATACATATAACAAATAATTGATCTTGTAATCATTTGTGAAACATAATTCAGATATACCCCCAGTGAGCAAAAATCCATTAAATGCATGTCAGATATCTTAGAAATCAGTATAAAATGTTTATGCATTTTTTGTACTGTGCTCCAAATGTTTCATTGTAGGCCTAACTATCACAATTTTATGCTTCAGATCGTCAGTCAGTGAAAGGGGTAGTGATTTTAAATCTATTTAGACAAAACATAAATAAATAAATAAATAAGTATAATACATATAATTTACCCTAAAGTTTTTATCTGTCATCAATTCTTCATTGCGACTTTATTATTATAGTCTATAACAATACGGATTTGTTTTATCTAAGAATTCAGCACCGTGAAAACACATGGAGAGAGAGAGAGAGAGAGAGATCGAGTCCTTAGAATGTGTTTTAAAAAAAACAAACAATAAACTGGGAATATATTCTTTGAAAGGTATGGTTGTAAGTTGTTTATAGCCAGTTTTTTTTTTTAACCCTGGCCAACGAAGTAGAATTTTTTTGGATAATAATTTTTACTTTTTTTTAAATCTTTTGTCAGCTTATTCTGGTATAGTACCTCCTTCCTCAGTATTAACTACTATAGTATTAGTATCATGATATGTAGAATGGTAGATTCCAGTTGAGATTGAAAAAGGGGGGGGATTACAAACAAATGACAGCAAAACTTGCATCTAATGTAGTTATCTTCAGTTTATTCTCAAAAGTAGTCTTGAATTTAACTTTCTTTATTGTTAATTAATAGAATTCAATCTAGAAATTGAAAATTGTTTAAGACTTTCCTACTTCTCATATTTTTTCCTCAAGGGGGGGGGGGGGGGTACCTGGTGTGGCGGCGCCACTTTTCACGAAAAAGAAAAAAATTCATAAAGAAAACTGAAAAAAATATATATATAAGGGCAAATCTTATTGCTTCTCTGAGTAAAACCTTTTTTAAGCAAGCTTTTCTTGAGTAAAATCAATCTTGCGCTGATTGTAGGACAAATAAACACCTGTACATGTTTTTCACTTATGACTAGATTTTGACCCGTGCGTGCACGGGTTGACATTGTTATGAATGCATCCATGTGCATATCGGACATTTACAAAATAGATACATCGACACATTCATATTGTAAGGTATTTTTGAAATAAACAATGAATGTTAATATAATTCTGTTTTTTTTTTTTGTGTTTGTTTTGTTTTGTTTTTGTTTTTGTTTTTTTTTAATTGTTGCGTAACGGCGTAGTGCAGAATGGGTTTGACCACCAGTTAGCTATAAATCAAGTCTTGAGTTCGAATCACGCCGGAGCTTACATAAATTTCACCTTTCCAAATTTAATAAAAGAAATTATGGATCGATGTTTATTGAAAATATGACAACAGCAAAGAGTTGAGCACACTGCTGATACATACATGTATCAAGCAAAGTAATGAAAATGAAGAATTGTGCTAAGCTGGTATTTTTACACAATCAGTTATTAAAGAAAAGGTGTAAAAAAAATTGTAACAATTTTAACACTGCAGGTCTCAACTTTTTCAAAATATGACCTCAACAATAAAAGAGTTAAGCACTGCTAATACATATACTTTATATATACAAAGGTAATAGACAGGTTATATAATCTGTAAAAGACTGTCTGTTTTGATAAAAATTAATGTAATATCTTTGAATTAGTACATAGAAAAAGTAATAAAAATAGAAGCTTAATTGAGAAAAAATAAAAACAAATTGGTAATCTTCAAGTACCAATGATGTTTAAAATACATAAAACAAAAGACAGTATTCTTCCGATTTATCGGTATTAAAGGCCCAAAATTCGAGTCTATAATTTTTATATAGTAGTTATTGTAATTTTTGGCGGAAAAAGAATGCCTACTTCACTAAGATGTGATTCTAACTGGAGTTGTAACACCCCCTCCCCCTTCAGTTCCCCTCAAAAAAGCATAAAAGAAAGGAGGGATAAAATAAATCGGGTAGTTACATTAATGTTGCTCCTACGATCATGAGCTTTTTGCCTCCGTTGAGATGGCCAGAGATATAAATAACATATAATAAATGTGTCTCCGAGATGGCGAATGATTACCCACGTGGCCACAATATCACATTTGTATGGATATAAACTCAGAAACGATTACGATAATACAAACATATAGACGTCAGAAGCAAATTGAAAGTGGGGTGGCTATTTGATAGTGGGGGGGGGGGAGCTAAAGCAACGAAAAAAGGTAAGCCCCAGTTTTCAATGCCTATATTAAGCCTATCTTTGCAAAAAAAAGTGGGGGGGGGGGGGCTAAGCCCCCCTAGCCCCCCCCCCCGGTTCCGACGCCTATGACAAATACGCGTAAATTTTCATTGGAAATTTGCTATATATTCTGTTCATATACATTAATGATTTCTTATTAGAGAAATTACACAATAACAAATATATATCTACTTAGTATATACTTTTGTCTTCTCTGATTTGAACACACTCTCGACCAACGGCTCATACATTCGTGTATAAGAGAGAAACGAACGACAACTATGCAAGGGAGATTGATTTGAACACCGTGATTTAGCGTGAATGTAATGCGCACGCGCAAGATTGTAAAATCCAAGAAATCCAGATGATTTCCGGATTTTTTTGAGGAATTTTCGTTGATTATTAATTAGCGAAGCTTAATTGAGAAAAAATAAAAACAAATTGGTAATCTTCAAGTACCAATGATGTTTAAAATATATCAAATAAAAGACGGTACTCTTCCGATTTATCGGTATTAAAGGCCAAAAATTCGAGTCTACTATTTTAATATAGTAGTATAGATAGTGACCCACATATCAGCAATATCAATGCAGCTCTACTCTTTTTATAAACAAAAACCATAATGTGTAAATGAAATCGAAAGTGTGGATTTTACATTATGGTTACGTATGATAATAACGAAAAATTGCTGATGCTTAATCTTTTTGTACATTTACATGGAAAATAATCATAGAATTTTTGCAAACTTCTACTTTTACAAATCCTCGCAGATAGTATATTTGGGAGAAAAATATTCGAACACTTTGCAGGAGAAAGGGTGTGTGTAGCAAAGACCGTTAAATATATAATAATGGACAGTGACAAGTGATTTTTTAACAAATTTATTTTTCTTAAGAATATTTTTTGAAACGTACATGTATTCCATATTACTCCAAAGAAACTCTATTTAGGGCTATAATGTTTTGAGTTCTATTTACTAATTAAACCATTCTGATAAATTGCGAAATCCCTTTCCAATTAATCTAAAATTTTCCCTGTTTCTGTATCGAAAACGACGTTCAAATTATTGTTACAAATGCATGAATCGATTACTAGTAGTCCGTCCAACTTTTTTCTTCCTCCTCTTTTCCAAATAATTTAGATCTTTTACAAGTATATGTTAAAAACTCGCAATTTCAGGATCTAAGGATTTCGCATTGAAAGTCTATTTCAATTTAAATAAAACTTTTTGCAACTTAACTTCTATCCAGTTATAAATATAATGAGCTCTTTAGTTCAGAAACATTCGTTTCAAGATCATTTCAGTTATCTTGTCAATTACTTTTTCCTGACTGCCCCCTTCCCAACTTTGAAAAACGATACTACGTGCCTGGACGCACATGCCAAAGATCAGCTTTATACCTGCAGACCTGTAAAGAAAAATCCGGAAACCAAAGTCGGACAGACTATCAGCATTTGAAGCTTGTCGTATATTGTTTATGATGATCAATACTTACCGGTAACTAGGAGAGAAGCATCGCTCAAAAATGTGTTGAAGGGATATAAATAGAATGTTCCTCTTTAGTATTATATCACATAGGAACCAGGTAGAAAAAAAAATACCAAGACAGTCACACAGATTATTATACCCCCCTCCCCCTCCCCCGCCTGAAAAGTGGGGGGGGGGGTATATATACGCTTTAGGGTACACATCTCTAATCTGCAACTCCTCTTATACGACTGGATAAGATTTAATGATACTTTAACGAATCTTTGTTGCAAGTGCCATTGTGCGCCTCCTGTTTAACTTTTTGATCAGACACATACTTCGGGTCTCCCATAGCAAAACATGGACTTTGCCATTATAAACGTATGCGAGACAGGGTATCATTTTGTGAGCCCAGTACTCCAGTACCTCTAGTTTTTTACTACATGTATCTATAAAATCCGATCAGTTACATGTAAATACTAGGTTGCCATACATGTAAAGACGGCAATGTAAAATCAAGTTCCAAATCCTTTAAAAAGTGTTAAATTAATTATGATGTTTAATATAATAATATTAGTACTAGTTTTTAATTCAAAGTCACATATTCATACATGTAAAATCGATCAAAGTATTTTTTCGCGCTACGACGTTACGTTACAGAAAATGACGTTCTACTAACATTTTTCCTTTAAAACACTATCATACTTCAGATTCTCTTTTTCAAAAAATATAATCGATATCGAAAAAAGAAAAACGGCAAAGAAAAGCTAAAAGTCTTCACTATCAATTGACAACAACCTGTTAATTTTTGAGACAGGGCCATTTTTGATGGTTCGTGGCTCTTGCTCTTTGATAAACGTACTGAATTGTACTTTTGACTTTATATCTTAGTGCTCTTTTCCGGAGGAACTCACCGTCCATAATTCTTTGTTGTGGCACCTTATAGGAATATATATTAGGTTAATGTACTTATTAGCTTTCTATGTATGTTTTGTTGCTTTTTATGTTTATATGGATTTTTTCTATTTCTCTCAAAGCATGGGGATGATGAAGAAATTGACGTCAGAATTGTGCAGGCTATGCAGTCTGAAAAATCGGTTTATTCAAACACGACACAACTCTCTGATATCATAGATGCCGTAACGAGCATGCCGTTGGACAGAGAGAAGCCAATCATGATTATACATGAGTTCGTTTACATGTTTTACTATATTTCAAACATTGTGTAAATTGCTTTTACATTTATGCAACTGAATCTGTATTTAAAAAGTAGCTGCGACCAGAACTAGATGTCTAAGATGTATTTATACATGTAGCTGCTAATATGAAAAGTGTGTATATTATTTGGATTATATTCAAACAAAATATATATAAAAAAATTCTTCTCCGTATTAAGAAGTGGACTTCCCATCCACTATAGGAAAATAATTTATTGGACACTGAGAAAAGTATAGTATATAAAGGTGTAATTATTGAGCTTATCTGTCACATTTTTAATATAAGGTACCTTGCATTTACCCCTAAGAAAATGTTAAAAGATAATGACATACTATGAACAGAAATCACTGTTGTTTACTTAATAGGGCAAAATACCTACAAATGAAGTGTTCAGTCTTTTCATCTTGGCCTATGAAATGTCATTAATGCTTGATTTGATTACAAATAATGTAACACAATGTACATCTCAAAATATATTACTTTTGATCAAAGGGCAGATTACTCCATCTGCATTAAAATACCACAAAATCAGAACTTTTTAATGTGCAATGTATAGACGGGTCTTAAATATACCAGAAAGACATGGAGTGTTTGCTAAAGCTGTTTTTTATTTCTCATTCCCTTCTTATTTTTACGACATATTTTTTGTATTTGCCTCTGTGAAAAAATTCAGGGTAATTTTTAAAAAAAGCCAATCGAAGACTGCTAAAAATAGCTGATAAGTTATTCTAATGTGAATATAATGGAATTTCAACAAAGGATATTTAATATGATTATTCATGTTATTTAAACACCTTTTTTTAGAGATAACAACACTGATGTTTTGATGGCAGCAGTAGTGTTAAATTCCCTGTATCAGCTGATGTTCGATGGAGAAACAGACGTGTGTTTCATGGCAAGATATCTACATGTTTTGCAGCCTTCTGAAATGCTAAAATATGTGAGTAAAAATTCTCTTTTTTCAGCATCTTTGTAAATCAACTTAAAGACAAGAAGAGAGTTTCTTAAAGCATATTTTGAAAAGAATATATTAACTTATTTATGAAAAAATGTTAAGAAAGTCTTATTTTTAGTTTGATTACCTGTGTATTATTGAATTTTTGCGAGGGCACGTACATGATTTGGAATTATGTGTTTCATTCTACGGCCACAAAATGGAAATGCCTGGCATCATTTGATAAGAAAGATTTATTTTATTTTTGTAGGAACAATTTGAGGAATGTTACAAACTTCTGCGAAGATTTTCAACAAAAGAGATTGTTGTGGAGAAAAACGAAAAACAAGAAGACCTTTATGCAAACTGAAAAGATTGAATTTTTTTTTTTTAATTTTTTTTTTAAACTGAACTATTTAACAGAATCCATGAGCGCTCCAACTTTATTGGATAATGTTATCTGTATTTACTACTTTAAATTTTTCTTAGCAAATTCATATGTTAACAATAAAAAAATAATATTTATAGAAAAAAAGAAAGATAGGTCAGTTATAAAGCCTGGTCTGGATTTTGCTTATTATTAGGGAAAGCGCTCAAATAAATGTGCCATACCTATCTCTCAGATGATTCTGTAACAATATTGATTTCTCATGAGATCGAGTTTAACAGTTTTTAAAACTGCTTGAATTTGGAAAATCTTATCATCAAAAATGATTGGGGACTCTTTATGAAATGCAAATAACTTACGATTTTGATGTAATTCATATATAGTGGTGCTAGTTTTATTTGATTAATATATTAATTTTGTACTGTTTTATACGCGTTTAAAAAATACAATAGTTATATATTTATTCTATGCAATGTATACTTTATTTTTCATTTTATACGGAAAACGGTGTCATTTTCTCATTTCTTATTGTTTATTAAACTTTTCTGTAAATCATATCGTTTTCGTTTTTAGCTCACCTGAGCCGAAGGCTCAAGTGAGTTTTTCTGATCACTTTTTGTCCGGCGTCCGTCTGTCTGTCTGTCCGTCTGTCTGTCTGTCTGTCTGTAAACTTTTAACATTTTCGACTTCTTCTCAAGAACCACTGGGCCAATTTCAACCAAACTTGCCACAAAGTATCCTTGGGTGAAGGGGATTCAAATTTGTTAAAATGAAGGGCCACGCCCTTTTTCAAGGGGAGATAATAAAGAATTAGTGAAAAATTAATAGCATCTTTTAAAAATCTTCTTCTCAAGAACCACAGGGCCAGGAAAGATGAAACTCATGTGGAAGCATCCTCAGGTAGTGTAGATTCAAGTTTGTTCAAATCATGACCCCCGGGGGTAGGGCGGGGCCACAATGGAGGATCAAAGTTTTACATAGAAATATATAGGAAAAACCTTTAAAAATCTTCTTCTCAAGAACAGCAAAGCCATAATGAGTCATATCAATATAGAAGCATCCTCAGGTAGTGTAGATTCAAGTTTGTTCAAATCATGACCCCCGGGGGTAGGGCGGGGCCACAATGGAGGATCAAAATTTTACATAGAAATATATAGGAAAAACCTTTAAAAATCATCTTCTCAAGAACAGCAAAGACATGTTGAGTCATATTTATATGGAAGCATCCTCAGGTAGTGTAGATTCAAGTTTGTTTCACATCATGACCCCCGGGGGTAGGGTGGGGCCACAATGGAGGATCAAAGTCTTAAATAGAAATACAGTACCAACCAGACCCAACCTGACACCAAAGCAGTCCCAGAAAGCAGTCCCCGGGACTGCTTTGGGACCGCTCTGGGACTGCTGTGGGACTGCTCTGGGACCGCTGTGGGACTGCTCTGGGACCGCTATGGGACTGCTCTGGGACTGCTGTGGGACTGCTCTAGAAAGCAGACCCAGTAGTCCCAGCAGTCCCTGAGACTGATTTCTGGGACTGCTTTGTTCACTCATGCGTGAAAAAGGTTCTGAGTGACATGATAGCTCCGCCCCTTGTGTATTCTGAATTTGCAGCTCCTTGTTGTTGTTTTGTTTACTTTCTGCAGAGAAGTGTTTAATAGTTATACATGTAATTACTAAATGTCTTCAGAGGGCTGTAAATTTACACAATTGTAGTCTAGAATTAATTTTAAGAAAATGAAAGTAGTTAAAAAGGGAAGTCAGGGGATAATTTCTATCCCTTCAATTAAACTTCAATACAGGTGTTTGAAAAAAAAAAATTATCTAGGCCTATTTAATAAATTAATGCTGTCAAATTACATATGTACTCAAGTTTGCATTAGGACTATTTAAAAGAAAAAACAAACAAACTTGTCATTTCAGTAAGATACATGTATTCAGAGGAACGTACTGTACTGGATGGATTTTTTTCTTAATTGAAAAAGCTAATGCAATGCTTAAAAAAGAGCACTCCATGCTATTTTTTACCACCCTCAAATAAAACCTAATAATTTATTTAATGACCATGAAATAAAATTATTCTACCATTCTTCTGTCACATAAACAATGTGAACAATTATTCGGGGATTTATTTATGAATTAGTTTTTAATTTATAAACAAGTCATTAAAAGAGTACATTTATTTAAAAAATAAACATTTGAAAATATCGGGAATTGTGACTTGTTTCTTATTTCTTTTGTTTGTGTTTACCTGGCCGGTTAATACAATGGGATTGTATAAAATGGTGTCAACACCTGAGGTTTCAATCGCCTTTGGGCATAATTAGCAGAAAGTCAATGCATGTTATTTGGGTATCAGTGTTACACATCACTGAACACGCTGGTCAACATTGACACTAATTTCAATCTATGTCCTTCAAAAAATCTTCGTTTCAATAATTGTGTATAAATTTATTTCGGGATTAATTAATTTTGAACATAATCTGAGGGTTCCATTTGCGTGATTTACAGATGTACACTCGAACATTTATATAATAAAACACTTAAAACTGAGAATCTAAAGATAATTAAATTGGGAAGTCATTGAAAATAATCACGACTGAAATATAATACTCAGCAAAGTTTAACAAAGAATTTTTCAAAAGCTCCAATACTTAAGAAAAATGCATTCAGAGTATAGTATGTGAATCGGCCTTGCTCTATAATTATTATTATCTATTTAAAGCTAATTCTGGTATAAAATAAACAATTCAAGTTTAATTTTCTATATAAAAAAAATAAATATGAAAACCAATATCAATCACAAAAAATAAAGAAATTGGTTTATTTTGGTTAAAAATTAATATATCAAATAATTGTGTTTAAATATTCATGTTATTAATAGGTGTGAACGTCTTCTTCATTCAATAATTATAATTTGTTTCTATACGTGTACTGTGATTTTCTTAACAGTTCAGAAATGACTGTCGCGTAAGAATTGTAAATATTTGTTGATACTACTCAGAAAGAATTGCTCATCAATTTCAACTGCCTTTTATATAGTTACATTGTTTATTGGTAATCTCATTCTGAGTAAGCTCCGCCCATTAAATTAATTAACCTCGCCCACTGGGACTGCTGGGACTGCTTTCTGGGACTGCTGGGACTGCTTTCTGGGACCGCTGAGACTGCTGGGACTGCTCTGGGACCGCTCTGGGACTGCTCTGGGACCGCTCTGGGACTGCTTTAGCAGTCCCAGAAAGCAGTCCCCGGGACTGCTCTGGGACTGCTTTGTGTCAGGTTGGGTCTGGTTGGTACTGTATATAGGATAATATCTTGGAAGCATCCTCAGGTAGTGTAGATTCAAATTTGTTCAAATGATGACCCCTGGGATAGGGAGGAGCCACAATCGGGGATCAAATTTTTAAAAAGGAATATATGGGAAATTTTTTTGAACATCTTCTCAAGTACAAGAAAGCCATTTCTTATATTGATATGGAAGCATCATCAGGTAGTTTAAAATTCAAGCCCCCCGCCCCCCGGTGGTAATCTTTTCAATACTGAACTGATTTGTGCTTTTGCCTAGCCAATGTGCTCAGGTTCAGTTATTTTATGTCCCTCAAAAGAAGACATATACAGCCTTTGAAAAACATAAATAAATTTTTATCGTTTTGGGGTACAGTGCAGGGAACTAATTTTGTTACATTAACCAGCATCAGCATAAGCATTAGTAGCATAAGGATCGAGCTAGCATCAGCATCAGCATTTAAAAAACAGCATTACCAGGATCAGCATCAGCAAGCAAAGGATAAAACCAGCATTGACCTACATAAAATCAGCATTATCCTACTAGCATAAGAAAATCAATGAGTTTTAATTCAGTAAAAAATTAAAAAAGAAAGAAAGAACATTGGTTAAAGTATTCACATTATTGATACATAGTGAGATATTATGATCAAATAATTGTAAAAGGCACTTTTATTGCTTTAAACGGCAATGCTGAAATTCATTATTTACTCCCGGTAGCATGATGCTACTTCCGGTAGCATTGACCTAATTATAAAACAGCATCAGGATAAGGATTACTAGCATTAAATCAGCAAGCAAAGGAAGCATTCAAATCAGCATAGATGCTGTAACACAATTAGTTTCCTGCACTGTATACTTATGTGGTCATAAATGTACTGTGCAAAGACCGCTGTATGAAAAAAAAAAATGAAACACTATACAAAGAGGACCCGACGGAAAGCATTTAAACAAGAAATTACTTATATTTTTAATACTTTCTAGCATCAAGTCAACATTAGATCTAAGAAATAAAAATGTTATTTAAAAGTTTTCAGTTCATAATTGTATCAATTTCGGAATAGCCCCCTTGTTCATCATATTCAAGCACTTAGTTTCTTCTTTTATCCAAGAAAATAAAAATTTCTAAAATATAATGCATTTTAACTATTTAATAAATAGAAAATAACAATTTAAGATCCCCCCCCCCAAAAAAAAAAGAATTTAAAAAAAAAATGTTTATACATTTGAATATGTACAATTTTGTCCTGACATGAATTGTATCAATAATTAATGACAAGTATATAGAGGTTTATATTTTAAACAGAAATAAAACAATAATAACAATCAAAAACAAAAACAAAATATATTTGATTGATATCTACGTTTCAAAGCAAATATATTTTTTTTTTTTTTGGTTGTCTTTATCCGAAGCATTCAATGGTACACTCAAAGAGCTAGACGTCGGGTTTCATTGGTGTTCACATTCAATGTATTTTTAATCAATGAAAAGTACATGTAGATTATTCAAAACAAAAACAACAAGACATCTGTGAGCCAATGCTAACTAGTAATATCCCTTGTCTCATGTGCATATATGTATACGCTCTGATGTGAACTGCGACGAGTAGTTGCTGAGGAAATTGCAACGAAAATCTGGTAAGGACAGACGCACGGATAAACAGAAAGTTGACATCGGATTCATACAAAAATGAATCCTACCATATGGAATGCCTAGACAAAGAGTGTGCTAAAATTTCAAATATCTGCAAATAGTAGTTGCTGAGAAAACTCCGACATAAATTGGTTAAGGACAGACAGATAGACTGACAAATACACACAGACAGACACACAAGGGTAAAACAGTATACCTCCTCCCCTTCGGAGCAGGGTATAAAAATACGATGATTGATATATATCTCTTTAAAATGTTAAAAAGGAAATATTTCTCAAGGTGTATCCTTGGATACGGTCCGGAAAAGAAGGATGCTTACGTTCAATGTTTTAATTGACGAAATGGACTAACATATCCATATTCAGGAAGAAATTAGCTTGATTTTTTTTAACCTGATTCTTCTTTTGTCAAATATACATATGTTTGTTACATGGATGTCGTTGTTCCTTTGCTTGCAGGTCTCAGTCTTTTTGTGAGGTACGTTTTAACAATAGAGAATAAATGTATTACATTCGTTTTGATGTGCATATGCAAAATTGCTTTTCACTTAAATCATGTACCGGCGAAATACTGAACGCATGTGAGTTAAGGTTAGGTATAGGCGTTTCTATGCAAATGAGCTAATAAAAACGCGTAAGAGGAATATTTATTATTCAAAGAATGTTTTAATTTATTTTCTTATGCATACTTAGTACCCACGATATGTTATAGCCAGTACACATTATGACGTCATATTATGACGTCATTGATCTTACCTACTGGAGGTAATATAACACATCAACAAAACAGCTTCGGCGCAAGGGATTACCCTATTTATTTTTACATAGAAAATGTATAATGCTAAGAAGAATATTCTATAGATTAATAAAACCGCTGCACAAATCCTAGGCATTTTCTAATTTGAGCGGAATTTAAGGAAACTTATACCGGACTGTACATTTTTACCCATTTCAACTTAAATTGAAATTATACAACTGAGCTGTTGATATTTGTGCAGCAATACCAGCAAACACTGGAATATTTTGCTTCTAAATATACCTTGTTTCAGTCAAATAAAATAGAGCATGCCCTTGCGCCAAGCATTTTTGTTGATATCCATTATAATCATGTGTAGTAAAGAACAATGGCGTCATAATATGACGTCATTATGTGTACTGGCTATCTCATGTCGCGGGTACCAAGTATGTATTAGACAATAAGTTTTAACTTTCTCTGTAAAATAGATATAGTCCTTAGGCATTTAATTACTTTATTTGCATAGATTTGCCTATACCTAGCCTTAACTCACATGCGAAAGAATCCATGGTCATTTGATCTAAAAATTCTGTAGAAAAGTTATATCATGGCATGTTTCGTAGGGACTGTTTTTCTTCTTTTGAAAGACACCATCATTTCCTCTATCGGGAAAATCTCTAAAACAATCCGATTCTGATGAGTCATCCTGGGACAATGTTTTGGGTACACCATTCGCGCCTTCCTTTCTAGAACTCTTCTTCTGCATACTTTTGTTAGTTTCGTATTCACTTAGGAAATCTTTGTCATTTGCATCCTCGTAAGCTCGTCTTGCTCTGACAGCCTGTTCGTTATTAATATAACTATGGTTAGGCACCATTTCTTTAGTGTATCCCAAATTTTGATAGTCTGTAAAGCTGTCATTTTGTGGAGGTTCATATTCCTTCCTCTTTGATTTATGGAAGCAGCTTGAAAGAATTGTAAAACATTTAGATTTTCCTACTAAATCTTAATATTCTTTTATCAATGCATTTAAAAAACTGTTTTGCAATGCTGTAAGTTTTTGGTACATGGAACAGTTAAAAAATATCTGATTTCAATAATCCTATGATAAAAAAAACTTTAAAAAAATAATATAATTTGGGGGGAGTGGGGGAGGGGTGTTGTTTTATTTTAGGAATATTGGGATAATACTAATAAAACCGAATAAAAGAACCCCCTCTGTAATGTTTTATATAAGAACCAAAGACGTTTAAAAGACCTCCATTTTATTTTGTGCACAAGGCATTTTTTACTTTCATTCTACACTTTTTTCCCTGGAAACAATTTATTGCAATGTTGATTTCTATCAAACAACATGGCCTTTTTATGATACATTACAAATAATGTTAACCTTCGAAACTGATACTACATTCGCCCTGACACGGAGACTTATGAGTCGATAGAACGCTATATATGAACAGATATCAAGTTGACTGATTTGGCATCTTCGCTAGCCAAGGGTTTTCGGTCCACCCCCTCCCCATTATGGGGAGCGGAGTGGACCGAAAACCCTTTGCTAGCGAAGATGATGATTTGGATGATAATGAAATATTATTTTTAAATAATATGTTTTATGGCATCATTGTATCCTTCCATCTATTTTGATCACATAATCTATTTTTAGTACTCGGTTTTTATAGTTATTTTTAACCTGAGGGTTCATATATATCTATTTTTAAAAATATTTGTTCTTGCACCTCATCAATAACCAATGAAATTGCAGGATTATGATCACGTGGAAGTCACTTGGTATGTGAAGGACGCTACGCAGCTAGGTTAAGGACGCCCATGAAATATATGCCTTAATATATTCAGGGAAAATGAATACAATTTTAATATTTTTTTAACAGCATTAGTTTTGATAAATGCGATTAGTAGTGTTTGCACTTGTATATATCGGGTCTTTGCTGAGTTCGACCAAAGCGACATCTCTTACATCAGCTGTTTGTCACGTGTCAGTTTTAAAATTAGAACATATATGTACTACTACAAAGATCGTAAATGTTCAACGATATACGGGCATTTTTACGCTATAAAACTTATTCTGTTTTCTTTGAGACAAATTCCTTAACACGAAAAGTGCTGGGAGTAACTTCCTCATGCTCGAGAATTGTTTGAAATTTAGCCGTCTTTCTATAAACTCCAGTCAAAATGTAATTCGCATTGGAATAATGTTACATTACGGAATAAATCAACAAGGCACAACCAGCTACCAGAACTTTTCAGAATAGTAGGAATTATAGCTACACGTGTTTAAAAATTCAGAATTTATAGTGAAGCATATATCGTTGAACTTTTGATATTTTCGAGGGGGCTGGACCTGTCATTCTAGCACGTTACTATACAAATGTGCTC
Organism: Saccostrea echinata; assembly: GCF_033153115.1. NCBI lineage: Eukaryota > Metazoa > Mollusca > Bivalvia > Ostreida > Ostreidae > Saccostrea > Saccostrea echinata. Next base: position 2,617,231 of record NW_026889807.1, on the reverse strand, counting down.
CCTACGGCTTAATATAAAGTCTACACATTATCAATTTAGTTTGACAATAAAATGTGGATTAATATATTTCAGAATATTTCTCTCTTTTGGTCCGACTACGCGTGTTTCGTATTTATTTTTTATTTTTAGAAGCTACGATAAAAGCTTGATCCACGCCTCAAGTACAGAGAAACTGCGTGTCAAAGTAAGAAATGACGTCATCTTTGTTAGTACAGCGAGATCAAGCTGGCTTTCATTCTACATACGCTATTATGCTATTATGGCAAGATAAGTTTCACATCCATTTATCTTTATAATATTTATGATAAACGAAAGTATTTAGTGTGTTTTAAAAAGAACATATAGTATTTATTCATCGAAATTCATTTGTACTGTTTTAACGTGACGTCATAATAGCTTTACCGAACCTCTGCGTAGGCTGACGTATATATGGGAGTCCTTAACCTAGCTGCGTATTTTGTAAACAGCAAGATTGATTGTGTGAAAATTAACCCTCCACCATCCCCATCATACCCACCTTGATACATTTAGAATTGTCTTGTAATTGTAATGTAACTGTGTGTACCAGATATTTGACTTGAATTTGTATATACCACTTTATCTTGTCATTGTAGACGCCAAATTTTTGTACATACCACCTTAATTTTTACTCTGTTTTGCGAAATTTTTGTATATGCCACCTTAATTTTTACATTGTTTGAAATTTTTGTATATGCCACCTTAATTTTTACATTATTTTGGTTTTTCATATCACGGAGATCCCCCTGCCATTGTTGTGGACTAGTTTGTATATATATGTTACCTGGTGATCTCCCATCTTATAAATGTACATTCATCAATGATAATATTGTCTTACTTAGACATAAGGGAGATCCCGCTGCCTGTGTGATATTAGGTGCTCAATAAGTCTTTTTACGTATATCTGGGATCTCCCTAGTAGTTAAGGTAGTTTATTTGTAATTAGTTGTTTATCTTCGTCATTAATAAATGACAATATTCATCAAAGCATGTCTTGTGGTGTTTTATTGAAGTAAAAAAATAACAAAGCTGGGGGACCAAGATGGAACTGGTTTCCACTCATTCTTTACTGTACAGGCATTTGTTTTGCATAAGATAAATGGAGGGCATAATCATTTTTTTCATAATTAGAAAATCTCTTTTCTGATAAATTTGTAAACAATATAAATGCAACATATCAAAAGCATACATAGGTACTTAACAATCTATATAACAATAAAGGCGGTTTCTTTTACAACATGCAATCTTTATTCTTATCGTTAGTTTTGTAGTAAACACACTGATTCAGTGCTTGCTATTCGAATGACGTCACGATAACCAGTGTCAAAACACATATCAAGTATCAGATCATGTGCAAAAATGCTTATCAAACCGAAAATAACGTTTGTATAACGTTTAAAAGTTAACCACCATGATTTTATTGAAATATACATGCAGTACAATTCATGTACTAAAATTTGTTGTCTTAACTAATTTTTAAAATAGCTCTATTGAAATTTTAAGACAAGGATCATATCCACATGCACAAAACATTCTTTAATGACTTTATGTGAAATTGTATATATTGAATATTGAAATATTAAATAAAAAATTAGATATCATTTGTCATAACAACTTCAGGCCCAATATCGGATCTAGGGCTGATACGGAGCCACTTGGCCGAATATGACACACATAAAATATAATTTGGATTTTCGTGTGCAATATTCTCTATTTATTGGGGGTTTTTTGGCTTTCATTTCCAAAGTTAAAAAGCAACAGTCATTACAGAAAAGCTTTCTTTAAACGGAACGAATGCACATGCATACATCTCTAATATTTAGAAAAAAAATCTTATTCTTATTAAATTGCTGATTAATATTCTCTTTCTCACTTTAAAAGCAAAAATGCAGAAATCAGTAATAAAAATAGACACTTTTATCACCTGACCTACATGCACGTATTGGATAAAGCTTTATACAATCATGTACTACTCACATTTCCCAATTTATGTCTTGCCGTCGTTTAATTATTAGTACCATTATGATTGCCACCACAATAAGCAGTAGAATAGTCACCGTTATTCCAGCAATTAGACCAGCATTATTCCCATCTTCTAGATGATTTTCACCTGCTGATAAAAAAAAAGTTAGAATCAATCCTTCAATCAATGTCAAGACAAGTCAGGAGACGCAATATACTCGACAATCTTACATTTATCGTAGCAACCTTAGGTTTACATGGCTATATTAGATATTAGTTACAAATAAAATAAAAAAAAGAAGCTTGTTTACACACACACACACACCCTCTCTCACCCTCACACACACACACACACAGAGAGAGAGAGAGAGAGAGAGAGAGAGAGAGGTGAGTAAAATTAAGAAGGGAGATTTGAGTCTACTTGTATTATCGGGGTCAGATGTTCTGTGTTGACACATTTGGTACAATTTGACTTTGCCCCTTATAATCAGCAAATAATCGACGTTACACGTTTTAGGAAATGATGCTTAATATAATGATGTTCTTTTAAAAACCTTCATCTAAACATATTTTTGGGATTTGAATATTTAAAAAATATTTGGCCTAGACAGGCTTCATCTATAGTTTATGTGAATTTTTTTTATAGTTCTGATTCCGTCAAAAGGATGCATAAATGCTTACTTTTTTTGTCAAAGATATATATATATACATTTGGTAATAATTTGTCAATAAACATGCCATTTTATCCGGCGTTCTAATTACACCTTATGTTTTTTCGTTAATATGAAACATTTTTCCATGTCCTCTTTTGTCTTTTAGTCTGGAGCCGTTGCTATAATGTATACAGCAGTGAGACCTCTAGAGGATGGATGGTATAAACCGAATTGATGAATTATAGTTTTTGAGAAGCATATATACTCTCATGTATATATGAATTAACATAAATTCATAAGTAAATTTATATTCAGAAAAAGTTGAAAAATGTAAATTTGATAAAACAATACTTAATTTGGTGTGTATGATGATTCAAATATATTGTAAATGATAAATAAGCACGTTCATATCGTTTCCGTTGTGCAAATAATGGACGTTTGTAACTTTAATCAGGCAAAAATTATACACTACTTCCTTCATGAAACCGGTATTAGAGATTATTTGGTTGTTGTTTAGATTTGATCATTTAACGCGGTTTTTTAGATAACTTCTAAGATCCAATGTACTTTGATTGCTTTTAAGTGTATTTCAAATTTGATAACTTAATTAAAAAGACCCTTCATTCTTAAGGTGCCATTTATTTTTTATTTCAAATAAACATATATATATATATGTGTGAACTGAAAACAGAAAAGCTACGCTTTATATGTAGCTAAGTTACCTTCGAGTGCATTCGTTGTATTGCCTACAGTAGAGACGACCTTAGCTCTTGTTGTCAGGTTGTTGTCCTCGGTTTTGTTATTTGCAGTAGACATGAAATTAGCTCCTGTTGTCAGGTTGTTGTCCTCGGTTTTGTTGTTTGCGGTAGACATTAAATTAGCTCCTGTGCTCAAGTTACTGTCCGTTTTATTTTCGATATCCATGCCCTTGTTGGTGGTTTTCGTATCAATATTCATGATGTGTATAGTAGTGCTAGTTTCATTAACGCTAAGTAACACCCTAAGTAAGAAAAAAAATAAGCCATACGTATATGTGTATCTGTAACAATTAAGCAGTTACTCGAATACATTCCATACGAATGACAGGTATATATGCAACGTCAAAATTTCCAAGGATATGAATGATTTATTTTATTTAACTACAAAGGATGTGAACTTATTATTTATGATACAAGAAAGGTTAATTTCTGCAGGATATAGAAGGGAAAAATGTAATTAATTGGTGATGAAATCCTTGACCTTTTTTTGAGCGGAATCATTTTTTCTCTACTATTGACTATGTTATATTTTCGCATGTGGTCAAATAATGTGTCCTTTTATTTTGAATTTGCTTTGAGTACAAAAGAAAAACAGTTGTTTTTTTTTCTGCAAGCACACAGCTGGAGACAGTTTTCTATAATTTGATTTTGTAAGATTTTCAATTCTAGTCATAACTGTGTGTCATTTTATTTTGAACATACTTTTGGTAACAAGGAAAACAAGAGACACGAGAGCTTTAAAGGTCAGCTGAGTATAATTCAACACTGTTAAGGATCCATAGATGTATAAAATAAAACAAACTGAAAGATAAACTCTGTTGCCCAAAAGCAAGAGAACTATAATGATTAGGTATCAGCAAATTAATAAGTCTTTCACTCCTTAATAAATCTTAAGTTAGATCTATTTATTTGCCTGTTTCTGCCCCATTTGTAACTATTTTCTTGTAAACTTAACAAAACAATAGTATTTAAGGACTATTGATTAACCCATCTATTTCCCTCTCATACTGGCCTCTCTTGCTCTATCAAGAACATTTAATGCACAAAGATGAGGTTTTTTTTGTCTCATTTCTATTTATCTATAATTTACAAGTTTCCCTCATCATTAAGAACTATGAAGTACTTTTAGCATCATACATGTATATTATAAAATTCCTGTATAAATCTCTTATTAAATTGGCCTTTCAATGACATTATTAACAGTGATTAATTATCAAAGGTGAATAGCATAGGAGAATAACTTTTCTCAGTAGAATTAAAATTAATGAGTCCTGCCCAGCACCAGAACGCTTGGCCAAGTAGTCGACTTGATTCCTGACACTAGGGCCTCAGATTTCAAAATTTTGGAAGATGCATCATTACTCATCATATTTGCACTTAGTTTATCTGCTTAATACCCGGGAGCAGAGGAGAAATCAATGTATTCTCAATATTTTATCAATAAAGACCCATCTTAAAATCAAAACACCTGACCTTTGGGCCATGAAATTCACACGTTTTGAAGAGGTATCCTTGTTCATCTTGACTATGCAATACGTTTGTTTGCTAAATATCCAGGAGCAACGAAGAAGATTTCAAAAGAAATAATGTATTTTTCACTACATAATCAATACAGCCCTGTTCTAACACCAGAACTTCACGATATTGGAAGAGGCATCCTTTCTCATCATAACCATGCACTCAGTTTATCTGCTCATAATCAAAGAGCAGAAAAGATTTTCAATAATTTATTGGTTTTTCACTATATAATTAAAAGAGCCCCACCCTAATTCCAGAACTCCTAGTCCAGGGGTCATGAAATTTAAAAGTTTGGAAGAGGCAACCTTGCTCATCATAACTATGCCTGTAGATTCTCTGCTTCATGTAAATATACAGGGAAGAAGAGAGAAGATTTTTTAAAAGAATTTATACTTTTTCACTATATAATCAATAGTGCTTCGCCCTAAGACTAGAACCCCTGACCCGGGCCATGAAATCCACAAATTTGGAAGAGGCACCCTTTCTCATCATAACCACGCACTAAATGCTCAACTATTTACAAGAAAGGAGTTTAATCTCGTCGGTACTGGCGTGTTTGCCATGTTTACATTCACAACGACACATGCTTTAAAACGCGCATTTTGATTTGTCGAAAAGAATGTAAGCAAGTTTATGGTTGATCGAGAGGGAAAACCTGAATAAACCCCCTGAACTTCAATCTTAATATTTAATTTACTATTCCTAATTCGGTTGATATTCAAATAAAATACCTTTGAATCCTAAAACTATTGTTTTAATAATTTCACATTAAACTGATTCCCTGCAAATCAAATGAGTATGTAATATCACAAATTTTAAGTAAAAAAGAAATAAGATTTATGCATTGAATAATTAAAAGATTTTTATACGGTGTTGTCTCCTCGTATTGCTGCATCGTTTCGTCAGATCCGGATCTGTTTATATCCTCTGAAGGAATATATGTTGTGCTGTCGAAGATTGTTCCAGATTCATACTTGTCAACTTTTGTCCCAGCTGTCCCAACCATGCCTTCAACTAAAATAAATTTATTCACTAAATGAAACTAAAACTATCACAATTAAACTTTATCAATTTTAACTCTGCCTTCAACTAAACTACATCAGGCCTCTAAGTAGCCTGTAAAATTTAGGCGCCACCTGGCGCTTTATCAAAAATATTTAGTGGCCAATACAAATTTTTAGTCGCCAGGCAATTTTTCTAAGGCGCTAACTTTAAAAGTTAATAGAATATAGGGACCCATGACGTGCCTAAAAAACATGACATGTCAATTGCTAAAAATAATTTCCTCTTCTTTTAAAATTCCTTTCGCTTTTTCAGAAAAATTGTTTAAAAATGTGAAAATTTCCGGATTCGACGATCGCCAAGTCAATTTAAAATGGTCGCCAATTTGGCGACTTATGGAAAAAATTTAGGCGCCAATAAAAAAATTTTAGGCGCCATGGCGACTAAATTACTCGCGAATTAGAGCCCTGCACATGTAATAAAAAAATATCAATTCTACCTCTACCTTCAAGAATACTATATTCCGATTTACACGTACCAAAATTACAAACATGCCACATATATATTTTTTATTATTTTATTTATTTTGGTACTTCAAAACCTGATGATATGCACAATTCAGTCAATAATATCAATATCTTAAGCAATAAGTTTACAAAATTGAATTTTCCTTGAACGTTCAAAGGTATTTAGCAAAAAGAGAATCACTTTAAGGGGGTGATGAAATTGTAATAATGGGGAAAATATTCAAACAAATGTATACTTATTATTATATATTATTATTATTATATAAATTTAATTCGTTATATACGATGACTTCGTAAGCGTACATGTAAGTCATTTTAAGTCGCAAAAAATCCGTGATAAACTCTACTATAATTAATATGTACACTAAACTATTTTACCGCTTATGGACACTGATTTTCCTTCTCTTGAAGAACTTTTATTCATAAGCTCACAAGTAAATGTGCCTTCATCTTCTTCAGTCAAACCTGTAATTTAGAGAAAAGAAACACAAAAAGATACATTTATCCTAGATAATTGTTGATAAGAAACATTTTGAATAATATTTCATATTCTCAGGAACTCAAGAGAAATACTTTTTGAAATCTTATTCAAGTTTCTTAATGTGCTAAAAACAAGTTCGGAACATGGATATATTTCATATTCATTATTTTTTTTTAAAGGGTCACATTTTTATTAGACAAAAGCACCTGAATATGAAGAACTGTGGTTCAGGAAGAATTTGATACATTTGAAAAACAATTCGCGTTTTCTTTCTGCGACAACATCTGTATTTACAAGTAATATTTTTATGCCCTCGTAATCGAAGATTTTGAGCAAAATATCTTGAGCAAAACATCCTTTGACCGTATAAACCGAGACCCCGTGTCGCAGTAGGTGCTGGTACGAAAAAAGATCCCTCGCTGCTCAATGGCCCTGATTGCCGAGTTTAGGTCAAAATTTGCAGCCTTCCACAGTCAAGTAGTGGCGTCTCCATATGAGTGAAACATTCTCAAGAGGGACGTTAAACAACAAACAAACAAACATCTCCAAAACAAAAAATATCTCACTTCCTGCTTTATCCAGGGATCGTGTTTTTCTATTTGTCGGATATGGATTTTTTTTCTCTAATCTATGTGACAAATGTATCTCGTTATTTGTTGTTTTCACTTTGTCTTTGTTTATTTTTTTTTCCATTCTATATCCGTGAATGCGTTACAATTGTTATGTGTTAACTGCATTTTACTGTCTCTTGAGCAAAACTTAAAGTCATATATTTCTTGTATCTGCCTATTTATTCTGTTCCGTCATGAATGATCTCTGACTCATCAAGATATTTTTTCAAGATTAAAATAAGTTATGAAAAGAGGAACTTAATCAGGAGTGTACTGATTATTGACATTATATAGAAGTAGCATTTGCTACATAATCAACTTCCGGAAAATAAACATTTTCTAAATGAAGTCTGTGAAAAGCGCTCCACAATCTAAGTGGATCTAAGTAAATAAGTTCAAACGCTTATGTTACACCATATGAAAGAGCAGATTGAATAAAAAGAATTCCTTGTTTAAAATCAATCATACATCTAAAGTGCGGTGTTTACCAAAGGAGAAGATAATGAGTAGGGAACAATCTTTAAAGATTCTACAAACAATACAGTTCTGTAAACAGAACATAAGAAATGGACTCCCGGAAATTCTAGAGGTGGGATCAGATATCTTATCTGTCCTCTGCCTGCCTCGGTTTGATTGTACTCAGTGCATGTTCTTGAATATAGAAAAAGTTGGGAAACGTAATCACTATGGAACTCGTAAACATACTTACGTCTTCGTTGATCATTTGCAAAATTATTTTGTTATAAAACATTTTGATTGTACACACAAGTACTCTGAAGTTTATATTGAAAAGTTGCTCGAGTTTCTGATTGACATTATCTATATAGTTTTTGAGATCAGCTGTTCCAGCAATCTGTTGGAATTCCCATGGGTACCAATTGCAATTATAAGCAAACCTATTTTAGTATTCATATGAAGAAAAAAATAAATTCAAAAACGTCTACATGAGAAGATGGAGACGCTGTGGCATTCAACTCGACGTAAAGATGTATCGACGAAATATTATCAATTAACAGTAAGTAAATACGGATATATATTTCATTTCTGTGGTAAAATTTAGAAAATTATTTAAAATTATAGATGATCTCCCTCATTCATAGCTCTGATCCTTCGACGTTTTTGGCTCCAGTCCCCCCCCCCCCCTTTTCTTTGTAGCTCTTCGAGTATTTTTATCCAAATATTTCGAATTTGCATCATTTCGGCATGAGCAATACTGACGAGAAATAATTTGTCGAAATGCACATCTGGTCCATCAAAATTGGTACCGTGTATGATTAATATTACTTCCATTCAAATATCGACCAGAATTTATCCCCGTGAGCTTGAAATAAAAGACACCACAGAGTTAAACACATCTGTTTCATAGTTGGATATTTTACTAGAAAAAGACTGAAGTGTAACCTAACAAACTCAATTTCTCCAGCGTACTTACTTATGTATAAATATACCCATATCACCTGCATTTGGGTGTTTTCTCCCGGTTAATTCGATACGCAAGAGCTTGGAATTAACAGTTTGGGAATATATTTAGGAATATCTGCAGGGTGTAGACTTCAATTTGAAATATGATTTTTTTTTATGATATCATGTAAGAGTGTTACTTATGTTCACAGCATCTATTATCTTTGGACAACTCGGTGGCTTATAGAGCCTATGCTTGGCAACATACATAATTACAAACTCTAACTTGTATTCTACAGTTGAAGAATCTACGTATGGACTTGATTTAGCGTCATCAAAAAATCCATTCAAAAATTTCATGGGAAACAAGAACAAGTAAAGTTTAGTGCGAATGAACCAGCTAAGTTCTTTTGCCACTGGCGAAAGAATCTGCCTATTTACCCCTTAGTCACAAGTATTTGTACTGCTTAAAATTATCTACAGAGATGTTATATGTATATTTTTCGGATATCCGGTGTCAAGCGACAATCCACTTAGAAATGGAGATCTATTGACTATGGTTTCCGTATCTTAATTGACGAGCTTTTCGAATAATGGCTTGTCTGTAAAATATAACATAAATTTCACCGACTCTTATTTGCAGATAGATATAAATGTTTGAAATATACATGTAATTATTTCAACTGTTAACTCATAAAACATCTCTATAAAGCTCACATATTATTATGTATCAGTAAGTCAAACTTGAATTTTACATTTCCGTAGAAAATCCATTTTTATGAATACAAGAATATGTTTTTGTTGTTAATTTACTTTGCTGGCAATAAGTATATAATATAAAAATTTCTTTTCAATGCATATAATTTACACTACCGTATATCTGGTAATTTTGGCCAATGATGTTGAGAAGGAGTACTTATCTTTGTTTTCAATTTTAATACTTTTTACAGGTAAGAATTTGTATAAACTTAATGGAATTGGTGAGATTATGATATTTTCTTTTCATAAAATAAAAAAAAAATAAATTAGGGCTATAATAATATATTGTAGAAATTTTTAATGCTCTCAATGATTTGTAATATTTATAACAGAAATTAAAACCTTTACCTTTGATTTGCAGGGAGGAAACGAATCCTGTTCCTTGTTCTGCAAAAATATTTAGGCTGTATTTTGAGTCCTCGACGCCATCGGCAAGTTCTGTGAACGACTTCGTGATTTTGGCTTCATCTTTCAACCATGTAATAGTGTAACTTGTGACAACGTCCATTAGGCTCATGTTTGCAATAAAGCATTTGATGACTACCGTGTCACCAGAGCTAAAGAGACTTGCGTTGGTTAGAACAATAAATGTTGGGAACTTGGCTGTAGACAGACTCATGCATAACATTAAACAGTTGACGATTAACACTGAAATATATATAAAAAACAATTTATGAAAATCATACCGTATAAGCAATGAATATACAGTTAGCATCGACGTTTCCGAAATATTCGAACATTCCAGATTTGAATTGGATTGAAACACGTACAAACTGGTTTGCCGCTCTAAAATTTCTTCAATATATCCATTATCGAGATAACGAAGTTCGAAGTTTCAATGTTTTCCACTATATTAAAATTGATCATTAACAATCTGAAGCTAGATTTTGAGCTTTTTGGTAGTTTTGTTTCAGTTCTTTCAGTTATTTAAATGTTGTTTATAAAGTTTCCTCGATTCATAAAATGGTACATAGTATTTAAGGAAACTTTGTCATTGATGGGATTCATAGGGGATTCAAGTCATCTCAAAAATACACCCAATGAATCGATGAATATGCATTTTCCTCATTTAAGAGAGACACAGTGTTTCTGTTTATTAATTATGCTTCAGTGTTTTGTATGTGTGTTTTTTTTCGGTAAATAGATGGTACGATAATGTTGAAATTGAAAAAAAAAGATGAGAAATTAACATTTATTCGAAATCATCTCCTCAATGGGGTGGAGTGTATATTGGGATCCTTTATTTCTAAGAAAATCGTTAATATATATGTGACAGTAAAGTAACTACAGAAATAGATTAAGTTTGACGCAAATCTAAATAAAAAATTATTATGATTAACAAGTTCAAAGAAAGTCCCTTTTTTCAGCATAAGTTAAAGTATACAGATAGTTCACTACACATGAAACAAATGACAAACCATTTGTAATTGAAATTGAACGACGTTTTTCCTGTTTTAGTGTTAATTTCACTTTAAGTAGATCCAGTGTAATGTTTCATTTAGTTTTGCAGAAAATCCCAATTTGAATCTTTTTTTTTACTTCCTGTTGAATGTAACAACGCTTAAAGACCATTAACTGAAATTGGACTTAAATCGAAATTTCGATTTTTTATATTTTGATTTCTTTTAAATAATTTTTTTTAATTTGCAGATGGATATGGTATACAGATTCAAACATATCATGAAAAAATGTATCATTTTGATGTTTGTTGATAAAACAAGGATATCAGCTGTCTCGTTTAAAGTCATCATTCTTCTAAGTTCCACGGTCGATACAATGACCTGGTCAGCAAATACAATCTATCATTAAGTCAAATGCTGACCTACGTTTTTCAAACTAATTGTTAGACCATTATTTGCACACTGAATTGTCGACGGATTTTTCTGTTATTTACCGATAATGACGAAGAGCACACAGTGGGTGTGACTGGTTGGCAAGGGATGCTTACTCCTCCGTGGCACCTGATCCCACCTCTGATGTTTTAGAGGTATGTGTTTGCTCTGCTCCTGATTTGTATTTTTAATGGACTTGTGGGCTTGAATGCTGTATGTTATTTCCATAAATTTCATTTCAAAGTTGTTTTAGAAGTTTTATTTATTTAGAATTGTGACGTAAATCTGTTATCAGTTGATGGTCTTTGGGCTAGACTTTCACATATGTTCTTAGTTCTACTTATCTCGTGGAAAACTGTTGAAAAAAACTAATTTCATTTTTTTCCCTATTCAAGCTATTGTAGGAAAGTTATTTAATTATTTAATGATTCTGAAAGAGATGATTGCTTAAACTATCCGTAAATTCAAAGACAAAAATATGGAGGATTAAAGCTGGATTTCCCATGTTTTGAAAGGATACGATATTTATCTAGCTCTTTGAGTCCTTTTTATACTGTGCCTTTTCCAAAGCAATGGAATAACACAAAATAAACAAATTATATCATTAACAAGGAAGCCATGGGATATTCTTTTTATAACAAAATTTACCTAAATGTAATTGCTAATGCTCTTGAGTGCTAGCAATAACGTTAGTCTTGTTTCATTGGAATACGCATGCCCGACAAATAGCATTTTTGGAATACCTCAATAGATAAACTGTACCATGTCAATTTCGTTTTATCATCTGAAAATACATGTGATCCGACGTTTTGTATTTGTTGTCTAACCTGTACAAAAATGCACAAAAAGTAATAGTAATCTAGGTCTTATTATACCAAGACTGTAGAGATCAGTTATTTCTAAAATTATAATAAAAACCTAGCTTTTCTTAACGACCTTCCTGGATCTTTCCGTCAAGCTCGGAAGCACAACCCCGGATATGTTTTTCGAGCTTGCCCCAGATATGCGATTGCTGCGTTCAAAACAGTACCACACTAGAATGATTTAAACTAGGTGCTTATTAGTTTTTCCGATCTATTATTTTTTTCATCGCAAATTGAAATTGCAGTAAAATACAGAATGTTTAAAGCACAGTAAATGAGTTATACCATTGGAGATGTGAAGTTAAGCCCACTCTAGATTCACCATCCTGAGACACCCACCGAACACAATTCCAAATGCACCACTGCGCCCTCCTATCAATAACTAATCGATTCAGCAGATACACCAATAGTTCAGGTATCTACTTCTACATTTCATGATGGCGACAGCACTAGATCACCTACCTAAATGATAAACTTGTGCTTTCATGTATTTTATTTCTATTCCCTTCGGTTTTTATACAGTACATAACGACATTATCAGTATTATGCCGCTAAAAAAACACGTAATGAAAACAAAATTCCATAGTTAATTGATTACTTCGTGGTTCTTACTTTCTGCCGCTCTTTTGCGTCGAAGTCGATGAAGCTCTACGTCTCATAAGATTTCCGGGTTGTAACATTGTTTACAATTGGCAAACAATCCGTATGCCGAAACTACATTGAATTGTCAAGGATAGGGCTCCAAATAGTGGGTTAATTGTTTGATTTGGAATGTTTAGAGTATTTTATCAGCTTTCAAAAGTAACAATTTATAATAAAGAAAGGGTTGAATTTAATTAGAAGAGTTGGCGTAGCAAAAAGCAATATAAAAAATGATATAATGTCTAGCTCCTCTCAAGTTTTTTAGCGTGGTTCAGCGAATGTTCAGCAAGATTTTTCAATAGGACATTTTTTATCTGTGTTTTAAAAATCGAAATCATTTATCTAACGTTGTATTATCACATTGTCCTCCAGCTAACAGACGTTTCAAACATCTTCCGGGAAAAGGTTCCGTTAAGTAAACGGCTTATTAAATGTGCCTGTTTCAAGTAGGGTCTGTTATTTAAAATAAGTTGATTTTCTCCATCAAACATGAGCTCCAGTGTTTTCGAATGCATACGTGTGAATTTGTTTACATATCGTCAAGAGGCGTAGAAAATACGTATCATGACAGAGAGAAAAAAGATTATCCACTTTTATATCATGTGTAAATTCAATACATTCATTAAAACATTAGATGAAATTGATATAAAAATGTTTGTCTTATCTATTAACAAAACTGAAACTGTGGGATTAAAATTTAAAAAACAACAAAATAATGCACATCGTAAGACACACTCAAGTATTTAGTATCTTTAAAAGTTATTTTTAAAATTTGTTTCAACATACCTATAGACAAGGCAAATTGTATCCGTGTCATTTTACCTGCCTTCCAATATCCCTGAATTCGATTCTTGTAACTTATTTCTGTTTCGAACTATCCGTAAAGAAAACACTATATCTACTTGTATTTTATCAACGTGGAAAATCCAACAAAACATGTAGTTATTGACCTACTTCAAGGGATTTTTCATCTACAAAAATATAGACAGAGATGAGTTTCCGGGGAATATTTCCGAAGTATACTCATAAAAATTTTATGATAATTATCAAAAAAAAAAAAAAAAAAAAAAAATATAATAATAATAATTATACAAATAAGCAACTTAACATTTGATCCTTGAGAATCTGATTCATCATTAATATTAGTCATTTTCAAGTTTTTCTCTTTCACCTCGAGGTCTTTTCATCATGCATAGTTTATGTAATTAATATTCTATACTTATACATATATTGTTATGAATATTATGGCGTTCTCTAACAGATTGATATACTTTTTTCCAATTGATTTGTGGATTATATATTTTAATGAATATATATAAATCTTCTTTTTAAATAAAACGTAGATTTTCAATCGATTTATATACCTGAAAATGGGGAAAATGAATTGCTATTTACTAATTGTAAAACCTCTCAAGGAAGGCAAATACCTACAGCATTTCCTAACATATGCCACTCAACCCAAAACATGCTTTAGACAAGATATTTCTGCAAACAAAGTTGGCATCGATACTTAGACGATTTTTTCCACTTTTTCTAAGATCTTCCATACCTACATGTACGAAGAAGAACTCTTAGTATTTTAAATACTAATGTGATAACCCTAGTACTTAATGTTTTATATCAATATACTTGTCCTTTCTAAAAATTTTGATATTTCTTATGCAGAATATGTCGGAAATTGTAATTAACAATTTCAATGACCAAAAAAAAGATCATTTATAAGCTTCTGTTATTCATATTTGCGATGGAAGAACTATTTTTAAGCTTTGATTGAAGCAAAATTACATTATTGTCGTCCTGTACAATATTGATTTATTATATATTAATGCTATACATTCTATTGCTGAGAACTCTTTCTTCTGAAGAAAATTGAATACTTTATTTTAGTCTGATCGATCATAAAGGTTTAAATTTCATACATATTTATCATAGCAGCACATTTTAACAGCAAAATAAAATTCTCAAAAATGTAGCTCATATTGCTTTTATCAACGTATACAAATTTTGCAGAAGAAATAACAGAATTTTTTTAAATCTCGTCAAGCACATGGCTGAAGAGGAAATAAAGAAACACACTATCTATACATTATCTTATTTGACTGTGTATTATTACTTCCAATACTTAATTTGTGAGATTGATAAAATCCCTTTGTAAATTGTTTTCAAAACTGTGTGTTTGTCGAGAGGAGGGATCAGTGAAAACAATAAAAAACAAACCTATAAAACAAACTTGGCACCGCTTTGTTCATTTAACCCATATAAAATTTGAAACTATCTTATATACGCATATAAATTTACTAATGCAAAACCATAAAAATTCTTTTAGCAAAAGATATTTTGGACAGTCAGTGCTAGGAGACGTGCATTTGGTAAAATCAATTCATATTTATACAAATGTATGCTTGATTGTTCAAAGTCCCTTCGAGAATTTTTCACTCATATTAAAACCCCACCACTTGCCAGTGGAGGACTTCAAATTTAGACCTATACTCGGCACTTTAGGCTTTTGAGCAGCGAAAGATTTTTTTGTGCCAGAACTTACTGTGACATGGGATCATAGTTTATATGGTCTCTTCCGAAGGACAGGTCTCCTCCACCTGCAGTTTGATTCAAATCCGCGGCGTAAGGAACAACTCTTTACTCTGCGACCTGAGAGCAAACGCTCTAATCACTGTACCGAGTGGGCGACACAAACGTACGAAATCGTACTATTTGTCAAAGTATTGGATATGGAGATTAGAAGAATTTCTAGCAAAAAAAACATGAAAAATAAATAGTTAGATTATGGTTATCATAACTTTTTATTAGAAAAATTCAATTTGTTTGCACAATTAAGATATTTGAATGCATTTTTAAATACAATTTAGGATTGCAATTATCCTCCGAAAATTCTGATTAGTAAGCTCGAAAGAAAAACATTCTTGAACAAAAGTTTAGTGTTATCTACTTGTCAAGCTATCCGTCCTCCTTTTTACCACCCAATGACGTCACACACATTGACATTAATAATTTCTGAGTTAATAATTTTTGAAAATACTAGCTAATTAAGCATGTCAAATTTATTGGTTCTAAAATTTTGTTTTTAAATGATTTATAGTAGCGTTCATACAAAGGTATGTTAAAGTTATAATTATGCTAACTAAAATTTAAAAAAAAAAAACGTGTACAATAATATCAACAATAATGTTACAAGGCGAGTCGAAATGTTTAATAGAACATTGGTGGCATACTTCAGAACTCAGTCTGTTGACAAAGAGATTAGCCAAGTAATCTTGAGGAGTTTTATTACAAATACAATAACCAAGTCCACAAATTTACGAAGCCCATGACTCCACATGAGATATTTTTCAAAAGATCATACTTCTCTGTGGTAGTAGAAGGTATAAATCTTCATAACGTTTAACAAGTGCATAAAGCTATGATCCTGTCGTAATTTGTACACATTCAAGGAAGTCAACAAGTTCCTGTGTATTTACTGCAGGAGTCTGTTTGTGTGTGTATTGTGGGAGAGAGGTGGTAATTGATTTGAGAAACATGTTTCATGAACTCATAGTTTTTTGTAGTAAAGACTACATGTATATATTTTTTGGTTTAAGATAAAACTCTCCTGCAAGGACTACATGTAACCCTAATCTCCGGACTGGGTGCTGGACTAACTATAGTCAGTCAAAAAGAGTGGGAAGACTCACTTAAATCTTTCGAAGGGGAGCTACACTTATATGTCGAAAAGTATGCAATTACTGACACATATTACTTGGGTGGTATGAAAGAACTTACCCTAATCCCTCCAAACTACCTATAGGGCTGACCCTAATTCTCCCAGTTGGGTACAAGACTAACCCTGACCCCCCGGTTGGGTGCGAGACTAACAGTAATCCCCCGGTTAGGTGCCAGACTAACCCTTATCCCACTGATGGAAAAGAGACTAACCCTAATCAGTCTCATTTTTGTGCGAGGATTAACGCCATAGCACATGCGGATCTGGCTCCGGGGTCATAAAACCTAGACAAGCTCACTTTTTGATCTCAGTATCGCTTTTAATAAAGGAATATATAAGGGAGAAGTGAGACTGAGATCAAAAGTGAGATCATCTAAGTTTTATGGCCATGGAGCCTGGGGACCAGTAAAATAAAGTCAATCCACATGTGGTTTAATTTGATACCACAAATGACATTTTACATTTATCTTATGTTTTGATATAAAATATACCTTTTTGAATTTTGACATGAATGAAATATATGGAGATAACGAACAGTATTAAAGCTCAATAGTCCATTAAACAATACAAAATAGGAGCAGTTTAATGAATTTCAAAATGTCAATAATTACAAATTCTAGCTAGATACCTATGTGTAACTTTACCAGGGAAGAGAAGGAATTTCTGCAGAGAACTCACCTTGATATCGAGGATGATGATGTAGAAGATGATAAGGACGACGAAAATGTCAACAATAATAAAGATTGATTGATTGATTGTATGTTGTTTTACGTCCCATTCGAGAATTTTTCACTCATATAGAGACGTCACCATATACCGGTGAAGGGCTTCAAATTTTGACCATTACTCGGCACTCAGGGCCATTGAGCAGTGATGTTTATTGTACCAACGCCTGCCGTGACACGGGGCCTCGGTTTTTAAGGTCTCATCCGAAGGACCCGCAACTTTCACTTCAAAGTGCGAAGGAACAGTTGCTACCCATTTTTCATCGACTTAGGTCAGTCACGGCCGAGATTCGAACTCACGACCTCCGGATCACGGAGCGAGCGCTCTACCGACTGAGCTACCGTGAACGGTTCAATAACAAAGAATTAGAGGTGCTACATTACTTTTATCTATGTTTTTTTCTGTTTTTGTTTGTTTGTTGATTTATTGTTTAACGTCCCTCTCGAAAATTTTCCACTGATATCGAGACGCCAGCACTTGCCGGCGGAGAGCTGCAAATTGAGCTGTGATTGCTGCCATTGAACAGTGAGGGATTTTTCTGTGCCAGCACCTACTGCGACACGAGACCTCGGTTTATACGGTCTCATCCGAAGGACCGGTCTCCACAGTGGGATTCAAACCCGCGACGTAAGGATCAACTCCTTACTCTGCGATTCTACAGTAACGCTCAAACCACTACGCCACGCGGGAGACTTTATATATGTTAATAATTATCATTGGATAAAAGAATGTCGAAATATTTCGGTGTATATTACATATACATGTAATAATTACACGTTCTAAAATGATTTACCAAATGATATTAATTATCGTACATGTTTGTGTTATTTATTCAGTTAAACCAGGCGACATATGATATCCCTGGTATAATTTCAACACAGCTGCCAGGCATATCAACAAGTGAGGATATAGCAAGGGTAGGTACCCCCCTACCCCTTCATTTTGAATGGTATGGCCTGTTTATTTCTATATTGCTGATTGAAAAGAATATCTTAAATTTAAAATAAATTTGGCACTACTGAAGTACTGAATAAGTTCCCCCTGGATTTGTTTTCCCAGCACTGTGAAAACAGTACACCACTGCTGCAAGATATGAAGAAATCGCAGATCTTACCCAACAACTGCAGGTAAGTTGCATTACAATACCATATATGAAGATAGTGTTACTGAATAAATTAATTTTGAACTCAAATCTATTTATTTGTAGTTTTGCGAAACATTTTTGAACAATGTTATACAAGCAATTTAGAATTACTTCAGTCCGGTGTATATTCATATTATAAAAGTTTGTATTATTGGTTATACCAGTACCCTACAGAAGAACAAGTATAAATCTTCATAACGTTTTATAAGTGCATGAAGCTATGATCCTGTCCTAAGTTGCACAAATTCAAGGAAATCATCCAGATCCTGAACAAAAGGAGATATTCAAACCCCATTTGCTCCATGGAAGAGGTAGACCAAAATACTATTATAAGATTATGTTAGGCAAAAATGTAATTAAAATCAAATAAATCAATTATTTTAATTTAACATAAATTATCTAACAGAATCCTGATCACTGGAATAACGAATTGTACCCAATGAATTTTTTTTCCGGAAAAAAAACAACAAAAAAACAAAAACAGCGACTGTGGCAAACTGCAAAAGTTTGATCCTAGCTTGGACGCCGAATTCGGCCCTCTGTGTTGGTACAAATGTTTTTAAATTTTTTTTCTGTTACTGGAGGAAGGGTTACCGGAGGAAGGGAGGGATAACTAAAATTTACATGGATGATAGCAAAGGAGAAGCGTACACTGTTGAGGACTGTGAGAACTAGGTAAAGTTCATCTTCTGTCTAAATACCTGATACGTTTAACATGGTGTAACTGATCGATTTTAAGCAATTTTCAATTTATTTTTAGAATTACCTAGTTTGGTATGGAGACATCCCCCCCCCCTCCCCACGAACAACCAACATCCGGAACTACTTTTCTGGTTTTCTAGTAAATGTATTTAATAATATTACAAAGATTATAAAGTGTAAACTGACCAAACCAGGTTATACTCGAAATTAATTTGGCCAAGAATTAAAATCTTTCTGAATTACAACGTCATGTTGAACGTTATCGCGTTTATATAGATATTTCTAGAGCAATTTTCAGAGGTTAAAACGGAAAGGAATGGAATGTCGCGTTCATGAACTAACTGACGTCAAAATCAAATGTGCACCAAACATCCGCTAGAATAGTAGAAAATGTGTACCGAAAATGATGACACTAGAAAACCCGCGACCCACATTTAAATCATGAAGCCTCATATTTTTAAATATCCATGCAAATAAAAGTAAGAAAGTGAAAAAGAATAATAGAATTCCTTGTTCTTAAATCTTAAACATGTCTAGAAAACCAGTATCATGGCATTTTTCGTAAGGACTTCTTTTCTTCTTTTTGCTGACTTCATCATGAATAACGGTAAAACATTCAGTTGAGTCATCCTGCGTCAAAGTTCCAGGTACACTATTTCCGCCTCCTTTACCGGTACTCTCCCTCCCCAGAATTTCTTTTGTTTCATAATAAGTTAGGAATTCTTTATCATTCGCATCTTCATAAGCTCGTCTGGATCTGATAGCCTGTTCGTTATTACAATAATCATCAGGAGATTCCGCTGGGCCTCTGTATGTCTCATTTGTTTTGTCTGGTGAAAAGGAGTCGTTTATATAGTCTACTTTGCACGTTTCGAATGGATATCTTTCTGGTTTAACATCTAGGTCACTATATTTCTCGTTACAATCCAACGGTATAAAGCTGTCGTTTCCAGAGCGTACTGTGTAGGTTTCATATGATTTTCCTCCTGGTTTAGATGCATTCCACTTGGATTTATGGAAGCAGCTAAAATGTAATGATTTCTATTCTAATTTCTTCAATTACTGTTAAACAATGCATTTTAACAATATGAAATGAAATACATTTTTGGTATCTATTTTAATGAGAAGTTTAATTAATAATCTTTTTTTGTGAGAAAAAAATTCCTTGAACTCTAATTTCTATTTTTTTTTTCTATTGGTGAGATATTTGGGATGTGCCCATGACATGGATGGAAATTTTTATTGTACAGAGCTGTTTATGAACGAACTTCAAGTGGAATGGAGTACTCTTGATAATCAAAATACAGTGCAATTTTTATAATGAGAAAAACAATTCTAGTGTGATTAATATTATGTAGGTGATGTGAATGCACAATATTAAAACCATATATGAGTAGCTTTTGTACAGTCATTTATCAATGAAGACAATTTGTTGTGTCCCCTCCAAAGCTAAAAGACTTTGATAAGGAAAACATTTTAATCTTTGAAGTGTTTCAAGTGTTTTCAATGTATAATAGGGGGATGCGCATGCCTGTCCATTCTTATTTTGCATGAATTAAATCCTTTACCATTTATTCCATTTCCTGCGAAAGCAATAATTATCTGATGTAAAAAATGATATCTGGAAGTGAATATGAATTGATGTTTTGATTACTATAAGTTTGTAATTCTCACAAATGGATTTAAATTTGTTTGTTCAACACATTGAATAAAGGGTTTTGCAATAATGTAATACTTACATATAAAAATTTATGACATTCCGTCGTTCAAGAATTACTACAGTTATGACGGAGAACAGTATAAGCAGAACTGGAACTAGTATTCCCGCAATCAGATTACCATTGCTGTCCACTTCTTGTTGAAATTCTACTGTTGTAAAAAAAGCATCTCTTTGAGCAAACCTTCGATCAACATCGAGGACGTTATTTATTTTATAATCCAACCAACACTGTTACATAATAAATGGAAACAACAGGTTTGGTTTACATGTATAAGTTGTTACTGACAGTAAAATTGGGTTTAACTTATGTAAGAGGAAAGACTATAATTACACTGATGCAGTCTCCTGTATCTGCTATCTCTATGAGCGGTCGCTCCGCTAGCTCACACCACTTCAACCGACTCAATTACAAGAATATTAAAAAAAAATGCAAGTGGGATAAGGCTAGATGTAGGCGTTTCTCTGCAAATGAGCTTAATATATAAAAAAAAGTCAAGAATTAAATCTTTTATACATAAAAAATGAATTCATTTTCATATACATATTTAGTGCTCACGGCATATTATAACCAGTACCCATCCTGTAGGACGTCAAATAATGACGTCATTGTCCTCTACTACTCGCGATTATAACACACATCAATAAAAAAGCCTCTGCGCAAGGGAACATCCTACTTAATTTTGTATAACTAATGTATAATGTTTGGAAAATACTCTTAAGATTAATTAAAGTGGCACACAAATCCCATGTACCTTCTCATTCGATAAGAATTAGGGGAAACTAACACAGACTGTAAAATTTTACCCAGTCTCAACTCAAAACTTTAGGAATTGTAACTAAACAGAAATATCAACAATCATCGGAAAATTCTGCTTCTAATTAACCTTGTTTCTAAAAAATTAAATAGGGTATGCCCTTGCGTCGAAGCTATCTAATAAGAATATGAAGTAACGAACAATGACGTCATAATATGACGTCATAATGTGTTCTGGCTATCACATATCGTAGGCATCAGGTATGTTAGAGAAAATACATTTTAGCCTTCTCTGTATATGAGGAATAACCCTTATTTTATTTATTTGTTCATTTTGCATAGAAACTAGCCTTTAAATCACCTGCAATGAATGATATTTTTTTTTTTAAATTTCCCTTCCGCGATAAACATAAGGATACTTTTCCCACCTCAACTTTTTACTTTCCTTCATGCAGATAATACCATATACATTAAACTACCTTGCATGTTTCATACGAAACACTTTTGCTTAAATTTATCCTCCTACTATTCATGATACAGGGGCTACTTTGTAGACGATAACATACTTGTAAGTGAAGCATGCTGATCGAATTATTTTAGAGATTGCTATTTCAGATATATGACGAGTAGGATAAGACAGTCTGTACGGGCTGAGGTTGTGACTATTGATATAATCACACTTGACCATGTTTCAGTTTATTTTGGTATATATCGATTTTGTGTCTTGTACATGTAATGTAGTACACACAAAAATGAAAACGGAAAATGATCGTTCAAGTATAAAAGAGGGTTTTTATCGAAAAATAATTTTTCGGCAAATGTTTATTTTTCATAATAAATATAGCGTATTTTTCTGCAATAGTTACAACCGTTTATTCCCACATTTATCAAAGAGAAAGCATAAAATAAAATTTATTATTTTAGACATTTATTCAAATTGTCACAATTGAAAGCAATATCGTCACAGTTTAAATGACATCAAAATGCCTAAAATATCTTGTGATTCTTGTATGGGATGTGCATGTTAGAAGCATATACTTATTCTGGCATTTCTATGAATTATTTCTTTTTTTTTTTACTTTAAGAAGTAAATGTCACTAAATCTAAACAATTACTAAATGTTTTAATTAGTAATCAACATTTTACCATAACTTATATTGAAAATAAAGTCAATTTTATTTCTATGTTGAAATTATATAAGAATTTTTATCAACACATATATGTAGTATCAAGTATACTGCTATACAAACTAACCAATTTGATACATTGTGAGCCAAAAGTAAAGTGCGTGTAGTTTTTCTCGAAAAAAAGGTTTTAAAACCTTTTTTTTCACTGAAACATGCATGTGGTAGCTTGAATAAAAAAAATCATTTTATGCATCATATACATGCAATCAAAAACAAATATATATTTGATATCATATGTTAATTATATAGTTTTAACATTGATTTGTGTATACAACCATGAAAAATGGTCCATATTTTGAAATGGTCCTCATTTCACTATAGTCAAAGCAAGGTTAGGAAATTTATTTCAAAGTTTGTAAAACACGATACATATAGAAATATCAAAATTTCAACAAATTCAACTATATTGGGCCTCGTTAAGTTCCATTCGTACATAAAAATCATCTGTTCAGATACAGCATCAATGTTGCTACTTATTCAGTAAAGAATGCCAAATCGGACACCGTTACAACCCTTTTCATTGTGAATTCCAACCGAAATCTATTATCTTTCCTATCTAATATTTTTCTATGTTCTATACTCTGGGCAATCCGACACACTGTCTTTTCTGACACATATTGTCATGTTCAATTGCATGTCGGATTAGACAGGTTGTGCTGTACTTACCATCGCGTACGCCAGTTGTGATGTCCACTAAAGACTCGAACTGGGACAGTGTTGTCGTTTCACTGTCTGTAATAGTTTCATTATACGTTTCCTCATCAGTGGTGCCTGTATCAATATCTCTGATGTGCGTCGTAGTGTCTTTTTCCTTTTCATTAAAGCTAAGCAACGATCTAGACGGTAAAAAAAAATAATAAAAAAAAAATAAGCAATTTATCTGTATTCATTCATCAGTGGTTGATCATTAAGATAACAATTTCTGATAGTATGATTATTTTGTTTTGAATTTAGCCGTTTGAATGTAACTCTCCTATTCGAATCGACCTTCATATACATTATATTCAATGTATCTAAATTCAAACTGCAAAGCCCAATAATTTTGAACAAAATCAATTTTTTCAAAAGAAAATTGAAAATGATGATATTCTGAAGTATTTCGTACGGTGTTGTGTTCTCGTATGGCTGTATAATTTCGTTAGAACTTGTTTCGTTTGTATCTTCTGTAGCAATAGATGTTTTGTTGCTCCTGCTAATAACATATCTATTCCCCGAATCTGTTGTCCCCGAATATCCAACCCTGTCTTCAACTAAAAGAATATTAAGTTCAGTTTATTAACAGAAAACAAACACTACTTGCAATAGGAAATGCCATAATTACTCAAAAAACTAAACGCTTATTTGGTAAAAAAAAAAAAAATAAAAAAAAATAATAATAATAATCCTTTGTTCAACCATACACATTTATTTTAACAAATATACTTTTCGATATCATTTTTGTTTATTCATTTGAATACCTCTTTATTTCATCATATATGTAACACATTCCTTTTTTTTTTAATTTGCCGTACTAAAACTTTTAGAATATGTTTTAATAGACAATATTTACAATTAACTGCATGAAATGGAAAAAAAAAATAGAACTTTTATACTAAAAAGTACTATTTTACCGCTTATGGAGACTGATTTTTGTTGCTTTGCAGAAGTTTTATTAATAAGCTCACAAGTAAATGTGCCTTCATCTTCTTCTCTCAAACCTGTAAATAAAAACACAAAAACATATGTTTATCCCTACTATTGTTGATCTGGGTTATTTTGGAATTCATACTTTCAAAAAAAAGTATCAGTTTTTTTTTTTTTTTTTTTTTTTTTTTTTTTTTTTTTTTTTTTTTTTTTTTTTTTTTGGCATAATATATGTAAACATAAGGAAGTATGTATTAAAAGAATCATAATTTTTAAAGGAAAGTTTTGCAATTGAAAAATATTCAAAGAGCAATTCAAAATTTGAATGGATATAATTTACATTAATAATTTTGCCATGATTCACAAGAGCGGAGAACGGATTGAGTACAGAAAATCCAAGCTTTAAATCATTCCCACAATCTCATCTAAAATTTTGTTTTAGCTAAAGTCTTAAACTTTCAAATCTTTTTGTATACATTTATATAAAAGAAAATAATAAAAATAAAAAAAAAATGAATAAAAGTATAATCAGAATCAAATATGTGTATAATTGTTTAATTGTTTGCACACTATTATAGCAGGAAGGGAAAAAATGCGACATTTTAGATCATGCAGAATTCGAACTGGGTTTCCTGAACTCTAAACAGTTGATTTGCTTATTGAGCCGTTTAGTCTCAGGCGAACCAAACCTGTTTGATCGCTGCACTGCTTCAATCTGCTTGAGGATCATTTTTCTTCTCTCTCTCTCTCTCTCTCTCTCTCTCTCTCTCTCTCTCTCTCTCTCTCTCTCTCTTGCTACAGTGCAGGGAACTAATTTTGTTACATAAACCAGCATCAGCATAAGCATTAGTAACATCAGGATCGAGCTATCATCAGCATCAGCATTTAAAAAACAGCATTACCAGGATCAGCATCAGCAAGGAAAGGATAAAACTAGCATTGACCTACATAAAATCAGCATTATCCTACTAGCATAAGAAAATCAATGAGTTTTAATTCAGTAAAAAATCAAAAAAGAAAGAAAGAATGTTGGTTAAAGTATTCACATTATTGATACATAGTGAGATAATATGATCAAATAATTGTAAAAGGCACTTTTATTGCTTTAAACGGCAATGCTGAAATTCATTATCTACTTCCGGTAGCATGATGCTACTTCCGGTAGCATTGACCTAATTATAAAACAGCATCAGGATAAGGATTACTAGCATTAAATCAGCAAGCAAAGGAAGCATTCAAATCAGCAAGCAAAGGAAGCATTCAAATCAGCATCGATGCTGTAACAAAATTAGTTGCCTGCACTGTACATAATATTATTTACATAAAAGCAGTTTGTCTGCTTTCCGGAATTCCGGTGTCGGACGAACTTTCCCTCACAAAAGGGGCTCAATCGATAAATGGTTTCCGATCATTGAGTTAATTGACGGGCTTTATTAAATGTATGATTGTTGTTTAAAATAGTTTTTTACTGTTAGGAAGTGAAAACACTTAACATTATTTCCAAAGCATACTGACAGCTTAAACTTTTAATCATAATGATAATTATTGTTATTATTCAGTATTCAATCTATTGACTAATTGAGACTTTTTTCACTGACAATTATATCTATTCAGAATCCTTACTTTTAATTTGCAGAGATGAGAAAAATCCTTTTCCATATTCTGCAACAACGTTCACACTGTATCTTGTGTCAATGACGTCACCAGCAAGCTCTGTGAACGACTTTGTGATTTTGACGTCATCTTTTAGCCAGGTCATAGTGTAACTTGTTACAACGTCCATAAGGGTCACGTTCTCAATAAGACATTTAATGACAACAGTATCACCAGAACTTAAGAGAGTCTTATTTGCTAGAACACTGAAAGCTGGAAATTCTGCGGCAGATAAATTCACACCCAGCATAAAACAGATGACAACTGCCCCTGAAATTGAAGAAAAAATTTTTGGTGAAAATCGTATCATAACAAAAATTGCATTAAAATAAGAATGTAACATATTTTGATGTATTTGCACTATTCGGCTGAGAGAGATAACAGACACGAAGCTCTGAAGATAAAAAAAAAATAAACATAGATGCTGGCCACTAGGGTTTGACCTTTTCACCTGGACGGTTCCAAGAAAATGATACATTATAGATTGGAATGCGCTTTGTTACTTGTTTATCAAAAGATGTATTTGGTAAGGAGAAAAGAGCAACCAATAGTATTGAGGTGACCAGAGGTCAGTTGTTAGTATAAATTAGCTACAACAAAGAATATTTAAAAATTATGCAAAAGATAGAAAATGATTTTTAAAGTGCATTAGGAAACTAAAGTGTTGGAGGACAGAATAATGGTAACTGAAATTCAAACTAAAATTTAAAGTAATTATGGCAAATTTCGAGGGAGTTACAAATATGGAGATGTAAAACTACAAGGGTACACCTGGTAAAAAATGAGCGGACGGCCAGACGCATTCAGTCAGAAACTGGATTGTGTCTGTCTCTGCTTGCATTTTATACAGGTGAGATCATTTTGTAGACTTGCGCGTTTTTATAAAACTTAAGTAAAATTTTCAGATGGCTAATTTTATTTACAGGTTTAAATATTTAGATTATAAGTGGTAATGTTTATTATAATGTTTAGTATCTTGTGTAAAAATATTTCTTGTAATCATTAATAGAAAAAAAATGGATTGTTTAATTTAATAAAGTCAGAAACTGGATTGTGTCTGTCTCTGCTTGCATTTTATACAGGTTGGGTAACAGTGCCACACCTTAACACCTGTGAGCCGCTCTGGTGAGGGAAGGTCCTCAGATTTAGAGGGAAATTGGAAGTGTAATATACAAGGGTCATTTCGCAGAAATAAAAAGTTGACTTGGGTCACTTCGACCAAGCTCAGAGATTATAAGAGTTATTCCACTTGGTGCGTCCTCTCACTTGCATAGCCAAAGATCCCGGGTTATACAAACAAATGCATGATCGGCCCAATGTCATTCGGGACTCTGCCTCCTCAAACTTCAGTGGTTGAGGTACAGAAAATAAGAACCATTAGGCTGGAGTCCGGAATGAGGTTGACCCGGTTATGATAATCGTATCTAATGGCGATATATATGCAATCCAATTACTTTGAGCTTGACGGAACCAAGATATCCGAATATCTGAGACTTTGAAATCACATGATACAAAGTGGTCGTCACTTCTTAATACTTTGATATATAAATCGTATTAGAGATATCGATGGTCGAGATGCTAACGTTCCGCTGTATTATGTAAATTTGTACATGCATTATCTGGGGCTGGATTGGAGGGTTGGGTTGTCTTGGTATTTAGGATCATTGATCCTCTACAAAAAAAAAAACATTCTGACTGGAAAATTTGATAATTGCTTTATAAAATTCTCAAGTTTAATGGCTATTTCTGTTATACTTTGCCAGCAAAGTATGCGGAAACTGTTTGTGTGACGACTTGAGTTTTTATATCAAGAAACCTACTCCAAAAATACTCGTTTTCAAACTTCATTGGGAAATCCACAAGTATTAAAAGTGACTCACTTAAACTATAACTCACAACTGAACTCCCAAACTCACACCAATTTCATATCTTCTCCCTAAACCCCTCCCTTATTTTTAAGGATAACAACCTAAAAGAATATATAACTGAAATTGCAACAGCAACAGAATGTTAGTTTACAATAATGTACAAAGACTTTTCAAGACAGGAAATGCTTAGATCAATCTTTTAACTGTGACCTAAACATAACACTGCCATTAAAATATTAGGACAGGAGGGGGAGAGAGCTGTCGTGTTGAGAAATTCAACACAAATGCTAAAACAACAAAGAAAAAGTAAAGTATACTTTTGAAATCTTTTTCATTTGGATTTAATTTTAAAATTACATTTCCGTTCGAAAACAATGAGAGTTAAAGAAATTTTTATATGAGTGTCAAATGGATAATGATCAATATAAGTTTGATTTTTTCTATTAATAAATGTTCTCCGCGTGGCACAGTGGTTAGAGCGTTTGCTGTAGAGTCGCGGCGTAAGATGATCCTTAAGTTGCAGGTTCAAATCCACTGTGCGCCGTTGAGATCGGTCCTTCGGAAGAAACCATATAAACCGAAGCCCCGTGTAGCAATAGGTGCTGGCAGGAAAAAAAATCATTCACTAATCAATGGCCCTGAGTAGATTTGCAGCCCTCCACCGGCAAGTTATGGCTTCTCAATATCAGCAAAAAATTTCGAAAGGGAGTTAAACCACAAACAAACAAACATTTAAATATAATTTATAAATTTTCCACGCTGTAACTATTAATGTCAATCTTTCTCAACGATGCTATGATACCTCTCATCTTACAATACACCAACGAATTTACGCTTATATTCTCCCCATCAGAGAAAGCAGCAGTGACTTCTGTTTATCAACATTAGTACCTTGAATTATTTTTTACTTATTCAAATGGCTGGTACCATATCTTGAAATTAGAAAAGATTTACTGAGTAATTAACCTTTCATCGTTATTATTATGACCTTGTCTGCACATACAACCTATCATTCAGTAAAACGCTGACTGACGTTTTTCTTACTAATTGTTAGGCCATTATTTATACACTGAACTGTCTACGGATTTTTCCGTTTTTGTTTTTGTTTTTTTTCACGATCATGACAAGGAGCACACGGCGAGTGTGATCGGTAGGCAGGGTATGTTCACTCCTCCATGGCACCAGATCCCACCTCTAAATTTTGAGGTCCGTGTTTGCTCCGCTCCAAATTTGTATCGTTTCGTTGGACTTTCGAGATTGAATACTGTTTGTCATCTTCATACTTCATCTAATTGGTGTATAAGTAAAATAACTACAAAAAGTAAACATAATGTAAAAATAATCATGATTCTTAAATTCCAAGAAAGCCTCTTCTAAGTATATTAATCATTTAATATGTACTTAATGTGTACAAAACAAATGACAATCCACTTGAAAACTGAGCAATGTTTTTCCTGTTTAAATGTCAATTTCAATTTAAGTAGATCCGGTGAAATGTTTCATTTATTTAATATGAAAAAGCCTAATATTAATCTTTTTGACTTCCCTGTGAACATAAAAAGACACTAACATTTGTTCATAGTTCCAATCAGTTGATAACTATGAGGGGAAAATACAGAAAAAAAAATCACATTTTTTTTCAATAAAGTATTGCATAATTCTAATTTATTTATCTTATAATTCATTTAATTATAATTTTATCCATTTAATATTTATTTATTGTTTATTTTCATTTTTTTTTTTTTTTTTTTTTTTTTTTGTTCATTCATATAAAACATAAAAGCATGATTATTTTATTGGAATAGATTTTTATCCAACTCTTTGAGTGCTTTCTATCATGTTCATTTACCAATGGGGTTGAAAAACACCAGGGATGGCAATTTGTAACCAGTTTACCGGTTACTCTGTCAGCATGATGGTGGTCGGCTGGAAAAATTGTAATCGGTTAGTCGGAAAAAAATTAAATGTGTGTAAATTTAATATCAATTACCTAGGAATTCAATTTTAAAAACTCTTAACACCAATGGATTAGCATATTCAGAAATTTGAAGATTAATACGCTCTCTGGGTTGAAATCTTTCGGATAATTTGTCAGTTTATAAAGAGTTTATTACTATTAAACACCATGTCGTTACCCAGCATTTCCAGTATTTCTTTAATTAATAGTCATAAATTAATCGCCGTTGATTAAGTTAACTGATTATAATGAGTACTTTACCCCGTCTATCCTTAGTTGTTATCAATCAATCATATTATATGTATTAAACAAACATTGAAAATTAAGTGATAGTTCAGAATTAGTTCTGATGATGTTAACTATTAAAGAACAAATCTAATAGCTACCAAAGTTATACTGTATAACCTAGAGTTTACGAGAAGCGGTTTATAAAAAAAGCGTAAACTCTTCCAATCCAAGTTATACCAGTATAACTTGGGTAACTATTAAATTCATTCCTTATAATTTAATGTTCCAGTATAATTTAATGTTCATTAAGTGTAGAAAATAAGACAGTTTCACCTTCAAAAATGCCTTCAAATTGAGCATATTTTAAAAGTAACGTCAAGCGGATTGATACGTTTTTGAGGTAACTCATTGTGACGTATGCAACACAGGTTATACGATATAAACTTTATTTTTTTATTTAATCAAACGATGCTTTACAAGAAAAATTAAATTATTGCAGAGTGATCATTGGTTTTTATGTATGTATCACAGACACAGGCTTATTATGTTTTTTTTTTTTCTATATATTTTTTTTCTACTAAAATTTCAATAAACATAAACAGAATACATTCATTACTAACATTGTATTTAGACTTCTTGTTTAAATGAATAAGCGTAATATATAAGGAAAATGCGTACATGTATTTTGATACCACTGACCGGTTAATCGGTCAGAAGTCTTGTGGTTAACCGATTGGCAATTCTGTATTCGATTGCTATCGCTAAAAAACTCATATACGAATCATATTAACCCATGCAGAATTTAACCATGGGATATTTTTATAACATGTTTTACCTAATTGTAAGGGGTTTATAATTCGTTTGTTTGATTGTTTCATAATGATAACATTATCGTATCATGCCGCATAAAAAGCCAAAAAAAAAAAATGCAACGAACACATAGAGTGTTTGATAAAACTAGGACCGTTTTTTTTTTCTTTTTTCAATAGTTTTTCTTATTCTACATCAAGCTTGAGGTCTCATGCTTACAAATGCACATGATATCGAATACAAAAATAAAACTATTCACTTTTAAACCTTACAGTGTATATTAATAAAACTAACGAAAAAAATATGATAGAAATATGCATTCTTCTTTACCTAAATAGAATTTATGACGTGAGATTAGAACTGTAAAAATATATTAAAAAAAAAAATAAA
This sequence comes from Saccostrea echinata, assembly GCF_033153115.1. Taxonomy (NCBI): domain Eukaryota; kingdom Metazoa; phylum Mollusca; class Bivalvia; order Ostreida; family Ostreidae; genus Saccostrea; species Saccostrea echinata. The sequence goes on along the minus strand of NW_026889807.1, from coordinate 2,585,724 downwards.
TAAAATAAAAAATTGCATAGTTTAAAATACACTCAAGAGATTAAACTTAAACAAGCAGTGTCTTTTGAAACTATTCTGATTTAATATGTTTCAACATACCTAATAACAAGGCAAATAATCCGCGTGCCATTTTCTCATCCCTTAAAATATATCTGAATTCGATTCCTGTATTTTGTTTTTGTTTGTTCAATCCAAAAAGAATCAGTTATGTCTACTTATATCTTATCCACTTGAAAAATCCAACAAAACGCTTAGTTACTGAACTACTGCAAGGTATTTTTCATCATTCTATAAATATCATGCAGGGATAAGTTTCCGGAGTATATTTCCGATATCTACTCGGAAAAATATAATGTAATAAATATCAGTAAATAAACGCATGCAAGTTGACAATCTGCGGGAGTCTGTTTGATTGATTGTATATTGTTTTATGTCCCTTTCGAGAATTTTCACTCATAACGTCACCATATTATCGATGAAGGGCTTCAAACTCAGACCTTTATTCGCCACTCAGGGCAATTGAGCTGTAAAGGATCTTTATCCTGCCAACGCCTACCGTGACAAAGGACCTGAGTTTAACTTTCACTTCAAAGTGCCGAGCGCTCGGCGAAGGAGCAGATGTTACCTATTTTTTTTCAACCGACTGATCGAGACATCTTGGACTCTCAGTACGCCGTAATATGTATTTGAAGAAAATATATTCCTACTTCTACATTTAATGTAAAAAAAAAACCAACATCCCCATTAGATTGAATATGTATAATTATGCAAACCATAAGTATAAATCTTCGTTCTAGTGTAATTTTTTGCTTTTGTTGCGTTTTTCTTTTACCTCAGGCTACTTTCTACTATAGCCAAAAAAGAAAAATAGCGAGAAAAGTTATAAGAAATCAATATGGATTATCACATACAAATGTAGGTAAAAGTTTTCCTGTACACTGAAATATGAAGAAGGGAAATGTTTTTAAAAATCCTCTGTCCTCAGCAACGGAGGGTCACTGTTTGTCTTATTAAGATGCAAGCATCAGCCTGTGCATCACAATCTCATCCACTTGTAACTTGAATGTTCACTACACTGCTGACTGACGTTTTTCATAAGTTAATTGTTAGGCCATTGTTTACACTCTGTATTGTCGACGGATTTTACCGTTACTTCCCGATCATGATAAGGAGCACACGGCGGGCGTGACCGGTCTGAAGGGGATGCTCACTCCTCCATGGCACCTGACCCCACCTCTGAAGTTTTAGAGGTCAGTGTTTGCTCTGCTATAAAATTTGTATTGTTTACTGGATTTTTAAGCTTGAATACTGTTCGTTATCTCCATACATTTCATCTATACGTTAAAACGTCTAACTGTAGTCCTTCTGTAGCAAAACGGCTGTGCCACCTTTGCAAAGCTGCTGTACATCTGGATCTGGTTGCACGAACATTAGTTAAATTAACTTTCAGTTAGTGTCGTAACTAGCTGTTAAATTTTTAACGACGAGTTACGTAATTGTCAGTTAAAACTTTGTTGTTCGAAAGTCTATTAAAAATAAATTAGCTAACTCACATTTAATCGATGTCTTATAGTTAACTCTCTGTTAAAATCGTTCTACACGCGCATTTCCCTTACCTATGGTGAAATATTTCTGACGTCATAATTAAAATGACGTCAGTTCATAAATGTTTTAAAATTTGCTAAGGTTATTTACTGTAAATGTAAATCTTATATTGGTAAAATATATTAAATATATTATTAAAGATAGTTACTTCAAATATGAATTTTTACATTGAAAGATGGTCATTTTACATGTAGTATAAACATTGCAATTACAAATTATGTACGTGTAGTTTTCTGTATTAACTTCTAGCACATCAACTTTTGAGAGTGGAAATTGAAAATAATTTTGAAAAATCTGTGAAAAAAAAGTGGGAGAGGAACACCCCCTCCCCAATTTAAGTGCCTGAAGTTTGTGGAATTGTACGATTAATTTACTTTTCACTAACTTGTCTGAGGCTTACAATTTTTTAAAATGATGATCTTTTTTAATAAAATATAATGACATTGTATGCATAATCGGATAAAAAGAAAGCACCTACATCGCCACTCATATGGAATAATTTCGTCTTGTTGCTTTTTGCAGATAATATCGCAACATATATCCGCAATATACATGTATAATACAATCTTGCCTAAATAGAAATTAAGGATTGAATTTGCATGTTGCTCAAATCAGACATTTCTATTATCTCTGTATAAGTTCTTCCTTCCTCGCAAACAAGTTTTGAAATGATAACAAGTTCGCGATTTTGATTTTAATGTTTAATTAAATATTTAATGTATCTAGGTAACCTCAGTTAAATCTGTTAGTTAAATCAGGAAATTAATTAAGCTTTAACTAATAGTTAACTTTGTGCAACCGGTTTAACTCGCCATTAAATTTAACGTAAGGTTAACAGCCAGTTAAAGTTAACTAACGTTCGTGCAACCGGATCCTGGATATCATCAAGACCAAATCAAGGATTTGCAAGACAAATGTCACTGAAGTCATCTTTAATGGTTCTGTATCTAATTCTTTGAAGGTGACACATGAAATCACACAAAAACTAGACATCTTCGAAATAAGATACTTCCGTAGAATACACAGTATATCCTGACCGAACGAGATCAGCAACGAGAAGCTGCATTAAAGAACATCAATAGCTGCTATGACCAGGTATGAAAAAAGCGTTGAAACTGAGTTGGCCATAAAAGTCAGATATACCTAGGGTCACCTTAAGATGGACTTCACCGCGGGAAAAGAAAACAAAGGGCGATCAAAGGAGACATGTGGGAGATTTGAAGAAAAGATGAAAGACCAGGGAAAGTAGGCTTGAGGCATGGTATAGCATATGACTGCTGGCAGACAGAGATGGTTGTCCTATTTAATTGACTTTTGTAAGGGATATTTTAAATCATCCGACCCTAATAACAATACTTCTTAATTACACATGTATCTCTCTAAAATTGGCGTTATCATAAGAGTATTTTGCAAGTTTGAATGAAAGAATGAGTGGACTTGTATAAAGTCGTATGTTGGGTCCTTTTAGCAATTCCTCTACATCATAGTCTATCAAATTGTAAAATGAACATGATGAAATGAATCAAAAATATTTTTCAAGCATCAGCAAGATCTACATATACATGATTATATTAGGTAGAACATTTGTACAAAACAAATGCCTTAGTGTCATGGATCAAAACTGAAGTAACGATACATTAATTGTCAATCGCGTCCGGAAATTGACATTTATCTGGAGTGTTAATATATAGGTCACCCAATTTAGCGTCTATCGTTCAGCGTCATGTCGTCTCTCTCTCTCTCTCTCTCTCTCTAATATGTGTAAGGTATCAACTTACAACAATTTCAACGATGTCAATGTCAAATTAAATGAGGACACAAGAAATTATAATGGAGTGATGAAAATCGGATTTATTTTGCTCAATTCTGCAAATGGCTGAAAAACAAACACCCTCTTGATCTCAGATCTAAGGTCGAAGTCACGTGTTAGAATTTGTAAGAATAATAATATTCACAGCTGGACACCACGTGATTTATTATTCAACAGGTCATTCGAGGTCAAATCAAGTTTTATACGTCTATAACAATGGAAACAACAAGTGTAATTTGAACATGATTCTTTGTAAAATGTGTTTGTTGCATGTTTGTTGGCTCCACTCCTTTTAATATGACATTATTTTGTTGAATATACAACTATACATTTTTTTTAAAAGAAGAATCAACAAACATGCGCTGACTTTGTATCAAGAGTTGATAAAGCCTGCCCCTGATTATATATCGATATAATGTGAATCCTGTCTAATCTGACATGCACTGAAAACAGATTGTCTCGAATTAGATAGGGTGTCGGATTTCACAGTGTAAAGTACATATGGAAAAAGTAAAATGATAATTTTAATAAGGATCGGAGTTCACAATGAAAGGGATTGCAAAGGTGTCGGATTAGACAGTTTTCACTGTATTTGGATGCAATAAAACATTTTTTATTTGACAACGAGCAAGGATGAAGTAAACAACGTTTCAGGAATTACAATATGGTACATGTATTATAGTCGAGTGGGAGGGGTGGATATTGAGGAGAGATAGAACAAGTTTAATATGGTTTTAAATACCTTTTTCACGCCTTGTTATTCGTTTCTTTTGTCACGTTATATTGTTAAGATAGAATGGTAAGGAAGATAACTCCTGCAACGACTTCATTAGAAACGCCCTAATTGAATCAGAATTTTATGGCTCTCGTTTTTATTACATGAGAAACTTTAAAAGTTTCCATTTACAGTAAGTACTTAACGAGCATTTCTAGAAAATACAATTTAAGACAATTCTATGCGTTTTATCAAATTTAATTATTAACACTGCGGAACATATAAATATAATTATGATTAATAATTGTTAATTTTTAAGAGTTCCCTTTTTGTCTCAAATTAATGAACTGAAGACATTTTTATTTTATTTATATTAATTAAAAACAACATTTCTGTGTTTTAGTTTGCTTCCTCTATTTGAAATTCATATTTTATATGCCCAGATGAAATAAATAAATGAATAAATAAATAAATAAAATCAACCAAGAATCTGGTTCAGAACGTACTAGCTTGCATATTGTGTTTATGAACATACATGATGAACATCTAGATAGTGTCAAAGATTGTTGAAAGGGTCATTTATAGTCAAGTATTAGCATTTTCTTCAATTGTCATTTTTAATGATATGTTACAAATATTTTAGACCTGGGTACGTATGTTTGAAAGAGTGTTTTTCTAAAATTGTTGAAGGTACGAAGTTTGCTCTTGATCATAAAACATAGACGGTAACAATTAAGGTTGATTTATCAAAAGACTTTGAATGTGTACCGCATAATCGTATTTAAGCAAAGCTTTACCAGTGAATTTATTTGTCTCATAGAAAGCTAATTTATATGAAATCCGATCGGGCCACATAGTTCATTATCGCATCAACTAAAGAATCGATGGCGCGATAATGCGATGTTGTGATAACGAGGAAGCGATAGCGCGATGTCGATGACGCGAAGGTGCATAGCGCGATGACGATGATAATTTTCAAAACTATTTCTTATCTTTTCTCGTAAGTGAAAAACTGCGTGATAAAGCCATCGCACCATCGTCATCTCATTATTGTTTCATTGCACTATCAACCTAGGCATCAATGGTGCGATGATGAGATTGAGAACTAAATATAGCTTTATCCGGATTCCATACAAGGGCAAATCTACAAATACTCAAAAGACGCGATAAACACATTATTAAAAAAAAAACCCAGAAAATAAACAATGAAATAAAAGGTAATGAGAGAGAGAGAGAGAGAGAGAGAGAGACTACATGAGTTACAGTGTGTCATTTCAGTAAAATTGTAGAGCTCTACAGAAACTGTAGCTCTTTGATTAAGGAAATTCGGACAGACAAAGGAACCCCTTATATGCTGGGTTTCATTAAAAAAATCCAGTTAATATGACACTGTTTTTCTTTTTTTAATTAGAGAAGATGATTTTTTTCTTTTTAAAACTGGGTTCAACCATGCACATTTGTTCATTTTTGACCTGAGTACGAAACTGAGTCCCTGAATTGCACAATTATATTAAAAAGAAAAAGAAGTTTTTATTTTATTATTATTATTTTTAAATGTCGTTTAATGTCTATTCTACATTTAACGAAATAGATTTTACTCTTTAGACCCCCCCCCCCCCCACCACCACCACCAGGGAAACCACCAAAAAAGGGGGAAGAAGCATAATTTTTGCTAATTTCAGGATAGATCTATCGTAAATTTATCTCTCTAGATAATTTGAGTAATATGGTCACTTTACAATATTTTTCGAGACAAAAGGTTTTTCGATAGAAAATCTGGATCCACCAAGTTATTAAAATCGCATGAAATCACGTGATAATATCACATGATCAACAATAAAGTTTTCCCGATCTAAAAATGGCGACCTCGGAAGAGCGTGGAAAGCCGAGAGTTCTAATTTTAGGCGGTAAGCTTTTTGAAAAAGACATTAACTTCATTTAGATTTCCACTTATTACCAAGTTCTTATGTTGTTCAAGTAGATTTAATTACATTCTAATTGAACTGTCATAAAAGTTAAAGTTTGTTACCCTTATGTTAAATGTTTCAAGCGGTACTCTATGACTTAGTGTACGGAAACATGCGCTGTATCACTATAGTGCAAAGCCGTTCAGGAAATCCTGAGTTGTTAAAGTAATGGTGAACTTCTTAAATGTCAATAAAATAGCCTCTATCTCTCAATCCATCGGACACAAGGAAGTTTTGAAGTAATAAATACAGGCAGCAGAAACCCCCCAGTTTACATTCATTTACTTTCATTTTGCATTTTTCATTTACTTTCATAGTGCTGAACTAACAAAAATCAGGATACATTTCATATCTATAAAGATCTACAATTTTTAAAATTATATATCACAAGGAAGAAAAGAAAATCGCTAAAACAATCATCTACAAATAAGGAAATTCAAGTTTGATTATTATTTTCTGTCCTTGAAACAGGCAATGCAATTTTCATGTTTTGCAGCTGTTTAGGGAAGACCTAATCACTTTTATCCTCTAGCTAGACCTATTTATTTTCTTACTGCATATCAGGAAAAAAATGCTAATTACATATTTTTTAATTTTTTTTCATTGATATGGGTAAATTTGGAGGGTGCATTGAACTGCATTCTTGTTTTATGTTGTTTGTTTTGAAAAAAAAAATGACGACAATGTGTACATCATGCATTCACCATAAAGTGCTTTTGCATGTATATGATTATTATATGTAATGAGGTATGTAGTTTAAGTTCCATAATATCATCTGTGTCAGATGTCATGATGGACAATTGCCTCATGGATGTTAAAATCAATATTTCCCATATTTATTGAAGTTTATCCATGTTGAATATGTATATATAAAGTGATATATTTTTAATGATTGAAATTAATGTATTTCAAAAAAAGCCTCTCCATGTTCTTTGAAACTAATTTATTTTTGTCAATTCGCCATGAAATTGATGCATAACTAAACAAATACTGTAATATATTTGTATATAAATCAGTCTGCTTACATCGTAAAAGTTGCATGGCTGTATTCTTTTAGCGATATATTGGAGCGATTTAATTGACTCTCTTTTGAGTCTCTACAACTTTTTGACAGAATCAGGCAACAATTTCAGATCAATGCTCTAATTTTTTCAATTTTGTTTTATCAAATAAATATTCAGGGAAATGACACCAATATATTATATAAATAGTGCACGTTTTTGAGGGTAACAGTTGAAATTGACACCCCAAGGAAACCATTGTAAACCGACGCGTCAGCGGAGGTTGACAATGGTTTTCCGAGGGGTGTCAATTTCAACTGTTACCCTCAAAAACGTGCACTATTTATTTTATTATACTGAATGTCTTATTGATTTCGGATGTCATAAAAAAAAATTCAGAGATCGTCTTTAAGTTCACGCTTAGAAAGCTTTCAAACTCACCGCTTTTATTTTTCTCAATAAGAAAGCTTCGGAAAAGATTTACCAACCTATTTATTGTTTGTTTGGTACTCAAAAAAGTCCTTTATCATCTAAAATTTGCACTCGCAATGATGTTTCGTCTGTCGTTTGTTGTTTTCAAGTAAGCTACAGCGGACGCAAGCTTTTACTGACCTCGTTTATTTGGCTTCTTTCAAACGCACAACTGACATTTTGAGAATTCTACGGTGAACCGCACGCACATGATTTGAACGCATGTGACATTTTCGTAATGTTACACATTGTCAACTGTGTTGCTAACGCTGAGGGTAACATTACGGATTTTTAATTGCGTCTAAACCAATCAGATTTTAGTATTTAACATGAAAGTATAATAAAATCATTTTATTCTTATCAAATCAATTTCATATCAAAAATCTAATGTACATGTATGTAGCTATTTACCTGTGTTGAGATAATCATGGGATATATGACATTGATATTTTTAACCTTGTATTCTCAACAAATCAAACAGTTACCATTCCGTGTATTTCATTGATCCATTTATTTTTTTTTTTTTTTGTTGAGTGTCATCCCTTTTCCCTACATTTTGCTATCCGGAGAAATACCATTGATTCAAGCACCCACTTATATATATATAATAAGGAGCTAGTACATAGAGTTTTGAACCAAAATTGAATTTCCCAAAAATCCAAATTATAGGCGAGTCATATATACCATTTTTATACACTAATACACATTAAACATACATATATTAGTCTATTAACATTTAGGTTTTGCAGTTCATGTTCATTAATGACAATGAATGTAAAATTGTAGCACACCAGTGTCACAATCCTTAAATTTACTTTCACAGCTACACACAACAAAAAAAGAAAAAAAATCTAATTTTAAGAGGATTTTTTTTTTGTGTAAATCCTAGTTCTTGACCCACATTCTGGGCATTGTTATGGTAGACAGTTATGTTAGTATTATAAGTGTATCCTTGTGTTATAGCTGCATTATCAGGCTTTGACAAGTCAGCCATTGTCCTGGTAAGATTATATATGGCTGTTGAATGGATGTCAGACATAGAAGAAATCTAGATCTGGTCAAGTAATATTATTAGGGCTTTAATAAACATGATTTACAGACTGTTTTGTACGTTTGAACTCTTAAACTTTCATTGACATAGGAAAGTGACAATAAATGAATTTAAAAAAAATACATTCAATTATTTATTATTGGAAGCAATAACTTTAAATAAATTAATTTTTTTTCTAATTTACCTGCATCTACATTTAGGGATGGTACCTTTTAGGGAAGAGACTAAACATCTCCCCCCCCCCCCCCCCCCCACCTCCCTAGGGCTGTATCAATATATTGATTAATTTATACACATCGATATTTAAGAATGATTCGTATTGACAGAATAACTTCCAATACGTATGGACAGTCCGATTTTCTTATAATTCAATCTGTGAAAAAGTTGGGAATTTCAATCACCAAAGGTTATAATTTGCACTGTTTTCAATTAAAATTGATCAGTAATAATATAATCATCAAGGAGATAGCACATCTTAGATAAATATTACAAAATACATAGACAACTTTATTTAACATGTTGTTTTCACAGTCATTAAAAGTTTAAATTTGAAGTGTAATTTGTTATGACATGAGACAAGAACTTCAAAATGGGTTATGAAACAATTAGTTTTTAGCTCACCTGAGTTGAAGGCTCAAGTGAGCTTTTCTGATCGAAATTTGTCTGTCGTCGTTGTTGTCGTTGTCGTAAACTTTTCACATTTTCATCTTCTTCTCAAGAACCACAGGTCCAATTTCAACCAAACTTGCCACAAAGTATCCTTGGGTAAAGGGGATTCACGTTTGTTCAAATGAAGGGCCATGCCTTCTTCCAAGGGGAGATAATCATGAATTTGTGAAAAATTAATGGCATCATTTAAAAGTCTTCTGAACCACTGTGCTTGAAAATATTAACTTAATATGGAAGCATCCTCAGGTAGTGTAGATTGAAGTTTGTTCCAATCAGGACCCCCGGGGGTAGGGTGTGGCCACAATGGGCGATCAAAGGTTTTACATAGAAATATATAGGAAAAATCTTTAAAAAATCTTCTTCTCAAGAACAGCAAAGCCATGATTGGTCATATTTATATGGTAGCATCCTCAGGTAGTGTACATTCAAGTTTGTTCCAATCATGACCCCCGGGGTAGCGTGTGGCCACAATGGGCGATCAAAGTTTTACATAGGAATATATAGGAAAACTCTTTAAAAATCTTCTTCTCAAGAACAACAAGCCATGATTGATAATATTTATATGGAAGCATCCTCAAGTAGTTTAAGTTCAAATTTGTTCCAATTATGACCCCTGGGGGTAGGGTGGGGCCACAATGGGAGATCAAAGTTTTACATTGGAATAAATAGGAAAAATCTGTAAAAATCTTCTTCTCAAGAACAACAAAGCCATGATTGGTCATAATTATATGGAAGCATCCTCAGGAAAAATTGGTAAAAATCTTCTTCACAAGAACAGCAAAGCCATGATTGTTTATTTTTGTATGGGTGCATCCTCAGGTAGTGTAGATTCAAGTGTGTTCAAATCATGACCCCCCAAGGGTAGGGTGGTTCCACAATGGGCGATCAAAGTTTTACATAGGAATACATAGGAAAAAAGCAAGCCTTTTAAAATCTTCTTCTCAAGAACAGCAAAGCCATAATTAGTCATATTTAAATGCAAGCATCCTCGGGTAATGTCGATTCAAATTTTGTTCAAATCATGACCCCACAGGAGAACAGAGGAGCCATAACAGGAGATCATAGTTATACAAAGGAATGCAAATGATATATCAATAAAAATTGTCTTCTTAAGAACAGCAAAGCAATTATTTGTCATATTAATTCAAAAGCACCCCTTTGAAGTATAGATTCAAGTTCAAATCCCCCCCCCCCCCCCCCCCGAACCACTTTTATATCAAAACTTTTCAAGACTGAACTGATTTCTGCTTTTTCCTAGCCAGAGTGCTCAGATGAGCGATGTGGCCCCTGGGCCTCTTGTTATAAAATTCATGCATTAAATGAATTATAAGACTTTTTGAAAGACTTGCTGAAGAATCCAATATATTGGATATCACATTATAAAATATCGTATCGAATTTTTTTGCTCAATACATAGCCCTACACATCCCCCACCCACCTTCCAAACGCTTTGGCACATTTCAAAATGAGGGGAGGGGGGATTTTATCATCATAATAGATTTTTTTTAAATAAATGTTTTAATATTAATTAACATTGTACAGAAAAGTATAAATATGTCTAAAAAACCCAATTCTTTTAAATTAAGATTTGGTGACAACCTTCTTAGAAAAATCTGTTTTGCCAGAACTATAAGATTGTACCCCCCATGAAGTACCTAGGTGAGTTTTTTAACAATTGTGCTAGAACATCGGTGTTTCTGATGCATATACACAATTATCAGGATTATAAACGAAGACTCTGGAATAAAAAGCCTAGCTGTAAACTCTTGTTTAAGCATCCATGTATACCTATGAAAACTGGTTCAAAAAAGGTAAAGTTGTGATTGCCTGGTGAAATGTCTATTGTATACCTTCCTAAGGCTGTCTTTGAGAATTTTCCAATCATATTCATTATTGTGATGCCACTTAATGCAGGTGGCAGACTGCAGATTTAGGCCTATGCTGGGCATGTTAGTCCATTGAGCAGTGCGGGATCTTTTTGTTTTGTGCAAATAGCCACTGCTACATGGGACCTAGGTTTATATGGTCTCTTCTGAAGGACCTCCAGAAAAAAAAATAAAGATCTGATATTGGAACTTGCAATGGCAAAGTACTGTGAACAGGTAGTAATATGATTGTTCTGCCGCCCACTATTTCTGTATTTTATTTTTCAGGGACAGGATTTATTGGACGTAACCTTGTCACTTATCTTGTGGAGAACAACTTGGCTTCCAAGGTGAGCTTATTTTAAATGTATATAAAATGCAAAAACCTGCCATTAAAAAGTAAATTAATTTTTCTGCATTCCTTTTAAAACAATTAATGGTAAAAATTATTTTCAAGTAATCACAATGCATGTGCTAGGTTTAGGGAGTTGGTTATGTATATGTTTTTATATCCATTCACTTTTTATCCCTATACTAAAAATTCTAAGACTTCTTTCCTACCATGTATACTGAAGCCTTATAATGTTCCTCTGCTTATTATGCTTTTCTGTGTTTTATTCATTTTAAGCTGAAACCCATATATGTAAATATGTTTGGTATAATTCATATGTAGGGAGAGGGCGTATTAAGTTTTAAGAACTTTTGCCCAATCCCAGTTGTAAAGTTTATAGACAATAAAATATGTTCAAACCAAACTGAAGCCTTTAACTTAATTAAGCTAATTTCTGCATCATTGTCTACATGTACCATGACCAAGTTCCATGTTTTGCTTTAATTTTTTTTTTTTCTCGAAACAACAGTATTGCATGCACATCTGAATTAATTTGATTTGAATATGTTCACTGCAAAGACAAATCAAAAGAAAACATTTATTATATGTAAATGTTTTTCCACTTAAAAAATTTATCAAGTTTAATGTGTTGATATTTTTTAAAATTAATATATAGGTCCGAGTGGCTGACAAAGTCCCTCCTGTGCTAGCATGGCTGAACCAAAATCACAAGGTAAAAATCATTATAAGATGTGATAATACTTGGCCTTGAACTGAAGACCTCAGTATTTAAGTGATGTTCATCGAGTTCAAGATAATGAGGTTTGACTGTTTTGGATAAATTGTAGATTTCACCACTATTCACAGAGTTTTGTTAATGTGTACAAATTTTTCAGTTATCAAATGGTAAGGCGTGTGCAATTCCATAATTTTTTGCAATTATACTCCAAGTCCAAAGTATCTGTAAAACCGTTTCATTATGAAAAAAAATAACTCGTGTGAAATGTTCGAAGAATGATTTGGACTCAAGGTAGTACAAAAACCAAATATTTTTATATACATCAAAGAGCTAGAGAGGCTTGTCGGATACACAGTTTGAAAATTAAATGTGTAGATTTTGTTATTTTTCTGTTGCTGGAATTATTCCAGCCAATTTCCTCATTTCTAATCTTATACTTGATTTTGAACCCTTGATTCCTTTTTGTAGGAGATTTTTGAAAATCCTGTGGTGGAATTTAAGCAGTCAAGCCTTATCAGTCCAGGTAGGAAGAAATTTCATCCCCTAAAGTCAAATGTCATAAAGAAATAACTAGTTTAATTGAAATTTGTAAAGGAAATAACCAGAATGAACATATTCTGAAAATCTTCCAGACATGGATTTCACATGTAACAAACATGTTAAATGTTGAAAAGAATGAATTACTGTGACAGTGTGCTAGACTGTTTAATTTTGTAGCTTCAGTTTCCAGTGCTTTCACTGATCCTGAAGGTGAATATGATTTTGTGATCAACCTTGCCGCTGAGACTAAATATGGCCAGACAGATGCTGTAAGTATACGCCCACGTTTGATTTATGCCCTTTCGCCCATAGCTTGTTGTCATTGAGCAAATTTAAAACTGGGTGGATTTAAATTAGACAGAGTTATCTCTCATTTACTCAAATTATGTCTGGATGAATAAAAATACGACAAAATCTTGTGCAAATATGGTAGGTTGAAAGTAGGACCAAGTGAAAATGACTCTGTTTACACAAAGAGAGTTAATTCAAAACTGTATCTTCTGGTGCAGGTGTACCAAGAAGGCATAATAAACCTGAGTATGAACTGCGCTCGAGAGGCAGCCAAACATAACCCAAAGATGTTTGTGGAATTCTCCACTGGACAAGTTTATGCTGCTGACAAGGTTTGTAGTAAATTTTTTTGTTTATGCTATGAACTATACTTTTAGTTTTGCAATCAAAATTTTGATTTTGTTGTGGAAAAAAGAAAAAAAGAAAAGATTTTTTTCCTGTACTGAAATGTAAGTTTTGTACCATTCTCCAGAAACCAGCAAAGGAAGACAGCAAGTTAGATCCTTGGACAGTGTTAGCCAAACACAAACTAGAGGTGGAAAAACAGCTCAGAAACATCCCTAATCTCAATTACTTGGTAGTGAGGCCGGCCATTGTGTACGGCCCAGGGGACAAGATGGGACTAGGTGAGGGATTTTGGTTCACAATGGGATAACTGGGGGAAGTTGTATATTAAGGGGACGAAGGACACATGGTCACATGACTCAGTTTAACTACGTCATAGTCTCCGATACTTTAAGTTCAAAACCTGATTTAAGCCATCAGTACATGTATAATTTTTAAACAATTTGTTTTACTTGAATGTCTTATATAAAAATATCTTAAAAAAATTATTTTTTTTTGTAAATATTAATCAATTACGGAATATATTGATCCAACCTTCTGTTTCCCTACACTGCGCGTCAAACAAGTCGGTGACGTCATACACGATCTCTTAGTACAGCAAGATCATACTCAGTATATAAACTGGCAGTATTATTATGTAAAAACAGGTCATAATAAGTATATGATGATTTATTTTGAGAAAAGGGGAACTCAAAAATAATTTTTGCCTGGCTGATGACAGAAATCTTCTGTAGATGTATCTTATTTTGCTTATTCAGCTTACGTGTGACGTCATAGTTGGTTTTTCCCGTACTCAAGAAATGTAAATATGACACGTTTTTGTCATGCTTATGTCTTGTTTAAGGATGTCCTGTGCAATATTGAGGTCAGCTTCACCATTCGATATTTTTACAGTTAATCAATAAAATGAAGGACTTGCATTTCAACGTAAATTTTCAAATATTGAATGATATAATTTTTTGCAAATGAAGTTTTTTGTTGATGAAGTTGTCTTAAAAAGTATGTAATTTTCCCTACCTAGATGCAGTTTTATAGAAGAAACTTGTTTTTTTCGAATTTAAACCCTATCCATACTCTGAAATATTTTAAAAGATACATGACCACTGACATATTTTTTGTCTATGCTTAAAAAATCCCATCATGGACAAAGTAATGGGCCCAGAATCATGGAAAATCAAAACTCCACTTAGACACTGTAGGGCATTGTATTTGTCTATCAATATCTCTAAAACAAGGTAAGAAACCTAATCATAAAACTGCTTTAAGATATGTGGGACATGCTAAATTAGAAATATACAAAATATGAAAAATATTAAATGACAAGAATTTTTTCAGCCCAAGGTCCTTCTTCCCCTTAAGATCAGCATTTTTTTTTCCTTATATAACTGATACCGATAAACGGTGCAATTCCCTAAGCCAAAAAACGCAAATTTATCCCAATTTTGAGACTAAAAATGCCCAATTCAACTGCCAAGCAACAGATTACGATGACATCATATTTCTTTTTATATGAAACATGACAAATTGTTTCACTTTCGCTTAAATTGAAAGTAGAGATTGGTCGTAATATGGCAGGAACTGTGATGTAGACAGCGTAGTGTCATACATTTTGACAAATTGACAGCATGAAAATATGAAATCAAGGGACATTAATATAAAAAATAATAAATACTTCTTTATTCTTAATAACATGGAGTAATAGGTAAGGATGTTAGAATAAATGCAAAATGCAGAATAAATAAAAATTAATTGATGCTATTTTTCCCAATTGAACCAGTACCGGACCCTTTCTCAATGGGTAGAAAAAAATCGCTGATTAAGATGATGAAGAAAAAAAAATCAGCAATGAAAGTACATTCATATGAATTTGAATGAAAAAGATGAAGATAACAAACAGAGATAAATCTTTAAAAAAAAGACATTACAAATCTGTGAACGGGCCATAAAACACAGACCCCTTGAAATTCCGGAGGTGGATCTGGTGCCTAGGAGGAGTAAGCCTCCCCTGTCAACCGATCATATAAATCATTTATTTTTGGACTTATTTCATGTGATCTGTATGTTGTTTTTTTTTTCAGCCCCTCGGTTAATCATAGGAGCAATTTACAAGTACACAAGACAGAAAATGAAGGTAGGTTAATATAAGGCAACTGTTAATTTATAAAATGATTTGCATTTAGTTTATCTATAAATGTTTACTCAGTGCCGTTCAGTGTAGAATTTGAAAAATAAGAATTTTGATCAGAAAAACATCACATCTGTACATACAGATGTGATTTTTTTTTCTCAGTTGTTTATATTTTTGTGTTTTTTTACTTTTATTATGAAATTCATATTAGTTCATGGAAGGGTAACTCATGAAAAAGTCGAAAAATTCCAGGGATTCTAAGCTACATAAATGAAAAAGAGGTTGAGGGACATCCTGTCCTTGGACATCTGTGATTATTTTACTCTCAGGTTTAAATTAATCTTCTCAGATGTTATGGACTAAAGATCTACAGATGAATACTGTTCATGTTATTGACGTTTGTCGTGCGGTCTGGCATCTTTGTAACAACGGCAAGAAGGGGGAAGTCTACAACGTTGTTGACAACAGTCACACAAGTTAGTTTGCATATTTCTTCATCTCTTATTTTTGTAAAGTTCTGTTCATTCCCCTTGCATCAAAATAACATGTTAAGGATATTGTAAATGGCTGGTGTGCCAGTCCATCAATCTGGCACAGTTGTACAAAGATGTTGTTACTGACTTTTGGTGCTCATAGGCCTGGGCATGTAATGTTAACTGTCTTTTGCATGAGATATGTGGAATACATTTTGATCTTAGAGTCTCACACCTGCTACTGAGGTTTAAAGTAACTAGGGTGTACAACTTAATATTTAGTTGACATTCATAAAGTTCTGTGCAAGATTAGATTTAAAGCAGCACCCTAGTATGTAGAGGATTATTTTGAAACCTGTAGTCTTTGACTTGTGGTGGTAAACGACCAGCAATAAATGTTTATTAATGTGAGGACAATTGGTTTAATGTCAAGGTCAAAGTCAGTTTAGGTCCAAAACAATTTTAAAGACACAATTTGGGAAGAAGCAAAGAAAAAATTTTGTCTCAGACTTGCTTCTGAGTTCTCTAAATGATCAAGGAAACATGACCTATTCACATAGGGTCAAAAGTCAAGGTCAAATTTCTGTGAGTTTGTAACAGTGTTGTGGTAATAAAAAGAATTAACTCTGTGTGGCCTATTATACATATGTATTTGCTTAATTTTTATTTCTAATTCTATTTTCTGCCTAAAAAAGTCATCACATTTACACATTTACAGAAAAATTCCTTTTTTGAACAGAAATTCATTCTTTGTCAAAGATGTGTACAGTCGAGCTTCATTAATCTGAACACAAATCATCAGGATCCAGATTAATGAAGATTGATGAATTACTGACATTGATCATTCATATTTGGTAGATAATGATAATTCTGTACCCAACAAATATCGCCTAGAAAATGAAATGTCCAAATTATTAGCATCTAGATTAAGTAGGATTCACATATTAGCTCTAATAAGTTATGATGTTTATATGTTTTTCTTATGCTTTTATTCTCTAGCACAGGGGAAAGTCAGTGAGCTTGTGTCCGAAATTTATGATATTAAGTATGACTTCATGGGATCGGTGCTCTCCAATATAGCTCGAGTAAGTTGTTCATAATATCTACACAGCTAATTGTGCCAGGTACATGTAATAACCCCCCCCCCCCCCCCCCAAAAAAAAAAAACAAACAAACAAACAAACAAACAAATAAACAAACCACCAAATCCAAAAAAAAAAAAATAAAAGACATGACATGAAATGACATACGAAACACATAAATTAATTCACTTGACTGTTGTTCATGGATTTTGCATTAATAGCTTTTTCTAATGTCATTTTGTGAAGACCCCAAGATAGAAAGTTTTCCTTGTTGATTTATCATGCTTATTTTAAGGTGAATTTCACCCCACTAAGCTACTTAGCTTTGTCAACTAAGTAAAGAGGTTTTATTAATCAGGTCAACATGATATCTGTAGTGGACATTTATGTATTTTTCTTTGTTTTGTTTCTTTTTTTCTGTTTTCTTATTAGAGCCATTCAATTATGTTACATTGTCCATTAAGTAAAGTGGTTTCATTAATCTGGTCACTTTTATTAATCAGGTCAACATGACATCTGTAGTGGAGGACATTAATGATAGACACGTACAGCCGTGGGCTGATGCTTGTGACAGAGACGGGATCGTAAACACACCATTAAATCCTTTCATAGACCAGGTAATTAAACACGGGTTAATTGCTAATAACTAAGAGAATAATTAATAGACAAGAGTTTTGTCTCTTAGAATATCAATTACTGTCTAATTTGTGATACTTTTCTAAAATTAGATATGTTTGATATAATTAGAAGAAAAACCTACTTTTATTTGCTTCCATTATTACCCTTGTTCTAATGTTCAATCTTATTTTTTATGGTAACAGGAACTTCTGTACAATAAGAATTTAGCCATGAGCAGTTCAAAATTAATAGCCACGGGATTCACCTATAGTGTACCAGAGATAAAAATAGAAAGTCTTAAAGAGGTGAGATCTTCTTTTTTAAAATTACAGTAAAACTCTCTTAAAAGGAAGTGGGATATAAGAAAATTTTTGTAATAAGCAAGTTGTACATATGTATATTCTCTAAAATCCCTTATGTCACTTTCTTATAATTTTGCATAAATATAAAGAGTGTGGCTACTTTAAGGAACTAGCATTATACAGTTTCATCCTAATCACTTTATCTGACAATGTGAAGTCAATCAATCTCACCGAGAACTGTGAAATCTTACTTACACTAACCTGAGAATCTTAAGGATAAAATTTGATGCTAAATCTTACTGAAAAGTTATCTGAAATACTGATAAACAACCACAAAAGGAGTAAACAGGTCTGTAAATTCAGGAATGTACAATCTCAGTATCTTTATAGCTTACTTGAGTTGAAGGCTCAGGTGAGCTTTTCTGATCACATTTTGTCTGTCGTCCATCTGTCTGTCTGTAATAATTAAGAATAAGGGAAGATTTGGTGGCATTTTTTAAAAATCACTAAAAGACCCACTGGGCCAAAAAAGTTTAAATGTACATGTACTTGAAACTTTTAATTACATTGTGTAGATTCAAGTTTGTTCAAATCATGACCCCCATTGGTTGGATTGGGCCACAATGGGAGATCAAATTTTTAGATAGGAATATACGATAAATTTAAAAAAAAAATCTTTTCAAGAACAGCGAAGCAATGAATAGTCATACTGATAACAAAGCATCTGCAGGTGGTGTAGATTCATGTTTGTTGAAATCATGATACCCTAGGGTAGTGTGGGGCCACCATGGGGGATCAGGATCAAAGTTTTACATAGGAATATATAATAGAAAAAAATCTGCTGATGAAGAATAGCAGGGCTGTATTGACTCAGGTGAGTGTTGAGGCCAATGGGCCATCTGTTTGATTATATATATAAAATCCCTTTATTTAAAAAAAAGTCTGCTTTTTGATTACAGATTTTAGATGATTATATAAAATCAGGACTTTTCCCTCGTTCATTACTATCTGCTGAGATGTTGTGGAATGGGAATGATATAGATGAGACAGAGGAAATTCTGCCTGAACAGATTGAGACAGAGGAAATTCTATCTGAAAAGAATGATTTACAAAACTCCTAGCATTATTTTTAATTTTCAGTATTTGCTAACATATATTTTTAACATTCCAATATATATATAACATGCACTGTGTTAATCTCATTGTGTTGGGTGTGTGTGTCTGTGTAAAGATTACAAGAAAGTAATTTTAGATATTGTTTGCTTGAAGAATATTACGAAGGTCAAGTATTTGTGTATGTTATTATGGAGAGTGTCGCATGTAATATACAATATGTTTGTTTTGCTTTTAATTGAGTAAGCCATTCTCTGTGATGATCTTTTTTTCCTGTCTGTTTAGATTCCAATCATAGATATCTTTTTTTGATTTTTTTTTTCATTTGTGTATGATTATAAAATCCTTCATTTATTTAATTTAAGATTTGTACGAATGATTGTATACAATCAAATATTTTTTATTTTGGAATCAATGAGACCAAGAAAACACTTTGAAATACCCTACATGTACATATTAGGCATATATAGTAGCAATTTAACATACTTATTTTTTCCTGCGGATTGAACAGAAATTGTGATTCCATGGAATTATGACCCTGCGGAAAAACGTACATTTACAGTACATAAAGAAAAAAGTGGTTGGAACTTTCAACTTACTACCACATATCCATGATATTTGAGATATCAATGTTCAAGACACCTGTATATCGGAATGACATTTATCTTAGTTACATAAATGTTCACACCTGATGAAACTTTAAATGGGTGGATATCACCCAGACACAAAAATTTTGTTAAAATATTCCAGCTTTTGAAAGCTTTATTTTTTTTTAATGTGTAATAACCACTTCCACTATGAGTATTATATAGAGGGAGCAGGTTTAAATATTTGCTCACTATACATTTATTACATATACAAAAAACATGCGTGATCATTTAATATACAATGTTTGTGTATGCTGGCATATTTCATAATTATGCAAGTGCTTTCAATTTCCTGTATATATGTATTGTAAATCGTTTTTTTTTTCCCTGAAATTTTCCACATGATGATATCATTGTTTCTTATTCACTGAGCATGCCTTTTGCCATTTGTTAAGCAACATGCAATGAGAATTTGCACTGGATGTATTAATTTTAATAATTTCCCTTGTAGTGGAGATTTAAAGGGTTACTTATTGCATGAATGTGTTCATATCTGTCTGTCAGTCTGTCCATCTTACTGTATGCAAACATCAGAATAAGGTCGGATATTACTATCAAGCTTGTATTAATGTGTATCTAAATCAAAATTGCAATTTTGGTGCCTTTGTAGATGTTAATATGCATGTTTCGTATCCTGCTTCTTACCTCTGCTTAATGTTTGATTGAACAGTGTAAGGTAAAGTTCCATGTCAGATCAGTATTTAAATAATTTTTGGCACATCTTGAGGGGTATCCAAAACAAAGATTGAAGATGTTCTTCATGAATGGATACCTAAACCTAATGCATTTGACCTACATTGTACTCTCTGGAGACAAGGATCATATGCAGCGTTAAACCAAGCATGGTGGATCTTTTTCCTGGCTTTTCTCATGGGTATCCAAACTGAATTTGCAGATATAGTGATTTTATTAATATTTAATATGATGTCTGCCTCTGATGCTGCAAATGTATTTTATTTTATGCACTAGTTAATTCTTTCCACTGTCAAGTCTGTTTTAAGCGTATGTTTTGCGTTAGTTAACTCTGACAATGGCTTAGTATGTTCCCAGCATGTCAGAGTTGCTGTAGTATCCAAGCTGAATATGGGGTGCCTGTGCATGATGTTGAATGCTATGTACATTTTATATCCAAAGTATTTGAAAATTTCCCATGGTTTTGATTGTGAGGGGAGATATCAGCCCTATCAAGACAATGTTGGTTCAAGATATTTTTCAAAATTACACATAAATTTCTTTAAAATGAGGATGGTAATACATGTATGTACGTAGACGTGTTCTAATGGGAAGTCTATTTTTGGAATAATTTTATTTTTTTATCACTTGCCCCTGTTTATTGAAATAAAGAAAACAGTCAAATATAATTTATTTTAATTTGTTCTGTCTGTATTGCACTTAAGCTAAATGTTGATACATTAAGAATATGCAAAATATTTTTTAAATTAGTTATAAATTTCTTAACTGCAATACTTCCAGCATTTACAATTTTTTACAAGGCTATTTTGAATTAGACAACAAAACTGTTTTTGTTAATGTTTGTGGCATGTTTATCTTATGAGCATTTATACCCAAATATCAAAGATTATGTACAATCAAACCTCTGTATCTTCAATTCAATGAGAAAAATTTGAGAATCTAGTTTTCAAATATTGAGGTTAAAATACATAAGAAAATAGAGATTTGGACTTTCAAATCACTTCAACAAATCCATGGTATTTGAGATATCAAAGTTCGAGATTACGAAGTTAAACTGTACTTTTTAACTATTATAAGGTTAAACTGTCCATGCCTTTAGCTTATATTTTTTGTATCATGTACTTTATAAAACAATGTGTTCACTAGATTTAATTATTTAAATATATTTAAGAAGCCTGTAGTCAGTCATAATCTGTAAAGTACTTTATCAGTAGGTTTTAGTAGTTCCTTTATGTTTAAAGAGAGCTTAGTGATATGTTTACAATAGTTGCTTTACATACAATTCTGTCTTCTCTCACATTGGCTGCTGCTATACTGAAAGATTTAGGTGGATATTTTTCAAATAACAATTACCGTTACATTTTCAAATATCTGGAGTGCCCTTGGTTCTCATTGTTGTGACAATGGACATAATAGTCATCAGCTTATACAATATTCCAATGGTAAAAGAAAATATTCTTGCAGGCCCATTGGAAGCAATCTCAGTTTTACAGACACAAACAGACAGAAATTCCTGACAAGTGAAAAGAATCAACAAAGATTTGTTTTGAGGTTGCCAAAGTATTACTTTGTTTAAATTGTATAGTATATATTGATATTTTTTCCCTTCAGAATGGGTTGGGGGGGGGGGGGGGAGGGGGGGCAGGTTCTACCTACGCGCTTGAATAACATAGGCTTTATCCCTGTAAAGCATTCTTTCCCTTTATCTTTAAACCTTAAGCTTTAAGAAAATTTCTTTAAGTTTTATGAAATCTCTTTTGTATTTCTAAAGGACTTATGTGATTTTTTTCTATTACTTATTCTTCTATGCATATCATTTTCAGCCTCTGAAAGACGCTGTTTTGAAAACTTTTTTATTTACAATTGTTATTTTTCAAGCATTGAATGTCGCCAAGTACTATTTGTTATATTAGTAACACAAAACCAAAAATTAAAATTTTATTTACATTGAGATACTTCTTATTTGTTTGTTTTGAGATTATTGGCAGAGGTTATATAATTATTAAATTAATGATTTTTTTTTAAATGGTGTCTGTCAGTTATTAATTCCAACGAATGCTGATTCCCTTGTCGAAAAGAAATAAAACAACTCTCTTTAAATTTTCAAAAATGATAAGTAATCTGTCTTCATTTTAGATTCTTGGCAAAGAAATACGTACCTTTTTAGTTTCATACTTAAACTTCAAGCACTTTTACCTGCTTTGGATAAAGAAAAAAGTAATGTTCAAAATAATGTGGGTGTGGTAAGGATACATGCATTTATACATCCTTTTTAATTCTTATAGGGGGGAACCCATGTTACTTCTAATAAGAAATAAGAATCTCATGAAATATTACCGCGATTCTGTTATACAGTAGGTGTAATCGTTTGAAAAGGTGATGACGAACAGTGATTAATCTCATTAACTCCAGTAAAGAAAAAGAATCGTGGAGAGGACAAAATCACGGACCCCTGATAAGGTTGGATCAGGTGGCTAGGAGGAGTAGGCATCCCCTGTTCATTTACCGGTCATACCCGCCGTGAGCCCTATGTATTGATGATGTATACGGAGTAGTAAAACAATCAAAAACTACATAAGGAAACATATACACAACCCTTAATATGAATAGAAGATATTGCTGCTTAGACAATACACATATACTTCTTTCAACAAGAGAGTCATCTTAGAGTTTAATCTTTATTTTAAATCTTAGACAGTAAAAGTAGTTGTAAACATTACAAACTACATGTAATCTCTTCATCAATTTCACGGTAGCTCAGTCGGTAGAGCGCTCGCTCCGTGATCGGGAGGTCGTGAGTTCGAATCTCGGCCGCGACAGACCTAAGTCGATAAAAAATAGGGAGCAACTGTTCCTTCGTCATGCGCTCGGCACTTTGAAGTGAAAGTTGCGGGTCCTTCGGATGAGACCTTAAAAACCGAGGCCCCGTGTCACGGCAGGCGTTGGCACGATAAAGATCCCTCACTGCTCAATGGCCCTGAGTACCGAGTAAAGGTCAAAATTTGAAGCCCTTCACCGGTATATGGTGACGTCTCTATATGAGTGAAAAATTCTCGAATGGGGCGTAAAACAATATACAATCAATCAATCAATCATCAGTTTCATTGATACTGCTGTGTTTACGAAAAGTTTTACTTTTTTAAGCGCACTTTTCTTGAATTTTTCAAAGAATATCCTAAAACATTGTATACGTATGTGCTTGAATGTTAAAATGGAACACACCTTCACAAACGCTTTTCATCTGTCAGAAATATCTCTTTTTGCAGTTAACAATTGATAAGAAAATTACAGAACTTAATCTTTTTTAAGTGAAAAATAACGCCCAAGTCATATGAAATATACAACATATCCACTAGAAAAGATAACTAAATTTGATTTATCTTGAGACCCGCCTTTGCGAAATATTTCATGCTAACCTTATCAAATGCATTAAATGAGGTGATCTAAAAAAAAATTCTTATGACTAATGCATGGTATGTAAGGAATTCCCAAATTTAATATATAAATTCTGGTTTTCAGTAAATGCTTACAATAAACTTATTCACTACATGATTATAAAAGCGGTTCTAGAAGAATGAAGGGTATGCTTATGATATATTTGCTTCTCTGTATTAATGAGTCTATTGGGCATGCGACTTTACCTGAAAATGCCGAGATGAAAGAAACGGCTCCATTGCCAAGTACGACATCCAGTAAACAATTAAAAGTCTTACGAGACATCTTAAATCAAGAAAGTTTAGTGCGATTCACAGTGATACAGAAAATTGAGACTTTGGTATTGGATGCAATTGACAGTAAAAACCTTAGCCAAAGCCTTGAGAGGAGGCTAAATGATGTTGTGAAGGAATTAGGTGATTTGAAAATAAACGACGATAAATTGAAGGAAGAGAACGCAAAGCTCAAAGAAGAACTCATTGTTCTACATGTGATTCTTGGTAATAACAGAAGCATCGACGATGCAAACGTTCAAAGCATAAATGATTCGGAAATTTTATTTCTGAGAAGGAAAACTTCAGCCCTTGAAAAGGAATTTAAAGCGCTTTCTTTGGAAAATACAAATATGAATGAACAGTTGCTTGTTTTGAAGAACAAAGGTCTGAACAGTCTTCAGAATGAAACGTTAAATCTAAATAAGAAATATGATAAACTGATACTAGAGAACGACGCTTTCCAAAATCATAGTATAATGTACAGAAAAAAATCCACTCATTTAATGGAAAGTTTATTGTCGATGGAAAAGGGTTTACGAAATCTTTTGGTGTCCTGTAATAAAGCAATGGAAAATGATCAACAAAATACCGAAGATGCCAAAGAACGGAAGATATACTCCTGCAACCCGACAGGTAAATACATCACTCACTTTTTATATTCTAACTGCATGTTCAATTTTATTGTTTCGTACGTAACAGTGAAATATGAAGATAACGAACAGTATTCAATCTCGAAAGTCCAATGAAACGATACAAATTTGGAGCAGAGCAAACACGGACCTCAAAATTTAGAGGTGGGATCAAGTGCCATGGAAGAGTGAGCATTCCCAATCATTTAATATTGGTAACGTGGAAAATGCAGCTCTAAGTACCATTTTTTTAAATAAAAAGGCAATAGAATTTAATAGACTATAGTTAAATTTAAATTGCGATCTTAAATGATTAGAGTGCAAACTTAAGATGATGTTTTAATGCAAAATGTTCCGTTTTGAAATGCACAAATTTCTCAATGCAAACATGTATATAAATGACAGCATCATTTATGTATAATAACTTTGAATTTTTCAGTTGCTCAATCACATTATATGTCAATAGTTGAAGAGATTATCTCATAATTATACAGACATGAAATCAATGTAAAAATGAGATTTCAAGGGTCCGCGTTTTATATTTTATGCCCTCTTCGAATATTTGTATTGTTTATAGATTTTTTAGATATATCACTGTTTGTTATCTTCACATATTTCCATTAGTTTAAAGGCCTTGAAAACGTATTTTCGTATAAAATCAGGTACCCTCTATTGTCAAATAGTCGTCGTGCACTGAAGTGGGTATCTGTTCTAAGCGTTGGTTTAATGACATTTTTGGTTATTTTACATGATATTTTGACTAACTTTGTGATATATAGTCTCATTTGTATCGAATCATTTTATTAAGGAAGGTCGCAGTTTACTGCATACAAAAATCTTACGAGAAAACAAACCATCAAAATATTATACAATGTTTCTTAGAGTGAGCTGCATATTTGTATTTTTTGTCAAATTCGCATACCTAGTTTTAATGCAATATTACTGTAAAGACAGTATGGTTTTTGGTACTATTTTTACGTTTTCTTATACTATATGAGCAATTATCTAAAATATGCTTTTTAACTAATTTCACGAGTGACATACCTCAATTTCAAAGTTTGCTCTTATTTCGTCAAAATGTTGCATTTGACTACAATGCCGTGTTGAACGCAATATCGTTTATATAGATACCTTTATATTTCGAATATTACAAGATCTAAAAGATGAGAAAGATTTACACTGTAATTTTATGTCACGAAATGCAGATCCCTGTTAGGATACAAAGAAATTTAGCTACCTAGTACTGCTAAATTCATATAATGGCCAGGATTGATACTTGTATACTTTATAGTATATGCTGTAAACCAACTTTTATTCGCGTGCGAGTTTTGCGACTTACCTTTACTTTCGAATATTATTCGCCACGAATTATTTAGTTTGCTTTGTATTTATACAGAATGTTTCCTCATTCGCGAAAAATGATCGTCTTAGATTGATTTCTAACTAAAAAAAAGCGAATAAAAGATGACGCGGATTATAGTTGGTTTACAGTAATTATCTTATATCCAGTGTCATGTAATTCTGAAAGGCCGGGTATTTGATTTTCACTTACATTTAACTATTAGGATACTAATACTTGCTAACTGAAACATAGCGACTCAACGAAATTCACGTACAAAAATAAAGGACATTATTTGTACAGTATTTAATTTCCACAATTTCTAGTGTCGAAAATTGATTTTTATCTTCAAAATATATATGAGTGTACCTATATAATGAGAATAGTTTAAAGAAACAAATTAGAGTGTTTTGTTGTTTGTAAAACATCAAATGCATATAAAAACTCGTGTAAAAAATCATTATTTCGCAAGTTCTATGGTCGATACAAATCTATCAATAATTCGAATGCTGGATGATGGTTTTTCATACTAATTGTAAGGCCATTATTTAAAGACTGAATTGTCTACGGATTTTTCCGTTTCCCCGATCATGACAATGAGCACATTTGCACGGCGTGTATGACCGGTCGACAGGGAATGCTTACTCCTTCATGGCACCTGGTCCCACGTCTTATGTTTTTAGAGGTCCGTATTTTGCTCTTTCAAAATTTATATTGTTTCAATGGACTTTTGAGATAAATTACTGTTCATTATCTTCGTATTTCATTGTATCAAACCAAACGCATATTATATCAAAATTGGATATATACATAAGTGAAATCCTTTTTATGAATATAATTAAAGAAGTCTAAATATTGTTTAAAAGTGTGTAACACAAGATGCTTGATGACTACCTTCAATCATTTTTTCAAGAATGATCTTTGAACCAAACATCAGTAGAAGTTTGTTTGGTTCCATTATTATTTAAAGTAGCATAAAGTAAAATATATGAATGTATTTAGGGATTTTGCTAATTACAAAAATAATATTTGGTAACTATTGATAAATATATGTATTCCGATTAGCGGTGACAACGAATATCAATAGCAATTTTAAATTCAATGTAATAAAACTGGATCCATCTACTTCATTTCTAAACGCATCAGTGTTCTCATGAGTAAAACTCAGGGTAAGACTTCACGGGTCTTTGTTAATTGTTCAAAGGAAATCATTTGTATGTCGATTTTTGGTCGGCAAACATGCCTCCAAAATCTACACTTTGGGCGTACTTTAAATGATGTCAGGATGGAAAAAACAAAAGTACGTATATGTAATTTGTAGCTGAATTTGCTTACTGCGGTGGAACATGAAATAAGTTGTATCATATTAAATGCCGACAACCGTCAAACATATCAAAATCTTCCATTGTTAATGTCCTAGTAAGTTCTGCGCAAAGACGCTAAAGTGCTGAGTCAAAAAAAAATGTTGCTATCACAAAATGGATTCTAAAGGATTGTCTACCTCGTAGTGCGGTAAATGTAGGGGGCTTTCAAAAACTATTTGGTTTGCTATTTCCAAATTATACAGTTCCATACCGCAATATCATAATTTCAAGCAAATCCAATAATTAATTAATGATAATTAAAAGGCTGTATGTTCATAGTTTTGTTTATTGGGGAAGGGCAAAGAGTGCATAATTTAATGGTGAATGTTTCAAATGTTAATGACAGTCGTTTCAGGATTGTCTGCACTAAATCTCATAATAAAAAGATTATCCCAAGCCCCGATTGCTTTTATATTAGGTACGCTTCATCTGTTTACCAGTAACGAGTCACTGACTAGACAAGTTCAAATGTCCTCAGCTGATAGATCAATATCATGTACATGTACTAGCGTCATGAAAAGGACAAATGCGAGAGTTTGATATCCTTTATTTAGATAAAATGTGCAGTAAATACTATATTTGAAATAAAATACGCAAGATACATTTATTTATTACAACATATTAAATGTTTTTGATTCAGAGATACGTTGAATAATGATGATAGTGATAGCGTAGATTAAATATTGTACAAGCAGTCTGTAAACGACAAATAGTGAAAATGACATGAAAAATCAAACTTCAACGAGTAGGCCTACTGCCTATAGGTCAACATAAAGCCTCCGATTATTCGACTAAGCTCCGAGTAAAATTGACATCCCTAGTTTCGATAAATAACGTTATTTATTACATTTTCAACAGTGAAATACTGTGATTTATTTATTGAGTAAAAGTGATATTCTCTCATAGTGTGAAAGGATAACAAAATGATATTCTCTCAAAGTGTGAAAGGATATCAAGGTAAGGGAAAATTAATTTCTGGCCTGTCATAAGATAGAGATAGTAACTAAGCATCTTGATAGAGCTAAAACTGCAAATTTCTTCCCAAATATGTTGCTAAAATCCATGCTATGTAATGTTTTCAATCACACAGCTGCTAAGCTATGACGTCTCAACCACTCAACTATGACGTCAAGCTTATGACACTGTGTTAAGAAAAGACAGAGGCAAAGGGAAAATCAAAGAAAATGAAACAAATGAAAATGAAACTCGTGAGACAGGATTTTTTGATATTTTCACTCGTGCTTCGCACTCATGAAAATATAAAAAAATCCTGTCCCACTCGTGAAATAAATTCCATATTCATCTACAAAACATTGAATATCCTTTATATACTGAATTAATATTGATTTTAATTTTACAGGGTATGATTTCCGTGCTACAAAATGTGAAAAAGGATGGGTCCGGTTTGATGAAAGCTGCTATCTGTTTTCAAGCATGGAAACAAATTTTAAAGAGGCGGTGGTAGGCTGATTCACAGAGAGCAAATATAGTAAAACTCACTGATAGCGAACACTCTTATAATGAACTCATGCTCATAGTTAAGTGATTTTAATCTTCATTCCCCTTGACTTTAAAATATATTGAACTCTTAACGGATATAAGGAATTACGTTTAAAACTAAGAAAAAGTGTCGGCCCTTGGCACTTCGTGAAAAGCGTGTTTTACTGTATGTACTTCAGAGAATTTTTAAATTTAAGTAATTTTAATATAACTGGAAATCCTTATAACTTTTGTTGGTTTCAATGTGTTACCATTTTTTTATTTATTATAACAGAAGTTTTGTAACAACGCTGCGGCTGGTGCTCATCTTCTTGAAATTGAAAGTTCACAAGAAGAAAAATGGATTGATCTGCAGCTTAAGTTACGAGGTACATTTTTGTTAAAAAAAGAACTTTTTTTGCAGTTAGCTAAAATTATTTCACTGTATTTTTAAAGTTTCCATTATTAGGTTTTCAATATGTGTGGATTGGATTGACAGATATTTTCAAGGAAAGTTACTTTGTCTTTATCTCGACTGGAAGTAAACCGTCATATACGAATTGGCACAGAAACGAGCCCAACAATGCTGGAAAAGTTGAACACTGTGTTGAGAAGTGGAGTACAGGGTTGAAATGGAACGATAAACGCTGTGACGTAAAACGTCCCTTTGTATGTAAGCTGAGTCCTTAAAAAGATTACCTTTTACCTTATGAATAAATTTTCTGTTAAGACATGTTCTATACTCAAAAGGAGAAATGTAAAGCATCGTCACTCATAGCATTAATAGCATAAACTATACATATTCCAACTGATACCAAATCGCAATCAATATCATTGTAGAAAAGGATTTACCTTTTTCATTGCTCATAATATGGAAACAGAACAATCTTGTTAAATGAATTTTTTTCTTAATTAAACAAAAAGAAACATATTGATGTTCTATTTTTTCAAATGCTTTATTCATATTTAATGCAGAAAAGCATTGTTAAAACTCTTATAGGACGACGACAGAGTCCTTTTTTTTGGATTTCATATTTGCTCGTCTTTGCCAACAGCTTCCAATGTATATCAAAAAGTAAAAGAACAGTTCTAGATATCTTGGGAGAAATGTGCCTTCTGACAATTTTGGGAAGAATGAAGGTTAAATGCAGAAGTAGTTAAAGATTTTGCTTTATTCTATGAATTGCATATGAAGGTAGCACATTTGAAATTAAAAGATGTCTCTACTTTTCAAAAAGATTTCTAGATGGAAAGAAATTGTCTTGTTTTTGCTTTCAGATTTTCATTTTCATTCACACATTGATTCGGTATAATCCACTGAACCAGAAATAAAGACACTATTGTGACAACGCGCTTTGAAAAGAAATTACGCACTTTGATTTTTTTTAAAGTGTGTAAAAATTGAGACACAATTAACTCACTCTGAAAACATTTTTCAAAGTGCGTTAAATTTTGGACAAAATCAACGACTGTTACAACGCATTTTAAAAAATTACGCACTTTGAAAAACTTTTTTCAAAGTGCGTTGAATTTGGGACCGAGTTGACGCACTTTGAAAAAAGAAAAAAATTCTTCTCAAAATGCGTTAATATCGACCATACTAAAAAAACGTACTTTGAAAAAAAATTGCATGACTTGGTCTGTATACATGTACTTGCAAATTTTAGATTTGATAAATAATTATTTGAATCTGGGAACGTTGCTCGTATTTATTATTGTGAAATGAATAAAAATGAACGGAGATTTAATGAAATTCTAGATCGATGACACAGATTAATTCTTCTACAACATTTATTGTCATTCAGTTAACCGTGAATTCAATAGGATTATTTTATTAAATATTTTTATATGCTGCTATTTTCCCACATTGTTCATATAAAATTCTGTAATTTGTCATAGCCTTTTTAGTGCTGTACATTTAAATTTTAAAATCCTTTCTTTAGTTGTTACATGTAGTATGGGAATTAATGTATCAGCTGTTGCAGAAAAAAATGCATAACCAGCGGATTATGTATTTTTTTCTACAATAGCTGCAACATTAATTCTCGTACTAACAAAGAAAGACATTTTATTGATTATATTTATATATGTGCAATTACTGTAGATTCCTTATTTTTCGTGAGTACTTATCATCGCGAAATAACTGTTTAACGCCAAGTCACGAGAACAATATTAAAATAAGGATTTTTTTTTTTATTTCGCGAGTATTGCTTTTCGCAAAATTTCGCGATTATTAATTCCTCGCGTATATTTAAGAATCTACAGTATTCATTTAAAGTAGGATTTAGTAGATGAAATAGTGTGTTATTGATATGTACGTCATTGTACGTTTCATAGCTACAACAGCTACTGCTCCAAAAACCTGTAGAGGTGATATGCTTAGTGGTGTTTACTGACTGATAAACAGCAATGGTTTTCTTAAGAAATGAAGGAGATAATATTCAGTGGATGTAACTATTCATCTGTATCGCATTTTGTTTTCATTTCAATGTTACCTCTAGCTGTCCAGTCTTGAGTCTTATTGGACACCTACAGGTAACTTATTGAACGGCGCACAGGACAATGTGAAATTTACTTGACCATGTTTGACAAGAGATGATGTCACAAAAATATGTTAACACGAGTTATATGTTGCTACAACATTTCAAGCCGAAATATAATAAAAGCGTGTTAAAAAAACTTCTTTCATCTAAACATTACTAAAACTAAAAAGTTCGGGACGCGTTTAATTGACCCATATTCATTCACTTTCATGAAGAAAATATATCCTTATACTTAAGTTAATAGCAATCTTGTGCAGATCTATATAAAAAAATTTAAACTTTAATATAGAATATAAAGAGTAGAAATGCGAGTAAGAAAAACCAACTCATCAGTGTTTTCAGTCCGTGCTGAATAATGTTTGCAGACTGAACACATTAAACACACCCAATAAAACATAAACACTAACAATAACTGAGTTTGTGCCCGGTTAACAAACAAAAATGGTTGACGTGATGTAAAGAAGAATGCCGTTGTCATGGAATGCTAATATTATTCCTTTAAGTTAAATTTATTAAATTGAATTTGTTTTTTGTTTGTTTGTTTGTTTTTTGAATAAACAGAGAAATTTTAAATGTAAACAATGTAACAATGTCTAGGCCCCTTTAAGCTTATACATGTACACGTTTTTTTTAAATTTAAATGTTATCCTATGAAGAACATCACATCAACGTGAGATACATGTAATTGTTGGGAATATAATAATATACAATTTTTTATACTGGTATCATATTTTAATGATATAGCTTTATGATATAGCTTTAGTGACAAAAGATTTTTTAAGTGTACTTATTAAATGTACATTTAGAAAATACGAAAAAGATTTTGGATATCATAAATTCGTGTAGAAAAGTGTAACAGATCCGGAATAACACCGAAACAGCTATCTTTCTAAAAGATTATGAGGATGAATGTTAATATAGAACTTTCAGAGATATCTGTTCCATGAAATATATTTGATAAGAAAATTCCATTGAGTATTTTTTTTTTTCATATCAGAAATTACAACAACGTAACGAAAGGTCACATTTACAAAGACAACTTAAAGTCAATATCATGTGCTTCTTTAAAGATAATTGTGTCATAAAGCTTAAGATTTATGAGAAATATGAATAAGGCGAAGTTTTGAGATCTGAACTGCACGGTAAAAGCAATAAAAGACTGCAAAATGTAAGTGCCGGAATAAGAAAAGTTATATTTAAAGCGTACTTGGTTGTTATTGTCAATGTCAACAATGTCAAGGTCGTGTTTTTTTTTTTTTAATTTTTAGCGTGAGACTTGTAAACAACATAGAATTGAAGCAATCAAAAGTGAGGAATACGTTTTGATAATCTTTTTTGAATATTATGTCAAAATCCTCGGCCATCCAACATTAATATCTATCGAATAGACACCATGATAACTTCTTTAAATTTTCTGCGCATGCATACCTTAAAGAGGAGTGAAGCAATATTTTCGTGTTGGGGCATACCCAAATTATTCTTACTTTTATTTTTCTCCTTAAAAGTAGATGTTTTAGATTCTGAAACTTGTAATTTTCTGAAACGTAATACTTTCAAGAATTGAAAAAAAAATTGTTGAACAAACAATCTCATTACTCATACATGATATAAAATTAATAAATGAATGTATAAATTCTCATCTTCTAAAACAGACACTCATTCATTCATATCTCAATTAAAAGCGTTTGTTTCGATGAATCGAACTTTCAAAGCAATAATGATTCAAAAATATAATTTCTGAGTTGGAAAACATCATATCTTGAGAAAGAAATTAATGTGCTAAGTTTGGAAAGTACAGATATTAAAGAGCAGTTGGAATTTTTGAGGAACAAATATTTGGACAACCCAAAGAATGACACTTTTGCTCTTAATCAGAAACATAACCTGTCACAAGAGAGCGATGGTTTTTAGAATCAGTTAAGAAATATAAACGAAAGTGTTGTAAGAGAATCTTCCAATTTAAACCAACATCTATCGTTGATGGAAAACATATTACAGAATCTTTCAGTATCTGTCAATGCAGCAAGAGAAAATATTCATCAAAATACAGCAGATATCCACGAAATGAAGACATCTTACACCTCATCAGGTAGATATAGAATTCATTTTTCAAGAGGATAATAAATTCATTACAAGTAGTGTTGTCAAATCGGCCGATTTTTTTAGTAACCGGTTACTTTCTTTTTATTAATCTCATAATCATTGCTTGGGATTTATATACAAATGTACATGTATTTATACCTAACCGTCATATATGTACCGTATTACAATTTCTACATGTACCGAATATATACCGATCTTTATATATATATATATATATATATATATATATATATATATATATATATATATATATATATATATATATATATATATATAGTATTTATAGATTTAAAAGAAATAACCGTATAGTACCGGACGGTGCCGCGAGAATTCCATCGGGTTGGGCCGGGGCAAAGACGAATAATGACCCCCATAGAATAATGTCCGGGGGCCATTTTTCGACGTCGAATAATGACCCCCGGTCATTATTCAACGGCAAAAAATGACCCCGATCATTATTCGACGTCGAAAAATGACCCTTTTGCCCGTAGAAAAAGTGTCATTACCCTATAAATCTGCATACCCCACGTGAAGAAAAATGACCCCCGTAGAATAATGACCCCGTGTGGATTAAAGTGGATTCTAGTTGAAATGTTTAGGGGGCAAAATAAAAATAATAAATCAAGAGACCTGTTGGCCAAAATGCTCCCTTGAGCTAAATTGTGAATAAATCGATGATATGTTGATCTCATTACATTAGACAATTATTGTTGTTTTTAGAGTAAGTCATGTGATGATTCAGAATCTAGAGGAGCTAAAGATTTATCAAGCCCAAAGGGCGAGGAGAACATTGTTTTTCGATGGTAGAAAATCACTGATCGTCATGACAGAAAAAAAGCAATAATTGTTTTATCATATGATTCAACGATTACATTGATACAAACTGATTAGGCAGACATTAGTCCTAGCCAAACACAATGAAAGAATCGTAGTTAACATAAGCATAACAAGTATTAATTTTGCATTTAAAATCTAGTTTTAGTGCAATGTAGAAAAAAAAATTCCAGGCATAGCATCGAAAGGGAAATGGCGCTTTATAAGAGGCAAAATGAAAAATTACCTTGGACATATCTTTGAT
This sequence comes from Saccostrea echinata, assembly GCF_033153115.1. Taxonomy (NCBI): domain Eukaryota; kingdom Metazoa; phylum Mollusca; class Bivalvia; order Ostreida; family Ostreidae; genus Saccostrea; species Saccostrea echinata. The sequence continues at coordinate 2,551,023 of NW_026889807.1, read as the reverse complement.
AAACCCCTCAAAAAGTTTTTTTTTGATTTGAGAGGGATTTCCTTTTACTCTACTTCATCAAAAAGTAAGAGATAGGACAATCAGAATTGCACTGACCATTTTCGAGGGGAAAAAATCGTTCATGGAAATGGAAGGGGGAGGACACCCCACCCCTGATTCTATGTGCCTGAATGTTATGTTCATCTTGTCCACTCAAGTAGAAGAGATTTTTAACTATACTATATAAGAAAGAGGGGATGGTTACGAGACTTCCAATGAACATTTTCAAACTAGAAATTGCTAAAATTTACATTCAGAAAAGGGGGGACAATCCCTCCCTCTTCTCCGATTCTTTGTGCTTGAATATTATGTTCCCTTTTGTGGAATTTAGATGCAGTTGAATTTCAGAATTGTTTTAAATCTATTTTGAGTTCAATGTAGGAAAGGTAAATCCTTATATTTACCTGGAAGGTCAATAAAATGGTCTGTCCTTAATTATAGATTGTATTCTTTAATCTACTTCAATAAACTTTTTATTGAAATGATTCCATATTGATTTGACAAATGTATCACTGCTTTAAAGTGGATTTTAGAAAAAAAATATTCCTCTTACATGTATGTATCCTATTCTCAGAAGACCATGTTAACAGACTTGAATGTACATTATACTGGGATTCTTCTTTATTACTTCTATATATTTGAAAAGAAATCCCCATAGAGTAGACCACTGTTTATAAATAAAATTGAATGCACGATTGTATATATTTCAGATATGCAGAAATGTTATGTCCTTCTTATGTTTGCCAGGTCTGCTTCACATTTGGACGTTCTACTGACTATAGACGATAAAAACCAATTAACAATGAAATTATCTGACAAACGGGATGACTTCAGCTTTTTCTATCGTCAACTTTCCTTATTAATGAAGTAATATTCCGGTATCATTTGCCCATAATGTATTCGATACCCAGGGGCACGATTAATTTTTAAATCGAGGCAGACTACTGACAAATACATGTAAGCTGATGTTACAGGGGTTTCAACATCCTCGTTTAAAGTCAGCATTTCGTAAATTCAATGGTCGTATCAATGACCCTATCAACAAATATAACCTATAATTGGGTGAAATGTTTGGCCCTTGTTTTTATACTAAATTCGACAACGAAGTGTTCCGTGTACCTGATTTTTTCATAGGGCTCACGGCGGGTGTGACGGGTCAACAGGGGATGCTTACTCTTTAAAGGCATCTGATCCGACCATTGCAATTTTCGGGGGTCTTTTTTATGCCCTGTTAACAAAATTGTATTGTTTGTGGATATTTAAAAATCATCACTGTTCGTTATCTTCACCATTTTTAGTCCCCTACCGGTGAAACCGGAGGGGATATAGGTTTCCTCCGAGTCTGTCCGTCCGTCTGTCTGTCTGTCTGTTTTTCTGTCTGTCTGTCTACACACATAAAAAATGACAACTAGAGCTCTTTTTCTACAAAAAAAAAAAACAAAACAATTTTTTCTACGGCTGGGGAGTCATTTTTGTCGTTGAAAAATGACCCCGGTCATTATTCTATGGGGTCCATTATTCGTCTTTACACCGGAAGTGGGTATTCTTAGAAAATTGAATATCTTTGTGCTTTCTATATTAATATGGAATTGTATATAATATTGTATAACTCAGAGCAGTTATGTTAGTTTAAGAGTTGTTGTAAAAAGTGCTCTATAAATAGAAATTAATTTCATTACATATGTATCGGTAACGATACTCTAATCTAATAAATACTCTACGATACTCTAGTCTAATAAAACTAATGTCCAAATAACTGTATCCCACTTTCATTCTCAATGACCGTGTAGCACAGGGCGGTGCCGCGAGAATTTCATCGGCAAGGAAAGTTTTATGACTTGCCTAGATGGCCGAGCAGTCCAGCGCGCTGTTCCTGTACTGCCAGGAGACAGGTTCCGTAGGTCGAGAGTTCAACCCCGGGTTGCGATAGAAGGGATATCCTTACAAAAGTGAATTTCTTTGTGCGTTTTATATTAATATTCCTTCACTTAGGGCAGTTATGTTATTTTAAGAGTTGTTGTAAAGTGCGATTTATAAATAAAGCTTAATATTTCATTATATTGTGTATCGGTAACGATCCTCTAATAAATCTAATGTCCAAATAACTGTATCTCACTTCCATTCTCAATGACCCTGTAGTACAAGGCGGCGTCGTGAAAATTCAATCGGCATCAAAAGCAAGTCTAATGACTTGTCTACATGGCCGAGGGGTCTAGCAAGCTGTTTCTGTACTGATAGGAGAGAGGTTCCGTAGGTCGAGAGTTCAACCCTGGTTGGGGCAGAAGTAGGTATCCTTACAAAAGTGAATTTCTTTGTTATCTCTCTCTCTCTCTCTCTCTCTCTCTCTCTCTCTCTCTATATATATATATATATATATATATATATATAGATAGAGAGAGAAAGAGAGAGAGAGAGAGAGAGAGAGAGAGAGAGAGATTAAAAATGTTTTGCACAAGAATTTTGTCTACAATTACTTAATATAGATATGTTCTCGAAAAACAATCAATCATACAAGGGTCTTTGTCCAAAAATAAACAGATAAATAAAATCAGTCTCTATTTTAAAACGTTTCCTTACTCTTGATGTATAAGGCGGCATCTTGTATAATCTTGCACTGCTGTGTAGCATAGGGTTTTTTTTTTTTTGAAGCAATTCGTAACTCATATCTTCAAAACTTGTATACCTTTTGGTAATCAAAGCCATTGATTTGATTGAAATGCAGTGATGATAAAAACAGTAATCATACTCAAAAATCCAATGAAACAAAACAAATTTTGATCAGAGCAAACACAGATCTCTGAAAACATCAGAAGCGGGAAAGGTGCCAAAGAGGAGTAATCATCCCCTGTCAAGCGGTCGCACCCGCCGTTAGCCCTGATCTGGTCAACGATGAAATCCGTAGTCAATGCAGTAATGGCTTAAAATTTTGCATGTTGACTTCAGTCAACATTCGAACTACGGACAGATTATAATTTCTTATATCCGCCTCTAACTGCAGCAAATGCAGTCTGTCTCTCTAGCTGTCCGTATGTGACGGTATGTCTGGAATTTTTTTCGACTTCTTCTTCAGAACCATATGGCTAATTTCAACCAAACTTGACACACCGTATCCTCGGGTGAAGGGGATTCAAGGTTGTTCATAAGAAAGCCACGTTATCTCTTTTAAGGAAATGATTAAAAATAAGTGACAATTTAGTGGCATATTTATAATATAAAAGTGGCATATTTTTAATCTTCTCAAAAACCACTGGGCAAGAAAAGTTAAATCTTATGTGTAAGCTTCATTACATTGTGTTGATTCAATTTTTTACAAATCTTCATTGATTCCTGGTGTAGGGTGGGGCATAAAGGGCAATAAATTTGACATAGGAATATTTAGGAAAACACCTTTGAAATATCAAGTATAGCAAAGGTATGATAAGTGATATTAAAGCAACGCATCCTTAGATAGTTTAGATTCAAAACTCATGTAGGAATATAATGGGAAAGAGAACAATAGGTATAAAGTGATTCAGATTAAAATGTTGCGAATGGACCTCTTCTTTGAAAGGCATATTGTTCCACTCTTTAATATTTAAAGTAAATAGGAATTTAACATCTATATACAAGCAAAAAATAAAGCTTTAAAAACAAGGATTAAATATCATCGTGTTTCGTATATTGGAACCACTAAAAAACTAAGAGATAAAATTGTGGAGAACTAAATTTCAAGCAAATTTGCACTTGGATTGGCTTATTATAAAATCTTTTTTGAATTGTTACAATTTCAGATTTTTTAGTTTTTAATTCGCATTGAAATAAACATGTAGATATTTTGTGGACTCTTTTGTAAGCTGAGTGCAATTTTTTTAACTTTCGATTTTTTCCTCGACTAAATGAAAGATCCTAATTCAACACAGAAGCACTAATGCGTTATATTGGAGAATCATTTATTTATGGTTTGAATCAGGTATAAATATTTCATTTTTTCCTAGGTTTCCAAAACACTTGGATTGGTGTCACCGACATGTTAGAGGAAAACAAATTTGTCCGTGTGTCTGATGCAAATTCACCGACATTTGTTATTTGGTTTGATAAACAGCCTGATAATTATCAAGATATTAAAGATTGTGTGGAAATACATCAGAGCGGAAAATGGAATGACGCGCGGTGCAGAGATATAAGGTCAGTCATTTATAAAGTAGGCAGCAGATGAAATCAATTTGTGAACCATTTGAATTGAAGTTAAAATATGACTTCTGATATACAGCTTTTTCGAAATTTGCATTTTTGAAAAAAAGTATCTAAGTAAATTCTTTCTTGAAAATAAATGCTCTAACCAATCTATATCTTCTCTCTCTCTCTCTCTCTCTCTCTCTCTCTCTCTCTCTCTCTCTCTCTCCATCCACCCATCCATTCATCAAACAAACAAATCCAGTTTTCATTTCCAGTGTTTTACATAATACCCTAATAAAAGGGATGATAATAACCAATAGATCAAAAACTCACAGTATGCATAAATTACGTTGTTGCTCTCTCACTTAAACATATTAAGTTCTTTCATTTTTTTTTCCTTCATGCAATGCATTCATCCGACATTTTAAGTTTGATTTTCACTTTAAAATAAGACAATAGTTATTAAAATAATTGAACCTTTTATATTAGTTTTATATATTAATGTTATTGCTGCGCAGTTAGGTTAACGACTCCCGCATTAACATCAGCAATTCCGAGTTTCGGGACGTAATTATGACATCTGATTGAAGCAATAAAAGTGTTCCTTCGTTTATTTGCTTGATTTACGTCCCTTCGGATTTTTTCATTCATAATGAGACTGGAAATTTAGACCTGTATTCAACACTACACGGCCTTTGAGCACTGAGAGATCTTTTTCGTGCTAGCAGACCTAGAGAAATAAAATTGAATGAATAAATACACACTTTCTTTTTCATTCACAAGTACGTTTGTTTCCCAACATAAATCATGTGCATAATACTAAACGAATATAGAATGAAAAAAGTGCTTGATTTCGCTGTACAGACTGAGATGACGTCATTGACTTCTTTGACAAGAAGTTTCTTTGTTTAAGCTGATATTGTAGTTTGTAAATATAGAAATATATATGAAGCAAATATTATTTGACCAAGATAAAACATATTCTAGAATGATTTAATTCATATATTATATTCAAATTAACTTGAGAATATTTTTTAATAAAGCCTTATTAAGGCACACTTGTACAGTAACGTACTAGAATGATAGACAGGGCCCCTCTAAAATCTTAATAGTTCAACTACATCCGCTTCACTAAATATTCTGGGATTTCTTTAAGTGTGGTTATTATCCTGACTATTTTGAGAAATGCTGTAATCTGGTTGTGTGCAATTGCTTCATTGTGTAAGTTTGCATTGTTTCAATGCATATAACGTCTTTTTCAGGATTTCATAGAAGGAATGCAACATGTAACGTGAATCCCAAGGATGAGTAAATTGCCCCCAGCACTTTTCAGGTTAAGACATTTGTCAACAAAAAAAAAAAAAAAAAAAAAAAAAAAAAAAAACCTGAATGAAGTTCATAGCGAAAAGACATCCAACATAGTTAAACTTTGAAGATCTTTGAACCTTCATGAATATTTTCTAAGATAAGAAAATCACGTGACAAACAGATGATGTTAGTGAGGTTGTTTTGGTCAAACTCAGCAAAGACCAACCCAGCTATATATAAGTGTAGATAGCAGAATTCCATCTTTGCGGGTATGTGAAGGCTACACCAAGATATTCTACGTGCATATACAATATGGCCTTATAGTAAGCCACATAATTGAACTTTAGAAATAACGATTTCTTAAAGATCTATATTTAAAAATTTATTTCAGGTCCTAAAAATAAATAGAAACATACAAAAACATAATATAAACTAAATCTTGTCGTTTTTGGGTGGTATGCTTAGCCATGTATTTATATCAGGGTTAAACACCAAACCCGTGTGGTCGTAACTATTTATCAAATATTTGCCGATTGAAAATAAAAGATGACGAGAATTCATGTAAATAAATATATGAAATGGAAGTTTTAAAGCACATACCGTTATTAGTTTACGGATTACTCCATTTATCTGATTATAACAAAATGTTCATTTAATGGGGTGTTACCAGTCAAAAGGGAGAGCTTGGATATCTATAGCAGCTGATTTAGCTGATGATGTTTCCAGAGATCTTTGTTTTTTTTCTTCATTCTTTACATGTAAAATGTTTAATCAAATTTTAAACTTGATTTCGGTCCATTATTTTTTTATAGTTATACTATTATATCTAGCTTCTTGATCTTTCACCAGATTTGAATAAAAAATGCCATACAATGTATAAAACATTTAGATTTCTTAAAGATTATTTAAAAATAAAGTTTATTTAAAACAAAAGGAAAAAAAAAACATTCATGGATGCTTTGCTTCAGATGAAAAACAATGCACCCATACATAAAACATGTCATGAGGTAGCACAAAAAGGCTACTACTGTTGACTACAAGTAGACGTATTTGTCTGACTTTAATTAAGCATCTAAGGCTACTGATTAAGAAAACACAATAAAACACAACAAACCACAGTCTGTATTCATGATCTTGCTTCCCAGATAATAAAAACACATTTCTCCTTTGTAGCTTCTTTCCCCCAAATACGACACACCTTGCAAATTACGCTTGATTTTCACGCCCCCCTGAGGCAGTGGCTGGGATGCAGCAGTGTTAAGGCGTACTTCGAAGAAATCAACAGAATATAAACGTGCATAAATGCATACCTTTTTAAACTGAATTTATTTTTGTAAAGATACTATATTACCACATGAATTTAATAATTATGTATACCCCGCTCTGTACTGAATTTGGTTTGGTCACGTTATTTGACAGTCACGTGATAAATGCATATAATGTGTACTGTATGTAGGTCACAAACAAATTTCAATATCGCAAGGGCATACCCTAGTTAAAATTAAAAAATTAAGTAATAAATTGTTTCTACATAACTTGCAGTTTATGGAAAGTGCTGCTGCTTAAAACAGAATTCGCATTTATTCGTTTAAATTTCAAGTTATCTGGCTTATGTCGAAATATGTGTGACCTTTATCAAGTATTTGATGTATTTATTAAGTTATGCTCTCGATTTCAGGAAAGCAGCAGCACTTTTCAAGTTAAAGAATGTGTCTGTTATGTATACTCAAAAAGTGATCAAGATCTATTAAGTGTATGCCCTTGCGAAAAGGCGATATAATGAGGCACCTCGGCGTGAAACATGCACACCCTGTAGACAAAAACACGGTAGAATTATCTCAATACATTCTCTCGATAGTTGTTAAATAATGATACATAATGCACATAATGCACATAAGATGCGTCAAATTTTACCATGATGACGTCATGTTGACAAGTGCATTGCAATCAGTGACTTGTTTATATCTTGCTGTGTGGGATTTAACTGGCGACAAAAATGAATGCAGTGGTAAGGTTTGATGTAGTTCATTACTTTTATGCAGTTTAGAATCGGAAATTATTTCATTTTCTGTTATTGTGAGGAATTGCTATATTTGTGAGATGTCACAGTAAACATTTCCCGTATAAATTAGGCGCCGCCCCCTTTATGCAGCCTTAACAGAGCTGCAGATGTCATATTTCAATGATGCTGCTTTTATGACTAAACTTTTTCTAAGTGTATTTTTATAATTTTTTAAATAAATGCGACAGGGTTATCTAATATTTTTAATCCACGTAGAAAAGTGCAGCAGATCCCAAATGACATTTGAAATACCTGTCTTTCAAGGACATTGTATAAATAAATGCAAAGATAGAACTCTCAGAGTTCTTTTTCCATTAATAAATTTGATAAGAGAATTTTATTTCATTACTTTATCTTCATTACTTATCTTCTCTTTTCATATAAGAAATAATACCTAAATAAACATCACGTTTGCAAAGATAACTTAATGTTTTATAACTTTGGATAGGGTACAAGAGATATTTTGTTTTCGTCTAATCACACACATTTACAAAATTTATTGGTTTATTCCAATCTGTTCTGATGACTATTATCTGATTAAAAAAACATACTGAATGTATAAAATCTCATCTTCAGAAATAGACGATCATTTACTCGTTACTCGAATAAAAGAGTGTGTAGAGAATGAGGGTTATACTAGCTATACAGTTATTTTTCTGCATTTACAAAACATTTGGACAAGGAACATTTCCCGAAAACAATGCACTGGAGAAATCGGCATCGTTCCCGGTTACAACATCCAGCAAACAGTTCAGCGTTTTAAGGGAGATTTTAAATCAAGAGAGTTTAGTACGATTCTCAATGGTACAAAAAATCCAGACATTAGTGATGGATGTCGTTGAGAGTAGAAACCTTAGCAAGACTCTTGAAGGGAGGCTTAATGATGTTATTAAGGAATTAAGTGCTTTAAAAATAACCGACAATAAACTGAAGGAAGAGATTGCAAAGCTTAAACAAGAATTGAAGAGTGGAAATAAATTCATCAATGTGCCAAACTTTAAAAGCTTAAATGATTCAGAAGTATTATTTCTCAGGAGAAAAACTTCAGCTCTTGAAAAGGAAATTGAGGCTCCGATTTTAGATAATACGAACATTATGGAAGTATTGGTATATTTGCAGAACAAAGGTCCTAACAGTCTTAAGAATGAAACGTTCTCTTTGAGTGAAAAATATGATAAAATATCACAAGAAAATGAAAATTTTAAAAACCCAAATTTGATGCGCAGAAGAGATTTCTCTCATTTGGATAAACGTCTATTGCTAATGGAAAACGATATACGAAATCTTTCCTTATTTTTCAATGTAGCCGTGGAAAATACTCATAAAAATATTTCAGATATCCTGGAGCTAAGAGTATCTAACAACACATCAGGTAATACACAATTCATCTCTTCTTTGGAAATATGTGTTTGAATTACTTTATTCAGTATTTTTTTCCCCTGGAACCCACTACATAAAATTTTGTTATACTTAACAGCTCTGCAGAGATGAAGGCTCAAGTATTTTTTTCTGTGTTGTCTAAAGTCTGCCCTCTGTAAACTTTTCAAATTTTGGACACCTCAAGAACCAATGTGCCAATTTAAAAAAAAAAGCATCTTTGGGTAAAGGGGATGAAAGTTTGTTCAAATGAATAGCCACGCCCCTTTTCAAGAAGAGATACCACAGAATTAGTAATAGTTTAAAGGCATCTTTAAAATAGCTTTTCATCAAGAACCACTGTGGCAGAAAAGATGAAACTTATATGAAAGCTTTATTACAAAATGTAAGATTCTAGTTTGTTCAAGCCATTATCTCTAGGGTTAGGTTGAGCCAGTATACATGTAGGATCAAATTTTACAAAGGAAAATTTTAGGGAAAAAATTTCTCAAGAACAAAAAAGCCAAGATTAATCAAATTGATATGGAACCATCCTCAGGCAGTGTATATTTAAGTTTGTTCGTATCATGTCTCCTGGGACAGGGATGGACACAATGCGGAATCTAAGTTTTACATAAGAATATTTATGTAAAAATATTCAAAATCCTCTCAAGAAATGCGATCTAAGATTAGTAATATTGATATGGAAGGATCCTCAGGTAGTGCAGATTCAGGTTTGTTCAAACCGAGAGCCAAGGGTAGGACGGGGATCAAAGTTTTACATAGAGATATAATGGGAGTAAAATATTTCTAAAAACAACAGAGCCATGATTAGTCATACTATTTGGAAACATTATCAGGCGGTGTAAATTTAAGTTTGTTAAAGTAATGAACACCAGGATTGGTGTGGAAGCATGCTAAGGTAGTGTACATTCAAGTTTGTTTAAATTACGTCCTTAGGAGTAGGATGGGACCACAATAGCGAATCAATGAAAATACCTTTAAAAGATTTTTGTAATGAACAACTTACCCATATTAGTCATGTTAATAAGCAGTCTCCCCTAGTAAGTGTAGATTCGTGTTTGTTCAAATCATGGCCCCCGTGGGTAAGCTGGGATAACTTTCCTGAAGAACAGCAGGACCAATGTGACTCAGCACTTTTGACCAGTGGGCTTCTTGATATTTCTATGAAGACATACTTTACAAATCAGATACAGCTTGTTCTTGTAGAATCCCGAAAATTATTAAATGTAGTTAATTAAGCGTGACGTAAGAAGGTCCAATATCTTACAGACGGGTCACACACCTAAGCATTATTTTTAGGTCCGCTCAATAAGAACATTGGAAAACACAGTATTTTGCAATATAAATTCATTTAGGGAAAACTGTTACAAGAACAAATATGCTATTATACATATCAGAAATTCACGTAAAATTTTATAAGAAAATTTTATGCATGCAAGTTTTAATATTATTATTTCTGACATTTCTTTTTCTTATATCTTGGTATTACATACTCTGCAGTGATTTTGCAATGATTACTATATATGTTGAAATCTGGGTAAATGTATTGCGATAAATACACAGACAGACTGACAAAAATGATATGATCCCACAATATTCAGGTGTCTTTCCCTTATGGTACAGGATTGCTCTAAAAAATTTAAAAATCATCATAAATACCACTCATTTGAGTTACAGGTGTATCAGTTTACAACAAAAGCAATTAATTTACATTTTACAGTCAGATGGTCTTTTGAAATTTGTTTACTGATAAGTCACCTTTAATTGCTATATTCATAGCAAAATTTATGAATTACCTGCATGTAGCCATGCACGAGCATCGAATTAATATTAACCAGAGTTTATCAAGACCTGATTCTTGAAATGATTTAATTGCAAATAGAAAAAAAAAGTTTCACATTTTCCAATGTAGATATATTCATTCCAAAGAAAAAAAAACCATAAAAGAATCAATTGCGTATTTGTAGTGGATCAGTGATGGATCAATTTTTTATATGGACATTTATAGAGAAATGTATTAAAAGCTTCTCCAATAAAGATATGATAAAAAAAAATTAATATGGATAAGCCATAGCGACTCAGGTAAGCGTAGTGGCCTTTGAACCTCGTGGTCGAAAGATTTTTTGTCAAAAAAAAATTACCAATGATCTGCCACTTCCAAGAAAAAGCTAACAATATTCTACATGCATATATCACCGCATAGAACGTATTTCACTAGTTCTTAGTTTATTTATGTGAATAAAGGATATCATCACTTAAGAAATAAATAACAGTGTTACAACTTTCTCTGGAAAATGAACTTGGTTAGTCAAGGTATCAAATCCTGTGAACTCAAAGCCTGAAGCTTAGTAGATTTGAACACATATCAACCGCTTTCATTTCCCTGTGACCTTTTTAACTTTGTCATTTCTTACTTATATTCACATACCTATATTCACATTTGATTCAAATAGAAATATTAAACGAACGGACCGCATAGCTAAAATGGTGTGACACGCAGTTACCTATAATTCGAATTTTGGTCATGAAAGTTGCCTAGCTCCAACATTTGAATGTTTACATTCAATTTGGTATTTGGCAATCAGGATCAGGAAATCTTCGTTTATAATGACAGAACAATGATCATTATTGATAATAATCTCAGTATTTTATGATTTCTTTATTTATGTAAATTCAAAAGTGTTTCTGTTCATACCTTCAAGGGAATTTCGGGTAAAATGTAAGCGCAATTTAAACACTTTTATTCAATTCGTCTTCACTCTGAAGGAAGATCAAATGGACATCTGTTGATTGAAGAAAAATACCCCTACTTTTCAATTATTTTATCTTTTTCATCACTATGAAATAAAGTAAGAAATTCCCAGTTTCACTGTGACAGAAACGGCAGCATTTGAAGGCAAGATATCATAATCGCCGTGTGATTCGGTCATGCTATGACCTCTGACCCCATAATAACTTCAGAGAGAATTGAACATATTTTCTCTTCACAAAGTTCATCTAAGGAAAATATTTGCAAATGTAAATATAACGTAATATACTGAAACGCAAAGCAGTAATCTACAAATATTTGAATTTTTTATCTAAGGATTTTAAAAAATGAAAACAGTAAGGTAAAACTCGATTTATTAACATCAGAGATTTTATAAAAATGTTAAATTATAATCTTTTAACTTTAGAAAGTAACACATGAATGTTAAAACACCCCCCACCCCGGCCATTCAATTACAGCGTGCAAGACTGCCATGTACAACAGTTGCAGCTTGATTTCTACGATGCAGTAAGTTCATCAATCTCGAGATCTGAGCGGAAGAAATATTCTTTGCCATTTTTAAATGCCTGTTTTTCAGTTGATGAGGTCGAATTTTCTCTAGCCAAGCGCAGTGTAGTAACTCTTGGACTTCCGGTCCAAGGACTTTCATTCATGCTAGTGATTACGTAGGGGCCTGTTGAGGCGTGATATGTTGCATATTTGCATCTGCAACTCTCCATTACCTTTATTTTGATATTTTCCAGCTACAGCAATGGAAGCCTTTGCATCGCGTACGGAAAAGAAAGGAGAAATTATTTTTCGTAACATTGCTTCATTACTTATGATGAACAGATACAAATTCTTAAAACCCCATATTATTGCCAAATATTTTGTTAATCATGCAATTTTTGATTTCTGTTAAGCGGACTCAAACTTAACTTCCGGTAATGGTATGAAAATCATTCAACCGTTAAATTACAGATATTTACAAAGTTTAAGATGTCTTTACTTTTTAGATACAAAATTTTATCTTATATATATTATTTCCCCCTAAAATAGGATGTTGCGTTTCTTTTGCGTTTCAGTTTATATAAATCAAGACAACACAACATAATTACACGATAAATAACATTTTTGATGGTTTTATTTGACATTTCAAGTCCTGATTTATGGGACTATTGATATCACAGACGATAAAAACTTAATATTCAAATGATATTGTTTTTCTTTTTTACGACTTTGGAAATGTTATAAATGTTAAAATACATAGATTTTTTTTCAGTTTGTGAAAAGGGCTGGGTTTCCTTTAATGACCATTGCTATTTCTTTGCATCAACAAAAATGAATTTTCGTGATGCTCTCGTAAGTACTCAAGATCTTTTCATCAACAACACGTTTTCTCATAGTCTATCTCTTTGGCTTCATTCCTAATATAAATTGTTTTTGAATATAAATCTAGGAATGCTTTCTTTACACAAATTACCCACACTGATAGATTTGTATTTAAGAAAAAATGATGGCACTTCACATTTTTTTTATTCTGAGGTAAGAGTGCATTTAGATTTTTCTTATCCACTCTGACTGCCTGTATCAAAAATATATAAAAATCTTTCTCTACATAGCTGTAGTTTACTTTGCAATTGAAAACAATTCAATGTACATTCTGGATAGGACTTATATCATACACACAATACAACATATATCATACAACACAGGTATTGTTTACTCTTGAGATTGTACAGATTTGTAGATGAGATGAACCTTTCATTATGTGGAAGGACCAACCGGTCAGTGAAAATATATGCACGTACATGTTAGCCATCAAGAGCTTATTGAACAAGATGTGTTTTTGAAACACTGATGCCCCCGTATGGCAGCTCATGGCAAAGTTTTAAGTTTCTCACATGCAAGTCAAGCTTCCAAGGTCAAGGTAAACAAATCAAAATTGTTCGTACCCAAGGAAGCTCTAGTCGCAAGGAAAATACATGTGAATTATGAAAGCCCTAGCACTAAGTTTTCAAAAGTAATGGCCAAAGTTCAATTTCTCAAAAGTAAGTCAAACTCAAAGGAAAAGGTCAAAGGATCAGAATTGTTGTCAGAATTGTTGACTCATTGAGTCAAATGCTGACTGACGTTTTTCATTCTAATTGTTAGGCCATTATTTACACACTGAATTGTCGACGGATTATTCCGTTATTTCCCGATCATGACAAGGGGCACACGGCGGGTGTGACCGGTCGGCAGGGGATGCTCACTCCTCCATGGCACCTGATACCACCTCTGATGATTGGAGGTCCCTGTTTGCTCTGCTCCTATTTTGTATTGTTTAATGGACTTTTGAGCTTGAATACTGTTCGTCATCTCCATGTATTTCATTGTTACCCAAGGGAAGGACATGTCACAAGGAATGACCTGTGAAATACGAAAGCCTTAGCTCCAGCTGTTCAAAAGTTATATCCAAGGTTAAAGTTTTTGAGAAGTAGGTCAAACTCAATGGTCAAAATCAAAGTGTCAAAATATTTGGTATCCGAGGAAAGATCTTGTCAAAAGGAATAAATATGTAAAATATGAAGGCCGTAGTACCACACGTTCAAAAGTTATGGCCAAGGTTTAAAATTTTGAGAAGTAGGTCAAATTTAAATGTCAACATCAAAGGATCAAAATTGTTTGTACCCAAGGGACGGCCTTGTCGCAAGGTATACACATGTAAAATATGAGAAGTTTGGCGCCAACTGTTCAAAAAGTATGGCCAAGGTTTAAGTTTTCCAAACGTAAGTCAGAGTCCAGGGTCAAGGCCAAAGGGTCAAAGTTGTTGGTATCCAAAGAAAGGTCTTTTCACATGAATTACATATATGAAGTATGAAAGCCCTAACACCAAATTTTCAAAAGTTATGGCCAAGGTTAAAGTTTGGTAATTTTTTTTTCCAAAATCTGTTCAACCTCCAAGATCAAGGTCAAAAGGTCAAATATAATGGTACCCAAACAAAGGTCTTGTCAGAAAGAATGTACATGTGAAATATAAAAGCCAAAGTTCCAACCAATCCAAAGTTATGGACACTGTTAAAGTTTTTGCGGACAAACCGACAGACAGACAGACGGACAGGGCACACACTATCTACCCCCGAATCTTCGATACGGGGCATAAAAATAATGGGTAGGCTTGAATAAAAAGAATTATAACTAAGCTGAAATTCCATTTTGTTATCTGATATAAATCTTGTATTGGCTACATATATTGTCTCAATTTTAAAGGAATTTTGTTCCAATGTTGCCCCCGGTGCAATTCTTCTTGAAATTCAAAGTTCAGAGGAAGAGAGATGGATCAATATACAAACTCAGTTACGAGGTACATACATTTAACAATTACCAAATATATTTTTCTAAAATTTCCTATTGGGTAAGTTCATTCAATCTTCAGAGCAAGACAAAGAAGGTATACCGTTCTTTTCAAAGGTTTAGAAGATATTTCTAGTCACATCAGACAAAGTTTAGTTTGTGGTTAATTAAGAATACTTAAGACATTTGGAGAATTAAAAAAAAGAAAGGAAAGACATCTGCCGGTTTTGCGTATGGGAATATGTTTGTTCTTGTACAATTAGTCGTTCGATTATAAGTTAAAGAACATTGCGGGAAGTACAGTAAAAAGAAAACGGGAAAAAGTGAAATTGAAATAAAAAAAAAATACGTATGAAATTGGAAAAGAATGATATAGCTTACTTTTAATTACTTCCAAATTTAAATCGATCTTGTTTTCTTTAATCGCCATTTTTATTTATGTATAAATTTATTTATTTATTTCAGTATTTATTGGAACTGTTTGCTTTTCCAATGAATTTTTAATTTTGTTTCTTAACTCTATTGAACGATACTATACATATCGCGCTTCTGGGGAATGAATTACTTGGTTTGAAATGATAACAAATGTTTGATGTTTCTATAGGTTTCCAACATACTTGGATTGGTGTCACAGATATCTCTGAAGAAAACGAATTTGTCTCTGTGTCTGATGCAAGAGCACCGACATATGTGAATTGGTTAGATAGACAACCTGATAACCATGCAAAGGAAGACTGTGTGGAAATATTCCCTGGCGGAAAATGGAATGACCGTGATTGCAGTGCTACAATTTCGTTCATTTGTAAGCTTGGAAAGAAATGATTTTAATGTGGAGTTAAATAAAAACGATCGAAATGTTCTTAGAACAGGACTTGTCCAATTTTCAGCTTTTCAAGAATTTTTATCGTATAAGCAGAAACATTCTTAAGCAAGGTATGTCTGGAAAATAAAGAGTCGAGCTTGTATAAATTAAGATTTACTCTTCTAACATTTTAAAGCCTCTGGTTGTGTTAAATGAATAATTGGAATGTAATAATTCAGTGAAAACACACAGCTAAAACAACAGACAAAG
The DNA here is from genome assembly GCF_033153115.1 of Saccostrea echinata. Lineage (NCBI taxonomy): Eukaryota > Metazoa > Mollusca > Bivalvia > Ostreida > Ostreidae > Saccostrea > Saccostrea echinata. Next base: position 2,534,922 of record NW_026889807.1, on the reverse strand, counting down.
ACGAGAAAAAAATGTCCTAGGGTCGATTTCAGACTCTCTTGTTTGGTTCTATATTCATTATAACATTATAATTAATTGAAACGCTTTTCCCCGTCCTTAACAGTTATTATTGAATAAATCATTTTCTTGGCATACATTTTGAAATCATATAAAAGCATTCTGAATAGGAATTCATTGATAATATTTCAAAGAAGAGGTAAAGATCACATAAACTATCAATATCTGGAAGACTGTATGTAATTTGGATGCTTCTGGTGTGTCTGTTATGGAAAAGAACTGTTTCCTTTTTTTTAATTATTTTTCATCTTTATTTTCTAGACATATCTTGTTCAAAAATGCTTCTGACTATGCATACGTATTTTAGTGGTGTCTAATGATTCGAAGTCAAAATAGCAATGCTAGTCATCAACGTTTTCAATTTGTGAATATTTTTTTTCTTTACATCTGTCATAGGTTATACTTTGCAAAACAAATTATAGAAGATTTATTCACTATTAATTCACTATTATTCGCACATTATTTCAACCATTGAGACAAAAGAGAAAATATATTTGACGAACTTCATCTTTAAAACCAAATTTTTTAGACAAGTTATCTGGGAAGGAGTTCTGTGTCGGTTAAACTGAATACAATAACAAGGAAAGTTGATACAAAATGAAAAACTACTACAATTTACCAGTATATGGTAAAATAAAAACCGACCTACCCTTTATCTTTTATACACAATTTTTGCAATTTACCTAAACTTATCTTACATTTTGAGCTTGATATCTGTTCGTTATCTCTTAAATTCAATCTATTGCATCTTGCTCCTTGCTCTTTCAAATTAAATCTATTACATCTTGCCTTGTTCCTTGCTCTTTAAAATTCAACCTATAACATCTTGCTCCTTTCTCTTTTAAATTCAATTTATTAAATCTTGCCCTGATCCTTGCTTTTTTAAATTCAATCTATTACATCTTGCCCTGCCCCTTGCTCTTTAAAATTCAGTCCATTACATCTTGCTTTGCTCCTTGCTCTTTTATATTCAATTTATTACATTTTGTCTTGCTCCTTGCTCTTTTAAATTCAATCTATTACATCTTGCCTTGTTCCTTGCTCTTTTAAATTCAATCTATTACATCTTGCCCTGCTCCTTGCTCTTTTTAATTCAATCTGTTACATATTGTTTCTTGCTATTTTAAGTTCAATCTATTGCATCTTACCTTGCTCTTTGCTCTTTTAAATTCAATCTATTACATCTTGCCTTGCTCTTTTAAATTCAGTCGATTACGTCTTGCTTTGCTTCTTGTTCTTTTAAATTCAATCATTTACATCTTGCTCTTTGCTCTTTTAAATTCAATCTATTGCATCTTGCTCCTTGCTCTTTCACGAGATTTAAAATAAAAGAAAAATACTGTACAATGTTTAATACATCTAGACTTCTTAAAAATTATCTTAAAAATGTTGCATGCATTGCTTCAGATGAAGGACAATACATCCGTATATAAAACATAATGTCGTGAAATAGCTCAAAAATTCTACAGCTGTTGACCACAAGCAGATTTTACGTCTGTCTTGATTTAAGCGTCAAAGGTTATTGATTAAGAAAGCACAATTATTCACAACAAACCAGAGTCTCAATATATGATGTTGCTTTTCCGACGATAAAAATAAATTTGGCTATACAGATTTTTTTCTCAAAATACGACACATCTTACAGATAACGCTTGATTTTCATTTCCATCTGAGGCAGTGGTTGGGAATATACCAAAATGTAGTCCTGTACATTGATGTCATTATGTCAATGATGCTGCTTTTGTGCCTATACTTTTTTTTTAATTGTACATTTATGAATTTTTTTAAAAAAAATGCGATAGGGTTATTTAATATTTTTAATAGCGGTAGAAAAGTGCAGGGGAATCTGAACAACATTTGAAATAGCTATCTTTCAAGGACATTATATGAATAAATGTAAGATATAACTTTCAGAGATATCTCTTTCATTTAATATATATGATAAGAGAATTGCATGACTTATCTTTTTTTTTTTCATATCAGAAATAACATGCAAATAAACATCATGTTTGCAAGATAACTTAATGTGTTTTAACTTGGGATGAGGTAAAAAAAAAATTTTGTTCTAGTCTTATCACACGCATTTAAAAAAGGTGACTGGTTTGAGAAGTCTAATCACTCTCAATAACATATTTACGAAACAATTTGGATGATTCTTATCTGATAAAAAAGCAACCTTACTGAATATATAAATTCTCATCTTCAGAAATAGACGCTCATTTATTCATTTCTCAAACAAATGCGTTTGTAGAGAATGAGGGTTATATTAGCAATTCAGTTATTTTTCTCTATTTACAAAACATTTGGACAAGGAACATTTCCCGAAAATGATGCGCTGGAAAAATCGGCATTGTTTCCAAGTACAACATCCAGCAAACAGTTCAGTGTTTTAAGGGAGATCTTAAATCAAGAGAGTTTAGTACGATTCTCAATGGTACAGAAAATCCAGACTTTGGTGATGGATGCCATTGAGAGTAGAAACCTTAGCAAGACTCTTGAAGGAAGGCTTAGTGATGTTAGTAAGGAATTGGAAGCTTTGAAAATAAACGACGAAAGGCTGAAGGAAGAAATTGTAAAGCTTAAGAAAGAAATGAATGCTGAATATATGAGTGGTAATAAAATCATCGATGATTCGAACTTTCAAAGCTATAATGATTCAGAAATACTATTTTTGAAGGGAAAAACTTCAGCTCTTCAGAAGAAAATTAAAGTGCTATCTTTGGAGAATGCAGATATTAAAGAACAGCTGGTGGTTTTGAAAAACAAAGAACTAGAGAGTCTAAGGAATGAAACGTTTACTCTTTATCAGAAATACGATGAAAGAGTAGTGTATGAAAGAAAGACCTCTTATTTAAGCAATCGTCTATTTTTGATTGAAAACGATATACAGAATCTTTCGGTATCATTCAATGAAGCAATAGAAAATATTCGTCAAAATACTGCAGATGTCCAAGAGTTGAAGGAATCTAAGAATTTAACAGGTGAATGGATAATTACAGTTTCTTTTCAAAGGCAATCCATTAACATGGGTATATATGAAAATTATTGATCGGAGTGTTATATCGTTAAAGGTGACATTTATTTTTGTATCATTAAAAATTGCGATATTTATTGTTTATAGTGTATGGCATAATTCTCTAATTCAAAATACACATAGCTATTTATCCATGAATGATAGCATCATAATTATCTCTGATCGTACGTATGCCCAATAACAAATTTCTTGACTGTCAATTAAACTCTTGTGCTAAGGCCTTCCATGCGTTTTGCTTTATTTTATAAAATAGGTTTTGTCGAGTTATTGATTCTATTTTGTTGAAATTTGACCAGAACAGTTATAAATTATATCATTAATTTCCGTTCTTGCATAGAATTGCAGGAATTATTATCTATTATTTATTTCCTTGGCTAATTAAACTCAATCATCTCAAGCATGACCAGTTTAAAGAAAAAAGTTCATTGTAAAATAGAAAGTAAATTAAATGATAACAATATTGATCTCAGCATTAATTCATTTTTTTTGGAAGGAGCAAATAGCCGAAGCTGCAAACAACGTAGGCTTTTAAATGTCACTTAATTGCCATCGCTACTCAGAAGTCGATTACATGTAGCATGCAAGTTTAAGTCCTATATGACCCAGCAATCAAAAAGTTTTGAATTTCAACCATTCAGATTAAGTTCAAGAAAGTAGAAAGCAAATTAGATCAAAATATTCAAGGCACCAACGCTCATCTCAAGATACACTAGAAAAAATTGCTAACGCATCACTGAATATTCTCACATGTAAACGAAATGGCGCGAGTAAATCTAATATGTCATATCCAATTTAGTCAAATTTGCCATTTATTGGTGACAAAACGAGACACTAAATTGGCCGTCTTGCCCAAACCCAAATTTTCTGAAACTGATTGCACACTATTTTAGCACTGATATGATGTTGGATATGTCCGATCAGTGAGGTTGCAACAGCAGTGGTATCACTTTTCTCAAATGATTAAGAGTACAATGTAAAACATAGACATCACCGATTGTTTGGGCATCTGTATCGGCTCCACCACATTTCCAGATGCAACAGATTTGTGGTGCATGTACAATCTTGCACTAGTCGTCTGGTGTAATTTGAATACCGTGGTCACGTTTAGAAGACATCTTTTAGCTTGTTAATCTTGTCGCATTTGTTTCTGGAAAAAACAAAAATCATCGACTTGTTTCTAATATTTTTTTTAAAAAACATTAAAAAGAACACCCTGCAGAAATCCTACTAACTTCACAACCACCTGCCTACATGGTTAAACACCTCATGCAATATCAGCTTTTTCTTGATTTTTTTTCTTCTTTTTTTTTCTCTTTTGTTTGTTTGTTTAATGAATGCAAACACAGGGAAGACTGTTCACGAGAGAAAAAAAGAGACTTATTTTTAAAAAGTATGAGCAGGAATTTCAGGCATTTTCATAATATAGTTACGCTTCATGGGACACTTTATTCATGAATCTGTTTTGGCATTTTAATGAGTTACTTTTAGCCATGTTACACATTCTTGAATTAAACTCTTCATAAACTAGTTATTTTGTCTAGTGTATATGCATTCCTTGAAAAGTACAAATGATTAATTTTTAATAACAAGGTTATTTAAATTTGAAATAAAGTAAGGTTCTTTGATACTCTGATAAGAGAGATAACTCTCACTGGTGAAAATGTATATAATTCCTATCTAAAATTGTCAAATTAAAAGGTCAAATCTATCAAATTTTACCCCGCAAGGTATACTCAAATTGTATGCCTTTTAGTTATGAATTAAGTTTCATTTGAAATATCATGATCGTTAGGGCAAACTTTAATACCTATGAGCATAAGGACAGTAAATCTGCACGAAATGCGAACAGAAACATAGTTTTACTCCTAGGACAGTACACGACAACCCTACAAACAAAGATAACCTGTTAATTTGACACGACATATCAATCTCCAAAAAGAAAATTATTTTTGAAAATGCTAAAAATGCTTTTGAATCTTAATTTCTAATATAGAATATATATAAAATTTGAATATTAATGTAAGGTTATCTTTAAAAAAAAATGTTTGGTTGCCCTATTGAGCTCCCGACCGACGGACAAAAAACGGCCGCACTCAAAACTTTTTTTTTGACTTTCAGGAAACTATTACCTTTTTATTCATTAATAAATACTTTAACTTCGAATTCACGTTTGCAAGTGTTTTTGAATAAAAGAAATTTTTGTGCATTCCTACCTACCCAATTTTTTTATCCTCAGTCCGGAAAGGGCAAGCAAACATATTTTTTTTAAAGATGGCCTAGAATATGTTATATATATATATATATATATATATATATATATATATATATATATATATATATATATATATATATATATATATATATATATATATATATATATATATATATACTTGTAAGAATGTTTTTTTCAACTTTGAAAACATTGCAGACAAATGTTATTATACCTTATCAGATAAGTTTCCTTTGCAGACTGTGAAAAAGGCTGGGTTTCCTACAGAGATTCCTGTTATTTCTTTTCTTCAATAAAAATGAACTTTCATGATGCTGCTGTAAGTATCTCAATATTATTAACCCCATTTTCGTTTTTATATCTTATCCACTTCATTTAAATTGGAACATATTCTTTTAATTCACGAACATGAAACTTAGTCTTCCTCCAAGACTCTAGGTGGGAGAAGAATTTTAGTTCTTAGATTTTGATTGATCAATCTATGTCTTTCCTTAGACGTGGGACAAAATAACCATTATCATACCACATCAGACAATATTTCAGACTTAATTTAACAATCAAGGAGGAAACTTATTGATTTAAATTTTGATTCACCCCGAGATACTGCTATTACTTTGTTTTCTAGACAACAATATGATTTTACTTTGGGCTTGAAAAAAAAATATCTTTAATTCTTCTGAGCAAGGGATTTTCATCACATAACACATATGCATGTACAGTTTATAAAGTATTCTTTAGTTAGTAAGAATTAAAGAATTTAAGAACTACCTGCGGATGTTTGCATATTAATATGACTAAGCATGGAGCTGTTTTTTTAAATATTTACATATACATGTATATTTCCACCCTACCCCCAGGAGGACTATGATTTGAACAATTTAGACTGCACTACTGAGAATGTTTGCATATTATATTATAATATATTATATTAATTATAAACCTGCTGTTGTTCTGAGGAAGATTTTTGAAGACTTTGTATAATAAATCTCCATGTTAAACTTTCATGTCCTACTGTAACCCTAGTCTACCCTCTAAGTCCTGATTTGAAAAAACAAATGAAATGCACTACGTACTGGCTTGCATAACGCAATAAATAAGGTAATTTCCCTACTGTTCTCCGGGAGAAAATATTTAGAAACCATTTCCGTTATAATCTAATGTAAAAAAGCATCTCCTATTGCATCCTATACCCGGCGGCAAACATGAATATACACTATCTGAAGATACATGCCTATTGAAAAGTTTAGATTCTTTTAGATTCTATAATTTCCCACGTTAAACTTTTATTCTTTTTGTGACCTCATCCTACCTCCTCCGAGGCGATGATTTAAAAAGATTTGAATCTTCACTTGAATTTGCTCTATTTCAGAAATCGTTAACAAAAGTTAGATTTTTATGAAATTTTTAAAAGAACACTGATAAATGATCCCAATCTATAGTTGTCTGTCCTTGATTATCGACAATTTGGAAGTGGTCGAGGCCCTTTTCTGAGCAAATCAGAATAACCATCATCAATGAATGCTTCGTGTAAAGTTTGGTTGAAATAGACACAGTGGTATTGTAGAAGTCGAAAATGTTTCAATTGTTAGCCGAAAGACGGACGAACAAACAGATGACAGACAGCAGAGGATCAGAAAAGTTCACTTAAACCTCTTATTCAATACCTATCTTCTAAGAAAATAGAATTGTAAAGTAAAGTACACCATACATTATCTCCTTAGTCATACAGTTTCAAATTTATTTCTGATACAAATACATTAATACTTTCAATTTGGTAGACATATTGTACCAATGCTTTATCTGGTGCATCACTTCTGGAAGATCAAAGTCCAGAGGAAGAAATATGGATCTTTATACAGTTTCGCTCACGAGGTATGTAACAATTGTCAAATATGAAGTCTAAGTGTATGTCTCACAGTAAACGTTATTTGACTTTTAAAGCACACCAAAGGACCACTTGTGTTTTCAAATTTCTTTTTATTTTAATTTAACTTATCAGTTTCTCTAAATGATATTAATATACACAAGATATTTTTGTATAACCAAAGCTAGCCATCTTGCCTGTTGCATGTATGAAAAGTATTTTCCCCGCAGAAAAACAACCACGAAAAAATAAGCTGAAAAACATAGGAAAAGTCAATTGAAATTAAGAAAAAAATAAGGGTCAATGATGTTTTCCTTGATGCTATTTTTTTTTTATTTTTATTTTTATTTTATTTTTTTTTTTTTTTATTTTTTTTTTTTTTTGGTTTTTTTTTTTGGTTTTTTTTTTTTTTTGTTTTGAACATATTTTATTGTCAATATGTCAAAGGGATTGGACACAACCTCTAAAAATTAGATAGTCCTCTCCCAATTACATTTTTTTCTTTGATAGCCATCTGAAGAATTATTTGCACGGTTTGATATTTCCATAGGTCTACAAACTACTTGGCTTGGTATCACTGATATTTTTGAGGAAAAGAAGTTCGTGCGTATGTCCGATGCAAAAGAATTAACACATTTCAACTGGTCTAAAGGGCAGCCTGATAATTATGAAAATAATGAACATTGTGTGGAAATACTTCCTGACGGAAAATGGAATGACCTCAACTGTAGCAGAAGAATTGGGTTCATTTGTAAGCTACACCGCAATTAAAATAAATCAGAGCCAAACAAAATAGTCCAAATGTCTCTAAAAATACGACTCGTCCAATGTACATCTTTCACAAAATATCCAATTTATAAATTAGATGTATTTATATGCCTCGAAATAAAGGAAATATATTTACTCGCACACCTTATGATATGTCGATTTTTTATATTAGGGATGTTTGTCCACTCGATTGTTCTTTAAATGGCCAGGGATTCCAGTAATGTGAGGATATTTAATTATAAGAATACTTGAAACTACTACCATATACATATTCATGTACCTGTGTATGATTTTTAAAAGTCAAAACCCATGATTTATGTAAAATTAGCCAAATGGAGAGAGCGTATAGAAAATGTCTTTGTCGTCCTCGCATCATCGTAGTAGATCAATATTCCTCCCCCCCCCCCCCGAAAAAAAAAAACAAAAAAAAACTGAACAGTACGCATATGATTTAATGCTATGTATAGGCGTATCTATTTAAATGGGCTAAATAAAGTTTATCGATTATGCAGAGAAAGTTTAAACTCACTTTTAATATATGCTTAACGCCTACGACAGACGTAGCCATAACATAATGACATTATTGTTCTCTTAAAAAAAAGATATGCCCTTGCGCCAAAGCTGTTGTGTTGCATTATTTCATTTATTATTTATCATTCAATTATTTCGTTACCCCCCGTTCACACAGAGCTGCGACTTTACGACGATCATCCCGATCAAGCCAGGATCTGAAAAAGTTTTGGATCGGGGCGGATCGGAGCCGATCGGCGTCTAAATCGAGCAATTTGGCAAATTATGGTCTTCATTACTACCGTACTACGATGCCCCTACGTCAATCGCGCTGCTAACACGCTTCTACTACGATGTTACGTAAACCGTTGCCGACCAGCGGCCGCGTTTACTGCGTTTACGCTACGCTGCCGCTACGACATTCAAGATCATACTACGACGCTACGCAGACCTAGGTGACTGTACGACGATATTGCTACGGTGGTGCCGATCATATTACGATTCTATTACGTTTCTAGTACGATTTTGGCGATGATGTATATATATCTTTGTTTTGAAACATATTTTTCTCTTCTGTCCAAACTTTACCACGGGGTTTACGGGGCATTTTCAATTGTAACTGTAACAAGATGTGAAAGTTCGAAGTCTCAACTGCAAATGATAGTCAAGTATAGTGTCACCCTTTACGTGTAGTTGACAGATGATGCTTGGTCAAATATCAGCGCTATAAAAACAAACTGCCGCCTGATAGGTCGTGGTATGATCGGCGTAAGGTCATTATAGGTCTTCGTAGGATCGTCAGGAACGTAGAGAGATCGTAGTGGGAACGTAGTAAGAACGTAGTGGGAGCGTTGTAGGAGCGTATACTTGATAAGTTCCCGACTGTACTACGCTTTTACTGCGTTTTTACCACGATCACGAAGATCTCTCCATGATGCTTCAGCGCTGCTTGTACGATTACGGCGCTTCTACTACGCTCTTTTTACGACTTTACCCCGATTCTTGTTTGCCACGATCCCGCTACGCTTGTTTTGAGCATGTTCAAAATAAGCGTGGCGAGAGCGTAGAGCTCTCCGATCATGAAGACCCTACCGCGATCATACTGCGCTTATAAAGACTCCACTTCGTTTCTCCTGCGATTTGTCACGATCGGCCACGTTTTCGGCCACGCTTTGATCGTAGTAGAAGCGGCGTCTATGTGTGAACGGGGGCTTAGGTAAAAAAGGACTCATTTCCGTAGAATGCCCATTTCAGGCCTTAACTCACTTAAGGGATAAAATTATTTTTCTTACAGTGTACTTCTTTGCTGACAGATTTTTAACAAAAGCATGATACCACATTCCCTATGTCAAGCATAAAATAGGTTATATTTGATCGTTTGTTTCAAATGTTCAGAAATTACAGATAATTATCTATTACATGCAACAATGTTTGTATTTCAGACATAACACTACCATATTAAAGAGAAACTCATTAGGCATAAATTCAAATGTTTAGTTCTTATGTCATCAACGACAAGATAATGCAAGGAATTTATGCCTCATGCTTAAGGAAAAAATACGAGGGTGGAGGTCCTAAGAATGAAATGCATTGACACTGAATTTTCACCTTTTGGTCTTAAGATCTACAGGGGTCTTTCTTCATTTACTGAAACTCATTCCATTAAGGTATGTCATTCGTCAGCTTTTGAGAAAAGTTTAATCAGAACGTCTACGTTCAAAGTTATTTATTACAATTCGATTTTGATAACATACTTGAATTAAACAAAGCAAATTATAAAATATTGAATTTAATAACTGCTCACAAAATTGAAGAGAAACAAGATTTATGGGGGACTATTTCTAGGGGGGGGGATATTTAGAAGAAAATTCTTCACAATTACACAATTTGTTTGATTTAACACCTTGGAACTTTAGCCCTACATATTTTTACCCGGAGAATTTTTTTATTATATGCAAGGAATATTAAATATAGGCTTCAATTAATATTTTTAAAACAAATTTTTAGATTCACTCAACAAACTTTGTCAAAAAATGAAGAAATATGTTTGAAGTAGAGATAAAATTTACATTATTTTTCGTCTGAAAATCGTATATTTTGAACAATATCTCAAAAGTTACATTACTGACCGCAACTTTTTCTTTCACTATTTTAAATCGCACGATACATTTAACCGTTTCACAAGTAAGTCATAAAAAGCTTGATACAAGAAAATTTTTTATTGCCTATCTGGATTTTTAATACCCCTGATATGATATTTTTTCAGTGCAGAAAGATCAAAAATACGTTACGCGCATTAATTTGCAATTTTTTTCAATAGTAAATATTATAAAATCCTTGATATAACTCATTTTGCCAGTGGCATACCTTAAGTTTCATTGTGTAAGCTTTAAGAAAACCCAAGTTATTATCTGTAAAGTACTTTTCGCAGCACATTGATTTCTGACCTTGACAATTTTACCTTTTGACCTCAAAATCAATGAAGTTTTTTTTTTTACTGCATTAGGAATTCGATATAGGAAAGGTCAAAGGAAACTAAAATTATCATATAGAAATCCTGATCTTGGCCATTGACCTTCTGACCTCAAACTCAAGACGGTCTTCTTAAGTTCATAGGAATTTATATTCCGTTTACATTAATTAAAGTTGATTCTTTTTGTCCCTATCTCTTTAATTGTTTTACCATAAAACTGCTGTGAAATTAAGAAGTGTTGGTGAATTTCCTCTCTGAGAAACAGTAGAGACATCTTTAATAATAAAATAGTTTTTGTATTTACTTCAATTCAGGTACGAGAATAATTGCAAAATAATTTGTTCAACTAGCAAGTTTGAGTAAAATGCAGACAGATTGGTGATCAATTCCCATAATCCTTGGTATTATCACCATAACAAGTCGCCAACAAGCTTCTTTCTCTCAGTTTCAAACTTGCAAATTTTAGAAGATTTCACAAAACAAGAATAAATACGGTTGCTAAATTGCTACAAATTGTAAATTGACATACATTTGTAAGTGCTATCAGTATATGGAAGAATGAAATTTGTGCTACCCTGTGTTGTACTAGTTAAAAGATATTATTATATTGTATTTTTTGAATAAGATTTCCTATTATATCATAAACGTAATAAGTTTGACTATAAACCCCGAAGAATGCTGAATCACATCGGAAACAGTTATGTCAAATGCCTGAAACAGTTATATCACCCGACGAAAACAGTTATAACACCCTCTCAATAACTTTCATTTGTTTTTGTGTCACGCATTTGTAGCTCAGGTTCATGATTTAATGACTTCGGTTGCTAATCAAACGTTAACAGCGAAGCGTAATTCTTAACGTTATGAAAGCAATTTTGGATAATTTGCCTAAACTTAAATAATTTTAGACGATTTTCTAATTTTAAAAATGTTATATAACATATACCATATGGCCTCTCGGTTGACTATACCAGAATGTTTGCCCATGGGTGACAGAAAAGACCTGGAGTGTTGTACTTAAGGACCAAGGAATCGTCATATTCGTCCTCTGAAATCATTCTGTGTACTGCAGTGCTAGTTAGACTACTTATAGATCCATATTAGGTTATATATTTAGTATACTGATAGAAAAGCATTGTTGAAAGTAGATAGACTTTCCTGCATGGTCAAAGGAATGATCCATCTACAACTTAACTGCTATGTCCGTGTGGGGATGGGGTGGGGGGTGGGGGTAACATCATCCATCGCTGAAGCCAGTACATTGATAAATTTTGACATTTCACTCAAGTGTAATAAGTTTTTTTTTTCTTGTTTTTAACAAAATGTTTTCCTTATACGCATTTATTTGATAACACAGAACTTTCACTATTAGAAGTTTCGATAAATTTACATCTTGAAGCGAGGTGGAGGGATTATGTCGAAACCGGAAGTGCTTTTGATAAAGCACATACTCGTGGATAAAGCATAGGTTTATCTTATGGGTAGTAGCCACCACCGTATGAGATAAACGTATAATACAGTTTATTTATATTCCCTATATAGTCTACGCGTAGGCAAACGATTTTTAACAACAAATGTTCAATAATAAATTTGAAGCCGTTTTCACCGGAGGGTCAGTGCGCGTGCAGCAGTAATTGTGACGTCACCAACGACATCTCAAATAACGTTGCAAACAATCACATACACAGCCGGAGCAATCCGTGTATCTTATCAGGAAAAACGTTTGTCAAAGCTATCGTCGGATTTTTATCCGAACGTTTCGAGGGAAAATCATGTCTTACACACTACGAAAGAAAACATGGAAGAAGTAACTTGTAATCTGCACAGCACTTTTAAAGCGTACTATGAAGAAATCAACAGAATATAGACGTGCAAAATAGAAACCTATTTAAACTGAATTTATATTTATAAAACTATCATATAATCACTTGACTTTGAATATTAAATGTAATTTAGATAACGTAGTATACCCCACCCTATTGAATTTAGTTTCGGCACCGTATTTGGCAGTCATGTGATAAATGCATATAATGTGTACTGCATGGAAGTCAGAAACTAATTTCAATATCGCTAAGGCATACCCTAGTTGAAATTAAAAATTTTGTGAGAAATTTTTTCTACATACCTTGTAGTTTCTGGAAATTGCTGCTGCTTTAAAAAGAACTTTCAATTTCAAGTTATTGGACTCAAGTTGAAATATGTCTGACCTTTACCATGTATTTTATGGATTTAATAAGTATTACTCCTGATTCCAGGAAAGCGGTCAGCACTTTTCAAGTTATGGAATATTTCCCTAATTCCTTTAAAAAAAATTGTCAAGATCTATTAAGTGTACGCCCTTGCGAAAAGGCGATTTAATGAGGCACCTCGATGTAAAACATGCCAACCCTGTAAACAAAAACATAGAAAAATTAATTCAATACATTCTCTCGACAACTATTAAATAATGTTACTAAACAAAGGTTTGAAATTGGAATTAATGAGATCTATCTAACATCTGACTGTGGAAAAAAAAATTCATCCGTCTCTCACTGCACCAAAATGCGTCAAATTTTTTCCATGATGACGTCATATCGACAAGTGCTTTGCGATCATTGACCTGTTAATAGCTTGCTGTCTGGGATTTAACTAGCGACAAAAATGAATGCAGTGGTAAGTTTTCGTGTACGCAATTACTGTTATGCAGTTCAAAAACGCAAATTATTTCATTTTCTGGTATTGGGAGGAATTGCTATTTTTGTGTAATGTCACAGTAAACATTTCCAGTATAAAGTAGGCCCCAACCACTTTATGCAGCCTAAATAGTGCTGCGTGGACATATTTCGTTGATTCGTTGATGAAAATAGTGTCGTCCTGCAGTTTTCAATGTCTATTTATTCAAATCCGAACTATATAATAAAACAGTTATGGAATCTTTTGATGGTGAATATGGTGATATTCACCAGAAAAATATCAATCTTGACGTCGGCTTTGTCTCCGTCAATATCGATTTTTTTTTCTAGTAAATGTAAATAATATACGGGACCAATTTGATATCAATTCATATTCACCACCAAAGAAGTCTATATTAATGACTATACAATCTAGCTGAATTGAATTATACAGGCTTTTATAGTCTTTTGAGACTTGTCATTTTTTTTTTATTATTATTTATTTTTGTTTGCTTGTCAAAAATAGCCTTGATTAGTCACTTATTCTATAGCAACAATATAAATTTTATTAAACGGCAGGATTCAGACAAGTTATACTGTATACATGGAAATTTTCGCCCCTGTTTTATTTTCGCCCATTTCGCCTACTTACAGGTAGGCGAATTTAAATCGGAGCAAATTCAATGAACACACTAGCATTTCTTAAACAGAACTGTAACTGGGGCAAAATTGTTTGCGAGTGTAAAAGGGGAAATAGCCCTGTATATAGTACATATATACATATATCACTTTTTCAAGACTTTTAATAAATGTGGGTAGATGTCGAAAATGTACTTTTTGAATGCTGTTTCTCGTTTGAATATAACGGTATACAAATTCACGACACACAATACCACTAGCGCAAGGGACAACTAGGCTGTAGAAAAAAAAGCATTGTATTAGCCTGCATGCTCTTAAAGAGGTGTCCTTTTTGTTTTCTTCCCATATGGATAAGAACTACTGCTTACAGATTCCTTGCAGACTGCTTCGAGTTTTGTGAAGAAAAAAATCCATACTTTGAAGAGAATCATTAAAAAATTTGTTAAATTTACATAAAGCTCTGTTATTTCAGTCATTTTAAATTAATATTGGGTTAATGCATGACAATTAAATCACTGCGACAACTCTGTGAAAGACAAGAGATGAATGTTAAGTCCATAATCTTAACACAGCCTTTTTTATATCTTTTTTGCGATGTTAAAGTACCGGAGTATTTTCCACAACAGAACACTAGTTTTTTTGTTTGTTTATCGTCTCTTTAAATATGCTCACTCATATTGAGACGCCACCACTTGCCGGTGGACTACTACAAATTAAGACCAGTGCTCGGCACTATCGACCATTGAGCGGTGAGGGATCTTATTCGTAACAACATGCACCTATACTCCAGCATGTTAGAGGTTCACGGCGAAATACTTTTGGCTTGGCGCCGCGTTACCTCTAGCATCCATTGTTAAACTTCTTGCCTCTGAAATCCCAAGTGGAAATAAATTGTTTTATTAAAAATTTAGGCTTTAAACATTAACGAATGACACGAAACAATAAAATATTCACTATTTGCGATAAAACTTACACATTAATCAATGTTAATCTCTCTTATTAGCGATAAATCCATTATTTTTAAAATCGAAGCAGAAATGAAATCAAGTCGTCTGTTTGTAATTCGGGAATGGAATGCAGAATATCTAACGAAACGAAACTAGTTTTCCACTAAGAAATCATTGAAATTTTCGTTTTCTGACTAGCAATCCGCAAAATTAGCATGAAGTCAAATCGAAAATAATTCTGGTGACAAATTGAAATCATGACGATTTTGATTAATAAACATTGATGCATACTGAATAAAGTGGATTTTAGGATTTCTTGTGACTTTTATAGCCCATGCAACACGTAGGTACCCAAGAATTACTTGTTTGCAGTTTATTTCACGCATTATATTTCCGCCCAAAATCTCAGGCGGAACGAGCTCGTTAGAAAATGGCTTTTGGATGTAAGAGTCCGAGGTATATAAGGAGCGTAGGGACGTTAACCGAGACTCTTACTTGTTGGAGTACATGCACCTACTTCTACATTGAACCTCGCTTAATACAGTCTAATCCGATGGACCGATCTCCACGTCGCACAGCGGATTCGAACCCACGACGTAAGGATCAACTCCATACGCTGCGACTCTACAGCAAACGCTGTACTCACTGCTCCACGCGGGCAACAAAATCCCAATAAAATTCGGTTAAAATAGAGTAAATAAACTTGCTATTAAGTGTTCTTGTCTGTGTTGTTAACAAAAATTAAATAAATCACAATATTTGTTCTCAACGCATGTGTTACACCACTAGAAAAGACTAGACTTTTTATCACCAACACTTAACAGGAGGCAGATGGAAGTAAGAGCTGCTATTAATGACACTTTGCAAAGAGTTGTGAATGCAAATTAGAATATAAACAATGTTTTCAGCATTTATCCTACGGCAAATCAAATTAGATAATACTGTATGGTGTACATATACACTGTAATTATTACACAGCTCGTTTCAGCCACTATGCAGACGAAATGGTTAACTATCTTCATTATCTCTGGACTGATAACCATTGTTAACACAAAGCGAGGTAAGGTCTTATTTAATATAGAAATTTATTTATTGCTATTACATGTGTATTAACATCTTTTTCAAACAAATAAATTGTAAATATTTCACACTTATTGTACAAGATTAGAAAGAAAAAAATATAGCGCCTTAATGAATCATGAATCTAAACGCCATTTTTTGCCAAATGTTATTAGTCCCCTACCGGTGAAACCGGAGGGAACTATAGGTGTCCTCTGATTCTGTCCGTCCGTCTGTCTGTCTGTCTGTCTAGCTGTCCCTCTGTCTGTGTGTCAGTCTGTCCCACTTGGTTTTCCGCACTTTTTTTTCTAAACGCTTGCAGATATTGACCTGATTTTATGTATGTTAGTATATCTTGATAAGGTTCAGATCAAGTTTGCATTTCGTTCCGCTTCAATAATTTTTGACGGAATTACGACCTGTTCAATTTTTCAGGGTTTTCTGCATTTTTTTCTGAACGCTTACAGATATTGAGCTGATTTTTAGTATGTGACTTTACCTTGATGAGATATAGATCAAGTTTGCATTTCGCTCCGCTTCATTGTTATTTGGCGTAATTATGGCATTTTCAATTTTAAATGGGAACCAGATTACACTTGCGGGTAGGGGACTTGTATTGCTCATGCAATACACTCAGAATTGTTTTTGTGCTTTTAACGGATTGCATTCCAAAAAAAGGTTAATTTAACTTTCTTCACTTCAAAATGATCTCTCTTAAGGCTTTTGTGTTTTTTTTTCTTTTGTAATGCATTTCTTTTTTTCTTCTGCTCTTTCTTTTCCTTTACATGTAGCTTTATTTTTCTTTTTATGTCGCTCAATGTTTGAAAATACACTGGTCAAGTTGTTCAAGGCTTTATTATATTATTAATATATTATTCTAGTTATTTAGCTGTTTGTTTTGATATTAGATATACTTTTACTCCATTTTTGTAGGAATGCCAATTATCATATAATACTTTGTAACAGGTTATTTGTAAATATTTTCGACCAAGTAGCCGGTTAATGGATGGAACAGAAATTATTTTTAATTTTATTAAACAATTTACATTATAAAAATTCCTTAAAACGCAATTTGATTGAAGAAGAAAAAACTTCACTACGATAATCCAAATCCATTACCCTACATTAACATTAATTTCTCCTCTCCACCGTCACGGTAGCTCAATCAGCAGAATGCTCGCTCCGTAATCTGAAGGTCGTGTGTTCGAATAATGGCCTAAGTCGACTAAGTCGATAAAAAACCTTAAAAACCAAGGCCACATGCCACGGTAGGCGTTGGCACACTTAAGAAACTTAACTGCGCAATGCTCCGGAGTACCGAGGACTATTATCTTAAAAGAGAGAAATATGTATCATTTCAAAAAGACATTTTTGCAAAAAAAAATAAATACAAGTAAATAAATAACCGTTCATATTTTTTTTTTTTGGTAACCGCTTACGATCTTTCCGACCGTTTAGTTGGTTAAGATTACATTGCTGCCATGCCCCGTTTTTTGCAATTGTTATGAAGTAACTTTCATTATATTTTTCTTATATCTTTTAGTCCCCTACGAAGGGGCTACAGATTTCCCCTCTTCTGTTTGTCTCTCTTGTTTGTCCGTCTGTCTATCCGTCTGACCCTCCGTCTGTCTGTAAGTCTGTTTCACTTGGTGTTCCGCATTATTTCTAAACTTTTCCTGATATTAGGATGATTTTTGGTATGCGCATGAACCGTAATGTATTACAGATCAAGTTTAATTGCATTTTGTTCCGCTTCGATGATTTTCAAATGATTAACAGCCGTTTTAATTTTTACTGGGTCCAGATTACATTTGCCGGTAGGGAACTAGTATTGCTGATGCAATGCTCTCAGAATACTTGTTACAAATAGATATGCTTCTTTTCAATAAAACGTAAGTGTTAACATCTTTAATTTCTAGATTACGTCTAGAAATATCTTTGGTCCCTAATCTAAAATGTTGTAATTAGCTATTAATTTAAAGCTTTTTGTCCGAAAGATTAGTCCTCTTCTTTGAGGACGTCCCGATAATTGAAAGTTGTAGGTATTAGGTACAGTCTAATGATATCCATTTCAAGGTTTAAGTAACATGCCAGATATTTCACCTTTTTGTTGCATTAGAGGTCTAAGGGTACCCCTTGTCTTACTCTTTTAAAATGTTTACTTACCTAGGTTTTTCATGTATACATGGAAGATGATAACTTCTTCATATTCAATATAAGTTCAAACATGGTCCATCCAACCACTATGCATAGTTGTAATATTTTAAAAATCCTCTTGATATACAGTAAACAATATAAACTAGAAAAAAATCAAATCTGTGTTTTATACAAAATCAATACAACAATTAAACCACACTATTGTGATATCGAGATAGTGTTAGAAAAAGAATGTAAAAAAAATATTGAATACAATATATTAATTCAGAGATATGTTATTCAAACTTTTTATATAATTTTCGGTTTCGGCTTTAATATGCATCCTATTGTTCTATTAACTTACACTAAGATATTATCTTATTACATGTATAAAGCTGTTCCTTTTTTTCAAAAAAAAAAAAAATTGCTCGAATACATATTATGAAAATTAGTTATTTGAATCTCCTATTTTGTTGTACATTCTCTGAAAATTTTATGAAATTCTCATTGTTTCTTTATTTGTTTTTTTTTCTGTTTTTTTTTTTTTTTTTTTTTTTTTTTTGTTTTGTTTTTTTTTTTTTTTGTTTGATTTGTTTTGTTTTGTTTTGTTATTTTTTTGTTTTTGTTTTTTGTTTTCTTTTTGTTTTTTTGTTTTTGTTTTTGTTTTTTTTATTTATTTTGTTTTTGTTTTTGTTTTTGCTTTTTTTTTTTTTTTTTTTTTTTTGTTGAGCGACTTTTAATTTATAGCGTAACTTTTTTTTGTTCAATTTATAGCGCAACTTTTTTTGTTCAATTTATAGCGCAACTTTTTTTGTTTAGCAACTTTTCAATTTATAGCGCAACTTGCTCGACCTGGTAAGCAAATTAGATAAAATCTGAAGCTATCAGCAGGCGCGGATTTAGGAATTTTTTTCGGGGGGGGGGGGGGGGTTCCATCCCAGTAAAAAAAAAACCAATCAGAATTTTCTTCATAAGTAAAAAAAAAAGAAAGAAAAAAAAAAGAAAAAAAAATTCCAAACGTAAAAAATACCTATTTTATGGTGATAGTGGTGGGGTTCATTTTCTAGGGGGTCCAATGTAATTTTTTATTTGCTTCAGTATATATTTAAATGACTGCAAATCCCCCCCCCCTTCGCCCCCCAGATCTGCGCATGAACAGTATTGTAAGCCGTTACTTATAGAAGGTTTGTCTTCGTTTTTTTGCTTTAGGCTTCATAGTATATTGTACCTGAGTAGTTCTTAAATTGTGATATAGATATACATGTATTTTAAAAAATAAAGTTTAAATCTTTGATGTAACAGCTGTTATTGCAGTTGTTTATCTAATGACAGTTTATCCGTGAAACAATTTTTTTTTTTTTTTGAATACGTCAAGGGAAAAAATACTCATGCAGTTAACACTTGTTCAGTGGTTCCATATCTTTTTGTGACACTGTTGTGGTCTCAATGTGATGTTAAATAAAGTTAACGCCTTCTAACGCTTTCGATTTTCCAACATTTAAATCGTAATTTTTTTTCGATTTGTGATAACTTCAGTTTGTTGTATTGAAGAGTTAAGAAAATAATCGCAGATTTTTTACTCATTGTGACGTCTTAATCAAATATGCACAAGAAAGCCGTCCAAATCATAAAAATTGCATACCTAGTTTTAACGACGTCAGCAAATCCGCGACCTACGTTAAACTGGTAATGCAGGATATGTTTGATTGATTGTTTTAGAAGATTTTTTCAAATAATGTACAAAAAATCATTATTTTTTTTAAAGACATACTCTTAAAATTGCATCGGTGTGTGCAACTAAATTGAGTAACTTACGTTAGCAAGTTATGAAAATTTGTTTGCACATCATTACAGTTATTGGACTAGATCTTTCAAAAAATTATATTTCAATGCTTATATTTACATTTTTTTTCTAAATCACGTCCTTACCTGCAAATGTGATTTATATTACAAAATCTTTGTTTTATCCTTTGGGTTAGTTACAATTATTGGAAGAACCATTCAAACAGCTTTTTCAATGTGAGCGTGGATTTTGATGTTCACTTATGACGTTGCACTTGCACTGTGTTCAACGTTTGTTACGTCAACATGAAATCCTTAACCTTTTGTCCTCCCCATCCGTGTTAAGGTGTACTGAATGCTGAAGTTTTCCACACATTTTAAAAGCAAATTACCCGAGGAATGTCAATATTACATAGTAACTACAGACTGAATATTCGTTGTACGTCTTTTAAACTGTGTTTGGTACATGAACCATCATTTTTCGAAAAAATGTTTTACAATTTCAAGTCTCCAACGTACTAAAAATATGTTTATTACGGAAGCGTATTAGTGCCATTTTGACACTTTTTATTTTTTAATTTCCACACTTTAATCTGTAAAATTTACACTTTAATGTGTAAATGTTAACTTCAATCTGTAAAGTTTACAGATTAAAGTGTAATATTTACACATTAATCTGTAAATTTTACCATTTAATATGTAAAATGTATACTTTAATCTGTAAAATGTACACTTTAATCTGTAAAATTTACACTTTAATCTGTAAATTTAACACTTTAATGTGCAAAATTTACACTTTAATCTGTAAATTGTTCACATTAAAGTGTAAAATTTACAGATTAAAGTGTAAATTTTACAGATTAAAGTGAAAATTTCACAGATTAAAGTGTGAAAAATGAAAAATAAAAAAGTGTCCAAGTGACACTAATACGCTTCCGTAGTTTATATACATATGCATATGTCTTTTTTTTTCAGCGTGCATATTCAATTCAACTGCATGTGAAAAGGGATGGGTTCAGTTTGAGAGAAGCTGCTATCAGTTTTTAAACAAAGCTGTCATTTTAAAAGAAGCAGTTGTAGGTAGAACTTAAGAGAGCAAAACATAATCTGAAAAGAATTGTTCATTTCGAAGAGGTTTTATTTCACAGCGATGCATCATAACGTTTTGTCGATTTAATGTGTATACTATTTTTTCTTCCTGACTGGAACAGAACTATTGCAACAGAGTTGGTGCACACCTTCTTGAAATAAAAAGTTCACAGGAAGAAAAATGGGTTGATCTGCAGCTTAAGATACGAGGTACATTTCGTTAAAAACAGTTTCTACCCGTCGGCTAAAATAGTTCATTTTATTATTTTTTTCAAACGTCTGTATTATTAGGTTTTCAATATGTTTGGATTGGATTGACGGATATTCTCAAGGAAAATGACTTTGTCTTCATCTCAACGGGGGGAAAACCGACATTTTCGAATTGGGGCAAAAACGAACCCAACAATGCTGGAAAGACAGAGCACTGTGTTGAGAAGTTGGCAGGATCAAGATGGAATGATAGAAGCTGCGACGTCAAATTTCCATTTGTCTGTGAGCGAAATTCTGAATAGGATATGTGCCATATATCTTGTGAATAAAATTTCAGTTTTTCTTTTGTTCTGTTTCAAATTAGAAATAAACACTCATGAGAATAATACATCAACAAATAAATATGAACAACATGCACAAAAATATACAAAAAAGTATTTTATAACCTTACTTGAAAAAGTCCAAATAAATACACTTAAGTGCTCTTCATACATGTATTTCGATATGCAATAACAGGATGAAGATAACGAACATTGATCGATGTCATAAAAGTCTACAGACAATACGTATTTGTGAGCAGGGCATAAAACACGGACCCCTGGAAATTCCAGAGGTGGGATCAGGTGTCTAAGGAGAGTAAGCATCCCCTATTGACCGGTCACACCCGCAGTGAGCCCTATGTATAGATCATGCACAACAGATTTCCCGTCTTATATAACTGCAACACGTTTCATATCTTAAAATTATCCAATTTATTTATTTTCTGCCTATGTCATATAACGGTGGTCCTAAATAAGAATATGAGATTTTACCTTTTCCCATAGCCAAGGTACAATAGAGAGACTCAGCAGTCAATCTGTTCTTGAAATTAAGTCGTCTAATTTGCAGAACACAGTATGGATGATTCTCTGTAAGGCTGTTTTTCGGCCTTAGATGAAATCAATAAAAAATGTGATTTAGTCAACTCATTGCCTCTACTTATGATTTGGTGTTTATTTTTCAACATCGATCACAATAGTTAAGTAATAAAGAGATAAAATATGGCTGTAAAATAAGGAAAAGGTGAGGGTAGGTCTACTTAAATCATGTTTAAATGCGTCTCTTTAAATTTGACTGTTCGAAATTTATTTTATTTAAAAAAAATCTAAGCAAATGTTTTATTGAAGGATAAGATTATTTTGTTTAACATAAATAATGTTGTTGTCAGGTTTTGTAAAAATTGAATGCAAATCGTTACAACATGCACACCGCAAGGTGCTAATAAATGTTAAAATATCATTTATTTTGATTAGATGTATATTGTATAAAGTGTACATTGTTATTGTGCGTTTTTAAAGATGTTTCACTTATTTTTCGCATTTCAAGCATATATAAGAAATTTAGTATGGAAGAGTTTATTTCAAGATTGAACTATTAATATAAATGATGTATATAAAATGCTGAACACATTTTAAATGAGTTTGCTAATGACTGAATAAACATTAATAAAAACGATATTCATTAACATGCGGGAAGAAAATATAAAGTCCTATCTGACTTATCAATAAGCAGTCAGTGTAGAAATATTAAGAATAATACTGGAATATTAAGTGAAAGAAAATCGTAAAATTGCTTTGCTTTTATTTAATCACTAGCGTAAAATATTTATAGAATTAATTGAAAGAAAATTGCTATTTAAGCAATAATTTACAAATGCGATACATATTAAAGACAAGACCTTTGCGTCTTACTCCTCCACGGACATAAAATACATCGATCCTGTGTCACTCATCTGGAGAAAATATGTGTTCCTCTGAAAGGTCGAGGTTAAAATTATATCATGACGTATTTTTTTTTCATGTAAGTTATTCCATATCTATTAAAATTAATTACACTACTATAAATAGTTAATACCACAATAAAACAAACGTGTACCTTTCCACTGCGGCTTCTGTCAACTCTATTGCATAATCTAATTCATAAGTACTAAAAAAATAAATATATCTAAAGAAGTAAAACTGCATTAAGCAATAAAGATTCATACCATACAGATGGTAAAAAATGTTTCTATATTTATAGATGTCAATTTAGTGACACTTGTAATAATGTGTATAACAAGATTTTCTGAACGGTAGGTTCATGACATTTAGTTTTGCAGTTCTTTGATTCTTGAATTTTCAGAAAATAATCAATATTTTTCGAGTGAAAATCGTATGAGTTCTAATACATGTGGTTCTCACTATGTCAACTGGTAATTGTAGCCAAACTGAAAGTTTAAAATATAAAAAAAAAATCGAAATAAAGGTGGTTATGACATGTGTAGGAATTACCAAACGCACTAACCCTCTTAAGTTTCTACATTGTCCTAATGCTAATATGGATCAATAGTTCGTCACATTGAGACTATATATCATATTTAATACAACAGAATCAATATCCAAAAAACAATTATCGATAGATTTGATTATTAATTTGATAATTCACGCAATCTTTGAGAAAAAAAATATTACTTGTAATTTTGCAATCGCTTTAGGCCGGAAAACAATTTTATAGACCTTTTCTCTTTTATAAAAATTAAAACAAAAAAAAAAAGAAAAAGAAAAAATAGTGAAAATCAATTTTTTTTTATCATTATCCCAGAATGACAGCAGTTGCTTAAATTAATGCATATGTGCCATATCTATATTTTGTGCAACT
The DNA here is from genome assembly GCF_033153115.1 of Saccostrea echinata. Taxonomy (NCBI): domain Eukaryota; kingdom Metazoa; phylum Mollusca; class Bivalvia; order Ostreida; family Ostreidae; genus Saccostrea; species Saccostrea echinata. Next base: position 2,510,797 of record NW_026889807.1, on the reverse strand, counting down.
TACTTTAGTTTTCATTTTTTCTGAAGTTTACAGGTTTCTTTTAAATGAGGATTATTTCAGCAATAAGATTGTCAAAATCAGAATTCCATTCTAATATTACAAAAGAAAACTTGAGCACTTCCTTATTAGCGAGCGTTATTTTAAACTTAAAGATATAATCAAAATAAAGTTACGTTAAAGGAGCGAGGAAGTTTCAATAATGGCGATGGTGTGGAAAACTTTTTTCTTGTCCAGTTTGTTGTTAACGAGTTCTCAGTATATACATTCGAATGAAAAAGATCAGTGCAACAGTAATGCAAACGTATTGTAACGAAACCGAGGGTATAAGGTTATTACTTAATCAGTTAATCGTGGGCCGCTGTTGGTTACTGGTAACTGGTCAAGGTTGAAATGGTTATCCACAAAGTTTATATACAATCGGAATAATGACCAATTTTTGGTCCACTGAATAATTGGCGAAATGACCAATTTTTAGTTCACTATAATATCTGCACTAGAACCGTGACGAATAACACGTTGTAAAGTTTATGATATTTATTAAGACGATCAAATGGTTCAATTATAAGCACAATGATAAACCTGGTAGGTACAACGTTATTTGGTTAATACAAAGATGACGAACCAATGGTCAATCCAGGACGTTTCTACTCTGAATGACTCTTCATTAATGATTTCGTATACATAGACTTGGTACTGTTTGTACATACCACTGTCTTACACCTGAAGTATACGGAGTCGCTACCCACTGCAGACTGACTTCTAAACACAAAACAGCTGTCTTTTATAGACAAAAGTTGTTATGATGACGTATAAACGTCAGATACCAATAACGTCACAATCAATATCTAATTTGTAAGTTAGCGGGTTTTGACCACTAAAATTACTTAATAACGTTGTACCTATATAGAACATATACAACATAACGCTTTGTAATTACAATACATAAATCAAATTGATAAAGTTCAAATAATAAATCATTGTTCAATTCTTTCGTTCATTGTTCATTGACATATATTTTAGTAGTTTATATACATCGGGTTCAGGGTCCGTTTATTCAGAACTTGTCAACAACAGTTAATCCGAATTTCACAGGTAAACTTATCGGAACGTAACAATACCCCCCTCTTAAGTCGAAACGTCCTCGTTTCGGGGTGCTTAGTCAATCAAGAATTTTTTTTATATCTTTTAGAGATGCACGTTACAGAGATAGATTCTCATCTGCTTCACAACGGAACAGCTTCATCTGGTCATGATGCACATATTTTGGTTTCTCGGCTTTAGACTTTTTCACTTTGTATATCAAATCGGACACAGCACGTAACACTACATAGGGTCCATTCCAATGAACCTGAAGTTTGGGACATCTTCCTTTGGTCCTTGATTTTGATGCAATCCACACATGTTGTCCTGGGGTGTACTGAATCTGGTTTGCCTTGGTGTCATATTTTCGTTTCTGGTTCTCGTTCGCGAGTATCATTTTTCTGCTGGCTTTCTCATGGATGTCCTCTAAGTTGGTTTTCATCTTGTCGACGAACTTATGGCAGATTTCAGGACAAGTTTCCCATAGATTGTGACCATAAACAAGGTCAATAGGTACTTTTATCTCTGTTCCAGAGTTTAATCTTGCTGGACTGTATCCTGTGGTCTCTTGAACTGATGATCGGTAGGCAAGCATCAGAAATGGCAAAACTTCGTCCCAATTCTTTTGGTTAGGTTGTACATACTTGCTTATCATATCTTCTAGCGTTCGATTGAATCTCTCTAGTAGGTCATCACTCTTCAGATTGAATGGGGTTTTTCTTCTTTTCTTTATTTGTAACATCTTACACAAGTCTTGAAACAACTTCGACTCAAACTGTTTGCCTTGGCCAGTATGAACCTGGAGTGGGACTCCATACCTTGAAATAAATTCATCTACAAAAACCTTTGCAATGGTTATTGCCTCTTGGTTTTTGACCGGATAAGTTTTTATCCATCTGGTGAAATAATCCGAAATGATAACAACATACTTGTTACCCTTCTTGGTCCGTGGTAAAGGACCAAGGATGTCAATGGCCACTCGTTCCAGTGGTTTCCTAACTAAATACTGACCCAGTTTTCCTCTGGCTGCACTTGCTGTATTCTTCCTTGCTTCACAAAAGGTACAACCTCTGATATGCTTCTCAACATCGTTTTTGTAAGATGCCCAGTAGAACCTTTCTCTTATTTTCTCGGTAGTTTTGGAGATTCCCAAATGTCCACCCGTAGGGTCGTCATGTACCAACTTAAGTATTTCTTTAACACATGCTTTTGGTACCACCATCTGGTAAAAGATTTGTTCATTTTCTTCCCATGTCCTGAAGAGTACTCCATTTCTTAATATCAGCCGGTTCCATTGTGACCAATATGTCTTAAGCTCTGTTGGTTCCTTTGCTATTTTCTGCCATGTTGGTCTGTTGTCCTCTGTCTTCCACTTTATTATTTTGGCTAATATTGGATCTGAATTGTGCTCCTTTTGTAGGTCTTCTTTCGTCTTTGTCATGTACCAAATTCGAGTGTCTGTTTGGTCTTCTTTTAACTTTATTACTAGATTATCATCGTCCTCTTTGGTCTGGTCGTTTGTCTCCTTCTTATCACAGTAGTTACAAGGTGCACATGGTCGATGATTTAGTCCATCACTATTATCAGGTAGTAAAGCTCCTTGTACGGAAATTTGGAACACATGACTTTGTTGAATGTTAAGGTTACATGATAATTTCTTGTTTCCCAAGGTAAGAGTTCCTTCACCCAAATTTAACTGACAGTTATGCTCTTTAAGAAAATCAAAACCCAAGATCATCTGTGCTTCAACGTCAGCGACAGCCACTCTATGTTGTATAATTTCCCCATTGACACGAATCTGAAGTATTGTCTGACCTTCTGGTACCACTAGTTCACCGTTTGCCATTCGTAAGTTATTATGATTTGGCGATAATTTAGGTCTTACACATCTATCTATCTCGTAATATTTCTTTGGGTGAATAACTGTAATAGCTGAGCCAGTGTCAATAATACAGTTAATTTTAACTTTGTTAACGAACACATCAATTGTTAATGAGTTATTATTAATATTGGAACCCTTTATTTCAAAAACATGTGGCCCTTTCTGTTGTGTAGTTGACGTTAGGCCGCCGACGTCAACTACAGTGCGTTTCCCTGGTTCTCAGGTTCTTTGGTCGTCACGTTTTCCGCGTAATCTGGTTTTCTTTGGTTTCTGTGTTTTTCGTCTTTGAGGTGTCGTTGTAGCAATCTGCATTCACTTTTGACGTGACCATCTTTCTTGCAGTAGAAACAGGGACTTTTCTTGTAAAATTTCTTATCTTTGTTTTGACTGATCATAGCTACTTGATGTGTATAATCCTCGTTTCCGTCTATGTACATTGGTTCCTCTCTCTGCATACGTACTGCAACTTTATTTCGTCTCCCCCTTGCTTGTTGAAAGGCCTCAAATTCCAATGCCAGTCGCACTGCATCTTCTAGGTTTTTAGGTCTTCCTTGAAACACTGCCCATTCCATTTCTTGGTCATTTAAACTTTCGATGAACGAATCTTTGGTTATTTGGTCACGGAAACCTAAAGGTGCGTTTGGATATGACATCCTTACAAGTCGTTTTATGTCTTGCATTAATTCTGTGATAGTTTCGTTTCTCTTCCGTATTCGACTCTTAAGTTGTGCTTTGTGGATCTCTGTTTGATTTTCTGGGTCAAATCTCGCTGAAAGTGCGGAAACAAGGTGGCGAAAATTATATCGATATTCTGGTCGTAGATCACTCAACACGCTTAATGCCGGGCCGCGTAGACTGGTAGCCAACTCTAATGCCTTTGTTTCCTCATCCCAGTAGTTTAATTGGGCGATCATGTCAAAATGAACTATGTAGTCGTTCCAGTTCATGGCACCATCAAATGTTGCTGGTTTTCTCCCTTTTGGTTCTGGTGTTCGCCTGAATCTGTGTTCATGGACTTGTCTTGTGTGACCATAATTTGGTACATCGTACTCAAAGCTGCGCATGGTCGGCTGAAATTCGTTGGTTCTAGCGTTGTTAGTAAAGCTGCGTGATACCATCGGGTTTGCATGGTTTGTCCAACTTGTTCTTGAATCTTCATAATTACGAGATTCGTCATATGAATTTTGTAGAGATGTATATCTATGTGGTCGATGTTCGTTCCGTATTTGGTCCTCTTCAGACGTGGTATTGGTACAGAATCGCACACTGTTTTGGTCTACATGTTGGCTGTCAGCACATGTTGGTCTCACTTGATTTTGTAATAAATTCATTTGCGACTTCAAAGTTTTTAATTCATTTAGAATTGTTTGTAAACTGTCTTGTGTACATGAATTTATTCCGCTGCCATCTCCTATTTGGTCGTTGTTATTAACCCGCAAAAGCACTTCTCTGCTTGGAGTACCTTCGATAAATTGATGCTCTTGTGGTCCTGAAATATGGTCATTTTCCTCCATAACTTCGTCGTTCCTCGACATCTTTATATTTTTTTTTAAGTTTCACAATTTTCTTGAACAGCGTATCCCACCGCTGCCACCAATGTAACGAAACCGAGGGTATAAGGTTATTACTTAATCAGTTAATCGTGGGCCGCTGTTGGTTACTGGTAACTGGTCAAGGTTGAAATGGTTATCCACAAAGTTTATATACAATCGGAATAATGACCAATTTTTGGTCCACTGAATAATTGGCGAAATGACCAATTTTTAGTTCACTATAATATCTGCACTAGAACCGTGACGAATAACACGTTGTAAAGTTTATGATATTTATTAAGACGATCAAATGGTTCAATTATAAGCACAATGATAAACCTGGTAGGTACAACGTTATTTGGTTAATACAAAGATGACGAACCAATGGTCAATCCAGGACGTTTCTACTCTGAATGACTCTTCATTAATGATTTCGTATACATAGACTTGGTACTGTTTGTACATACCACTGTCTTACACCTGAAGTATACGGAGTCGCTACCCACTGCAGACTGACTTCTAAACACAAAACAGCTGTCTTTTATAGACAAAAGTTGTTATGATGACGTATAAACGTCAGATACCAATAACGTCACAATCAATATCTAATTTGTAAGTTAGCGGGTTTTGACCACTAAAATTACTTAATAACGTTGTACCTATATAGAACATATACAACATAACGCTTTGTAATTACAATACATAAATCAAATTGATAAAGTTCAAATAATAAATCATTGTTCAATTCTTTCGTTCATTGTTCATTGACATATATTTTAGTAGTTTATATACATCGGGTTCAGGGTCCGTTTATTCAGAACTTGTCAACAACAGTTAATCCGAATTTCACAGGTAAACTTATCGGAACGTAACAGTATCGAAAGAGATTGAAGCTTTTCTTACCCAGCATACAAAGCTTCAGCGTGAAGTAGATCAACTGGTAAAGGATAACACGGAAATAAGAGTTTTGATGACCAACCTGTCGTCAACAAGTATGTATCAAAGTGATATTTTACTTCAATTGGGAATCTTCTTGCTAGGAATAAGTACACCAAATGTAACACTTTTGATTCTAAAACAAATCTTAGTAGCTCACATAAACTTAAAGCCCCTGTAGACTTTTCTGACCATTTTGTCCCATGTCCGTTCAGCCGTAATTTTACTTTTCTTTTACAATTTAAACCTCTTATACGAAACAAATAAACTTGCCTCAAAGCATTTTTGGGTGAAGATAATTTAAAGTTGTTCAAACAAAGAGCCACGGCTTTTCTGAAAAAAAATGAAGATAAAAAAGAAAATTTGGTGACATCTCCAAAACATTTTTTTTTTTTTTTGAGAACCATTGGGTCAGAGAAGCCAACAACTTCGAAAAGTGTTCAGAAAAAGTAGCAAATTCAAGTTTGGTCATATCATGACTCCCATTGTAGAACTGGGTCACAATAGGAAAACAAATCTTTACATGGGAAATATATCGAAGAAAGTTCAATCAGTTCTCCTCAAAAACAACAGGGCAATGGACTTTTGCGAGAAGGGTTGACTTTTACAGTCGACGGCTTACTTTTTTACTAGGACAATATACGGAAGCTCTTTTGCGACGTAAATATTTAGCTGAACAATTAATTAAAAGGTAATAATGGGCATTTTCAAAGCACATATTACGTTGTCTACGGAGAGAACTGCAACCACTCTATCATCTTTCCTCTCCCTTTCCACCTTGACCAATTCCTGTCGAGTTTTCCTTTCGAAATGTTTTTTTTCCTTCCTTATCTAATTTCTTCAGCAAATGAGATTGAAAGGAGATACTACCCCTTATGAATAACATATTTTAACTAATGTTATTCTGTCTACCATCATTCTCAAGTATTGTTTGTATACAGGTAAATCATTTAAGTGACCCTAACACCATACCTATAACCACTATTTATGTTTTTTTTTTATCTATTATCAATTTCGTACCTCCGTAAATAACACAGGTTTAAATGTCAAAGTAAGCCGTCGACTGTAAAAGTCAGCGCTTCTCACAAAAGTCCAGTAGTAAGTTATATTCATATAGGAGCATCCACAGGTAGTGTAGATTCAAGATTGTTCAAATCATTGCCTGGGGATGGGGCCACTTTAAAGGGTTAAAAATTTGGGTGGGAAAATGTTACAAATATTCAGTAAATAATTTCATTTTCAGAGAAACCGGTTCTTAATTAGTCAATGTTAGTGAAGAATTATTTAATTATAATTATCATAAATATTTATCAGGTATGCCGAGGTAGTGCTGACTTTTTATCAAACCAATAACTCAGGGTAGAGTGAAGTCACAAAAGGAAAGCATAGTTTTACATTGGGAAATATAGGATATTTTTCTCATTCAGGATTTTTTTTTTTAAATCCCTCTTATGAAACGAAAGGTTCATGATTAATAATTATAGTAAACAAGCATATTAAGATAGTACAGATCAGTATATATATATTATTATAACAGTAACTTGATCCGAAGAGCCGTATCACGTCGAGTTGACAGGCGCGGATCATCAGATCAAACGAGACGCGGAGCGTCGAGTTTGATCTGATGATCCGCGCCTGTCAACGAGACGTGATACGGCTCTTCGGATCAAGTTACTGTTATAAGGATAAATTTATTATATACCCCTCTAAAGTTAGCAAACTATTATAAAAGAAAACTTTTGGGATCAATTACATAACTTTTATCCATTTAACAAACCATTTTGTCAGGGAACTTTTTGATACGCGAGAATAAAAACGTTATTTATCTGTGTACTACGTCATCAGTTTCAGAGAGGGGTGATATGGATTCAGAAAACCACAGTGTGGTGATCCGGAACATCAGATCACACCGTCACGTGATTGCATAAATTCAACAGTAAAACTGAGTGACAAACAGTTGCGTATATATATATATATATATATATATATATATATATATATATATATATATATATATATATATATATATATATATATATATATATATATATATATTAACAAGTCATGGCCCATGGAAGTTGATTTGGGCAACAACTTGAAAAAGACGATAAGGGTAACCTAACTAAAAAGCTTTATGATAAAAGTGATGACTTCAACTGTTCAATCGTCAACTTCCCTTATTTGAAAAAACAACCTATCATTAGGTCAAATGCTGACTTACGTTTTCCATACTAATTTTTTGGTCATTATTTACACACATAATTGTCTACGGATTTTTTTTTTCATTTTTCTCGATTATGACAAGAAGAACACGGCGGGTGTGACCAGTTGGCAAGGGATGCTCAATCCTCCATGGCACCTGATCCCACCTCTAATGTTTTTGGAGGTTCCGTGTTTGCTCTGCTCCCAATTTGTATTGTTAAATAGACTTTGATCTTGAATATTGTTGTTTTTCTCCAAATTTCATTTAGAGCATCAGAGTAAACTATAGTACAATCTTTAAAACTTTTTTGATGAATAGATAAGGCATAATTAGTCTTTTTTTATGTTCAGTATTCTGGAGTAGTGAAGATTCATTTTTAATGACCCCCCCCCCCCTTCCCGTTAAGGTAGGATTAGGCTACAATAAGGTTTCAATCTTTACAGGATTAGAAGGTCTATACACAAATATTAACAAGCAAACTATTTCTGTTCCCATTAATGGACTTTGCGATGATACAGGGGCTTAAATTTGAGATAAATTTCAAAAAAGCATTTGTTAAGGATTTAGAATAGAAACTAAATCTTCTCAAAAATCTTCTCTAAAAAGAACAGAGTGGCCATTTTTTTCGGATTGATATTGAAGCATTTCAATGTTTTAAATTCAGTTTTAGGTTACCCCTGACCTTATGTTTAGTCACTAAATAGCGTCAAACCTTGTTTTTTCAACGAAAAACATAATTTTAGAACCTTCTTTGAAGGAAAATAGGTTCAAGACGACACAAGTGAGCATTGTGGCCGATGGGCTTCTTAATTTTTTCTTTAAGTTGGCCAAACGCCTTTGGATTGTTTCGAAATTTACAACAACGGACAAAGAAAGACCGGGATGTACAAAATATACCCATTTGGTGAATTTAGGAAAGCAGTTTACGTGATGTGTGATATGGAATTACAAGGCGGAGGTTATACGGTAATGTCCAGTAGCCTAATGGATCCTTAAATCATGAAAACGTATAGTATCTATTGTATTAAAAAAAGACATGTGCAGTAAAAATGTGACCTAAAACCAGAATAACTTAATCCTACTATATTCTTAAATATAATAATACATATAAGATCATTGTCTACCTTTAAACTATTATAAAATGGTTAACATGGCCCATCTTAAAACCGTAGACTGTACATAATACATATTCAAACCAAAATAGCACAAAATCTGAACAATCGCAAATTAATAGAAAAAAAGTATCTTTTGTAGTATACCATTCAATTGAAATCACATAATGCAAATATTGGCTTCCAAGCTCAAGAAAATATATAGTGCCTTTTATATACACACATGTAAATATTTAAAAAAATATAGTACTAAATGTATTCATTTGATAAATCATAAAATGATTACAAAGAAGGGACTATATCAATTACCTAAAATGTAATAAGGACAGACAAATAAAAATTATGATTGCATGATGAGTAATTTTTGTTTTAGAACAGGTAATCGTTCATAAGAGCACACCATTTGTGTGCAGTTATAAGTGAAATCCTTGAAATTTGAATGTTGTATGCTTTAGATTATACAACACAGACATAGAGAAAATCCCAACGTGAATTTCAACAACACCTGGGAAGAATATAAACGAGGCTTTGGGTATATTCGTGGAAATTATTGGCTTGGTAAGCAAACCAGAATCATCAACACATGTCATATACTTTGATTTTCTAAATGTATGCATATAAATGTACAGTTGATTTATTGTTTAGACTACTTTTTTCAATTATATGACAGAATAAAAATCTTTTTTTATTTCTATGAGTCTACAATATTTAACAGAGATATTTAAATTATACAGACCCTGAAATATACGTTTTTGAGCACGTTTCCTATTGGAGACTAAATGTAATGTTTCCTCGGCTCTGTTAAGGAAGGAGATCGGAAATGTGAGATTAGTTTCTTTGTAATATACACTGTATATTACTATAAAAATTTCTGTAACAGAGTCACTGAACACATATAGACAGGGTAATATATATAATAAATATATCCATGGTTAATCAGTTTGTACCATACCAATACAATTAAATTGCATGTGTCATCTGTGTGTTACATGTCTGGCATAAATTAGAATTGTTAAGCAAAATGTAGAGAATGGAGCTACCTATATTACATGTTTTTGGACACAAAAATTGATACACATTAAAAAGATTGATTGTTTTTTTACGTCCCGTTCGAGAATTTTTCACATATATAGAGACGTCACCATATACCGGTGAAGGCTTCAAATTTAGACCTTTACTCTGCACCCAGGGCCATTGAGCAGAGAAGGTTCTTTATCGTGCCAACGTCTATCATGATACTGGGCCTCGCTTTTTAAGGTCTCCTCCGAAGGACTCTCAACTTTCATTCCAAAGTGCCGAGCCCTTAGCGAAGGAACAGTTGCTACCTGTTTTTTATTGACTTTGTTCAGTCGCGGCTGTGATGCGAACACACGACCTTCCGATCACGGAGAAGCGCTCTACAGACTGAGCACATTAAGAGAGATTTCAGTCATATATCTGAAAATTTTGAGAGCCAGTTTGTGCTATATCGGAAATACGCGTAATTTTATGGAAAATACATACCGTAGTTAAAATTCTTTCTTTGCACAAATTATTCTCTGAAAAAAAATAAATGTAGTTTGCGGACCAGAATCAGCTCTCAATACTTTTAAAATTATATGTGAACAATTTACCATCTATATTTCACCTTTTATAGTTTAATCTATTCACTTGCACTTTTGAGGTTAATTTGGAATACAATTATCGTGTTAGCGGTCCCCTTTCAATTCTCTACTGTGGAGCGCCACAGCGCCTAAAGAAATAGATAAATATCTTAAAAAGTTCTGTTGATTTAATTTAAAAATTGACAATGGTTTCATATTTACTTGAGCATTTTTGTAATTATCTAAATAATAGATTCATATATTTATACTGTCTCATTTCAAGGTTAGTGACGTCATTCATAACACATGTCACAGGGTCATCATTAAAGAATATAACGCTAGATTCGGATTTGTGAAGTTAAATGAGGATAACAAAGAAATGAAACATAGAAAACACAACACTCACAACACACACACACACACATAAACAAGAGACAAATACGGCAGATTAAATAAAGTTACAAATTACATAACTTGAGAAATTCACGTCGCCGCCAATAAAGATGATTTACGTATTATCAAAATTGGTGTAATAAGTATTTACATCATTAGAAATAAATCTTATCAGGTATCCAGTATTATAAAATAATGAAACATAATTTATAAGGCATATTGAAAGTCGATGACTTCAAAAGTAACATGAAGCGTTGGACCTCTTACACCGTAAAGGTAGAAATCTAATAGTCATTTGGTTTGGCGGGATAAGCGCTCATGTAGTGCACGAAGTTAGTATACATCCATATTAATAATCAAATAGTGGTCTGTCATTGGTCCACTGGTCGTACTCGTATACCTGGTCAGTTTGTATACTAAAAGTAGAAATACCACGTGACAAAACAAAACATTCACATATGGCACTCATTCACACAGGCAGCGCTGTTTGATAGGCAATGCGCACTAATCAAATATAATTTATTAACAAAATATTTAATTTAATATCAACTGTGACACACAGATTATATTATTTTGCAGTATTGTTATAAAATGATGTCATAATGATAACTACTATTGGTTGCATCATAAATGTGAACTAAGGCCTACCTCAAAGTGAAACAAATTCACTTTCTTTCATTTTTTTTTTTTTAATTTCCTTTTCAGTTATTAACTTTCTGTCCCCCTCCTCGATAAATCAAAACTATGATTCTACATCGCAGCTTTGTTGTGTTCAAAAGGTTTTTAACTTACTTTCAATCAATTCAAATATCTTTTATTTAGTTATAATGCACAAAATCTCTCAGTTGGACCTTTATCTAAATTCAATACCTACATAAAGAATATTTTTTTAAGATCGCAGAGTGGCCATTTTTGTCAGATTGCGCTAAGTTGTCAAGTGATTTGTTATTGAAATATTGGTTACTGTATGAACATATAAATAAGTTAAATTTCCTACCACTAATTTTCAATCATCATAATATTCCAGTACATCGATTCGAGTATTTTACAAGTGTATAACCTTTCAAGTCATGTAAGGGATAAAAATTTTATGTTACCTAATAAAAATTGTAAAAAAGAAATCCAAGATGTATTAAATACAATTATACTAATTAATTACTTATTTCATTTTTTAACTCAGGGAACGACGTCATTCATAAGGTGACCACAAAATACAACAACACACTGTTTATCAGACTGAAATCTAAAAAGAATAAGTTGTTTGAAGTTCAATATTCTTCATTTTGCATCTCTAATGAAACCGATGGTTATAGACTCTCCTTAGGGAAATACTGGTGGGCCCTAGATCATTTTTTCTTCCCACTTTTCATTTAAGTTTTAAAAAATATATACTTGTTTGCTATTACATGCTTTAAAACTTGGGGTCGGTAGGCAGCATTTGTTTTTCTTCATTTTTCAATTTTTTAAAACTAATTAAGGATAAATAACACTTTTTAAAAAAAGAAATCAGCAATTTATCAGTATATAGTTTATGTACATATAGATGATTTTAATAATGTACGTTTCCAAAAATGAGAGTGGAAACAATGTGAGATTTTGTAAAAACGTAATAAAGTGTGTGCAAATACTTGCATATATTAAATATAAAAAATACATAAGGCACGAAGTTGCATAATTGAACACAATTCTATCATACGATGCTTGTTTTTATTCAAGATTTTTTTTTTTTTTTTTTTTTTTTTTTTTTTTTTTTTTTTTGACACGATAAACGATAAATTTTTAAATCGATGCAGCCTACTGACAGATATGTTGATGTTACAGGAATTTCAACAACCTCGTTTAAGAGTCAGCATTTTGTAAATTCTATGGTCGTCATAATGACCATATCAGTAATTTAACCTAGGATTGGGTCATATGTTGACTGATGTGTTTCATACCTATCGTTAGGAATTTGTTTTTAAAATGAATTTTGCTACCTGATACCTATACATAGGGCTCACAGCGGTTGTGACCAGTCAACAGGGGATCCTTACTCCTCCTAGGCACCTGCCTGATATCACCTCTGGAATTTCCAGGGTTCGTGTTTTATGCCACAGCCACATTTTTTTTTATTGATAATAGACTTTTATGAAATCAGTTACTGTACACTTATTTTTACCTTGCCATTTTATTCAAAATCAGTCAAAAAATGCGTACCAATCCATGCAGAATTTTTTTTGTATGTTATGGATGATTAAAGGCAAAATATTAAATTACAATTTTTCCTGAGACTGTTTGGTGTTTTCTTCTTCAAACCATATTTTTTTATTATCTGTTCGGCAGCTTTTAAAATAACCTTTTGAATAAAAAATCGTTATGTTGGAAAGAAGTCTTATGATCATGCAGCTTCTTGATTTTACATGGAAAAGAAAGAATTCGTTTGGCGCGATTAATTAGGGACGGTCGGGTAACTGTAATCAAAGTAATTTTATCTTAGGTCATTTTTTAACTCAGAAAGGCATAACAAAAATGTATTATTCAGAAAAAGTGGAAAAATAATTGATGAAACCCCTATCCCACTGAATGTAATTTTCACCTTAATGCGTCTGCTCAGCATATATACCAAGCGACAATTGTGTTTTCAGTAACATGTAAATGGAAATTACTTTTTCTTTTGTTTTAGTTGATGCATTCAGATCGTATTTGGTGGTAGGATTTCCCTTTTTTACCTTCGATAATGACAATAAGTACATGTGCGGAGCTCGGTGCGGATCTGGATGGTGGTACGATTGGTGTACCCGAGTGAATCTTAATGCTCCTTTTTCAAAAGAACATCTGGAGTATGTTTGGTATCAAACTATTCCGAATGGCAGTGAGCTATACCTTTCAGAGATGTTAATAAGAGGAACGTAGTGAAGAATAAATCTTCTGTTTGATAATCCGACTTATCTCCTTAAGATATCATAAACATTATTATAATTTTTTTTCTGTCAAACCAATAAAGATTAATATCTTTTTTTTTAATTTGAACTTAAGAAATATTATCTAAAACAAATATCCAAATTAATTTAAGTAATGTATTTTTTTAACGAATTGAAATTAAATGCAATCAACAAGGAAAATTTGTGGAATAAACTTTATACATAGGCATTTTTGCCCGAGTTTATTTTTCAATTCAAAACGGGGCACATTTGTCTTAAAACATCTACGTTAGGGATATTTGGAAATGGTGTAATATTAAGTCATAGATGTCATTGATTTCCTAAATAACTCGGAAGAATGCCAAACTGTACACTTTTCACGTTAGATTACATGTATAATTACAATGCTAAAGTTCAAATATATCTAATTTAGGAAGCATCTCTAGAAACAATGCTATTTCTGATTACATTGATCTAATTCCGTCAGCATAGGATCCGTGTAACTAGGAATCGAAAGCCAGCATTTAATTGAATGGGAATACAATAAGTATTTCAGAAAAAATCACACAAATTATGTATCACAAAACGATTCTTAATAATAAAATCACACATGATAATGTTATTTATTTTCAATTGCTTTTGAACGCTACTCATTCTTTAAAGTCATTAAATGATCCTATGCACTCCAAACATTGGATTATGCTCTTGAAATATATTTTTATCCTAAATAAAAATACACTGGATTGCAGGCAAATAAGATTTTTCTGCAAATGATTGAATTGGATTTGGTTTAAAAAAGAATTTGTATTTTGATATACAGAAACAGGTTCTCTAAATACATATTTACACGCAAGGGATTAAACTCCGGCATTCAGTTATTTGATAGGTGACCAAACCTTTATTAAAAGGTGACTGCCAATCAGACACTTTGTTTCTAGACGTTTCAGTAAATAGTCAGTTGACTGAATGGAACAGTTCCCTGTGTGATGATTCCTGTTCGAGAAACCAAAAATTCATATCAATGCACTTTTTGTTGTTGGTCTATAAAGGTTCTGATAATTTCATAAACCACACCGAAATAGTAAATAGCTAATTAATATATGCAAACAAATGAATTCATATGAAGAGATATTCTCGAAAAAAAACAAGACCAAAAGAGATAAATAAAAATGTAGAGACGTGCATCTCCATTGAACATGTCTACTTTCTTCTTAACATCAATTAGAAACTAGAGCTGACTTTTGTTGTTACTCAGTACCTTGTTGATCTATATATTCTACCAAACCACCAATATTCACTCCAAATAATTCTGTAAGAAAAGATATTCTCTCTTAATTGAATAAGTTCAACTTTATACCTTTTTAACAGCTTTAAAATGTATACTGAATCTTAAAATGCTATTTTTGCAAGTAGATGTAAGTGCTTCCTATACATGTATAAGTAATGGATATATGCCAAATACTGTTCTATATGTAAAATTATCAGACTGTTTGAGGCCCGTTAGGGCCGAAAACAGTCTGATAATTTTACATATAGAATTGTATGAGGCATATATCTTACTTAAAACATTTCTATTTAAATGTCCAAAAGTTACCTGGAGGAGTCCGATAATTACACAGGAGTTCAGGCATCAATAGTTTTCTACCTGAAACCATCTGATAAGTAGACAAAAGAAAAGAGAAAGTTTTTTTTTCTTTAGACAGTAAAATCTGTGAATGAACTCTTTTGTTTCATTCATTCAATGTCAGTCGTTTGGCTTAGCAGGAACTAATGACTGTGGTCAGGTGATGAAGGATTTTTTTTTTATGATTCGGAATATTTTTTTATTAAGTGCGTTTGACATTGATCCAGATACAGTATTGGATGATATCATCAAAATGCATTTAAAGTAAAAATGCGGATTTTTATCTAAAATTTTGATTGGATGATATAAGGAAAATCTTGGGTTTTAAAATTGCAGTCATTGGCGAACAAACCTCGTGAAATGAAGAGATTCGCAGACTGGTTCTTTATCAGAAATGGATTTAAATGGGCTTATTCACAGTGCTGTATCGAAAATGCTTTGCAAAAAACCGAATGGAAAGTGTTACTTTTGAGGAAGGTTAAAACTCCAGTTTCTTCTTGGATTTGCTATTTTAACAACTTAATTTCCTCGCGTTCGCTTTCCCTGAATTTTTCTCCCTAACTTTTTTTTTGGTTTCTGGACAAATTAAACCTTGATTTTACTCTAGTTGTTGTTTTTTAACTACTGTCCGATTTTGTTATCACTGCCGTCCGATAATATATTATTGGACTGCTAATTGTTATTATCGGACAGCTACAGGTAAATTTTTAGACTGCAAGAACAAAGGCATGACGTCACAGCAATGTTTAAGTATATATACAGCTGTGGTAGGAACCCTTAAATATCTGTCTAAATCTCTATAATAGAATTTGATAAGGGACGCCTCTAGTATTGCTCCTTCACAATGAAAAAGAAATATCAACCCTAAAAAAGATAACTAAATTAATTTCAAATAGGAACTTCATACGTATACATGTATAATGTATAACTAATGTTATCCATTTCAGATACCTAAAGTAGAAGATATGAGATTCAGATAAACTGTTGACAATGGTTGTGCATCAATGAATTCTTTTTTTCAACCTTATTGTTGAAATTTCGTCCGTAACTTGCAAGCATATTAAGGAAGCTTAGGAATTAATGAAAAAAAGTTTAATTGCCAAAATTGAAAGATATGGTACACCCTCATTGTACATATATCGGGTTTTACTTTGGGTGAATAAACATAAAACAATAGTCTTTTTTTCTTCCTTATCTATTCATTGCATGTACTTTATTTGTTCGAAAAAGGAAACTTCTTTCTGCATGCAGGTAGTCTGTATAGATATATATGCATGGCGTTAACAATTACGATTTACTATCATAGATCAAACCCTTTGGCACACATAAGCTATCTCTGCAAAAACCAACATTCACAAGGAAGTTCCCTTTTTCTACCAAATAATGTAAATGAACGACGAAATAAAGGATTTCTTTGGGCTTTTTCACCTAGAATGACACCCGATGTTAGTAAGTGTACATGTACCATATTCTTATTTTTTGGCAACTTATCTACATTTTTTTTTTCTAAAGCTTGGTGATTAAATTACAGAAGAACAATTTAGCGATAAGATTGAGAAAAAAAATCGATTATGATAGTACCAAGGAAAACGAGTTCATCCTTCTTGGATTTTTTAAACGTTAAGATATAAAAAAAAATACATTCAAAAAAATATTTAACTTAAACGAGCAAGAGATCAAATGATGGCGATGATGTGGAAATATATCTTCGTGTCCGGTTTGTTGTTTACGAGTTCTCAGTATCTTAATTTGGGTGAAAAAGATGAGTGCGACAGTAATGAAAACATAATGGAAAAACTGCAAACGCTAGTGAACCAGCAGTCAAAGCTTCAGCATGAAATAGATCGGCTGAAAAATGATAAGGAGGAATTAAGAGTTTTGCTGACCAACTGTTCATCAACAAGTACGTATAATAAAGATATTCTGCTTTAATCGAGAGGCCTTATAGAAAGAACTTGAAACTTTGGACAACTTTTGAAGTCTATACACATTGACCAAATTGACAGAATAGGATTCCATTTTAAAATCATGATTATGTTGAAACAAGTTAGAAACCGATAATTAATCGTTGAATCCAGAATCGGAAGAATATAGACTGTGGTGTTTAGGTTTTCGTTTATATGCTTAGTATACGTAATTATTTCAAAAATAGCAAACTGGATGCTGGATACATGATCAGTCTAACTCATGTCAGATCTTTTTATCCGTTCACGTTAATTGCCACACTCGATATGATGACAATTTATAAATGGTAATCTTTTATGACCTTTTAAATATTGAGGAAAAATTCGCTAGCAAGAATCTACAAGCTTGTTCATTTGTCAAGGAATATATTTTTAATCTAATTTAAACATTTGGTTGTTTTTTTTTTTTCTAAAGTACTTTTTAAAAAATAAATTTATGTACATTCATATAATAAATATCAAATAATATTTCAGGCCCGTAGCAACTGTTTCAATAGTGAGAGGGTAGACTCCAACAAAAATCTGACCCCCCCCCCCCAAAAAAAAAAAAAATTCTGTGCTCGACCTTATAGCAACAATCAACCAGCAGATAATTGAAATTTACTGTAGCAATGTAACTATCTCAGAAAAAATGGGGCGGGGCATTTATTGTAAAAAAAAATTAAAATTTTTACTACAACGGGCCTGTATTTGTATTCAAGTTTTGATATCTACAAAAACTCTTCCCCTAATCACTAAACATGTAGGCATGTAAGTCACCCTTCTCCATTTATGAAGAATTTTCTTGATATAATTACTTTGTAAATGATCTGACGTGAATCAAAGCAAAGCAATGTTTAATTTTTATATTTTGATTTTTTGCTAAGTAAATTTGTGCATTAATCTTTGATTTATATATCTATTTATATATTTTCGTTATTAATAAGTACAAATTTTAGATTTTTTTTTTACTGAATGCTGCTGTTGATTATTATTAACTAGGCAAGGTATGTATATTGTATTTCAAGGTTGGTTTAATAATCGCAACTAAAAAAAGCAATAAAAGTTTTATTATATGATTTAATTACATATATATTTACAAAGTCGATAGATTTTTTGATTGTTTATATTTGTTGAAACTCTAACAATAAACAGTGAGAATAGCAAGGTTAAAACATAGGTTAACTGTTGCACAAATTTCGAATTTCTTATTAAAATCTATTTTTGAAGGAAAAACGGCACGTAACACTTGTTTGGAATATGAGGAGGTGAGGAGGTAAAAAATGGAAAATGATCTTGAAAAATAGACAAGTCAAAAAAGGAAAAATTCTCTGAACCGATATTTTTTTTTTTCGGGATGGAGTGAGGGTGTTTGGATTCATGAGCGTAAGAGGACTTTCATTATATTTTATCAAAAAGTGAGGGACAGCCTTTCATTGAAATTTTTCATTCTAAATCGATTGTAAAAAAAAAAAAAAAAAAAAAAAAAAAAAAAAAAAAAAAAAAAAAAAAAAAAACCTCAACTCTTTATACTACGTGCCTGAAATGTTACATTCATCCGTACAGAAGTCGGGTGTATGTAAAAAACTTTTCATAAATACATGTAATTCTGTCAGCTTAGAAGTTTGCAATCTACTTTAGTCCAATGTAAGAAAATACTTTTTTGATCACCTGAATGGTCACATGCAGGTAAAAATTACATATTATTTTTTTTTCTGCAATATTGGATCTCAGCCAATTTGAGAGCTAGGAATTATTCACAAGTATAGTTAAAAGGAGAAAGAAACAATGTAACAGTTTTAATAAATTCAATCTACAGAATATTGACAAGGTATTAACAATTAGGTAACAGTAGAAATGGTAGCCTTGTTGATCCTTATAATGGCAAAATAATGAATTAAAGTTGGATTATACAATTTCCAATAAAACCTGCACATGCACTAGGACATTTTTTTAAATTTACATGAATTTCCAAGCATTTTAGTTTGAAAAATTTACAAAAAGGTCAACCTTGTAGATTTTTTTTAATATTTTTTTTTCTTTTTTTTTCTTTCCAGATGATCAAACCCGTTCATTGGATTGTTCCGATATTTACAACAGTGGACAAACAAAGACTGGGGTTTACAAAATTTACCCCTTTGGTGAAAACAACAGGGCTGTTTCCGTGATTTGCGAAATGGATTCACCAGGGGGAGGTTGTACGGTAAAGGACAGTAACTCGGGTATCCAAAAGGCATAATAACGTACAATGCTTAGTGTATCCTTAAACAATAATAACGTACATTTATTAGTTTATTCTAAAATTATGATGATCCAAAATAAAATACAAGTATATCCTTAAGTCAAAATAGTGGTGACTACATAGTACATGTACATTGATAATTTTAGCGTAATCATGAATTATTTATTTATTCCAAGTTTGAAATACTATATAACACTGAGTGGATGCACAAACTAAAATGAATATCTAACATGTATAACTGACTTCCTCCATAAGCTAACCTATGAGAACAAACAAACAAACAAACAAACAAACAAAAAAAAAAAAAAAAAAAACATACATGTAGTAGTATTGATTAATGTAAGAACAAAAATAAAATATTGTCATTGTCCATCCATGAACATATTTTACTTATTTTATCCATAAAATTTCATGACAATTGCACATACATGTATTATATCTTTAAATCATTAATAAGTCATGTGTGATACAACTTGAGGTATAAACTATAATAATTTATGGTACGAATGATGTCCATAAACCATTAAAATATCCATTTATACGAAGTGTATACTTATAACATACTTATACCTATATCATAATTAATAGAAAAGTGTATTTTATTACCAAAATAACGTACAGTGCGTATCATACAACAATTCTCTTTGTTTAATTTTCATATTCCCTTTTGAATTAATTGATGTATCACTCCTGTCAATTTTATTCAAAAACTGAAACCAATGCATGAACGAAAGTGAGTTAAGGCTAGGCATAGACATTTCTATGCAAATAAACTAATTAGTGAATATATGAAATATGAAGAAAACGAACACTTATAAACCCCAAATTTAGAACGAAACGGCACAGTAATGAAGAAGTAGGGCGTTTGCTTCGTGACCAGAGGGCCCGGGTTCGATTCTCGTTCGCCGCGCCGCGTCAAACCTAATTAAGAAGTAAATGTATGCAGTGATTCTTCCTTCGCCAAGCATGGAAGTCATGGGTCTTTCGGATGAGACCTTAAAAACCAACGTATTTGCACGATAAAGTACCCCCACTGCTCAATGGCCCTGAGTGCCGCGTATAGGTCTAAATTTAAAGCCTTTAACCAGTATATGATGACCTCTCTATATGAGGGAAAAATTCTCCAATGGGTAGTAAATCAGTATACCATCAATTTGGGAGCTGAGCAAACACAGACCTTCACAAACATTAGCGATGGGATCAGGAGGCATGGAGCAGTAAGCATCCCCTGTCGACCGGTCACACACCCCTAAATTTCCTTGATACAAATTGTAAACGTATTAGTTTTAACAGTATTCATACTTCAGCGCCTTTTCCAATCCTTCTTGATCGCTAATTATGAACATACTAATATATTATTAAAACTAATACATATCACTGAAAAAAAACTTTGTGCGCTTGTCAACATTGAGCTATTCTGTTTAAAAGGACAATAACACTTATTTTTAGTGTGCTAACTTATATATGATTACAGTATATATTCAATGAACCAGGTGATACAGAAGAGGCATCGAGAAAATCCTCGTGTAAATTTCAATACGTATTGGGATGAATATAAAAGAGGGTTTGGGAATGTTCGAGGAAATTATTGGCTTGGTAAGTAACAGAAAAGATACACATTAATATTAATTTAAGCGGTATTATTTTCTAACATAATTTTTTTCTTTAAGGATCCTTCAGGTAGTATGGGCATGCATACTTTTTGAAATTTGAATACGAGTAACTCTTTACGTGTATTACCAATACGTCATGGAACATTGTATTGCAATGTTTACAATGTAAATCCCTATTACAATAAATTACCTACTACAGTTAATGGTGAGGTAAACGAACAGTGATTTTTCTCATAAATACCGAAAACAAAATGAATCACAGACAAAAGCACAGACAGTTTGCTTTTTTTTGGTTTGTTTGTTTGTTGTTTAATGTCCCTCTTGAGAATTTTCACTCATATGGAGACGTCACCACTTGCTGGTGGAGAGCTGCAATTTTTTTACCTATGCTCGGGACTCAGGGCCATGGAGCATTGAGGGATCTTTTTCGTGCCAGCACCTACTGCGACACGGTACCTCGGTCTCATCCGAATGCTGAATGACCGGTTTCCATGTCCCACAGTGGGATTCGAACCCGCTACGTAAGTCTTACCTCCTTACTCCGCGACTCTAGAGTTTAATGGTGGCTTAAGTAAGTTAAGACATTACGCATCTATAAGCTGCAGCTTTAAGATGGCTTAATCGTGGCTTAAAGGAGTATGGACATTGAGCATCTATAAGCTGTAGCTTAATGGTGGATGAGAGAAATCAACTTCTTTAAGCCCCCCTTTAAGCCGCCCTTAAGCCGTTTTAAACGAATGCTTAAAGATGTTTTTTCGTCTTTTACAGTATAACTATGTTGTCTGAGACAGAAATTATCCGTTTCACTGTAAAGTCCGGCCGTTATCTTTATTTACACTTTTATATGAACACATTGCAATTACAACCGTCACCCTTCTATTCAAGCACAAAAAAATTCATTAGTTTTTCACACCTTTAAAATTTTCTTTCAAGGAAATGATGCCATTCATAAATTGACCTCTTTATTCCCAAACCATCTGTACATGAGAATGAAAAGTACGAGTAACCAGTCGTTCGAAGTAAAGTATACATCATTTTCCATCTCTGATGAGGCAGATGGTTACAGATTTTCCTTGGGAAGGAGTTTAGGAAGCATAGGTGAGTGTTTATTTTATTCACAGAATATCATGAATTTGCATATAAATATAATCTCTAATAGCTTTTTTTTTAAATAATTATTATTCAACAAGTTGAATGTCTTCTTTCTTTTGATGAGGGGATAAAAAAAACCAGAATTGCTTGGATAAAGCTAATCAAATCATAAACTATGGAATTTATTAAAGTATTTATTTACCTTATTTTATGAATTTTATCGTATTTTCACTTCCCGTTGGTCACTTTATACCGGTATATGCTACTTTACAAGGTCAATAATATTAGGCTACAAATATAATGCAAAATGAAGAAAAGAAGAAAAAGACTTTTAAAATAAGATTTGTTTGTTTCAATGATTTTATCTAATGTATTTTTTTACATTCTACTCCCATCTTTAGCTTTCTTGTGTATGAATGCCAACATATTAATTTTTTGTTTATATGCTATCCAAGGCCTCAAGTTTTGGATTACAAACTGTAGAAAAGAAATCAAAATTTTTAACCCGAAATCCAACATTTAAATTTGTAAACATGTAATTATTAACATATATAGCTACTAGGCATTGATAAAACAAAGATGTTTATTAATTTTACAATATTTACTCATTTATTATTTTAAAAAAAAAACATTGTTCTGTTCTAATAGGAGATGCATTTCAACGTTACAGTCCGAATCAGAAGTTTTCTACATTTGACAAAGACAATTCCAACAAGTGCGGGGCTAAGTGTAAATCAGGATGGTGGTTCGATTCCTGTACATGGACGAATCTTAATGCCCCTTTTTTGAACATCATCAAGATTTTGTCTGGAATCCATCCATTAACAAAGGGATAAATCTTTTTAGTTCGGAGATCTTAATTAGAAGAAATTGAAACGGTAACAAAAAATAGCGCATTGCAAATCATAGTCTAAAGATGACTCTCGGTGTAAAATTTTTCCACAACGAGGAATTTAAATTTATTCACATTCAGAGGAAATGTTGCGATCATTGTAACACTTCTGGGACAATGAATTACCCTTATTATAAACGTTTAAAAGGTAAATTCTAACTTTGTTTAAATACAGGTGAGATTTAATTTTTAAGAAACAGCAACATCGTGATCAACATATTTTGGCAGTGTATTAGGTTTTTTAAACAATAAATTTCGTGTCTTAATAAGATAGATGATGTTTTTGTACTGATAATAAACTCTTCGTCAAAGAGAGAAAATGGAATTATGGTCCAAATTTGGTTTACCTTTGTTCATTTTTCTCGTGAGTCTAGAAAACTCAATTGCTGTAGTTTATGCTATGTAAGTAAAAGTTTCCTCTTTTTTCAAGAATTATCTTAAATAACTCGAGTCCCTTAAAAAGCTTGGTATAGAGAGATCAAGAGTACTATCAATGTTTTACTTAAAGGCTGATTGATGACTTACTGGGACATATGATAAAGAATAAAATGGGACTTACCAGGGAATCTTTAGCACAGTTTTTGTGCAACGTACAATCATTGTAGTGATATGTAGTGTGTAATAAATGTACATATTTACACACTACAGCTCCCAAAATTATCTAAATATGTATATTTACACACTGTAGCTCACAAAAATTATCATTATAGAAAACAACTATAAGTACCTTTCTACAATGGAAGATTAATCGATTGGTTAAATGAAAACAGGAGTATTTTAATATTTAAAAAAATTCTAATAGCTTATTAAAGTTTTCATTAGTTCTAACAGTGTGTTTACAAATTCACGGCTGAACAGTTAAGGTATACGACTGAAAAAAAAAATCCGATATTAAATTACAAAACAAACTTGACCACTTTCATTTTCAGTGGGCATTTAAACCATAAGACCTTAAATTACTTAGGGTGAAAGAACGGGGGAGTTTAAATCATGGCGATGGTGTGGACATATTACTTTATGTCTTGTTTGTTGTTTACAAGTTCTCAGTATATTCCTTTAAATAAAAAATATGACTGTAAAAGTAATGATAAGTATGAGAAGATGATGGTAGAAATTCAAACACTTCGGGACCAGCAAACAAAGCTTCAGCGTGAATTAGATGAACTACGACAGGATAACAAGGAAATCAGGGATTTGCTGATCAGCCGTAATTTAACAAGTGTGTATAATATTGATATCTCATTATAATCTGAAGGCCTGATTACTTTATTTTGGCTAATCTGAAGTGAGGAAATTATTCGCTATTCACTATTTGAATAGAAAACCATATTCTAAAATGGGTTCACGATTCAAACTACCGGAAGTTTCCTGATAAATTTTGTTCAGTTGTAAAGGTGCAGATAACGAACGGTGATGTCAATAAATCTATAAAGAACATATTTTTTTTTTCAAGAAACTAAATAACTTTTATCTTTTGATTGTCTACATTTTTTTGTAATTTGGAACATTGTGTTCCCTATTATTCTTTAGTATTGTGACGTAATTAAGAATTAATTTAGAAACAAAAAATTAGTTGGAGATCAAGAGTAGGTTGACTCTGTTAAAATATTGGCAATTCTTCATATACAGTAGAGAAGTGAATCCAAAATCCAGAACTTACTGACGTATATCTCATTTATATGCACAATGACATGGAGTAAGATATTTAACTCAGATTTGAATGTATGTGTGTTTATTAAAGTATTTATTTAAGTAATTTTTAAAAGGAACTTACCTTGTGGCATTAAAATAAGAAATATGCAATATTAACATTGTAGGTTGAATATGTATTTTTTCTTCATTTTTAACAATGCAATACTGCAGTTTTGTCATTTGAATGAAAGTGACATTTTTTTCAGTAAAAATATTCATTGTAATTTCTCAGCAAACATCTCGAGTTTCCTCCCTTGTCGAAGAGTTTAATACAGAAAAAAAACTTCCAGTAGATAGCTAGAGCAAATAACGATTCTTTAACTACTGTTAAAACTTCCAAAAATTTTTGAGTTCTTTTCAAAAACCCATATTTATAATTTTTAATCAGCATAACGTTTCAACAAAGACGTCAAAGCTTAAGACATTGTATTACGTAATGACAGTAGCAAAAGAAGAACTGTATACCAACTGCAATAAACAATAACAATCTCAATGCTTTGTTGTTGGATGTTGAATTTATTCAATATTTGAATCTAACAGACAAAAACTAAGTAAAAAATTTAAAGCGGAAAAATATGATCAGGTTAAGTGAAATCCGAAGGCATTTTTTCATAAATTATAGAAATATAGGAAAAATTGAATTTCTTGAAATATAAAATTCCAGTATTCAATGTATTTTAAAATTATGGAAGACCGTTTTGATGTCTTCTGAAAGTTAAAATATTTAATCTTTAAATAAAAAAAGATTAAAAACTTATTCAAAAGTTCTAGGAAAGAGTGAAAAAAGGAGAATATGTTTGAGGTGCAGCGGCATCTGAATCAATTTGTCTCAACTGTATTTAGAAATAGAAACATATGGGGTTCTTAAGATATCATTTCCTTCACTTAAGGTACATGTATTTTATAATCATGAAAAAGCTTTTCGATGTCAAGGGAGAGTAAAAATCTACCAACTATAAAAGGGTATATCAAGGGATAAACTATGCATGAAAGTTTGTATCACATGTCCTTTTTTATGTTTCCTTACGTTATTTTTTTAATAGGTAATCAATCACCCTTGGATTGTTTTGACATTTATACGAGTGGACAAAGAGACACTGGGGTGTACCAAATTTACCCATTTGGTGAAATCAACAATGCTGTTAACGTCATGTGTGATATGGATTTGCAGGGGGGAGGTTGGACGGTAATGTACAAAATCTGTTTGTCTGTTTGGTTGTTCGTTGTTTATAGTCCGTTCGAGAATTTTTTCACTCATATTGAGACGCCACTTCTTGCCAATTGAGGGCTGCGAATTTGTGCCTGTACTCAACACTCAGGGTCCTTGAACAATGATGGATCTTTCTCATGAAAGCACCAACTGCAAAAGAGGTTCTACGGATTCACCCGAATGTGTCCTAAACCCATCATTCGTCCTTTCGATTGATGTTTCGTATATAAAGTTTATGATGAGAAATGATTATTAAGTTAAAAGATAGAAAACCTTTTGTCTTGGAATATAATCTTTGATGTCATTCTCATTTTTCTTTGAGATTACATGATTTGTTGAAAATTTTCAAACATTTAAGAGGTTGATAAAGCTAATGACTGGGGTATAGCATGTGTTTTCAAGCCTCAAAGAAAAAAAAACAACACTAATTTGATTTAAAAAAAAACTTATCAACAAGCTAAAATTGCAATAGCTATTCCAACAAAATTCTGTCGAACAAGTGTAACTTGTTATTATTTCCAATCACGAGTTTGATGAAACAGTTATTTCGTTAACAACTAGTGGATAAGTGTATAAAAGCTCGTCGTATGTATCAATCTTTAGCATGTCCATGTTTATATAACCTTTTCTAGTAATGGTGCATCATAATTAAATAACAACCGGCACAGTAGCTCAGTCGGTAGAGCACTCGCTCTGTGATCAGAAGGTCGTGTTTTCGAATCACGGCCTCGACTGACCTTAGTCGATAAAAAAAAAAATTGGTAGCAACTGTTCGTTCGCCAAGCGCTCGGCACTTTGAAGTAAAAGTTGCGGGTCCTTCGCATGAGACCTTAAAAACCGAGGCCCCGTGTCACGGAAGGTTGGCACGATAAAGAACCCTCACTGCTCTATAAATAAATTGAAGCTCTTCACCGATATACGGTGACGTCTCCATATGAGTGAAAAAAAATTATCGAAGGGGACGTAAAACAACAATCAATCAATCAATCATAATAACGTATGGAACCGGATTTATACGTTGAACAACTAGTCCCCTGCTATACTTAATTTCCTTGTTCTTTATCATAATGTATAGAATGATATGAACCTTCAAATTTATAATAAGGTATGAGCGTATCGTAAAAAGTACTCGTTTTCATCTCTCTCTCTCTCTCTCTCTCTCTTTTTCGTTTTTTTTTTTTTTTTTTTTGGTTTGTTTGAATTCATTTCAGCGTTTATTTCAGTTTATTCAAAGAGCAATTTTTTTTGAGAAGAGGTTATCGTTTTTAAGAATTCACTAGATGTCCTGTAAAAATTACCTTTAGACGTATATATTTTTTTTCATTGCTTCAGGTAATACAAAACAGGCATCGAGAAAATCCACGTGTAAATTTCAACACTACATGGGATAAATACAAAAGTGGATTCGGGGATGTTCGAGGAAATTATTGGCTTGGTAAGAAAATTAACCTATGACAAATATATGCAAGTGATATATCAATGTTAGCGGCATAACCTTGAAATAGAATTGGTTAAGATTGTTTGGGTTTTCTTTAATAAAGCTTTCCTAATCATATACAGAGAACAGAAGTATGATGTGGAAAATGAACAGCAATCAATTACATGATTAGTAAAATATTTACTGGAAAAGGGAGTGTTTATTGTTATAATTATTTTTTCACGAGTGATATGAGTTTAAATCAATTCACGAATATGATGTAATGCAGATACAATCAATCAATCATTTTTATACAATTTGTTTTTCATTATAAAATTTGATTTGAGGATTGAAGAATAGAAATAGCGTTTGCTACTACCTATATATGATATGTACGGATACATGTAGTAGGCCTTTGTTATGTAAACAAAATTTTTCTCCAAAAAAAGACGATTTAACGAGGCCGAGTCTAATTATTTCTACTCTAGAGATTTTGATAAATTTGTTTGAATTAATTTTTACTATTATATTTATTGTTTTAAGATTAAAAAATCGAATGTTTACATGTACCATCCCGATTTCTTAAGGGCCATCTCAAAAGTTGTCAAATTTTATTATTGGACCTTGGGAATTTCTTAAAAAAGCGCCAAATTATCACATTTTTTTCCATATTTTTTTGTATTTCTGCCCTAGAGATTTTTTTTTGTCAGCAAAGTACATAAAAGCTATTGTAAAAAGTCACCAAATTGTGAAATTTCAAAAAAGTTGACCATCTAGGTTGATCTAGGGATTATTACAAAGTTTATTTCTTCAATGTCCAATACCTCTAAAATTGCGATAAAATAGCAATGTTTAGATTGCTACTATGTTTCTTTTCATGTTCTGTGAACAGTTTTTAGTATAATATCCATGGACGTCTTGAACATACAAGCGAGTCATGTGTCATTTTTCAGCGTCATGATTTGCTAACAAAATCAGAAAACAGTGACGGTGTTAGAGCCAGTTCATCGTTTTTTCCTAACTATTGTCGTAAAAGAACATTTTAAGATCCATACGCATTACAGCTAATGTTAATTTTGTATTAAAATCACAATATTTGGGAAAGGTGAAATGTCGCACATATGACTGCATGAAATCAAAAAGCTGCGCAAAGTCATGCAAATTCGAATTAGACTCGGCCTCGTTAAAACATTTGTTTTGTTTGTTATGACGGTCCAAGGAAATGAGTGAAATTCCTCCTAAACGAATGCTGGTTAGGTAAAGCAATGCTTTCTAAAGGTTTGGTCATCCTAACATATTTTGATATGGAATTAAACCAGTAAAAAATGTGATTTATTTCATGAAAACCAAGTAACAATTAAGATTCTCTAAAATCAATTTCATGAGAATTATTTTAAACGTTTTTTTTTTTTTCTTATGTTTAAAAAAATACATTGAATTGAAAATAACAAATAATTTATTAAATCCGATTGTGCTGTAGAAATGAGCATAAACAAAAGCAAAACTAAAAACAATATTCCCCCACCCCCATCACACCACCTCCACTCCCGCTATAAGGGAAGAAAGAAAAATTGAATAGTTAAAGGACACAACGTTGTGCCACTTGCTTCTTTCTAAAGGGGACTGAACACAGATTTGATTTAATATTTTCTAAGATTTTTGATTTAATTTCATGCCTATGACATATTGCTAGAGCAATTCAGACCGATCTATTATAAGAAATCACACATTAAGAATATTGTTTTATCTAAGAAAAACATAAAGCTTCGAACAAATGACAAACATTCCCCACTTCTACAAAAAATAATACATCGTTAATATTTAAGAAAAATGAAAAATTATCAAGTATTAATGGAAAATATAAAACTACATGTATAATCCGAAGATTTGAGAAGCAACACCTCATGGTCACTGAGTTGCTAGTTCCTGTTCGTGTGCTGAGTTGTCAAACAAAACACACTCGGTAAAACGATAATATAAACAATAGAAGAGCTGGTGTCCATGCTTAGAAACAAAATGTTTGACCTAATTTGCCTAGTTTGGCCGCTATCGTAGTGCACTACGATAAGGTCCAGGTGACGTAATGTATAAGGACATCCCGAGCCCTCTGCTACAACTTAAATTATTTTTTTTTATGTAAAAATAGAAATTTAAATACTATATATATAAGATTACATGTAGATGTAGTAGTAATTTAATCACCTATGTCTTTTATAACCATAATTTATGCGATAAGTTAAACAGAGTTCAAAGTATGGTACTGCAAGTTAACTTTGTTCTTTGTCCTCCTTCAATCAGTATTGTTTTTTAATACAAATTTCTCTTTACAGGAAATGATGTCATTCACAAATTGACCACTAAATCCCCAAACGACCTCTACATAAAAATGAAAAGTACAAGTAACCAGTCTTATAAAGTAAAATATACCTCGTTTTCTATTTCCGATGAAGCTGATGGCTATAGGCTTTCTTTGGGGAACAAATCAGGACGCATTGGTGAGTGTTTACTTCTTCTTAGAAAAAAAGTGTCTTCAGAAGATAATTCTATATACATGTACGTTTGTATGCAAATCTGAAAAAAAGAAGGCATCGTTGTAATATGTATTATTTAACAAAATATCCAATAATATATATATTCGCAGTTATTTAAGGGGGAAAATAGAAAATTGAAAGTTTTTCTAAACAATACTTTCTTTTTTAGTTTTCTTTCTTTTATTTTTTGCATTGTAGATGATGCATTCAAGAGTTACAGTATCCTAAATGAGCCATTTTCTACCTTTGACATGGACAATAATCACAAATGCGGTGTTCTCTGTGGATCTGGTTGGTGGTATAATTACTGTACATGGTCAAATCTAAATGCTCCTCTTTTTGAACATCATTCCGATCCGGTCTGGTATCCATTGATTACTCAAGGAAGATTTCTTTATCATACGGAGATGCTGATTAGAAGACATTAAAGTTGTGTGATATTTTGATTTTAGGTCAAAACATCTCTCAGTATTATATGTTTAATATTTATTCATATATTTTCGAGCTTCAAATTCATTGCAAGTCTTCAAGAAAAAAAATCTTTAGTAAACTTTACAAACTTTTCTAATATTAGGAATTGAAATATTTTCTTTGCATGCTATTTTTTTCTTCGGATTCTGTGTTTCCCTTTTGACCACTCTATTCTTTTGGTTCTAAATTAAAATCACAAAAATTTAATCATATACAGTAACATGTTGTATGAGAATCAAATAAACAATGTGTTAGATGTATTGAGGACGTTTTATCAATCATCAATCATTAATATCGCTGGTGTCAATATATACCTGTGTAGTGAGGGTTGGTATATATTGTAGCCGGCGACAATATGTTTAGGGTGACAAAATGCACTGTAACAGACCCTTATTTTACACTTTTTGTTTAGACCAACTGTCTTGGAATGAGTTAATGGAATAGGGTTAAACCAAAACTCAACTTGAAAGTCTACAATAATTGTAAGTTATCTCGTAGGACACCCCGAACTGACCTTTTTTGTTTTCATCTCTTCGGTATTTGCTTGTGTAAATCCTCGGGATTATTTATATATTATCACTTTTTTGGTCTTTTTTCCAGGAAACGACTGGAGTTCCATGTGCTTTATGTATTATATTAATTTAAAAAAAATATTTAAAAGCATAGTCGTAAATAACCCAACCTCCTTCAGTTAAAAATTAAAGTGTTTAATTTATAAACAAAATGGAATGAATATTACATAAGAAAATTTTAACATGCCCGGTTCCACAGATATTTGAACTGTAAGATATATGCAAGTAAGACTTTAGATAAAAACAACATTTAAATCATATTAAAAATTGTGTGAACATTTCTTGTACCCAGCATGTTACGGATTTGTTCTCAGTATGTTCATTTGACCGGAAAAAGATGTCTGAAAAAGTTTTGAATTGTATGAGAAAATGATAATAATAAAAAAAACCACTTCTAACACAGCAAACAAAGCTTCAGCGTGAATTACATGAACTACCTCAGGATATCAAGAAAATTAGAGATTTAATAAGTTTGCATAGCAGGATATTTTATTTCTAATTGTAGGTCCTGCACACTTTGAGTAATTTGGAATACTGTGTTTCTTATTTTTCCTTAGTATTATGATTTGGTTAATAGAGGAAGAAATTTTATGTTTGACTGATCGATTGAGTGTTATTTTACGTCCCATTTGAGAATTTTTCACTCATATAGAGACGTCACTATATATTGGTGAAGGGCTTCAAATTGATACCTATACTCGGCACTCAGGGCAATTGAACAGTAAGGGTTCTTTATCGTGAGACCAGACTTGGATTTTTAGACCTCATCCAAAAGAACCAAGACTTTCACTTCTAATGCCGGGCGCTTGGCGAAGGAGCAGACACTATCTATGTTTATGTCTTAGGTTTGACGCGACGCTGCAGACAAGAATCGAACCAGGGCCTTCCAATTAGGAAGAAAAAAAACATGAAAGTAAAATAGATAGGCCTAATGATCTGAATGAAATTTTATTGGGAATGTAGCTTAATTACTTGCTTTACCTTGGCACATTAGCTTTTTGTTATTTAAAAAGTTCCCTATAATTGCCTATGTAGAACTTAGACATTGTTATTAATGAATGTTTCTAGAAAATACCGAAGAAATTCATATCACAAGGCATGATATTCAATTTGCACACGTACTACTAGAGTAACGGCCAGTCCGGAATTTCCCGGTTTATTCAGCTACGGGTTTTCTTTGTATATCTCGGAAGTGGAATCATGGAAGGCACGATTTTTTTTGTAGCCTATTGTTTTTGACTCTGTAAGAGTATACCAGTGTCTAACAAATTTGGTATGTATATATTTCACCTAAACAATGTCTTGAGTATATTTTGCATAAGTTTTTTTGCTTTATTTTGGAATAACATTGAATATTGAAATGTACTCAGGTACGTTAAGGAAGGCATGAGTTCACATCTGTGATGCACCGTATGGGATGTTTCATTGTGACATTATTAAAAATTTAACAAGCGACAAAAATATATTTAACCACATGGTGATGCGTAAATAACAACTTGCATTCATTTATTTTATCAATTATTTATAAAAGCTTGTAAAATCATAACATTTGAAAGCAATAATGCCGAATTATTAGAAGCAAATCTTATGTCATAAATGACGTCACTAGCCTTGACTTGACTCAGTACAAGTGATCCAGAGGAGTGGATCCATTGGTTTAATAATTACAAAAATGCTTAAATAAATACAAAACCATCGCAAATGTTTAGATTTAATCAATAAAATTAAAAGGAAATAATTTATTTAAAACTATAATGTAGATTATTAATTCATTTCTAGTGCTATGGAGCTGCACAAAGTCCGAGAATGTAAAGAATATCTCTTACACGATAAGTGTATACCTGATTAACTTCAAAAGTGCAAGGGCATAGACTAGACTGTTTGAGCTGAAATATGGAATATCAATTGCTTATATTATGTATATTTTGAAAAGTGCTGGGAGCTGATTCCAGTCGGCTTAACATTATTCCGAAACAGCTCAAAGAAGCTCCCAGCACTTTTCGGAAAGTCAATGTAAATATTTTTAATATGTATAATTTTTTTTCTCCAAAAACATGCGTATGCCCTTGCACTAGCCTCATTTTTTACATTCAGCTGAACAATTCTATTTTTATACCAGTCACGTGACACACAGCTGATATACATGCCATGTAATTGGTACTGAGTAAGCCACAAACCTATCCATTATGAATATCTATATTACCATTCCTACATGTTAAAAGTTACTTTGTTACAAAGATTTTTAAAAATGATACCTATTAAGAATGTACTGAGATCGCATTTTCCATTACCTTCCTTAACATAGCTGAGTAAACATACCCATGTGGGCACAGTGTACAGTACGTAACGAAAGTAATTCTTAATCTTGCTATATTGTATATTTTTAAATTATAAAGTCTTATTAAAATTCATAATTTAGAGAATAGGAATTATAGTAAACATACATATTTATGTCTTAATTCAAGAAAGATGACATGTTTAAAGTATCATGCATTACATTGTTATTTCATTCTTTATTGTAGTCAATTGCATCAAAATAATAAACATGATGGAATTTGGATATGAACATGATTTATAGTTATACTGGTATAAATTTGGAAGGATACAATTAGTTCTCTTTTTAGTACAGTGATGAAACATTTTATTAATATAAAACAAGGGATACTCAGGGAAGAAATACATAATTGTACATGGGAATATACGAGGGTTGTTTTGAAATTGCTGAGACGTTTACTTTTAATCCATAAAAGGAAAAAGATAAATTCATAAAATTCGTCAACATTTATCAGGAAAAAAAACAAAACAAAAACAAATGTGTAAAATGTCTAATTAATAGAATAATTAGATATATCCCGGTGAAATTATAACCTTGCATATGTCTGTTGACCTGGAACAGCATCGCTAAGTCATTTTAACGCCACGCCAGCCGTAGATCTTTTCTCTTGCAGAAACGATCAGGAAGCGTTAACTCTATTTTTCTCTGTCATCACAAATAACATTCCAGAAATCAAACTCTGTCTTTTTTTAAATGATTCTTTAGAAAAAATAGATAAAATGTGTATTGTTGCTACCCTGATGTAAAATTACATAAATGTCATATACAGGTTGACTTAGCATCATGCAGTGCCGATTTTTGTATTGCGAGTCAACGTTTATCCTTAATATATGATGGTTGTCCGGAGCCTTTGTTTTGACTCTGGTTGAATGTTTTATAAGAAAAAAAAGTACACCATTGAAAAAAAAAAACAAAAAACCTTAGACATTTTTATTTGCATTGTTATTGTTTAAGCAGGCCGTTTGGTCTGGATATGTGGTCCCCACCCCGATATATAAAATTTTAGGTATGTTCGCTGCGCCGCCTTAACGTCAAAATCCATTTTGTTGTCGTAATCTGATTTCTATACCGTGCTTAACTTTATTTCGTGATATTCGTATTTCTGATCAAAATTCTAAGAAACTCGCACAAAATGACACAAATATAAAAATAAAAAAATGCTAACATAACTTGAATTATTTTTGTGCTTACTTTGGGTCCACTGGGAGTTTGAACTTAGGTGTTACATGATTTTAATATCCGGTTTCGTGACTTCGCCGGGTAGGCCTACATTAATATACCATTGAAACTAAGAAATGAAATATTTTGTAAAATATTTCTTGCTTTTATTAATTCTTAGTGGTTGTCAAACGTGTATGCCAATTTTCATCAAATGGCGTTCATTTGAAAGAAGAATAAACACAATGTCCCAATAATTTCGGAACAGTCCTCGTTTGTACTTATATATTTGAATCTGTAGCTCTTCACTGTACATTTATGATATTTCTGTTTTCTGTGGTTTAAAACACATTGAAATGTTACACGTCTTAATTACAACATTGAAGATAGGGGCATCATCGGAATCTAAAGTATACTGTATGTATAAGTTGATTTCAAAATCAAGACAAACCTGTATTATCTAAGGGGCATAATTTTTTTGTCCAATTTGATTCAAACTTTTCCGAAAAATATAACCTGTCCTTTCCTTATCAACAGCAAAAATTGAAAGGGTTAAACTATTTCTAAATATTTTTATTCATTCATTTTAATGAAGATCTTTTTCAAATTTGTAAAAGTTGGACAACTTCCCTTAGATTTTGTCAATATTTACAACAGTGGAAAAACGAAGACTGAGTTTAAGAATATACCCATTTGGTGAAATGAATAAATCTGTTCCTGTGAAGTGGATTTATAAGAAATCGGATGGTTGGTAGCATCTAGTACCTGCAGTATCCTTAAATGATGATAAAATCAATAATTTTACATGAAACTATTTTCCTTCTTTAAAAGACAATATTGTTTTACTTGACTAGTTTCCTTGGAAGGAGTTCCGCGTTTGTAGAGGAAAAAAAACACTCTAACAAAAGAAAGTAGATAAAACAAGATCACTATCCTATATCCTGTGCTGATTGAAGGTTAAGTACTTAAAACGTTTATTTGTGTATCCTTTTTGTTAAAATAATGATGAGACTCCACCTAAGCGTGATGGGCGTTTGCATATATATGGCAACAGATCAAAAAAAAAAAAAAAAAAAAAAAAAAAAGAACTCGATTGAAATATTACATAAGAAAATTTAAACACTTCCTGTTCGAAAGTTATTTAAACTTAAGATCTATTTAGGAAACTCGATCTACAATTAAAACAACAAATACATTAAATCATGGCAATGATGTGGATATCTTTCTTCATGTCCGGCGTGTTGCTTACAAGTTCTCAATTTATCTATATGACTGGAAAAGATGACTGCAGAAGTAATGATATGTATGATAAAATAATAGAAAACTTTCAAACATTTCTGAGGCAGCAGATCAAGCTTAAACGCGAAGTAGATCAATTACGACAGGAGAATACAGACATCAGAGGCTTGCTGTCTAAAACAGGGAATTGTAGCTGTACAAATTCGTCGACAAGTATGTATTGTATACATTATTTTCATTCGGAATGCCTTACACACACACACACACACAAATGAAAACGCTAAATCTGATTCCTTAGAAAAACTTTTTTCTTCTTTTTTCTCAAATTTTTATACATCGATGGAATTTATGAATTCACGATTTCTTCTATTTTATGGAGAGAAATTCAATTTTTAGACTCATAGTTTTGCAAATGTTGGGTTCTCCTTTACTCAAGAGGTTACAAAAATTGTTCATTCTTTATCAGAGAAAGTGTGTATTGTATGAATCTCTTTATAACGTTTTGATTTATAAATTAATAAATAATACTATTTGTGAATAAAGGAAGTTATTATACAGGTATCAATAAATTGAAGTTTAAAAAAATGAGTTTTCATAACTGATCTTTTATTGGACCTTTTATTAAAAATAATTGCCAAAAGTCCTACAAAATTACCATATCGTTGAATTTGAAAATATTTGCGATACAACAGAGGCAAAAATCAAACTTTTCATCCTTGATTTTATGCTTTTCTAACGCGATAGTTTCCTTTTTGTATTAATGTGTTAGAGAAATGCAAGTAATATTATAATTTTCTTTACATGTAACATGAAGAAGACGTCGCGATAGGGTACATGTTAAAATGTACGACTGACATTCACGATCGGATAATTTTTTAAAAGCAACCCCCTTCATGTTTGTACTGGGTGAATAAATTTATTATTAAAAACCTAAACAAAAGTACAAGACTGTTAAATCAAACAACCACTTTATTTGCATTATTGATCTTAATTGTATCCAGTACGCTCAGTTCAGATTTTTAATCAACAATTTTAACAAATTTTAATTTTTTTTTTCAATTAATATCCCTTAATAAATATATCTCAGTAAGTTATAGATGACTATAATTAGTGATTGTTTAGTAATAACTATATTTAAACTTTTACTTAATTAAATCAAAGTATTTTAAATATGAAATACTAACTTGTATATCCTGATTCCTTCAATTCTTACTTCGATTTTTAATATGTAAAAAAAAAATTAATTGTGTATTTATCGATAATTTTAAAAGTAAGCACCATCGGTATGATAAAAAAAAACTATCAAGGTTCTTCATCTAAAAAGAAGAAGGGGTTGGTTATAGAGTCAAGTTAGGTCCGTACTACATGTAAACCAAGGAAATACAGATTGCACTATACTAAACCATATTCAACTTTAGTTTATTTTTTTCATACGGATTATCTAGCTATACTAGTAAGAAATTATTGTAAATATACATATTAAAGTTCAATTTATATCCAATTGATTCCGAAATTAAAATTATAAACATGGATTTCTATATCGAATTATAGAACCTTTTTGTATTTTTTAGTAAGTGTCATGTCAGAATTGTTTGTTCACACGGGTTAACTATAGGTTATACTTCCTTTATTATTCTTTATTATTTGTGAAAATGGGGTACATTTGCTGCAATTTTGTAACTTTCAATGTATCAATTTACGGTGAAAACATTTCATCTTAAATTCATTGGATTCATTACAATATTTAAAATTACTATGCCATTTTTATTAAAACAACTATGAAATCCATTTGAATGCGATTCCCTTTTATAATCAAACGTAGAAACATACCCCCAAAAAAACTCGCATTAGTGACGTCACAATGAAGGTACTGAGATGGTAATGAAACTATAAAAAGAATAGCACAGCAAACAAATCTTCAGTGCATTTGTATTCGATTTAACATTCAAAATGTTAACATAATGTAGAGTATTTCATGAAATATGCCCGAGTTACACGTGTGCTTTACACGCCAAATATATCCAAAAAACTTTAAAAAGGTGTTTTATTGTTGAAAATATAGATGAAAGGGCTCTACATCATAGTTTCAGCACAAAATGATCTCTTAACAACATACTACATAGCACTCTTGCATTGTTTCTTTCATCTTTTGCATAGCCAATAAGAATTTAACACAACATGGTATACACCCTTTTGGCAAAAGTTCAGTCCGTCAAAAATAGGCATGTGCACGCATAATATAGACATTTGAAATACTTAATAAACAATTCTCAAGGAAAAACATCTCCTGTTAATTATGATTAAATTGCTTCGGCGTGGGGTTATTTTTTTTTTAATTTATTTTAAGTACCTTAAAAAGCCACACAATCCCTTTAAAGAGAGACAACGAATCTGGCGATCAGAAAAATGGATAAACGATGAAATTATTACAGACATAGAAGTAATGAACACCCCAAAAACAAAGGCGGCACGCATCAATGCTGATCACGTCTGAAGTTTATGCATAGATGTTTATCGATGAATGGGATCTGCAATAGCTTTATAGGCCCTAACGCAAATTTGTTGAGGAAGCGATTTCCCTGGCTAAAGGCAAGCCCAAAATAAAATAAAAAGACAAATATTTCAGCCAGAATTTTTTTTTGAAACTTCCCCTTATAAATTATTTTCATCATGTTCAAGCAATGATCAGCACACACATGAAGTCTGCGTACATCCCACCTCCATCCCACACCTACAATTAGCTAAACATTCCTGTTTATTCTTAAGTTTACTTTCTGAAGTAGTGAATTTATTAAAGAAAGTTTAATTTTTTTATAAAGCTATTAGAAGTTTCGCATATTGAAAAATGTGAAGATAACGAAGATGGATCGATCAAACAATACAAATCTGTGAACAAGACATGAATTCCCGAGGTGGAATCAGTAAGCCTACCTTGTTGACCGGTCTTCCCATTCCCTTGAGCCTTATGTATTGATGAACTAGATGGAACATTCCATTGGCTAATTTAGTATAAGAACAAAGACCTTACAATTGGTATGAATTAAGTCAGCCAAAATACGATCCAATGAGG
The DNA here is from genome assembly GCF_033153115.1 of Saccostrea echinata. NCBI lineage: Eukaryota > Metazoa > Mollusca > Bivalvia > Ostreida > Ostreidae > Saccostrea > Saccostrea echinata. The sequence goes on along the minus strand of NW_026889807.1, from coordinate 2,472,075 downwards.
CTATATTTGCTACTAAGGTCATTATAACGACCAAAGTTACGAAATGCTTATTTTAAACAAGGTTAGTGAAATTCCTTTAGCATCAACTTATCTGTGAGTAATCAACCTGTCTCGGATTAAAAAATGAACGTACCCAGAGCAACCTCTTGAGATCGAATGAGTTGGGAGACATACACATCATATGCAGGTCAAAGTTGAATATTACTACTCAAATACGAGAATTTGACGATGGAAAAGCTGAAGTCATCTCGATTCTCATAAAATTTAATCTTTAAATTGGCCCTTATCGTCAGTAAAACATCCAGATATGAAGCAGATGTGGCAGACAATGTGATGTCGTAAGTAATAAAAAAAAAACACACAAATAATTGACCAAACAATTATATTGCGCAGTTTGATATCATTTTATACGTGTTATGTACAATAGAGCGTACCTAGTTACCTACTCTCTATCGATCGTCTCCTGATAATGAAGTTCACGATATTACCAGGCGACATTATGCATGTTTTATTTATTATAGCAGCACAAGCCTAAGGGTTTTCACATAGGTGTGAAAATATCGGCAGTCAGGGTTGAGATATGTCACATCGTGATCATTTTAAGTTATGATGAATGAAAATCATTAAGTTACAAAAACACAAAAAAAAATTAAGAATTAGTTTCTTAATTAAGCAATGAAAAAATTGTTTATTTATCGTGTTTATCGTGATTTTTTTGCCCCCATATCAAAGGTTCGAGGGTATATAGATTTTGCCCTGTTCGTCCGTCTGTCTAGCTGTTTGTCTGCTTGTCTGTTTGCCTGCTCGTCTTTTTGTCCGAAAAAACTTTAACTTTGCCTATAACTTTTCATTGGTTGGAGCTATGGCTTTCATATTTCACTTGTGTATTCCTTGTGACAAGACCTTTCTTTGGGTTCCACCATATTTGACCTTTTGACCTTGACCTAGGAGTTTGACCTACATTTGAAAAACTTTAAACTTGGCCTTAACTTTTGAACTGTTGGTTCTAGGACTTCCATCCTTTATATGTGTAATCCATGTGACAAGATCTTCCTTCGGATACAAGCAACTTTGACCCTTTGACCTTTACCTTGGAGTTTGACCTACTTTTGGAAAACTTTAACCTTGGCCATAACTTTTGAACGGTTGGTGCTAGGGATTTCAATTTTCACACATGTTATCCTTGTTACAAGACCTTTCTTTGTACACCAACAACTTTGACCTTATCACCTTGACCTACGAGTTTGACCTACTTTTGGAAAACTTTAATCTTGGCCATAACTTTTGAACGGTTGGTGCTAGAGCTTCATATTTCACGTGTTATCCTAGTGACAAAACCTTCCTTTGGAAACCAACAACTTTGACGCTTGGACCTTGACCTTGGAGTTTGACCTACTTTTGGAAAACTTTTACCTTGGTCATAACTTTTGAATGATTGGTGCTTCGGCTGTCATATTTCACCTTTGTATATCTTGGGAGAAGGCCTTTCCTTGGGCACCATTAATTTTGAGCTTGATCTTGATTTTTGACATACTTTTGAAAAAAAAAACACGTTTACCTTTTCCATATCTTTTCAATGGCTGCTGCTAGGATTTCATATTTCACAAGTATATTTCTCAAGACAAGACTTTACTTTGGGTACCAACCAATTGGATTTACATTCGAGAAAGTTCAACGTTTGCTGTAAGTTCTCATACGGGGCATCAGTGTTTCACAAAACACATTTTTTTTTTCTTTCAGATACAAGAAAACAAGTGTATTTCTCAGCTGGAATTTCAAAAATCACGAATTCTTCCATCTGGAATATCAACAGTGTGATTGTATTCAATATAGTCATTTCTAATGAAGGTGGGACATACAGTGCTTCCACGGGAGTGTTTACAGCACCGGTGGACGGAGTTTATGTGTTCAGCTGCTTCATACTGGCTGATAAAACGACCTTTTTTGCATATTTAGAAGTCAACGGCTTAAGAAAGTTTAACGTTCTTGGCTTAACACCTCCCAGTGCGGTTGATGATGTAGACAGTGCTGGAAATCTTGCAATTTTGCACCTACAGCAAGGTGACAAGGTTTTGATGAGACGCACGGGGGGGAGTAATATTAGAACTGTAGAAGATGCGCCTTCCACGACCTTTTCTGGGTTTCTATTGTACTGAAATATCAAGTGGGTCATATGTAAAACATTTTCGAAATTTATATATAATGAAAACAATAAAAATTGCAAGGAATGTCTCTATTTTTCCCATAGTTGTTTATATGTGTTAATTTGAATTATAGTATAATTTCCGTAAACTATTTTCATCGTAGTGGAAAGAGGAAAGGCACTAATTCGAACAATTACAACGGTTGTCCCAAAATAACTTACAAGCGTAGATTTATCGGAAAGTTAGGACATCTTCAACTTTGCCAAATCTGTAATTTAACGGTTGAATGATTTTTCATTCCATTACCGGAAAATGTTTTGAGCCCTTTTAACAGAAATCAATAATTACATGTTTAATTAAATATTTGACAATAATTTGGGTTTTCAAGGGTATGTAGCTGTTAATCAAAAGTATTGCACTAATATTAAAAAAATCCTTCTTTCTTTTCCCGATGGGACCTATGGTAAGAAATCACATGGTGAATTATGATAATCATCCTGCCAAAGTCCTTGGTTACAATAGAGAGAGCGAATGTAAGAAGACGTCGGGTTATTTTTTCTTTTAAACCATGAGCGCATGTTTGTCTATTAATATCCTTTCGACACAACAATATTAATGCAAATATACAACTACTTGTAAACGGAGAACAATAGACAAACATGCGCTGACTATGTATAAAGTCAGTGAAAAAGTGGGCGTCCTCATTATTGTACGGAGAATCAAGGAATTGTGATGACCCCTGCCAATGAAAACTGATTCGGGCTTCGTTAATACATTTTTTTATTCAATGTAATTACGTAAAATTATAGATTAGATGTTGACCATTCCTGTAATTAAAAGAAAAATGCTTGTTTTGAAAAGTTATTTTTTTTTCGCAATTTTCGCATATACTTAAGACCAAGATCTAGTAAATAAAAGGTGCCTACAGATTTCTCAAACTTGAGAAATAAATTCCTTTAATGAGGCTTTATAACTTTAGCTTGGTCAAATAAGGTGTTTCGGGGCATAATTTGTAGGTAAGCAAGAAGAAAAATCATATTTTAGACTGTCATTTTCAATGAAAAACTAAGAAAACCAGTCATGAATACAAGAGCTTTTTTCCATAATAGACAAAAAACTGTATCTAGATTGCCTACAGTCTCTCGGAAAACGGTAATTTGTATATTCTTGGCCTCTTTTTTTTAAAATAATATGAAATTGAATATAGGTATTGGGATTACCTTTCACGTGATTTCAAATTGAATTTCATGAAAATACTTAATTTTGTACATAAATCTTTTAGAGCCGTAAAGTATAGGAAAAGAAAGTTGAAATTGATTATGACGTCATAATGGATCTAGCACCAAAAAGTAGTCTAAAGCATTTACTAGATCTTGACCTTAAGTGCAGTCATCTTTTACTGCCAAATATGTACTCAGAAATTCTGGAAAAGAAATTAAAAAAAATCTTATATAATTAACTATACTAATACTCAAATTATGTTGTTTATGCTATAGCTAATATGAATCTTAAATGTTTTATTTGAACCAGTTTGAAATCTGACTTGTTGCACAATAGTGGCTGTGTTGACACAGACCGTGATCAAATGTTCCGAACTTGAAATCACACCTAAAGAAAAGCCAAAAAATCGAAGATAGCCATAAAATGTTTTTCGATTCTTTGTATTTTAAAATAACAGAAGCGGCTTTCTAAGCATACTAAAAAAAAACAGAGACTGATGTAATCGCACATAATTCATGTTCAAGGTGACCTTGTGCAACTCCTCTGAAAAGTCGAAAAAGAACGTTAACCTTAAAAAATATAGGATTTATTAAAATCATTGTTATTGTATACAAGTACTTGAACATGGTTATACTCTGTTCTTATATGTTTATGTTAAATTATATCACTTAAGATAGTTCACATTTATATATAAAGTCTTTATGATGAGCTAAATTATTTGAGAATGCCAATTGTGTATACGTATTTCCCAAAAGAATTGAACAATTGACTTTATCTTCTTTTTGTGCATCGGAAATTGCTCTGGGTGGCTGGGTGGTAACTGTAATTCTAATTACTTGATTTTTTTTGGTTTTTTTTGTTTTTTTTTTTTTTTGTTTGTTTTTTTTTTTTGTTTTTAAGTATTCATGTGAAAATTTCATTATTTATCGACCAACACACTTTACCTCGTAGAAAATTATATAGAGATACTTTAATCTCTGACTAAGATATAAGCTCAGTCTACAAAATTTTTAGACAACCATTATATAATTTATTCAGTGTGGAATAGATTAATCATGTAAGACAATTTCTTTTTCAGGACCTTATTTATCAGGAATGGCTTATTTTAAAAACGTAGTGGTAAATCAAAAGATACAGAAAGAACTATTTTGGATGGGTAAAAAACAATCACGCAATAATAAAATGCTCAAAGAAATACTGTCTAGAGGGAATAGAGTGTCTCCAAAAACCACATAGATATTGTCAATCAGAAACTCAAGCACTTTTTAATATTAACTTCAAAGTACTTGTGTATACAATCGGAATGTTTTTTAACAACATAATTTTGCAAATGACCAATGACAAGGTAAGTAAATTTTCGAGTTCTATTTTCATTGACAAAGCAGCTGTCAATGATATCAGAAAGCCTGCACTTTAATTTATCGTCGGGAATGGTTGTATATTGAATTGAAAAGTCGTTTTATATTATTGATTTTGGTTAAATTTTGTGATATCATATCTTCCAAAAGTTCCTTGGATTTTTTAAGTACCTACATCTGATTTACACCACTTCGCGAATATATTGTTGCACAGTACGCCTGAAGTTTCTCCTTCACTGCTGATAATATTTTAGTGGGGAGTAAAGAAAGAGGCTTGGTAGAACATTTACTGCAACCCGGTATGTATCTTTGTAATGATTTTTATGAAGTTTCGGAAATCAATATATATATGGTAATTCGAATTCATTCTGGTTGTTGGGAATATTAAAAATATTCAACACTGACATACGATTAGAAGAATTTCCTCCTTAGAAAGGGTGCTATGGGTATTAGTTTGATTACCATTTGTAGAATTAAATCTCAGTTCCTCTAAAATACAATTAAGATAATAAGCCTTACAAACAAAGACAATAATGTTACCTGCTTTGTCACTGGGACCAGTACATACTGATTGTGCAATCTACCTTATTCTTTTTTCACTTCTGAATTACTGAACACAGAAGGATAGATGGTTTTCATATTGCCCCTCGATCGCTTAATGGCTGACTAATTATAACAATGAAAATAATATTTTGGGTGAGGATTTGAATAGTTCTAGCCGCCGCCATACAGGAGCGGCCATCTATTCTAGTTAAAATATATAGGAAAAATTGTAGGAGAGAATTGAAAGTCTCCGCTGGTCACAGGCGTAGTAATGATACTTTTGAATGGAATAAATCATAATTTACTAATTGCTTAGAAATGATTTAGTAACAAGTTTAACAAATGAAAAGAATTGAACTTTTGGAAGTCGATAGTGTTTTTTTTTTAAGTTTCAGTCTTGTGTTTTAATGATTCTCACAAAACCGGGAACCTTCTCATGTAAATATGTATTCAGATTATACTAAACAAGATGGAAAGATAAGTAAAAAAATTAATATGAAAACTTGTGGTGATAAAAAGTTCAGAATATGTCGGATCGGGAACAATGGCTGATTAGTTTCAAATATGATGTCTCTGCACAAAGATTTTAAATGTGTCTGAAATTAAGTTGTAAATAATGTTGTCATAGAATGTGTTTAAGAATCAAAATTATATTATATTTTAAAGGCTTCTTAATATTTTTATGCAAAATATTTTTTTTATCTTTCAGATACAGAGAAACAAGAGTATTTCTCAGCTGTAACTTCACAAATCACGAATTCTTTTGTCTGGAGTATCAACAGTGTGATTGTATTCCATATTTGCTTGTCTTCTTAAGAAATAAATAATAAAAATAAATCACCGTGCTTAGTTTATAGACTTTTATATACCGGTATTTTATTTGGATATTCCTCGTCAGTGGTGAGAGCGTTTTTAGAGTCGCGGAGTAAGGAATTTATCCTTATGTCAGGAAATCGATTCTACTCTGTGACGTGGAGACTGGTCCTTTGCATGAGACCAAGGTCCCGTATCTCAGAGGGTGCTGGCATGAAAAAAAGATTCCTCGCTGCTCAAAGGCCTCAGTGAAGAGTAGAGGTTTAAATTTCGAGCCCTTCACTGGCAAATGTTTGCGTCTCATTTTAAGTGAAAATTCTCGAAGGGACATTAAAAAAGGAATCACACAAAAAATATGCCTCGTTTTATGAATCTATAATCTAAATATTTCATCTTAGGAAATATTTTGTCCGCCAAATTTGTTTAGTTGAAGTACTCTGAGTAATCTGCAAGTCGACCTTTACTCAAAAAGAATTAAGGTCGTTCTATACACGGCACTTCCAAAAATAAGATGTTACCACATTTTACTATAATAATGTTAAAGTTTGAGTGAACATTTGTATTTGCAAAGCTGTACATATTTAAAATAAAATATAAAACACACTCTATACCTATGTTCCTAATTTTTTTCTTGTTTTACATAAACAGAGAGAAAAAAAAAACACTTGTCAGTAAATTAGAGTCAATGATTCATAAGTGATCGACTGCTTCTCACACACTGGATAATATGGTTAAAGAAAATAGGTGTGTTGCAAGTGAATCAACTATTTTCATATACTAGCATTCTAAAGATAATTTGCATTGTGATTCAATGCGATGGTTTTTTTTTTTTTTGTTTTTTTTTGAAGGGGGGGGGGGGGGGTCATCTATTGTGATAATTGTTATGCAAGATAAATATTGCAATGTTTGAAGTAATAAAAATTGTTACTGTCAAATCGTAGCAACTCCTTTTTTGCGAATTATCAGTGTTAGCTTGAACTTGTCCGCCGACAATAGTCTGTCTGTAGCATCAATTTCATACATGTAGAATACTCGTGGTCCATGATATCGGCATATACTCATCCACAGAAATGTCGTTTATACTATATTTTTATTATCAAGTAAAAGTCAAACCAAAAAAATTCAAAAATCACATCTCGGAAATCATAAGTGTGGTTCCTGTTTTATTATTCGTTAGTGACGTAGTGCGAGTATTGATCTACTTTAAATATGCGTTTTGCTACTCAATTTGTATTCAAATAAAGCATTAATTACATTTTGTTAGGTCACGATGATTTATTGATGAAACACTTTTTTTTAATTTACATTTATTCAGCTGGCAACAGTAATTTCTGTTCATTGATACGTAGTTACTTTTGTACATTTTCCGTGGTGGAAAATGGCTGATACATACCAAAAGTTATTAAAAAGAAAAACAAATAAGCTCAATATTTATAACTTTTTTTACGCTTTAATTTTCTCAATATCCATAAGTTAAACATAGGGGATTCTACAGGTGAGGAAAAAATGAAGAGATAAAAAGCTAAGACAAATAATACAGCATATACGTAGTAATATTTTCTCTTCAGAGTCTGAAACTTACCTTCAAATATGTTTCTAGACGGTGTCTTTTTTTTCTCTCTGGAACTGAGTTTCATTGCTCTAACCCTTTTTGTAAATATAAAGATTTTAACTTTCATTGGACATTCCTTGTTTAAAATGAATATAAATTAAATCTTAAAGATTAAACTTTATTAAAATCTTTTGTGGATCATACAACTGTTTGTTGTAACGAAAGTGAATTGGCCGTGGTCTGTTCTGGGAAGAAATATAAAATAGTATTAAATTTGGTTCTTATGCCAGCTATAATGGCGTTTACATTGCCTCACAATTACTTTTGCTTCTTTTGTAAAGAGAAAATCCATTGTTCTTATGAATAACAGGGTTTTTTGACTTTATGGACAGGTACAGGTAACTTATAAAATTGCTAAATACACAGAAGGCGATATTTGACACAATAATTGTGTTTTAAGAACATTTTTAGCCATATTCAAAATTTATTTTGACACAAGAAAAAGTGAACATGTTCATTATTAGTGGCCTTTTGGTAATCAGCCATAAAGCTAACACTTAATTTTAGCTATGCACCATTTTTTATCATTATTTTTTTATGACATGTTACATATACAATCTGATCATTTCTGCTGCATTATTTTCCTGTTTTCCAGGTAATCTAAGCATTCCACTAAGTTTGCATCATTCTTTACACGAGAACTCTTTTTTTCTAAATAGAAACAATCTTCCTATCCGCAGGAGGCTAAGGACGAGGTGTGAAATGAAGAAATGAAGGGCTAAAATAATAAGAGATATCTTTTATCTTGCTTATGAGCACTTTACTTATAGGTGCAAACCCATAAAATGTATCTTTTTCATATTTCTTGTAATAATTATAGTGATAAGTTAATTACATAGCACAGCTTCTCGCGAAAACATCAAACGATTAGGAATTCAAAGTAATTCTTTTTTGAAACTAGGAACGTCAATGGTGATATAATGGATGGTGTACGCTATCTTTCATTGAACATTACAGTTAATATTACAATGTATATGTGATTTACAAGGAATTAAAATTTCATAAACAGGTAAGCTGATTTATTTTTATCAAATGCTTCTTGAAATGAATACAAGTCCCTGTCAGCCTTTCGTCTGCCATTCTTGACACCAAAGATGCAACAAATTTAGCATAAATTAGCATAAGCTGCATACTTTAAAATGTAATGTATTTCAAACGATAATATACATGTACTACTTGTTTCTATTAAAATATCGAAAAAAAATGTTTGTAGAAAAAGAACATGTATTAATATAACTCAGGACTTTAATGAGTTTGCATAGAACATGTAGAAAAGAAACAAATTGTCATTAAAAGATGAAGTTTTAAAAAAGTCTTTTAGTCTGATGAATGAGATATTTGCTCTTTATTTGATATGCGTCAAATTTTCGAAGGAATAAAAGAAAATTTGAATGCACCTTTTTAATGAAGATTTTTTTAAGGGTTAATTAATCATTGTAAATCGATATCTTAAATAAAAGTATCAGAGGGATTTTTCATTAACTTTTCTTTCAGTTACTCAAAGATTCCAAAGATGCTTGTAAATATATAAATTAAAAGCAAAACAATATGATTCCGACTAAAAAAAATCTTATTTTGATTATTTGGAATATCAAGTCGAACACTAACTTTTTTTCTTCTTTTTTTAGTATCTTTGACATTTATACTGTACGTTTCATTGTTGCCCGGACTTTGTCAAGCTTGTTAAAATAAAAATTTCTGATCTCAAGAAGATAGTATGGTATTTTCCTACCAAAAGTTATATTTCCGTTTAGTCTCACAATCATAAAGGTAAAATATAAAGGAGAAAAACAACAAAGAAAGTGTTCATAGAGTCTGTTTTATATGTATTTTCCATTGCACTCTTTTAGAAATGAAAACAAAGTAGATTTCAGTATCTAATGAGAACCATAATTGTAGCTAAGAAAATTGCGAGAGAAATCGAAAAACAGATTGAATTTAAAAATCCATAACGAACTATTCAATAGGGGTGAAGAGTATTTAAAACTCTTCACTAACAAAACTATGAGACATAAAAAATCCTAATTAAAAAAAAGCAAATGCTTTCATTGAAGTAAAGTTAGGCATGGTTATTTATGACATGTAGCACGTGATCAAATTCCATGATATCCCGCCTTCTTTTAATATAAACTCAAAACAATCAAAACATTTTAGAATGCTTTAGCAATGTTCTTTCATCTGAGAATGGAAAAGTCACAACTTTTTACACTTATCTTTTTCTTTATTCGTGGGACATTTGGATACCTTGAATTACCTGCAAATGATCCATCCGAGGAAAATAACTTATTTCGCAGTACCACATCTGGAAAGACATCCAATATTTTACGGGATATCCTTAACCAAGAATCTTTGGTGAGGTTTTCTATGGTGCAAAAAATTCAGAATTTGGTGATGGATGCTATAGACAACAAAAACAACACTGAAATATTGAAAAAGAAGCTCTTTCATTTAGCAAAAGAATTAAAGGCATTGGAAACAAAGGATCAAATACTTGAACAAGATAATGTTGAACTTCGAAAGGAACTGAGTGGCATCTATAACAGAATAAGCGACAATCAGAACCTCACTATTACAAACATTCATACGCTGAATGAGACGGAGATATATTTTCTGAAGAGACAATTCCTAGCTCTTCGGAGAGAAAATGAGGAACTTAAATTGGTAAACTCCAAAATGAAGGAGCAGCTAAAAGTCGATGAAATTACGTTTAGAAATGAAACATTTGCTATGAAAGAGCAATATAGTGCACTCTCACAGGAAAATGATGCAATTGAAAGCAAGTTACATCAAATGGAGAAAGAGATAAGGTCCACTAACATTGACTCTCGCCTTAAAATGATTGAAGGCAGAGTTTGGAACCTTTCAATCTCCGTCGATGAAGCATTAGATGATATCCGTGAGGAGCAAAATGTCTCCAACACACAGCTGTTAGTTTCTTCTTTGTTTCAGTCAGGTAAAAATTGCCTTTTCTTCCTTCTTAAGAACTATGTTGGAAATTATCACAGTGCTACAATTTAAAGTATTACTTGCAGAAGTACAAAGTTATTTATGTTAATAAGGCTTTTGCGATTTCAGTGAAAATGATATATTAAAGTTGTATAGCCTAATTTTAAACATCATGTATATAAATTCCCCTACTTTGATTTTATAAATATTAATACAACACCCCCCCCCCCCTCACTACCCACCCCACCCCCAACCCCACTCACCGTCTCCAAGAATAGTTTAAACACTCGAAAAGTTTCTGTCTAAGTTAATCTCATCACTAATTTGCGAAATGTTTCATAAATATTTTTTATTCATAAGATATTTTCAACAAGGAAAATGAATAAAATCCAAGGCAGCGAAATACTTTTAGCATTTTCATTAAAATTAATTACAGCTGTAGTGCATGTATAACGGTCACCTGACATCGTTGCACCACAAGCATTCTAAATATGCTTCCTATTGATTGATTTTAAGGATCTTTCACAAAATCTGTGTTTTACAGTGGATTCGTTATTGGTGCCTGAAACACTCGCAAGGGGACGTCTTGTGTGCTTATTTCATTTACTATTGTTCTATTCTTCTTAACAAGTTTTCTCTGAGCATAAGATTTATCATATGTTTAATCCTCTGTAACAAATGAAACTCTTACCAGCGTCCTTTCCATCTGGGGAAATGGGTAAATTTGAATAGGCCTAAGCACATGTATGTTTATCGAATCAGTTGTTAATTATAAAACTTCACACTAACTGGAGATCTTTTGCTGCCGATGCATGTGTGAATCTATCACTTTCAAAAATTAAAAAAAAAACGTTAATTCAACTTGGTTTTCTTTATTGAATAATTTCTCAAAACACATATACATTCATAACCATGTTTCCTCCAAATGTATTTGCAGGGAATATATATATCTTTTTACTTCTACTCTTAAAATTGTATAGATAAAACTAATGTCCTCTTTTTTAATACTTTTTTAATTAGTTTCTTAATTGAGCAAAATAAATTGTCGAGAAAGAATGCTATTAGGACGATACAGCAATTTTCTGGCCAAAAAGGCATACATATCGTGGTTGTTTACAATTTAATCAACAATCGCCAACATTGCAACGCAGTGATTAAGAGAAAGCATATAGTCACACTTAGGCAAACACTATTTCTGACCAAAGTTGTTCTTTTTTTTTTCTTTACCATAGAAAACTGAAAATATTTGTCATCTGTGCTGTAAATTAATAAATTGATAATAAGATCTTTTATTAGCCACTAATTTCTGTCAGGTGAACTAAGAAGCAGATGGAAAAAGAATTTTAGTGAAATTAAGTTTATATGTGCGTTTAAATATTTTTTTAAAAAAAAAGAAACTTTGAAAAGAAATGAATTACAAGAAAGTATACTTCGACACCCCTGTTAATTAATTACTGCAAAGATCGTCCGTCAACACATCAATATCTTGTGTACTAAAAGTGTGGTTCATCTTCTGCCCTGCCGATTACAGTAATTTATCTAATACGTGTGGTGAATACTACCCATAAGATAACCTTATGCTTTATCAACGGGTATGCTCTTCCGGCTCTTCCGGTTTTGACACAATTCTTCACTTCGAGATGTAAATTTATCAAAACTTCTATTTGTAAAAGTTCTTTCGTTATTGAATGCTGATGAGCAAAAATGTTTGTTAAAAACAAGAAACGACTCGTTTTACCTCAATGAAATGTCAAAAAAGATCTATTGCAACAACAACCACTATAAGAATAAATATAAGGATTAATGTTTACCAATTTATCAACTAGGATAAAAGTACATTTTATGAATTTATATTTAAACATTAGATCTAATCTATCCTAATTCTGTCGAAATTTCATAATCTTCATCAGATGTATGGAATAGGAGGTGATTCATGTAATAAAGTACAACAAGAGGTCCATGGGTCACTACACTCACCTGAGTAAGTTTGACCCTGATGTTCTTCACCAGTTTTTTCTCCTTGTAATATTTATTGAGGGCCCGCCATAATCCAGGGGTATTTAGACAATTTAGAATCTATTCTACCCCAGGAAGATTTCACATAAGTTTCGGATTTTCTGGCCCAGTGGTTCTTGAGTAGAAGGTTTGTAAAGATGTTTCCTTCATATTTCAATGTAAAATTTGGATTCCCTTTTTGTGGCCTCACCCTACTCCTGGGGTCATGATTTGAACAAATTAGAATCTTCAATACCTCAGAAAGGTTCAACATATGTTTTAGCTTTTCTGTCCCAGTGGTTCTTCAGGATGTACAAGACACCCATCAACCAAAAAATTCCGATCGTTTAATTTTCGTAATTTTTGTATATTGTATATATGACTATATCTACTATGTGTATGCACATTTTGGACAAAATCGTTCGAGTCGAATTTCCAAAAGTTACCCCCCAACCCCACCCCCTTTAACTGTTTACGAGAAGATGAAATTTTCAATTAACCAACTATAAAGTCCATGATTTTCTAAAAAAAAAAAAAAAAAAAAAAATAGTGGGATTGCCTGGCTGTCAAACTTCATTAACTTATTCGTTTGACCATTAAGCACACCAATAAAGTAATTTTGTAGATGTATATATGGACATAAATGTTTTTGAAGACCTTAAACTGAAAAAAAACTATCGTTCGTCTTAGCCTTGTAAAATGCTTATTTTTTAATTTAAATATTTCTGATGAAAAAAAAAATCTATCGTTTAATGTTGGGGGAAAAAATACTTTCTTTATGTAGCTGGTTGCAAAAATAATCTTCATAATTTTTTTTGTAATATTTCTAAACGAGCCGTTTTGAATTTATGGCGGAAAATCACCCCTTCCACTTTTCTCACTAAATAACGTTTCTCAAACGTCTTTCAGACTTGGGACGATAAAATACTATGGCACATTAAAAATTCAAAGTGGAAAAATATATTTTGCTTTGAAAATGTTATATAAATTTTATTTTATCAGAGTTTTCAAATGTAAAGCGCATTTTTTTTTACCACGCCCCCTTTCAGCTTACTTGTCTTGTCTTTTCTCTTTTTTTTTGTTTGCGACACAGGCTATTCGAGCTTCATGAAACATAGGATACATTGCAGATATAATTAGTCCATTGAATTTCTAAAGTACTAATTTGTTAATTCGTGTTTGCATATTAAAAATTGACTCTTAGTATGTTTTCTATTTATGTAATTTTTATGCCACCGTGCCCGGCATGTAGTTCAAACATAGGCATTCATATTTCATACCTGAATATAAAATTCAACTGACATTGAAATCTACTTTTATTTAATAAATTTTAATTTCAATTCTTGTTAAATGTGAACTAACAATGACGTATGTTCAAATCTTCTGTAATATAAATGGAATATTTATAGTTCTTTGATATTTTCAAACAAAGGAGTGTGTGAGAACCTCCCCCCCACCCCCCCCACCCACCCCCCACCCCCCCCCCCCCCCACACACACACCCCCCTCGATATTGTATGCATACTTCTGTTCCTTCTATAGATAAAATGGAAATTTTGTATTCGTCCATTTTAACTTCGATGTGAAATATATGGAGATAGCGAACAGTATTCAAGCTTAAAAGTCCATTAAACAATACAAAATAGGAGCAGAGGAAACACATACCTCCAAAACATCAGAGGTGGGATCAGGTGCCATGAAGGAGTTAGCATTCCCTGCCGACCGGTCACACCCGCCGTGTGCTCCTTGTCATGATCGGGAAATAACGGAAAATTTGTCGACAATTCAGTGTGTAAATAATGGTCTAACAATTAGTAAGAGAAACATCAGTAATCATTTGACTCAATGATAAATTGTATTTGCTGACAAGGTATATTGCTTCATAAGTAGGGGAAGTTGACGATTGAAAGTTAAAGTCATCACGTTTATCATAAAGCTTGGTTGTTAGATTACCATTGACGTCTTTTTCAAGTAAAATATCCAAATATGAAACAGTTGTGTCCGACTCTGTGGTATCTTTTATCTCAAGCTCCATACAAATTTTTGTCTCTTGAAATTCCATTATTGTGAAAATTTGAATGCAAAATACAATTTGTGCGGTTAAATGTATGACTTGGGTTGTTATTTTTAAAATTGTTGATAAAAAAAATGTTTCTATCATCTGTCCTTAAATGTGAAAATAATGGCCTAACGGTGTTATTTCAAAAGTGGTTGCAATGTTGCAACCACTATTGATATAAAACTCATTATTGATATATCATTTCAACAGTAGATATTTTAGCTTACCTGAGCTGAAAGCTCAAGTGAGCTTTTCTGATCAACCATTGTCCGTCGTCCGTCCATCCGTCCGTCCGTCTGTAAGCTTTTCACATTTTCAACTTCTTTTCAAGATCCACTGGGCCAATTTTAACCAAACTTGGTATACAAAAAATCCTTTGGTAAAGGGGAGTTTAAATTGTTAAAATGAAGGACCAAGTCCCCTTCAAAGAAGAGATCATCAAGAAAAAAACAAAAATTGGGTAGGGTCATTAAAAAATCTTCTCAAGAACTACTGGGCCAAAAAAGCTGAAACTTATATGGAGGTATCCTGGGGTAGTGTAGATTCTAAATTTTTCAAATCATGACCCCCGGGAGTAGTGAGGGTCACAATAGGGAATCCAATTTTTATATTGAAATATGTAGTAAAAATCTTTAAAAATCTTCTCAAGAACCACTGGGCCAGAAAAGCTGAAACTTATGTTATACAACTAAATTGTTCAAATAATGACCCCCGAAGGTAGGGCGGTGCCACAATAGGGAACCATGCTTAGCATTGAAAGATACAGAAAAAAAATCTTTAAAAAAAATTCTTCTCAAAAGCCACTTGGCCAGAAAAGCTGACATCTATGTGGAAGCATTCTGGGGTAGTGTAGATTCTAATTGTTCAAATCATGACCCCTAGGCGTAGGGCTGGGCCACAATAGTACAACAGAGGGGGGGAGGAATCAGGTGAAAAACAGCAAGGCCAAAGTTACTCAGATGAGCGTTGTTCCCCAATGTCATCTTTTCAATAATGGTTTTATATCTGTGACCACTATTGACGTTACACTTAGTATTGAAAAACTCCTACTGATTGAGTTAATTCCCCTGAAGCGTTGCTTTCATTGTGTGAACGGGCTGAAAATTTGGTTTTATTTCTAAGTTTAGTAGTGTACGCAAGTCCGTGAATATGGGTGATAATGCTATATAAAGAGATACGGTGCGGATAAACGTTAGGTTGAGAGCATTGAAATTACAGTGTGATATGGAGGCCATTTTTGGTTGCATTTCAATTATTATACAAAGTTTGAAAGCAAAAATAATTCATGTTTCACTAGGTAAAAAATGATTATAAACAAATATTTTTTTCTGTCCTCATTTTTTAAAAGCATATATATTCAAATTTCCATCAGAAAGCCTCTCCACAAGTTTTTACAACTGAGCCTTTACTTTCCTCATTTAATAGCAAAGATGAACTTTCTATAACATAAATGCTAGAAACTTGCCTTTAATAATTGATTGATTTTTAGTTGTGTTACGTCGAGTCGGCAGTATCTTAACCACTATTGAAATAATTATTTCAATAGTGGGCCTTATTTCAAAAGTTGCATCATAAAAATGTTGCGCTCTCATTTTTCTCAACATCTGAAGACGGTTTGGGTTAACTTATCAACTCAGCATAAAATTCGTGTTCAGCTTGTATACTAGTAAACCTTCATGTATGTTAAAACTGGTAAAGTTACATGTATGTTCTATTTTAAATTTTTTAACTGCATAACTACAGATATTTCTGAAATATTGAGAGACGTCGTTCTCAATCACGTTAGTAACAGTCCTGATCAAGTTTACGTTCATGACCTTCTTCTGTTCCCTCCCACATTATCTTTTACTGAGGTTCTAAATTCTGAAATTCTCCTTCGTTATTTGTTGAAATTTGTAGGTAATATTCATGTTTCATCATTCATATGTTGGGTCTATGTAGGAGTTTTCCCGATCATTACAAATAATTTGTCAAAAGTGTGTTGCTCCGTCAAATCATTTGACGTCATTTTTGCAGTTGTTTTCATAGGGATCGAAAGAAAAATCACAACATTTCTGTTAGTACTTCACATATTACGTCAGAAATCTAAATACAAATTAATAGAACAAGAAAATGATTGATTGATTGATTGTAGTTTAACGTCCCATTCTAGAATTTTTTGCTAATATAGAAACATAACAATATACCGGCGAAGGGCTTCAAATTTGGACCTTTACTCGGCACTCAGGGTCATTGAGCAGTGAGGGATCTTTATCGTACCAACGCCTGCCGTGACACGGGGCCTCGGTTTTTAAGGTCTCATCCGAAGAACCCGCAACTTTCACTTCAAAGTGCCGAGCGCGTTGCAAAGGAACAGATGCTATCCATTTTTATCGACTAGGTCAGTCGCGGCCGAGATTCGAACTCACGACCTCCCGATCATGGAGCGAACGCTCTACCGACTGAGCTACCGTGAACGGTAGGAACAAGAAAAAGAAACTTTCGAGAAAATGTCAAAAATCTCGTGAATCATAGAAATTTAATAAGTATCAAAAGAGGAATATTATTTTGGAGAAATTTATTATTATCGAAAGACATTACCAAAATATTTCTGTAATATTTAGGAAATATGTTTCTGTGAAATTGTATTACTATTTAACAACTGTAAGAGTAGATAATAGCAGAACTCCGCGTAATTGTTGAACGGCCATCATACCTTGTGAATTCATAGACTACTGTAAAATCACATATTTTTGTGAGGTTAAATTTTCGTGGTTAAAGGAAAAAATATTAGTTACTGGAGATTTGATTTCATAGCTAAAGAAGTTCTGCATTTGAAATTTTGCATTTGAGTGGGGGGTGGGGGGTGGGGTGGGGGGGGGGGGCATGAACTCATGGGTCTTTTCATACCTCGAAGACAACCAAAATTAAACCCCCACAAAAATTTATGATTTAACAGTATTACGTGAGCATTTTCAGTAACTTAACTACTGAACTTTTAAACTTGAAGGACGGACTGTCTTAAAGTACGGATAATTTGATATGCATTTTTAATTGTTTGATTTATTGTATGTTGTTTTATGTCCCAATTTAGAATTTTTCAGTCAGAAAGAGACGTCACCATATACCGGTGAAGGGCTTCAAATTTAGATTTATTCTCGGCACTCAGGGTCATTCAGCAGTGAGGGTTCTTTATCGTGCCAATGCCTACGGTGACACGGGACTTCGGTTTTTAAGGTTTCATCCGAAAGACCCGTGACTCTTACTTTTAGTGCCTGGCGCTTAGCGAAGGAACAGTCACTACCTTTGTTTAGGTCTTAGGTTTGACGCGGCGCGGCGAAAAAGAATCGAACTAGGCCCTCCCGATTTCGAAGCGAACGCCCTACCAGTAGGCTACACATGCATTTTTGAAGATGAAATGGTTCCATTAACCTTCTTGACATTTTCCAAGTTCCTTAATCCAATATTCCAATTTCATTAAACAAGTAATATAAAAAGCTAATGACAATCTGAAGTCAATTATCAGGCCATTCATGTGAAGCCAAAATGACAATTTGTGAGTTTCAACATGCGTGAAATTCTCGGAAAAATTTAAATAAAATACAGTCTTTAAAAATTACAAGATTTTTGGAGAGAAAGGAAAAGGAAACGCACTCTTTAAATCAGGGATCTTCAGGGCTTGTACTTGTATAATGTGCATATGAAAACGTGGTCGATGTTAAAATAATATCCTACTTTCAATCATACAGAAGCCTTTCTCGTTCTTCTTTGATTTGACACAACGTTTCTTTCCTTGTAGTTTTTTCCACGTTTGTAAACAAAGAAATATCAAGATAATTTATACTGGATTTAATATTGCCATAGATATTTAGGGAAGTTGGAATATATTTATAGATTGCAGTGTTCCGTTTGACTGTTACGACATCTACAACTGTGGTATAAAGAAGACTGGAATTTACAAAATATTCCCTTACAGAAATGTCAACAATTCTACTTCTGTCCAAGTGCTGTGTGACATGGAATTAACTGGAGGTGGCTGGACGGTAATATATCATATCTTAAGATAAAACTGATGATAACTCTCAACATTCCTGTTTTTTTTTTCTTTTTTTTTTAGATACAGAAATGATGTGTTCAATGACTTTTTATAGCTACCTTTTAATAGTATACTTATTACTTCAACTTCTTTTCAGTGAGAATGGTATTCTCAAGGGTATTCTTAGTATTTGAAATATAATCATATTTTAGGTTATTCAGCACAGGAATAGAGACAATCCCCGTGTAAATTTCAACACCACCTGGGATGAATATAAACGAGGTTTTGGGGATGTTAATGGAAATTATTGGCTTGGTAGGTACATGTTCACAAACATATCCAACATATTTATGTATCGATTTTGAAGGCATAAATTTAACCCTGAAGCAAAATTTTTCTTTTTATCCTGATTTAGATGTACAATACGAACGCAAGAGACTAACACTTTTTACAGTATAAAGGATTACTCTTGTTCGTTATTACAATTTACATTTTACACAGTACTATGTAAGTTAATAATTTGCATATATATTGAACTAGGGGATGCTACAGGGAGTTAACATAATATATATCATACTTTGACAGAGGTCTCAGTTACATGTATATAAACATACACAGGATGAAACCCTGTCATTCAGTCACCTGAATTGTGACTGAAAGATCTGGAAAGGTGACTGAATGCCGGGATCTGCCAATCAGTCACTTTTCAGTAATCTTTCAGTCACATTTCAGTAAACTGAATAACAGAGATTCATCCTTTGATACAGTCTGATACATGTATAAAACCACCCTAATAGAAAAAAAAAACGTGTCCAGCAGGTACAATCTCTTTGCCAGAAATAGACAAACATTTAGCAATATTTCATTAAGAATATTTAATCAATGCAATTGTTCGTACAAATATATCAATCTAGTTATAATCAAAACAAAGTTAGAGAAATATTATTAATATTTTTTTTTTTTTTTTTTTGGGGGGGGGGTATCGCTTTAGCAATAACCTGTTTAAACTAATTAAGATACCTTCCTGTACTGATCTTCAAAGAAAAAAGTTCATTCAAATAGTTCAAAAATCTGTGGTAGAGACAAATCCTTTTTAAGAGAGCTTAAGCCAGCTTTGAGGCGGCTAATAATATTGTAGATGGTAATTTTAACGATTCACTTTTTAGATGTCAGCAAGCAACAATGTAGATGTACAATGTCAATTATACTAAATGTATCTAATTTAATTTTCCTCTCAATTTTAAACTTTTTAGGAAAGCGTTGACAATGAGTTTAAAATAAATTATTTACAATTATATGCATATTTTACTGGTAATAAAAGATAAAATCACATAGGACTGTCAACGTAAGGATTAAAGGGGGGTAAAAGCCAATTATGTCAGATAAAAAAGAACATCAAATATGTTTACATTTATTCACTTATCACCAATGCAAATTCAGCTCGTTATTCTATAAGCAAAATATACGTATTTTTTATAGTGGTGTTCTTGTCTATTTCGTTTTCAGTTTTCTTTGTTTCCATTTTTAGATAAATACAACTAAATAAATGTATCTTTTTCTATCAAGGAAATGATGTCATTCATAAATTGACCACTACCTTCCAAAACGAGTTATACATAAAAATGAAAAGTACAAATAACCAGGATCATGAAGTAAAGTACAACCAGTTTTCTATCTCTTCTGAGGCTGATGGCTACAGGTTGTCTTTAGGAACAAAAATAGGAAGCATCAGTGAGTAGCTATGGTTCTATTAATGATTAAGGTGTAGTGAATGTTACAAATGCATCAATGGTATAATATAAACACAGTAAAAAATATATTGTTATCAGTTTTCTCTACAACACAGATATGTTGTAATTTTTTAAATAAAAATCTTTCGGACAAAACGTTTGGTTTTTAAGTATCAAATTGTAAAGTATTTTTTTTATTAATTGAAGATATTATTATATTCCTTGCAGCCGATGCTTTCAGAGGTTACAATATAGTGAATGAGAAATTTTCCACATTTGACCACGACAACCAACACAGATGCGGGTCTCGGTGTGGATCTGGATGGTGGTTCAAATATTGTACATGGACAAATCTCAATGCCCCCTTTTTTGAAGATCACTTAAGTAATGTCTGGTATCCTTCCATTGATAAAGGGAAAAATCTTTACCAATCGAAAATGATGATTAAAAGAAAATAGAGGAAAGTAACATACATATATGCGTAATGAAATTAATGGAATATATACCGATATCTATAAAAATTCAAGAGGCCCGTGACCCTAAGTCATATTTATCTTTTTTGAAAATGAATGAAAGGCATTCAAGCCATTAGGTAATGCATTTGAATAATTTAAACCTACTGTGTTTTGATTTAATTAATTTTTGCATAATATTGTTGCAATCTTTTTAAAAAAAAAAAACAAAAAAAAAAACATTCTTTTATCTTAAAAAAAAAAGATTCCTTCTTCATTTCGCACTCCATAAATACCGGAATGATTGCCTCACTGTCAGTTCACTTCTCTTCAAATGATATTCATAGGAAATTTTGTCCTCTAAAGAAGATTTTCAGGCAAAGTTCAAATGATATTATAAGCGCAGATAATTAGGACGATATTATAAACTCCGAAACTAGAGTTTTAACACTTTCGAATAAACAATAGTATAGGTACATTAAAAGGGAGGGAGGCTATATCCCAAAAAATCTCTCTGTGTGTTCTATTTTTCATTTATTAATTTTAATGTCTTCCATTGTCATAACTCAAAAATATTTGAAGTAATTTAAAGTACAGTTTGATATGCTTATTTTCATTCTGCAGCGTGTGCAAAAACGCTGTATGATGCTTAGAAATGGTCACTTTTTTGACAGCTTCAATTTTACCAAAAATGTAAACAAAACACACACACCCACACACACACACACACCAAGAAAGAGCCAAAACAATAAAACAAATTAAAGACATTTTTTTCTGTCATAATGTTTATCAAGAGCACAAAAATGATTTGAAACATAGTGTAAGTTACACCTAATTAATCTCGCAGCACTTTTTAATGTATCGCATTAAAGAGAACTCTTAGAAGAAAAAAATCTTTTTATTACACATTTGTATTTGAAAGAAATTACGCTGATAATAATAATGACCTCATAATTGCAGAAAATTTTTGAGATTTATGTTGTAGTTGTTTTTGATGATGTTGTTGTTGTTGTTGTTGTTGTTTATAAGGTCTATGGTCTATATGCACAATCTATTTCATTATGACTGACTGCTTGAATATGTATTTATCACACCATGTCTGTACATAAGTGCAAAAGTCAAGTGCACACGCGATAGAAAGAAGGCCACTACTGGGACGTCAAATACCACTGCTCTGGCGTGGAACGACATAGGTCCCCCCTAAAGCTTACCCGAATGCTCGGAATTTAGATTGAATTAATGGTAAATGAGCATTATGACGCCAATGAATATGGTCAAAACATTTAAGCATTGAATTATTCTTCTTCTTATTTTTTTTAGTCTCAAAATTGCAACAGTGTGTAAAATCAAATTGAGTAACGCGCGTTATAATAAGCTTAATATATTAAAGTTTTTAAATTCCCTGCCTCGTCAGCAAATGTGAACTATATTCAAAAAGCCCTGTATTATCTTTTGGGAAAGTTACAATTCATGGAAGAGGAATTTCAACAGCTACTACTGTTAAACTGTTCAATTTGAGTGTGCGTTTTGATTTTAGCTTTTGACAGTGCACTTGCACGGCGCTCAACGTTTATGAGTTCAAAATGAAAATAATAACTTAGCCATTTGACCTTCCCGTTCGTCGTATGCTGTTTTTACTTAATATATAACTATTTACATATTTTCCTTTTAGAATGAAATAAATCTTATATGCATACCAATTTTCTATATTTATTTTGTTTGTTGTTTGACAACGCCAACACTATAATTGTTTATAATTACTGATACGTTTCTCTGTGCACTTGTTTAAAAGATAAATTGTCAATACACAGCCAGTTGTGCCTTCATTGTGCGTTCATTTAACGTTAAAATGACATTAATTAAATATTAAATATTTAACGTTTTATTAATGACAATCGAGCATATACATGGATTTACGTTTTTAACGTTAAATTAATGTTGAGTTAAGTGTTGAATTAACATTGCAATATTTCACGCATATTTTAGATTAAATGGCATATAAAAATCATATACAGATTGTCTGGGGGTGGGTGGGGGGGGGGGTGGATCCCTAACATCCTTTCGAGAAAACTAGTTGCTCCATAGCGGTATCTTGAATGATTAATTACTCATCCCAGCCTTCTTCTAAATCTACCTCAGAGGCACACTCAACAATTTTACTCTTTTCTTTCCTCAAACACCGTATCAAGCTTAGTTTGCATGTTGACATCATCCACGATGACATCAGAGTTTTCCTTCAATTTAAATGTATCAATGTGGATAACATTGGGAATCATCGACTCCGTCAACAAAATCTTCAGATATATGACCATTAATTCTGCTGAGTATTGCCTAAAATGTCAAATAGTTTGGATAGAAAAGAAATATTCAAAATACTTTTAATCAGATATCTTAAATATACTGCTATTTATATTCTCTCGTTTCCAGACTAAAAAAAAAACAAAATTAACATAAAACACATGCAACAAATTAGAATCTGCTAGGGTGCTTCACCGGACACAGTCTAGCATCAGAGTGAACCCTTGGGTCCTTTGCATTCGCTCGGAGTCCACTTTAAAAAAAAAAAACTAATTAAGAGAATTTTTATCCTCCGCTTAAGGAAAAAAGAAGAGCATGTGCAGATCGAGGGGGCAAACCCTCCCCCCCCCCCAACGGATTTGCAGAATTTTTACATGTATACTAAAGCAAATAAAAAAATGCCAATGTGGATATAAGAATCCCATTGTCTTTAATATCTGTACAGAGGTTTTTCATATAAAATATTCATCGTACTGCAATAATGATTTTATGAAAAGTTTTTGCACGCCAGACTTCATAACTTCTTCATTTCATATATTGAATACTATTAGTTTCTTTTTTTAAATCTCACTATCTTAACTGGATCTCAAGAAATTAATCTTTGGAAAATGTTCCGAATGTTTTAAAGAGGTTTAGAGAACACTTTTTGTTGAGGGCAGACGTTCCTGAGTTTTTTTTTCCAACCGTGACAAAAAGCAAAGGTCATCAATAATAGCAATGCAAGGATCCTTCTCAATAAACCACATTTTGACAGTTTAAAACAAAGAATGATCAAATGAAGATGAAATCTGCCCTGCCTGCTGTACATGAAATCTGAAACAATGATAATTGTTTATCATACAACACGGTGTCAACAACATTATGGAGATCAATTATGCAGATTCAATAGGCGTTTTTACACTGGGATCGAGTGCCTTTGTAGCTAAATTACACCTATCATATCAATGACGTTGATGTGGTGACGACCAAAATTATCAGCCTGATTTAAATGATATCTACCATAGATGTAGCACATTTCAGGCTTAAAGGTCTACATCTATATTCGACAGTTTCTCGTGTGAAATTGTATCCTAATTTCTTACATATTTTAAATTGAGTCTCAAGAACTAATATACACACTGTGTCTTCAACACTTTTTAGGAATTCGATTAATTTAGCGTTGAGCTTTCGATACTCAAAGGAAGTTTTAAAGAATAATGGATTTTATAACCACTATTTAAATTTTAGTAAGTATGAAATTCATTTTCTTTATAACTTTATATCGAATATATAATTTTGTGGTCGATAATATATAGCTAAAAGACTGCACACTCGGCGGTAAACAATAAACAATCAATCTATAACTTTTAGTAGTGGGTTCTACCAAGAGGCAATAGACCTCAAAGTTTATTTTGTTTGTTTGTTGTTTTGCGTCCCTTGTGACAAATTCTAACTCATTGAGATGTCACTATATATCGGTGAAGGGCTTCAAATTTAGTCCTTTACTAAGTACTTATGATCATTGAGCAGTGAGGGTTCTTTGTCGCGTAAACGCCTACCATGACACGGGACCTCGGTTGTTTAGACCGATGACTTTAATGTCTAATGCTAGGCTCTTGCGAAAGAACAGTTACTACTTATGTTCCATCATTTATTTGACATGGTACCGGGAAATGTAATCAAGCCCGTTGCCTCACGATCTGGAAGCGATCATCTTACTTCTACGCTACCACGAACGGTACATCTGAAAAAAAAAGGCTGAAATCCTTGAAATATTTTAAACGTCGTATATCTATATATTTGTACTATAATTTATGAAGAACACCTAGAGTTCTGCTCTTGAGCGTGGAAAAGGAAACATCAAAAGCAAAATATAGCTAACTAAATCTCTGATATTTAGAGGCATTAAACATAAAACATTACAACTGCTTTTCATGTCATACATACATATCAGTAAACATATGGTTCAGAGAGAGATAATCTTAGACAAATCTTTGCTATTCAGCATTACTTTTATCTTATATTTCTTATTTATGCAAGAGAAATCTATATCGGACATAAAGAAATCTTTGGTGTGCAGTTGTAGAGAAGACCCTAAGACCAGCACCAGCATAATCTTAAACTAGGCTGAAATGACGAGTCTACAGATGATATATTTCTGACTTTCTATATACGTGACACATGGCCACTTAAGTTTACGTGAAAATGGTACCTTATACAAAGGAGCATTGTTGTCCAGTACAACGTCTGTAAAAGAGTCAAGTGTATTGCGTGAAATTTTAAATCAGGAGAGTCTAGTGCGATTTTCAATGGTGCAAAAAATTCAGAACTTAGTAATGGATGCATTAGATAGAAAGAACAGTAGTGAGAACTTGAAGACGAGGCTTAGTGACGTGGTCAAGGAAGTAGGTTCACTGGAGGCAACACAGAAGATAATAAAGGACGATAACATTAAACTTCATAATGAATTAATGGATATTCAAGAAAAACTGAGAGAAAAAGAACAACTTAATATGTTTAAAAGTGAAAATATGTCGAGCACTTTAAACAACCAAACTCTTGATTTGCAGCAGAAATATAACCAAGTCGAAAACGAAAACGACGCTTTCCGATTTCAGTTGCAACAAATGAATAAAACAATGAAGGAGGTCGAAGGTAGTTTAGCTTTGTTTACGATTTCAGTTAACGAAGCATTGCAAAAAATTCGAGAGGATCAAAATGCATCAAAAATGGCACTGTTAAATATCACCTCGCAGCGAACTTCAGGTAACAGATTTTTTTTTCACTCTGAAGCTTATGTTTGCAAATTACACAACTTTTTTCATATCTTATTTAGTCGGATAAATTACAGAAAAGAAAATTAAAGTATTTTATTATCTTAATCAACAAAATTTACCTTACACATTACCGTGCACTGATATCATAGCAGACGTAATATGATTTAGAGTAATATGAATAGCAAACCACGAACGGTGCAATGTCATGGATATCAATGTTCTATGTATATTTCCATCAATTAAAAATGTGCACTTAGTCTTTCACTCTTATTATATGACTTATTATATGCTTGTCTATCTGTCGAGATGGTATCATGCTTTAATAAAATGATTCAAATGCAGGCCAGCAATTTTATTTTGGAGAATTCTAATACATACATTATAATCTAATCTAGTGGCTATGCTATGAAAAAATGAGCTTTTGATAAAGGTAATATATATATATATATATATATATATATATATATATATATATATATATATATATATATATATATATATAGGATTCCCGTGGTTTATGATGGTTTATGATAATCCCTGAGTCTCCTCTCACTGCTTTACGCTACGTTACGTCAATGATATTACGCCGATGAAAAAAAGTTCTAAATGATAAAATGAAAAAGGAAGTCCTTTAAAAAGAAGATATGTTGTTACATTGATTCTATTAAATAAATTGTTGAGGTTTTGTTTTAAACATTCCTCCCTGCAAGCTGTGGTGTGGTATTTTAGCAAACCCTTATGCTTTGCGTTTTATACAATCATAATTATTTTTTTTTAAACTTTAAGCCATGTTTTAACAGTAAATTATTCTGAATAAAAAAACAATAAAAAGTGCTCTGCATTGCTAAAATACAATTTTGTTCGGCAGGTGATAACATTTTATTCAATAATTTCTGGGGGTTTTTTTTCTTTCAGTATTTGGTAAGATACGAAGTTTGCAGCTATGGTAAGGCTGTCCAAAAGCTTAAATGCTTCATTTTATTCATTTGTTTATTTTGAACTAGTTTTTGGATCCAGTATGTTTACTATTTAATATATAAGTAAAGCCAATTTGCAAAGATAGTTTTATCATGTATTATATTAATGCATTTTTGTGAATTCACATGACTTTTTCACGTCACGGACACTTAATGCTCCAACACTGCAGAAATGTGGCACATGTGAAGGCACAATCATTGGCAACTTTTTATTTCATAAATATCAATCAATCATAACTACTGTATATGAATATCGCCCGAGTCAAGTCTGAAATAGGGGCGGTGGGGAGTTTCAACTCTTCATCACAATTTATACAAAGTATCCTAAAAAATCATACACTCTCCCATCGAGATTAAGTTAGAAAACATGGTTTTCGTATAGACTCACAAACAGAATATCTTCACTTTATCCTTGTTTGTCCCAGTATGATACATACACGATTTACAAATCATACTTTTATCTTCGGGTGTGTAAAGTGGAGCATTTCACATAATACTTTTTTTATTCTTTGAATACTCTGCGGATCAGAACACAGAAAAGAACAACGACATAAGTGCAAATGTTCTTCCTCATAACAACATATTGAAACTAAAAGGAACAACCCAGACAGTTGAATTCAACATTAACTTAAAAGTCTTTTTAAATGTCAGATGAGAGGTTTGTAAAAAGTTATGACACTTTCCTCGTCATGTCAGCTCAGGTTTACAGTGCCGTGACATGATACATGTATGCTATTATGACGTTATATCTAGGTAGTTCAGATAACTTGCTACATATGGTGCACTGCGAGATTTTTGGGACAGCCTTATCCTACCCGCATAGGTATGTTGATAGTTTCAAATAACGTATAGATATCCTTTTTATCATTTCAAGGAAACATATCCATTTTTAACAGACTCTAGCATTTCTTGACAAGCTGTTAGAATATTCTAAGCATTTGTAATTCACTTATGTATTCATGTTTATCTTTATAGCCTGTGGTGAGGAATGGACACTATTTAAAGATTATTGTTATTGGTTTTCAAACAAGACTAGCACATTTAATGGAGCTGTTGTAAGTAATTACTTAAATGGTTTTTTTGGAGGAGAGAGGGGGGTACATATATCAAAGGGTCAATATCTAATCTACTGTCTTGTCAAGAAATTATTAATTGCGGTTTTCAGATGGAAACGATTCCAGTTCTCAATTTCTACTAATGAAATTTCTGAAATTTAATTATGACACCATAATTAATGAATTTGCCTATTTGTTAAGGGGTAGGAAATAACTTTAGCAAAGAGCACATGAAGGGTGTGACCGGTTGACAGAGGATGCAAATTCTGTCACTTAATGACTTAAATAACGGAGTAAAATGATAATTTTATTTGTATGAAGTTGTTTCTTTTTTCTTTTTACTTTAAACAAAAAGATCATAAATAATTATACCTTTAATTTCAACATTAATTTTTTAAATAATAGTTGGGCTATTGAAAATATTTAATTTTAATTTAAAATATGTAAAGATGAAAAAACTATGTTTTTAGGCCGAGTGCATCGGAAAGCAGTCAGCATTAGTTGAACTTTATGGAAGTGCAGAAGAAAACTGGTTGCGACTTCAAAGTGCTATTCAAGGTATGTAAGTACACATTCATATAACATAATTCTTTGTAAGAAAACAAATATTTCAAAGTATAATACAAAAAAGACAATAAAAACTTTTCTACATTAATAATTAAAGCATATTTTGGTATTACAGGGTATACTCATATATGGATTGGGGTGACAGATTTGGCCCATGAAGGCAATTTTGTGTTTGTTTCTAACAACATCAGAGTTCAGTATATGTACAGTAACTGGCATAAAGGAGAACCTGGAGGTGGGAGGGCGCAAAATTGCGCGATAATTACTCCTTCATACACTGAATGGCACGATTATCCGTGTGGTGATAAGTTCAATTATGTTTGTAAAAGATTGGTCTAATTAGATGTTATATTAAGTGACCCATTAAACGTTGATGTTGATGAGAACGACGTTTACGATCTCTCAGACAAGATGAACATCAAGTAATGTACCAAATATATGTATCAATCCATACTTTTGAATAGATTTATTAGAAATATTATAACATTGCAAATTATCTATATTTTTAGGGGGGAAAAATATAGCAAAATAGCTATGATATGTCATTTACTTTAATAAACATACTTCAATATCAATGAATTGACAAAATTGAAAAAATAAGACTTTAATTGATAATTATGTCTTTGTACATTTTATCCCTTTTACAGGGTTAGAAAGTATAAAGTGGATAATGAAATCTCATATTAAATAGCTGCGAAGTAAAATCATCTCTTCTTCTGTCTTCAGTGATTCAGAAAAAAGAATGAGATAGCTTTGCATGATAACATCTACTGGTTTATCCATAGAAATCTACTTGTTCTATCTTATAATGCATGCAATAAATATTTTTTGTTCGTAAGTCTCATTAGTGCAACTGATTTTTAAGGAACTTAGTTTTGCTATAGTGTTGGTAAAATAGGTAGGCAAGCCCGGTCTGGGGCAAATCTAAAACCCGGGTTTTTCAAGATTTTTCAATTTTTGGCGTTACATGTAGTACCTAATCAATCTAATTGAAATTTTCAGTTTATATTTCTAATACGTTGACAAGCATTTGCAGTAAAATTCAATTTGAAGTACATAAGAATTTCGATTTTCTAGTCGATTTTTATTTCATAGTTGGTAAAATCGGTAGGCAGTTGTTAACGACATTTTACAATATATTTGATCATTGCGGCGATCAACCAAAATATGTTTAATTATTCTGATGTTTAACATCACACATTAACAATAAATAATATTTTCTCCCATACTAAGTGTTATCGCTCTTCAGAAATTTTAGAAACCCTGAGTCATTAAAACAGGATGCGATCACCCAGGACAAATCTGAAAATTCCGAATTAATTTCCAATATATTTATAGAGCTGTTTAGAGATTGTGGCATTACTCAATGCTAACCGAGATACTCTATAGTAATGACTTTATTTGTATTTCATTTTAAGAAATTTTCATATATATGTTTCTGTTATACATACCGAACCTTATTTGTATCTGATTTGATCACACAGCGGCATATAATCAGTCTAATATTTTGTAAAGACGTGACATATAAAAAGACAAACAAGTCTAGGCCATCCCACTTGTTTTGCAGAAAAAGTAAATTATATTAAAATTAATATTTTTATTTGGGAATTTTCATTTTGTCCGGGGTTGTCGGATCTGGTTTTAATGACCCAGGTTTTCTAGGTATATTTATATGCCAATAGCATTTGTCATGAAATAATTTTTTTTTTAATTTATATCTTTTAAACAACATTAAAACTTAATAATTCAAAAGTTTATGGGTAAATCATCACAGTTATCCAAAATACTGTAAATTATTTGTTTGTCACAGCCCATCTATTTTACCAAAATTGAAATAAACAATCGCCCCGAAAATTGTTTCAGTGCAATTTTTAAAGCGAACACTTGTCAACTATTAGAAACAAAATCAGAAAAATTTCATTACTATTGCTTAAGTTTAAAATATATGCAGAAAATTGAAAAATCTAGTAAAACCCGGGTTTTAAAGAATGTCCCGGTCTGGGTTTGCCTACCCATTTTACCAACACTCGTTGTGATATTTCATACTCATTGTCCCCTCACAGAAAAAGAGATTCTTCAAAGCCAAGCTTCAGTTTTCATTTTTGTTTTATATTTCCATCAACTAAAAGGAATTGAACTACCATATATGCCCCAATATGAATACCAGATTCCATCACAATAAAAATCCCCTTTTTTATTGCTCACGAAAATATAAAAGGAAGGAGAAACTTCTTCAGTACTGTGAGAGACCATATTGGAGAAGTGTTGCAGATAACATTGATAAAAAATGTTGATTATGCACTTTTCTTGTGAAAATTTGAAATTTTGTTATCACAAAATCACCAAGTTTTGTCAAAATAAATAGCATTATAAATTTGGCTTTTCAGCACTTTATGCATTCATTTTTTAAGAACAATCAAATATCAGACCTTTTGACATTTTGGACAACTGCAACTTAAAAAAAAAATGGAACTTGAAAATTTTCCTATCTTGTCCTTGGACATCTATAAACTTACTTTGTTAAAACTCCTTCTGATTCTCCACAAGTACTCCAAAGATGATACTAAAAGATGATTGAGTTCCTCATTAAAATATTTATGTAGTCTTTAGATACTAGGTTCAAAGTTTCAAAAAAATTGTTAAATGTTCAGAATTGTTGCCATCAGAAGTTTATTAAGTTCTAAAAATACTTTTATCAGACCCATGTTACACTGGCAATTTTGTCCAACTGCAATTTTAAGAGAAAGTGTCTTTTCTTATCTATTATAACTGTATACAAACATCCAAAAAATAGATCTCTTTGCAGTGTTTCTATGGGAAATTTACTGTTTTCATGAAGATAAGTAATTATACATCATCGATTTATTTCTAAAAACATTTTTTTTTAAATATTTTCTATATCTTGAAAGTTGACCATTTTTCGCTCTTCATCTATCAACAACATTCAGTTCTGTTGCTAGACAACTCCAAAAGAGGTAGTTCTCCATTTTTATGTGAAATACACGCAACAACTGTATTACACGTAGGTATTAATTTTAAAATGACCTTTAACATTGTCAAAATCAAGAAAAAAATCCTGAATCATTAAAACACAAAAACATGTAGATATTCAAATGACTATTACAGAACTATTTTAAAATTCTTTTCAATGTCTTCTGAGGTTTAAATACTTAAAAAAAAATCTTAATTATACCAGTAAATTAGAATTAAGTAATATTTATATTCAGTTTTAAGTCTACATGTAAAAGATAAGTAATGTTTTTGTCCATCCACATGGAAAAATTAACTGGTTCCTAGTGAAATTTCTCTGACCAGGTTTCCAAAGTAACCGTGAAGCAACAGATTTTTCGTTTTACATACAAGGATCATAGTGCAAGAGAAATCTAGATCTATTTTTGAAAATCATCGAATTATGGGAACCTCGGTGTATCACCTTTTGCATGATTTTTACCTGGACTGTTACTTAGAGCTTTAAAAATTGCAAAACAATAAGAAAAAAGGTATAGAGAAATTAATGCAGTATCAAAAAACAAAAGTAAAATCTACGTATAGGTGCCATTCTGACAATTTTTATTTTTTTAAATTCTACACTTTAATCTGTAAAATTTACACTTTAATGTGTAAAATTTACACTTTAATCTGTAAAATTTACACTTCAATCTGTATATTTTACACATTAAAGTGTAAATTTTACAAATTAATCTGTAAAATTTACACTTTAATCTGTAAATTTTACACTTTAATCTGTAAAATTTACACTTATATCTGTAAAATTTACACTGATATCTGTAAAGATTTATTCAGTAATCTGTAAATTTTACACTTTAATCTGTAAATTTTACACTTTAATCTGTAAATTTTACACTTTGATCTGTAAAATTTACACTTTCATCTGTAAAATTTACACTTTAATCTGTACAATTTATTAAGTAATCTGTATTAATCGAACGGTCGTTGCATGGTGTTAATCTTTTGAGAATTGAAAAATTTGTCTAAAACTGAGATGTTCACAAGTGTTTGCATAAAAGTTTATGCATGTATATATGATAAGTAAGGATGGGCGATTTGCTCATGGGCATCTTAATTTACCCTCAGCAAAATATAGGGAATCTGCTTTCAATCCAGTATATCGATTTAGTACTATAGTAAAGAGCGACGAACAGTTAAAAATATATATGAAATAAATGGCGATAACGAACAGTATTCAAGCTCAAAAGTCCATTAATCAATACAAAATAGGAGCAGAGCAAACACGGACCTCCAAACATCAGAGGTGGGATCAGGTGCCATGGAGGAGTGAGCATCCCCTGCCGACCGGTCACACCCGCCGTGTGCTCCTTGTCATGATCGGGAAATAATGGAAAAATCCGTCGACAATTCAGTGTGTAAATAATGGCCTAACAATTAGTGTGAAAAACGTCAGTCAGCATTTGACTCAATGATAAATTGTATTTGCTGACAAGGTCATTGTATCGACCATAGAACTACGAAATGATGACTTTAAACGAGACAGCTGATATTCTTGTTTCATCAACTTATTTGTCAATAATTTACCTCGTTTTAGAAATTGTACATACGTAGAGCATGCTCTTGCGTATCGAATCAACTGAGAGATGTATACCCCGTATGCAGGTGATGAAGGTATATTGCTGCATAAGTAAGGGAAGTTGAGGATTGAAAAGTTAAAGTCATCACGTTTATCATAAAGCTTGGTTGTTAGATTACCATTAACGTCTAGTAAAATATCCAAATATGAAACAGATGTGTCAGTCTCTGTGGTATCTTTTATCTCAAGGTCACAAGGATATATCGTATCGACATAAGAATGGAAATAGCCATTGTTAATTGACAATACGTCGTCGATATATCTAAATGTCGAGTTGAAGGCCACAGCAAGTGTTTTCTTCTTTTCACGTACAAGATTTTGGACAAATTCTGCTTCATATGAATACAAAAAAAAGGTCTGCTAATAACGGGGTGCAATCGGTACCCATGGGAATTCCAGTAGATTGTTGGAGGACCTGGTCTCCAAAAACCACATAGATATTGTCAATCAGAAACTCAAGCATCTTTTTAATGTCAACTTCAGAGTACTTGTGTAAACAATCAGAATGTTTTTTAACAAAATAATTTTACAAATGACCAATGACAAGGTAAGTATATTTACGAGTTCCATTTTTATTGAAAAAGCAGCTGTCAATGATATCAAAAAGCCTGGACTTTAATTTATCGTGGGGAATGGTTGTGTACAAAGTTGAAAAGTCGTAAGTTTTTAAGCTGTTGATTTTGGTAAAATCTTGTGATTTCAAATTTTCCAAAAGTTCCTTGGAATTTTTAAGTATCCAAATCTGATTTACACCACTTCTCGAATATATTGTTGCACAGTACTCTTGAAGTTTCTCCTTCACCACTGTTAATATCTTAGTGAGGATATATCGTATATTTTTGTCTTTTCATTTGCAGTTCAGATTGATATTGCAAGCTTATGGGATTATGATCATTATGTAAAATATAACAGTTAAAATTACGGTTATTTTAAAACAATAAAGATACATTATTGAATCAGAGGATATTAATTTCTATGCTATTCCAAATTAATATAAACTCATATACTTTAATGATTTATACATGTATATTCTTTAATAATTAATATATTAATTGGTTATTTAAAAATTTTCAATTCAGTAAGTAATTCAATTGTTGCTGGTAATGCATGTAGAATGTAATTAAATTTATGCTATCAATATGTAATTGAACTGCTGAGCGCATCGAATGATTTGCAAATAATGATATCAACATTATATTCATTGATCGAGGAGATGATATTTGTGTTTGATTTGCTCTTCACTTTCACGCAATTCATAATTCTTTCAAATATTCTATGAAAGTCTCACATATATCAGTCTTACTAGATTGCTTATTATTTGTTTTATATCCATATATATATATAATATCTGATAAGTAATTTTTTTTCCCACATTTATTGTTAACACGAAATCAAAATTGAATTTTATCATGGTCTGTTAGCTTTATAGCGTGTTACTTAAGATGTATGAAGTTGCCAAATTGATAATGTGAATTATACAGATTAAAATGTAAATTTTACACATTTAATTGTAAGTTTTACACTTTAATGTGTAAATGTAACACTTTAAAGTGTAAATTTTACAGATTAAAGTTTAAAATTTCCCTCTTAAAGTGTAAAATTTACAAATTAAAGTGTAATTTTTACAGATTAAAGTGTAAATTTTACTGATTAAAGTGTAAAATTTACAGATTAAAGTATGGAAAATGAAAAATAAAAAAGTGTCCAAGTGGCACTAATACGCTTCCGTAAAAATCAAATATATAAATCAAAGTAAAAAGCTCCAGTTTTTATAGTATCAAAAAATTTTCAAAAATATAACAAACGAGGTAGCTTAAAGGTTTTATCTACCGTTTTGTTGTTATTAGGCATGTCAAGGTCTTGCCACTTTTATTTTTAGCGTAAACTTGTAAACAACATTCATTTGAAGCATGCTAAGGCAAGAATATGTTCTAATAATCTTTTCTGAAAACTGTATCAAAATTCTTGGGCAACCGACAATCATTTTTGGTACTTGAGACCATGGTAGCTTCTTCAACTTTTCTGCGCACGCGTACAATATGGAGGGAGAAGTTAAACAATATTTTTATTGTGGGCCATACAAATTTTTTTTTTCTCCTTAAAATTAGATTTTTATGTTCCAAAACCTGTAATTTTCTGAAACCTAATACTTTCAGGAATTGAACAAAATTTGCACAGGTCATGTAAAAATTCTATGTTCGTCATTTTTTCCCATTGGTGGGTCACGGTGTCGCTTTACAAATCTGGAAATTCGATCTTTAAAAAAGTGCGTTTTTAGCATTTTTCTTAAATCATAATATTTTGGGTAACCTTCACATGTGTCGGCTTCATTATCATTGCTTCATTATCATGGGGCCTTTGGAACTGTTGCCTTGCATTTCAGCTTCACGCAGCGCAAAGTTTTTTTGTGAAGTCTTTCCCACTACCTCGGGAAACGGTTTGTCTTTTTCCTTAATAGTCAGGAAAAAAGTGTATACTTTTAGGTCAGGTTGCTCCTTTGTTACATGCCTATTTTACATGTCATAGAGAGGGAGAAAGAGTTCACTTTTTCCAATTAATTGGAATATAAATAGCAATGTTATCTCGCTTGTTTAATTTTAGACCCATTATTACAAAATTAGTTGGGTCTCCCATACACTTTTATCAACCTGATCTTCAATCAAGAGTTGGTAAGTGTAAATTCCCGACATTTCCCGATACCAAAACATATAATTTCTGAATTGTGTCACAGATTTCTATAACAAATACTGTAAAATCATATATTTTCGTGGGGTCAAATTTTCGTGGTTTGAGGAAAAATTTAAATTCATGGGGATTTGATTTCGTGGATGAAGAATAGTTGTGTAGTTATACATAACTATTTTACGTTTCGTTGGTCTCTTCCTACCTGGAAAACAACGAAAATTAAACCCCCACGAAAGTTAATAATTTCACAGTAAGCAGTAGTAAGATAAGTTATGATATAAAAGTAACAGAAGCGACTGAAAAATACCACAAAGCTAGCCATGAAGTGCAAATTGAAATTGCAAACTGTGAACCATACGGAAAATCCAGTATGATTCATTGCTTATTCTTTGTACCACTCTTAAATGAGTGATATGACGAAGAAGTATACGCAAGAACAAACTATCCACCAGCAGAGACATATATGATCAAAGTGAGATGTAAAGATTATACAGTAATCAAGGTAAAAGATCAAGAGCAGCAATAAAAATTGAGAGGAAGGCAAGCACGAAACCTTTGAAAATGAATTAACAAAAGAAAACTAGAGAGATGGTTTAAGTTGAAATACGTTTCTCAGAAACGTGTTATTATGTCACCAAATTTTGGTAAGACACGCCCCTAAGTTGTTGTTACAAATTCATGGCTGCAGATAAAAAAGGAATATTTCGATTGATGTTTAACATAAGGTAATTTATCATTTCCTGTTCGGCAGGTATTTAAACTAAATGAGTTTAAAAAAAAAAAATAAAAGTAAAAAGATCAGAAAGTTTATATTATGGCAATAATGTGGACAGTTATTTTCATGTCTGGCTTGTTATGTACAAGTTCTCCGTATCTTCACTTAGATGAAAAAGATGAGTGCAACAGCAATGAAAAGATTATGGAAACACTAGTAACCCAGCAGATAAAGCTTCAGCTTGAAGTAGAAAAACTAGGACAGAGAACAAGGAACTCAGAGATTTACTCACGAACCGTTTGTCCACAGGTATGTATACTAGAGATCTTTCTGCAAAGTCTAGGTACACTTAATTTGACACCTTGAATATTCCTGAATATTGCTAATATTAAGATTCATACATACTTCGTGATCACTGTATGTAATAATAATATTTATCTAGAACTGTTTACACATTTGATTATTTTCTGTAAAGCAACGCTGTGATATAAAATTCGCTAGCGCGCTTCTTGAAATATGCCTACGTGACAAGTCTGTGTGATTAACACACCAGTAACTCACACAAAAATTTAAAACATTCCTTAAATATATCAAATTGACTTAATCAAAGTGCCCTGTTAAAATTACCTTAACACTTTATGACTTAATTTTGGCAATAATTTTATATAAAGGTTCGGGTATTCATTAT
Organism: Saccostrea echinata; assembly: GCF_033153115.1. Classification (NCBI taxonomy): domain Eukaryota; kingdom Metazoa; phylum Mollusca; class Bivalvia; order Ostreida; family Ostreidae; genus Saccostrea; species Saccostrea echinata. The sequence goes on along the minus strand of NW_026889807.1, from coordinate 2,434,841 downwards.
ATACATTTGTTTATTATAAAAGCTTTGATTTCTTGAAAAATAACCTTACGCATACAGTCATCTTATACTGCTAGAGTGAAATCTCCTTTGAAGTTTTATATATATGAAAATTCTTATAAATGGAAAACCCGGTAGGATACGGCAGAAATATACAAAATATATTTGCTTGCCTTAAATTACATGTGATAGTGAAGTTGGATTTATCACCCATGTTTTTACTTTCTTTCATGTTTATAGGTAAAAGGATGTGGTCATTAAATGTTATTTTCAAAATCTTTAAGTCACAACAAGATCGCAATTTTGTTATGATATATTCATTGTTGTAACTTAAACATTTTTTTTATAATTCTAGATAACTAGCTGAGAAATACATTAACGTGGTAAAACAGTGTTTAACGAAGTATGCTCTCTTTCATTTCTTATATAAAATTAATATTTTATAAATAGCTTGCAGTTACCCTTTTGATTGCTTCGACATATATAATTGTGGTCAAAAGAAGACTGGTGTTTATGACATTTATCCACTCCTTGGACCTACTGTTGTTCTTTGTGATATGGATTCAATTGAAGGAGGCTGGACGGTATTGTATAGATCTAAATATATTCTTAATACTTCTTGACCTTTTAATTTAAACATAAAAAAAATAATGTATTTAAGTTTTCTTAACATTTTTCGAATTAATATATTTGAATAAGAGACTTAATATTCTATATTCTCTTCAGTAAGAAAGACAAGTTAGCATCGTGTAGAATTATATTTTTTTCTGAAATAGATCTATTTAATACTTTAGGTCATTCAGCACAGGAATCGAGAAAATGCCCGTGTTAATTTCAACACTACCTCTTAAGAATACAGGCGAGGTTTTGGGGATGTTCAAGGGAATTATTGGCTTGGTAATCTGATCATAACATTAAGTTCTTTGAAATACTAGTATACTTAAATCCTATACTGTACAGCAGGTTAAAATCGCGGTCGGAAAAGATCGCGATTTGTTCAACTTGCAGCAAATCGCGGTCGTTTGAATTCGCGGAAAGGAAAAATTATACAAAAAAACTTTCCACACTGAAAGTATTTTCCTTGCGTATTATGTCGATTCTGAACCCGATTAAATAGAACGAAACACCGGATCCCGATTAGAAGACAAAATGTTGTACGATTTACAATATTACACATTCAGATAAACTTTCTTTCTCTTGTTTTTTTTTCTTTCTTTTTATTAAATATTTTTGAAATACATATGAATCTATACTCGAGTGATTTATTCAAGTGATTTCAAGTCGTATCCAATACATTCATGTACAAAAAAAGGCCCTTTCGCTGGTGTTCGTTCATACATGTAGGTATGTTTTGAGTAGAGTACAGAGTAGTGTTTACTGCAGTATATTCAAATCTCCCTGAATCTAAATAAGTTGTCAGTACCGGTAATCAAAATGTTGAACTGTTAATAAAATTGAATTAATGTGTAACAGTGTTGTCTTTACTACGTAAGTGCTTTGATTAAAGATATACGCACGGGTGAAATCTAACAATAGGCCTACATGTTTTACAGATAATTACATCGCACCTCTACTGGGTGGCAGAATTAAATGTTTGTTATAGATGTTTATTTATCAATTAAGTTTAACAAAAAACAACTCAGTACGTCTTAGTAAATAAATTGACCCGTACACTCGCATAATTAGGAAGACAGTCTACATCTCCACTATATTAATTACTGCTTTTATGTTTGCAAGGAAAAAGAAATAGAGTTATCGAATCTAATCACAGATATCGGTAATATTTCAATTTATCCTTATCAATTTTTGGAGAATTATTCACTGTATGTTGAACTCGCGGAATTTTTATTTCTGCGAATATAGCGAATATTAACTCTGCTAGTTAATTTCCTGCTGTACAGTATCCACTGTTGTTTCCTTTTCATCACGGTATGTGCGATTAGCTCTTTTGGTTTAGAGACCAGGTGTTTTGTTTGTTCAGTGACCACTGTACATTTAAGTATGAAGTTAACCCAGCACCTTTTGTGGAAACTTTTTAGCAAACTTCGCAGCTTGGTATCTCTTTTCACAATTCGATTGATCAAGGAATGCGTTACTGAAATATTGAATATTCAAAGCAATTTAAATATAGGTTTGATGGACCTGGACATTTCAATCAATGAAATTGGATTAGGGAACCATTAGTGTGAAAACTTGCGATGATAATAAATTTCAATATTTTTTTTTTCGTTTCAGGAAACGACGTCATTCATAAGCTGACCACAAAATACAACAACTCACTGTACATCACAATGGAATCTACAAAGAATCAGTCATTTGAAGTGCAGTATTCTTCATTTTCCATCTCTGATGTTACTGACGGGTACCGACTCTCCTTAGGGAAAATGTCAGGAAATATTGGTAGGTAACGTGTTCCCTCTTCTTTTCATTTACCATAGTTCATGTATTTGCTTAAAACATTGAATATAGAATTTTTAACAAATTATATCTGTTTTTATACCTCAAAACAACAGTTTATTTTCCATACACATGTCTGGTATTCTAGCTGATGCATTCAGATCGCACCAGTTGGTAAACTATCCCTTTCTTACATTTGATCTCGACAACATCAACAGATGTGCGGCTACACGTGGATCTGGATGGTGGTACAATAACTGTAATCAAATCAATCTCAATGCTCCTTTTTTTGAGGATCATATCGATCCTGTATGGCTTGGAGCTATTTGAGGCAAAGATCTTCATCTTTCAAAGATGTCGATTAGAAGAACGTAGTAATTAAAAAAAAAATTCATAATTTTTCAATTACTCCAATAAATATAATTTATTATTATTAAACAATAAAGAAATAATATTTATACAGATATTTTTATTAAAATTATGTTAATAAAAATATAGGATAAAATGGCATATTAACAAAATTTAACGCGTAATATTGCCTCTTGTCTAGCATTTCAGATCGTTTTAAATTTAGCTAACAGAAATTTTAACAAAGAAGATTTCTTCTATATAAAAATTGAAAAATGTAGTACGTAACAAATTGATTGATAATTAGGCTTTTATTATCCAATTACATTTGTTCTACTGGTATAACTCTTTTCGTCGTTAAAAATAGTTTGGAAGAGATCTAGAACAACGAATTATAAAGAATATTTATTTGAAAATTTTACAAGTTCACTGACCTTGTCAAATTAACATGAAAGGGCTTAAGTGGAATGATTCCTTGAAAAGTCTTCCAGACAAACTGAGCAAATTTCCCACAATAATATATATTATGAACAGAGCCAACACGGACCCCTGAAAAAAGAGGATGGATCAGATGTCATGGAGGAAAAAGCATCCCTTGCCGAGCGATCACATCCCCCTTGTGCTACTTTTCCTTATTGCGTAAACAACAAAATCGTAGAAAAATCAGTGGTAAAATGATGGCATAACAATCTGTATGAAAGATGACATTCGACCCAGACGTAATAGATTTAACTGACATTTTTGTGTAACTTGCAGAGCGACATTTATGGATCACTTTACCCGGTGTATGTCTCTGTCCGTCTGTCACACCCTATATCTTAAGAACTGTAAGAGCTATGGATTTGATATTTTAACCATTTATTATTTATTATTTGGTACTATGGTTTTTGTAATATACCATGGTTACTCACCCGGTGACCTTTTAACTTGACCTTTGAGTTAATTTTTGAATAGTTCATATTCTCGATATACAACATATTTTTGACATTTAAGAGGTAAGTTTGTGATAATTTGCTTATGCATTGTTTGTCAAAATACATGTATATAAAACATACTAGCCTTACACGTCCACTTGACCTTGACGTTTGATCTTCATGATAATGCTATTCTCTCGCAGTTTAATATACGTGGATACTTTATTTCTTTGCAGTCAAATGCATGAACTATAATACTAATAATTGACCACACTAAGATTTATTTGCATCTTTAATGATGCTATAGCAGGTGACACATGCGTACCTTGGAACACTGTAGTTTAAAGTTCTTATAGCTTTGATCTTTGCATGAGAATATGGAAAAAAAACAGCATGTACGCTTTCTGGATTTTATAAAACAAATTTTGCATCGCGCTACTTTGGAGAAAATTACATGACAGTTTTTACTTATTTGACATTAAATGTAAGAATAATTGAAATAAACCTTAAACTTTGTAAGAAACGAAAGATTACCTGAAACGTACGTGACAAAAAGGATTTTAATCAAAGGAAACCATGCATAAGCTTGTGTTTAACTTGGCATTGTACTTAATTACATGAATTTGAAGACCACCCTTTTTAAGATTCAATGCAATGCAAACAATTATCTGTAATTTGAAGGAAGTACATGTACACTAGTTCATTAGCTTTGAACCTTGGTATTGAACAACATAAATTTCCATGGTGATATCTATATTTTTTCATTCATTATGGGTTTTTGTGACTTAATAACCTAATTTCCTTACTTACTTTCTTTTTTTTTAAGATGAACTTTCACGGAGGTCTTTTAAAGAGAATATGATTGTTGAAATATATCACAATTTTAATTTGTTCTCAAAATCTATAATTTTTCATCGAAAACTTTAATTTTGATAGTGTTGTGTATCACAAATAGCGGATGGCGGAAACCTTAAACACTGCATAAACAATATTTATTTCTATATAATACATGTACAATTTATTCAGGAGAACATGAAGCCTCTCTCCTAACGTCGAAAAAGAAATATCTTAAGCAAAAATGGATAAGTAAATCTGTTTTACATGGAGTCATTATAGGTAAAAGATAACATAATTAATTCATTTGTTTAAATCAGATAAACAAAGTTAGGGTCATGTGAATCAGAGATTGCTGATCTAAGACAAGTGTACTTGTATTTCCTATCTGAAATATTAGATGTAGAAGACATCAGCGTACAAAAAATAATCGTAACCTTAAATAAATTACAAAGGATTACATTGGAGGTAAGCATTGACAATTGATGTATATTTTGTTATATCTTTGTGAGGCGCCAGTGTTTTCGTGGAAATGGCAGACTGAAAGAAAATCTATTGTACCTAAGAAAAATATCTGGAAAGCATCAGGAATATACTTGCAAACCACGGAAGAAACATTAATATTGTAACAAATAAAACGGATTTTTTTTAAAGACGTAAACGTCCAACTGTGCCTCATACCCCTTTGAGAAAGAGGAATGACAATGTTGGGCAATTTATTGCCTCGTCAATTGGTGTTATACGTTTCACACATTGCCAAAGATACGTCACGATTGTGCAGACTGAATTTCTATTATTTATCCATTGCAAACAAATTTATATCTTCAGAATAACTACATAGACGAATTTCAGTTATTTAAAGTTCGATTCAGGAGTGACCCAGGATTTTTTTTTTTTTTTTTTTTTTTTTTTTTTTTTTGCCAGTGCAGCGCACCTTCAGATTAAAAAAAAATCATGTCCCGAGAGTGTTTGCTTTTAAACGCAATAAACATTGCAATTAATCGCAATCTTTTGCGTTTAAACGCAATGATTATTGCGATTAAACGCAATGTTTTGCGTTTAAACGCAATAATTAGTGCGTTTAAACGCAATAAAAAAATTATTTCTTTCTCTAAACTGGCCTCAACGGGCTTCCGTATTAATCATTGACTTATGATTACTATTATTAGTGTTAGATTTTTTTTCTTTTGCGTATGCTGTTAGGTAACGCGACTTTATAAATATGCGATAATGAGATTAAAAATTGTAAGCATAGATTTTAACAAATAATTTGAGAAATGTGGTCGGTTTTATTTATTGTCAGGTTGGGTAATTCACTCTTGCTATTTAAAGGGACAATCTTCTTTAACACTCTTTTGGCATGGAAGGAGAGTTCTGTCGCAAAGTAGTAACTTTCACTATGAAAATAACAATTTTAATATATTCACAGTGAATATATCACATCTGTAAAAATATCAGTTTTATTCATTAGATAAAATAAAGTATTACTTCACTGAAAAATCTAATATCGATTCCAATCCGAGCATTTTTATTATTAATATATTTTTTAATTTTTTATTTTTATTTTTTATTTATTTGTTTATTTATTCAAATTTTTTTTCTTTTGGTTTCTTTGTTTGATTTTGTTGTTGTTTTTTTAAACATATAATTATATTCAGTGTAACTTCTTTACTTAGGACGTAAATAATCCGAACGATTCACCTTCCAGACGAAATGTGTGGGGAACAATTTATATATTTAGATATACCATTAATCCAGACGCTTCATTAATACGGTAGATTCCGGGAGGGGGGATGCGTCCGGAATCACGAGGCATAACTCTATATTGCAAAGAGTGCGAAGGAATTGGTTTAGCTATCGCGGAGCTGCCATCTGTTTTCCTATAATAAATCAACTTTCAACGATAAAATGGTTATCTGTTTTCTAGATAGTTCCAATAATTGCTTACTTTCTGATATTTTGTGTAAGTAATTACAATGTTTGTGGGAGTAATTTGACAATATTTTCTTGGAATGGTGCATCAGCGCCGCTCCTGGAGCAAACATTCTTGAGCTTCAGAGTCCTGAAGAAGATATGCAGCTAAGGGTACAAGGTATGTTTACAATTAAAAATGATAATAATAAAAATACCGTTTCCTATTTCAAACTTCTATATAAAGAGCAATATTCACTTACATGTAGGTACTATTTGGCCCTGTGAATTTTTGAGAGAAAGAAAAGTCAAATTATTTAGTTTTGGTCGACAATGCACTAAATATTACTTGAGCACCTGGTAATACACATCTATTGAAAATCAGTTTTCAAGAATTCAAGAACATTGTAATTTCACAATGCCAGTTTACCAATACCTGGCCCGAAGACAATAAACTGAAAACAGTCAAAATTTCAAATCAATAAAACCTTTGAAATAATTTTGATAGAAATACAAAATTTTCATCATATGTTTAAATTGGAATATTATACAAGCCTGCAATTTTTTTAATTACATATAATATTAAATAAAACTCAAGATATTCTATTAGATTCTTTAAGAAAATTGTGTTATAGGAAATGAAACGCTAAGTCTCTACTTCATATTTATTTAAAACATGATTGTGACGTAAACCTTGTTGAGCTAACTCCCCAAACAATTCATTAATTCAACTGTAAGTGTCCATTCTTTTTGGAAAACTGTCCATTCCTTCTTTCAGTTTTTTTTTCAAAAAGAATGGACAGTTAAAACAAACAGAGTGGAGAGTTACAGGTAAACTTTGGAATGTACCCAAGAGGAAACAAAACAAATACATTAAATACGATTTAATTTACATGTAAATAACAAAAAGAACGTTGAGATCTAAGTTAATCCAGAACAATGTCTGCACAGCATCCGCACGATTTTAACTTTTAAATCCATGAATAATGCCCATTATTTCATTACTCAAAACTCAATTTTCAATTTAAATGACACAATTTCATATTTGATTTAAATTTCGAAAACATCATTCCCTTGAGAAGAATCCATTTTAAGAATGAAGTACGGCTAATACTAAATCCACCACCCAGAAAACAGTTTGCACCATGAGCACTACACTGCTTCCCTAGAAAATAATTAATATTGAAACATTTCTAGATTTGATTTGAAATATACATTTTCAGGTCGACGTTTGGCTCGTGGCTTATCCAACACTCAGAACACAATTTGCATCTCGCCATTACACTGCTGAAGTCAATATATCCTCAAAAATTGAATTCAAATAAAACATTTCCAGGTTTGATTCGAATTTGATTATCTGTCGAAGAAGAAATTCATTTTTGGGTCAAAGTTTGGCCAATATTTTTTTTTTTACTCTTACTATTCTCTGTTCCAAGGTCCAACTATCACTGAATTTGTGCATCTTTTAGTTCATTAGATTTTGATTCTGTCATTTACTCTCTCCATCCATATACTCTCTCCATCGGAGGAAAACATGCATGCCTTTACAACACAAACTATCAACTGATTTTGAAGCATCGCATCCTTGTATAAATACAAGTATCCCCCAAAATCCACCTGTAACAGTCCATTCTTTAGACAAAACCTTTTGTTATTTGCATTTGAAAACACAAGGAGTATTCAACAAATTGCTCTGCATCCCAGCTTACCTGTGACTGTCCATTCTGTAAACAATGAACTTGTCATTGTATGTGTGCTACCTGTCATATCTGATACCAGTATTGTACATTTTTATTTAATTCTTAAAACAAAGGAAATCATGTTTTAAGTAGGAGAAAGGCCTCAAACTGTCCATTCTACGGCCCTCGATTAGTTCTTTCTCTCACAGAATGGACTGTTTGAGGCCTTTCTCCTTTACGTAGAAAGGGGACAGAGGATGATAGTCAATTAACTGGTATAAGGTCAGGGTAATTTTATGCATAAAGAGAACCTCTTTCTTGATATTGAATTGTAATTCTAATTCTAATATCTGATCTAGTTTTTTTGTTGTTTTTTTTTTTTTTTTGTTTTTTTTTTTTTTTTGGGGGGGGGGGATCAGATTGACGGATATAGTAAGGACAATTGACTTTGCCCTTGTGTCTAAGGGATAAAAAACAACTTATACGAACTAGAATATCAACGACCAAAACAATTTGATGTTTGTGTTGAACTCTGTGCCTTGAAGTACTCAACGACTTTTAAGTGGAATGACCTCGGATGCCATCACAAACAAAGCTTTATTTGTAAACGATGATGTAGAAAAGTCAGGCATATCATTATCATTTAAACAATGTGCTACACAATAAATATGATCGGATTGCCTCAAATCACGTGAAATGCAATATTTTTCCAACATTAATGTGCGTCACTAAAAATACATATCTTAAATGAATGAGAGATTTGTATAAAGACTGTCACACTTTTCATCTAAATTGATGAATTCATAAATCTATCGTTTGGAATTTAAAATGACAGTGCTAAACCCACCCAATCCCTACGAAAACATTTTTTAGTGAATGTTATTTTGCCGTTAATTGCTAATTAGATATGGATATTTTAATTGAAATGTCATTTTGTCGCCGTTACCGTATGTTGCTCTCTGATCGAAGCCCTCCCCCATTCCCCTCCAAATCTCTCGAATAAATAGGTCAGAAAAAGTCGTTCCTTACTGTCCTTATGAAAAATTTTATAATGTTCTTATGTTTCAACTGTTCACACTGTGACATTGTAAAAAAGACATTTTATTTTGTTTTGTTTTGTTTTTTTAATAAAAAAAAAAACGAAAGCAAAACTCTGAAAAGTTTTCAAGCTTTATAAAGTTTACATCTAATATGTTAATTTAAAGTTGGCACAAATCTTAAATAGTGGGTGGCGGGAATCCTTGAAACTTATAATTAAAACAATGTTCAAATCTCTTTGATAACATTTGTTAGGAAACGAGTGATTTTTTGCCCCTTGGCGTGGAGAAAGAAACATCAACAGCATAAATGATAATTAATTTGTCCTGTGAAATTAAGATTAGAGATAACATATGTTCTGATCTTTTCCATATCAGATATCTCAAGTAAAAACAAGGTCATGTGATTCAAAGAAGGTTGATTTTAAACAAGGTTGTAACAATTCAAGACTTCCTTTCGTTTATCTCAATCATGCAATGCAAACAACTTCAGTTTCAATAAAATAAAAGTGTTATGTTCTCTAGCAGAATAGACAGACGTATGAGGGCATTTACTGGGGTAAGACGCCAAAAAGTGAGGACATTGCAGTTTGTATATATTTTGCTTTCTCTTGTCGAAACATTTGCGCACTTGAATTTAGCTGAAAATGGCACAATGGAGAACGTAGAAGTATTGCCCAGTACAACGTCTGACAAAGCATCAAGCGCTCTTAGGGATATTTTGAACCAAGAAACATTAGTGCGTTTTTCAATGGTACAAAAAATTCAAAGCTTAGTGATGGATGCATTAGATAGAAAAAACAGTACCCAAACCATGAAGACAAGACTACGTGACTTAGTAAAAGAAGTCCGTTTATTAGAGGAAATGGAAAAGAGAACGAAAGACGACAACTTGAAACTTAACCAGAAACTAATGTCTATTCAAGCAGCAGTGAGTGAAAGAGAAAAAGTAGACATGTTTCAAACTGTGGATGTACTTTCTTTAAAAAATGAAACCAATGATTTACATCAGAAGTACAATCAAATGAACAAAACAATAAAGGAGCTGGAGGGCAGCTTAGCGATGTTGTCGAATTTATTTAATGAAGAATTACAGAATATCCGTGAGGATCAAAATGCATCAAAAATGGCACTGCTAAATATTTCCTCGCAAGGTTCATCAGGTAAGCCTCTTTTCACTGTATTCAAGATCATCATATAGAAATGATGTCATAACAAGCAGCACATATAAGGCTACAAAAAGGAGACCGGGCCTAGTTTATACGGGAAATATTGACTAAGACATAATAGAAAAATAAAAGTTCTTAAATATTCAGCAAAACGAAGTTTTTGGGATTTTAAATTATATGAGAACATTAAACTACATCAAAATATACTATAGCATGTTGGATTTGTCGTTAGTAAAATCCCCCATAGCAAGAAATAAACTAGTCACTGCTTCCGATGCACTTGTCGATGTAAAGTCATTCGTTAAAACTTGACGCAGTGAAAGGCGGATCAAGTAATATTTTCACAACCAAAGATGTATTTTATAATAAAATATAATATCTTTTTCAGATATTCGGCAAACTATTATGTTGGATGCGCTGTTTTTGTAATGATTTTATTCCTATATTTTATGTTCATTGCCTAGTAAACTGATGCTACCGTATATTTAAATGTAGGTACAATGGTGGGTAAAGTAAGGGTACTTATAAATTGATCTAATGCTAGGGCATACCCTCATTGGGTCATAGTAAGCTATCAAATAAAATCAAGAAGTATTAAGCTGATTAAAAAGTGCTGCGATCTTGGTGAACTCTTGAAAATAAATGAATTACATGTACATTAAATGCAGTTGACCAGCAAAAGATTCAGCATGCAGTCTTACTAATATGATCTTAACAATGAAATAGAAAAAAATCTACCGTATATACTCGCATATAAGTCGGTCAGCCTATAAATCGGTTGTACGTTTGCGGTTGTTTTGAACGGATTTGAAATGGACCCGCTTATGAGTCGATGCAACTTTTTTTCCAGAATTGGTTGATAATTTCAAAACAATTCTCTTATGTTTTAACCTGGTTTCAATCAATATCCTTAGAAAAATAAACGCCTTTATTTATTTTCAAATCATTATAAAAATAAGTAACTCACACTTTAGATAAAATTATGAAAATGTATAATACTTGTATACTTTAAGCATAATCTTAGAATAGATAAAAGATATAATATATAAAGAATTGTTTATAAAATACAACCTTTCGACGTACAGAAAAATACCAATCTATCTTTGACCCGCCTATAAGTCGGACACAGAGTTTAAGACCGAAATTAACTCCCAAAACCGACTTATAGGCGAGTAAATACGGTATATAGGATCGCAGCACTTTTCACAGATTGCAATGGGTGTTGAAAATTTTTGTAGTAGCACTTAGAATTTTGATTTGATTATGCCCTAGCGTTATTGAAATTTATAGATGACCTCAAAAATGCAAGTTTATTTGCAAAATCATGTGAGTGCCACATCACGTGACAAGTCTGAATAGAAAATCTAATCGTCTGGTAAATAGCCATATTTTATTCTTCCTAAATCAGTTATGTACTAAAAGGAACCGGTATCCTGTTTTATTATGTATCACAAAAAAGTGCCTATACTTTCTATGCACAACTTATTTGTACTGTGCAATGTACACATACAGGAACAGCTGTAAATACACTGAAAATTAAATTGTTTTTCATTGATTTATTACTTTAAAAACCTCCTGAGACGTCTCACACATAACATAACACTGACAAAGCAGATTTCATATTTTCTAGGATACCGCCAGTGTCATTTTCTAAACTAAAATTATTTTTACATGTAATTTTTTTTTCATATATTTCACTTGTAATGTGGTCTTATATTCAAATTTGAAAAAAAACTTTTTGTTCACCACTTATCGTGCAGTAATTCAAATTAGATAATACGGCGTACATTCAAACAACACGTTTTAGTCCCTATGCAATTAGAATGGCGACTAAGTATAATATTTGGACTGACAACCATCACAAATTCTAAACGAGGTAAGCTATTATTGCACACATACATTTATTTATTGATATATACGCTTAATATTTTTTTTCTAGTCGAAATTTTCATGATGAAGCATTTTGTGATCCCTTTGCATCACTTTGGAATGGTGTTGTTTAGTTAATTTTCTTTGTGGAATTCCTACTACATATCTGGACTTCCGGGGAGCTGAACTTGAGGGGAAGGGGGGGGGGGGCTGACAAGGAGGACATGTTGCTAAATTACGTTTCAATATAAATACAAGTATATATTTGCAATTATTATCTCAATAGCAATAAAATGTATCATTAACACATACTGTGATAGGTAGGAAAGGGCAATATATAATTCTAAAGAAATGATGCATCTAGTTTCATACAGTGGAATCAGAGACTGAAATGTGTGAAATCTGTATGCATTTTACTTGATTAAAGAGTAAAGATACGATTTTTAACAAACAAATTCTAACATTATGCTTCATTTTATTCATAGTTTGTTTTATTTATTTATTTTCTTTTAATTTTAGCAAATAATGGTATATACATGTATTCTCAAAGATGCATAAGACTGTAATTTGTCTTAACATATAGTGTAGGATTATGAGTACATTACAAATTTCAATGCAAAAGTACCCTTAATTCATTCACATTATGGGATCAAGGGAGGCTGATGGTTATATATTTTGTGCGTACAATATACATAACTAATTCTGGTTGTGACACGTCATTTGATTGGATAAAAAAATTATCTTATATCCTATAAACTGTGTTGCCTACGTCACAATCGCTTGCGTCAAAAACGTAGCGATCCGCCTGACGTTACATTTTAATTTTCTACAATTTGAAGTCTTTTTGAAAGGCAATTGTCTTCTTTTCTTACATTAAATGACTGAAAATTAAACAATAAGTAATGAATTTCATAGCTACCCAAATTTTATGGTATTAATTGTGTTGAAGCAGTTTACGCTCTTTTATAATGCTCTAGATTAAAGTGCAAACTATTTGCAGTTTGTGAGACTGGATGGATTCCATTTGGTGACCATTGCTACTATTTTTCGAAGACAACAACAACGTTTAAGGATGCTGTTGTGAGTCTATATATAGATAAGCATTTAATTCATTTTTTCTGATAATTCAAAGCGACAGAAAAGAAGCACCTCCTTCGAGTTCACCTGGTCTAACAACCCCCGTCAATCAAAGGACTGAAGGTCCAGGATTGGATGCTAGTAACTGATCGACATTTAGTTCAGAGTTTCCGTGTATACCTTGTATATCCCTATGTACCTTGTTTGGGGTTCGTGTCGATCGTCAAATTAAGTTTCGGACTTTTTAGATCGCCGCATATACATGCACCACTGTATTGATACGAAATATTTTGTTTGGCTTGGCAAAACATTTAAGTAAAATCATTTTGTCTAATAATAAAAAAAAAGCTAAAAAGGATAAAAAATCATGCTTAAGATATTTTTTTTAAAGTAAATTTCGATTCAAAGTGTAATTGATCACTATAAATTGTTTATTAAAATTTACACGTACATGTACATCGATTTAGAGCTAAGCAAAACTGAAAGTGCTGACTTTCACTGAATCTAATTATCATGTCGCCGAACGTAAACATTCCTTGATTGGTGTCATTTGGCGAGTGCTCCAGTTGTGTGGCTTCCGGGGCACGTGTTGTTTACAGCAGTTTTGTTAAAAACTTAGAGTAACTTAGAGTATTTTATTTTTTTTTAAAAATGTTCTTATTTGAATATAAATATAACTATTATTATAAATTGAAGTCAATTGAGCTTTTCAGAATACTATCTTAAAAACAAATTCGGTGAATTATCTATTTCATATAATATCTGATACTAATTGAATCAGCGTTTTTGTAGTTAGTATTAGAAATAATTATATAAAGTTTAAGAAACGGGTGAAGCTATTGCGTTAACAGTTTACATTCATTTCAGTTACTGTGTAGGGGTGTATGTGAAAATGTAAGCGTCAGAAAAAATTATATGTTACCAATTTAGATTGTTTTCTTTCTCAATTTTAAAAAAATCAACAAAAAAATAATAAAGTTATGCTATCTTTGTTTACTCGATTATACAGAATTTGTCAACTTTGATGAGTGTACATTCTCCTAATATTTAAAAGCGAGTCAAGTGCTCTCTTAAAAAAAATCACAAATTGTATTCAAGTGCATCATATGAAACGTTTTGCAAAAAAATTAGTGTCTCAGTGTACGTGTATCGTAGATTACCGTAAATGTAAAAATCACAAATTTTCAATGTCGCTTGATGCAGAGTAATCGTGTAAATGCTTCCTAAGGACTTAACTTATGAAAAATAAATCAAAAGTTTTGATAAATACTTCATAATCTTCGAAAAAAAAAATGCAAGTGTGTTTGCATGTACACTTGCTAACATTTTTATTTTGTTCCAAACACGTTCCCTCTGCTGATTGCATATTTTATAAGCATTTATGGACAATCAAAAACAATATTCAGATTCATGATAAGAGAAACCTGTATTAAATAATAAACATTTGATTAACATTCAAAACTACCTTTTTAGGCAGGTTGCTATGGAATGAGTTCAGCATTAGTAGAACCAAATGCAATTGCCGAGGAAAAATGGATGCTTCTTCAAGGTGTAATTATAGGTATTTAATTTACATCATTTGAATCAATATAATTGTATTTAACGTAACAACATGTATGTTCATAACCTTCCCTGACTGTTAACTAAATTCAAACAAGTTAATATATATTGTAAAGATATTTTCAAACCCTTGGACATCATTTAAATGGCCCATCACTGGCCCATCAAAATTAGTTATTTGTGTTTACGTGAAAATTAAAATACCCTAGGCTGTTAGAAAATCGATGTGTCTAAACTAGGTATTTGTTTTTAATATATAAACATTCTTTTCAAAAATTTGTTTTCTAGTTTTTGTAAATATTCAATCAAAATATTTTTCTCCTAGGTACTAAAAAATCAGATATGTTTTGGTACTGGTTTGTCTTGGTGAAGCTTAATGATTTTCAAGATGGAGTGGACTGCAGTTTAGCCATAGCACAGAAAGAATATCAATGCCAAATGGCAGTGCTGAATTGTCTAATCTTATTAGCAGTTATTAATACAGAACTATGAAAAAAAAGTGATCTGTGTTTCTGACTAGATTAAAACATACTGAAAGATTTTTACTGTGCATTTAACCTCGTTTTCCTCTATATATCCTAAAGTAGCAATAAAATATGCACTTCTCAGTCAGATCCATTTGTGGAAACAATATAAGCAAAATGAAAGGTTGTAATTCAGATTAGTAATGTAATCTTCATCTAGAAAAATAACTTTTTTAAAAGCATCTTGTTTTATTTCAGGCATTAAAAACATATGGATAGGTGTTACAGATTTGCTTCAGAACCACAATTTTGTCTATATTTCTAACGGCATCAATGTTCAGGAAACTTACAACCACTGGGATAAGGGACAGCCAGACTCAGGGAACACAGAACACTGTGTTGCTCTCGCTGCCATATACAGAGGGTGGCATGATTATTCTTGTGGCTTGAAGTTTCATTTTGTATGCACGAAACCAAAGGTTTAGTTACGACCTTTTTTATCAACTTCATCTAGATTTTAATTTGCTGAAAGAAAGAGAAGAAACAAATTTTCAACCTTTATATGTTGTTACTTTTACACCCAGAACTGATCGTAATTTTGGGGATTTTAATGTACAATGAAATAAAACACTTTCATTTTCCATACTTAATGGCTGTTTTGTATTTTCTTTGCCGTTTACATTGAAGGAGAAAGAATGAAGAGCATTCTGCAGCAATTTTTTCCTGCAATGTTGGACTAAATTCAAATAGTCATTATCTGTAGCTGTAGTCTAGTGGTAGGGCACTAGCTCGGGAGACCCTGATTCGATTCTGTTCGCGTCAAACCTAAAATGTATAACAAATGTAATTGCTGTTCCTTCGATAAACACCCAGCACTAAAAGTGAAAATCTTGGGGTTGAGACCATGAAAACTGAGATCGGCTCTCACGGCCGGCGTCGGCACACTAAATAACCTTTACTACTCAATGACTATGAATTATATATAAAGTGTAGATATATATGCAGTTCTATCTATAAGGCAAAAATATAATTTCAAATTATGAAATATATTTATGAACAAAGTGGGTGGGGGTCGAATTAAAATAAGATAATTCAGAGAATTTGTGTCTCCCGCTTAGGGAAAAAAGAACAGCATGCGCAGTTGGGGGGGTGGGTGCCTGTCGGATCCCCCCCCCTTCTGGATTTGTAAAATTATTAAATGTATACATGTATATTGAAGCAAATAAAAAATGGCAATAAGGATATAAAGATTTAATTGCTTATTCTTTAATATGTGTATATTCTTTTTATATAGAATATTTATCACACTGTAATAATGATTTTATGAGTTTGTACAGGTCAGACGTCATAACTTTTTCATTTCACATGCTAAATACTATCATTTAGTATCAAAAAATCCGCAAAAAAGTTTGAACCCGGCACCTCTCACATGCTAAGCAAGAGTCATACCCCTAGACCACGAAGGCATTTGATTATATAGCAAATTGAATGCAAACATTAGATCACATATAATGTTTATATTCACGTTTGATATTGTCAAAATTTTACACAATCCATGACGTCTAATTTAGCCTTTACTAAACAGTTCTAATAGATGTAATAAGAATATAAAGTCCACCGACAACCTGTATTATACGTAATAACTCTCCACATGCCCCTGTGCTAAAAATAGTGCAAAGCGACTTTTATTACAGTACTGAAAAAAACGGGGTTGGGACACTTTGAGAGGGGCGAGAGAAGCCCTAGGGAGTTATGGTATAAAATTTCATTGCAAAAGCTCAAAAACTTCTTGAGATATCGCCCGGAAACGATAGTGTTACACAAAGACGGAATGTATGAATTTACGACCTTGAACTTTGACTTTTTGACCTCAAAATCAATATGGGTCTTCCTTAGGCCACAAAGTGTTGTTATGTAAGATTTCAGTGCAAAAGCTCAAAGGGTTCTTGAGAGATCGCGCGGAAACCAAAGTGTTAAAACGGACAGAATTTATGAATTTATAATCTTGAACTCTTACCTTTTGACCTCAAAATCAATAGTTTTTTTTTTTTTTTTTTTTTTTTTTTTTTTTTTTTTTTTGGTCATAGGGAGTTGCTGTGCAAAATTTCATAGCAAAAGCTCAAAGGGTTCTCGAGATATCACGCGGAAATGAAAGTGTTACAGACAGACAGAAATACAGACGGACGGACGGACGCAAATTAATGTCCCCCACTTTCAGTGAAAGCAGGAGACAAAAAGGAAACACTAAAAAGTAGATGAATCAAATCATTACTTGTTCGGCAAGAATGACCGACGCTTTTGGTACCATCCATAACTGCAGAATTTAATTTTCCATGTTTTTTTTTCTTTTTGGGAATTTTCAAAAAATAAAATTCATTTTCGAAAATTCATGAGGACATGAACTATGACGCTTCAAGCTGGCATATTTCATGCATCAGCATCACCGGGTATATTGCCTATTTAGTACTGCATTTTATTTAAATTTTATCATCTACACGGAGGAAGACTGACTGTTTACTAGCATACTTTTTCTGCAATATTTGATATCATCCAAGTAATAGGTGTGCATATATGTGCAGTATTTTAAAACCATCCAAATTATTACAAATTTTTATGACTTACATCGAATTTTATTTCGTCAAAAGTTTTTTTTTTTTCCTTTTCTGTTTATGAAAAATAATTTGAACATTCAATGTAGAAAAATATTTGAATTCTATACATATATTGTGTGTATATTCTTGGATTGAGAGCAGCAGTAGCTCTTGGTATACCATATGCAATTATCTGATTTATTTCTTGTTAGGTGTTCTGATTTAAGACTCAACATTAATGACATGTGGGTGTTCTAGGAAGTGAATTTAAACACTTCTTGTAAACAAGTATTTATACTTAAATATTTATCAAGAAACACTTAAGTGAAAAGAAAGAGAAACGTTTAAATCGTGGCGATGAGGTGGACAATAATGTTCCTGTCCGGCTTGTTATTTACAAGTTCTCAGTATATTTATTTGAATGAAAAAGACAACAGCAATAGTAATGAAAACAAAATGGAAAATTTTCAAACAATTCGGAGCCAGCAGATAAAGCTTCTGTGTGAAGTAGATGAACTACGTCAGGATAATAAGAAAATCAAAGATTTGTTGACAAATTGTTCGTCCATAGGTACGTATAGAAGAAAATTTTTATTTCAATCGGAAGATTATGTACAAAGAATAAGCGCAGATACTTGGACGCTTTGGATAACTCTTAAACAATCAAGTCTGAACAGTACTAAATTAAAACATATACTTTATTGCTTTATACTTTGATTCAAGATATAACAGAAATAGCGACAGAATATTGAAAAAGAACCTTTTTATTTAGCAAAAGAATTGAACGCATTGAAAACAAAGGATCAGAAACTTGAACAAGATAATATTAAACTTCAACAAGAACTGGATGCCATCTATAACAGAATAATCGATAATCAGAACCTCACTCTTGCAAATATTCAAAGGCTGAATGAGTCTAAGATATATTTTCTGAGGAAACAACTCCTCGCTCTCCGGAGAGAAAATGAAGAACTTAAATCGGGAAATTCAAAAATAAAAGAACGGTTAAGAGTAGACGTTAGCACATTATGGAATGAAACATTTGCCCTGAAACAGCAGTATGATACACTGTCAAAGGAGAAGGAAGCATTAGAAAGCAAGTTATATCAACTTGAAAAGGAGATAAAGGCCATGAACACTGATGATCGCCTGAAAATGGTTGAAAACAGATTTTGGAATTTTTCCCACTTCGTCGATAAAGCATTAGATGATATCCGAAGTGATCAAAATGCCACCAAGATAAAACTGCTGAATGTTTCTTCTACGATTCAGTCAGGTACCAACATTAGTTTTCTTCCTGCTCAATGGCAGTATTTGAAATTATTACAGTGTTTCAATGTAAAGTAATAGTTTGAAAAATACAGAATTATTGATGTTGATATGGTTTATGCAATTTCAATCGGAAAATAATATAGTCTTAATTTTATGTTTATCGTACAGATATACGATAAATGCACACTAACTGCTGCTGCTATAGTGTTCTTAAAGATAAAGAAAATCAGAATCATTGTTTAATGAGAACGATAAACATTCATGATTGCAAGAAATCTCTCATAAAAATTTGATCACAAATATCAATACAAAATATTTAATTTGTAGTACCAACGAAATATACCTGTTTTTTGCACGGTTGACTATCTTTTTTTTAAAATCAGAGATTTTTTTTAATATTTCAAACCTTGAAACCTAGACCTATAATTTTGGTATTTACTCGATGAATCGAACCTTCACAAGCAATTACCACAAAGGTAAAACATAATTATAATAAAAATAATTGTTTATTCATTAAGTGAATTGTGAATACCTATATTCAAGCATGAAGAATGATTACATGGTACACGTACACCCGGTCCATTTGACCTGGATTTATGAAGTAAATAACAGTTTTCCTCACGGAACACGTAGAGTACAGGAGCAAAATGTAATTAGTGGGCTCAGGGAAATAAAAAGGGTAGAATATGATTGGGAATTTCAATAACATTTATTGTGTTTCTCGAAGAGCTATTTGTAAATATACTTGACTACGTCTTTTTGTATTTACAGATTAATGTAACATATTTGCCAAACAATGTTCAAATGTAATCACTAGTAATACTATCAGGCCAAGCAAACTACTTATCTTGATCATCTTGTTGGTCATGGTCAACACGTGTACTTTGTCGGGTTTTAATACGCGAATCGTGTGGACCTGTACTCACTTTCCTTGTTCACCCGGCAAGTTCCATAAGACAGCACGTGCATTGAATTCTATCAAGCGTTTTATGCGAGTTTTCTACTTCTGATAAATACTTTTTTGTATGACTCAGCACTTATAAACTCTATCATGTCCTAGAACACGAATTTAACTTCTTTGTTGTGCAAATTGATTGTTTTATTAAATTTCGTCAGTTAGCGACCGTTTTGAGCTACATTTCCTCATAAAGCGTACGCTAAATTCTCTGTTTTTAGCATCAGATTTTCATCCTTAACAAGAATGCTACTAGCCACGGCTGTAATTTCGTTGTAATCTAATGGGTTTAGGGATTGTTCAGCACCTCCAAAGTGATTATCCTTATACGCTGAAAAAATGTTTTTCCTGTTCCTCTAGCTTATTCAGATGTAGTTTCATGGAAAAGAGATTTTTGTCAGTGCGATATTTTCCTTTACAAATATCTAACGCTATTTCATCCCTCAGATCCTGAATCTTTATTTCCTTATTTTGCATCAAATCACTTTTCAACTTGTCCAGTTTCGATTAAAAAAATTCTTTCATCCTTTCCTAACTACTTTTTTAACTCATAGGCTACTGATAATAGCATATCTAGTTTTTCCTGAAATATAATTGGTTAAATTTAACGCTCTATATTCCCTGCTGGTTTTTTGTGAAGGGTAGATGGATCAAGCATTACACTGTTAAATATTTCACTGTCAATGTCACGTTAATTGCTTTTATCAAGTTCTTCAATACATACATATAGCATAAAATTTATTGGACTCAGCAATTCACCCAACGAAATAGTTTGCCCACTGTGTGTTCTCATAAAAAAAGCCGAAGCTGTTATTCTTTTTACCTTTCAAATACGAAGGAAATTTATAAGTTTAAATACAAATCATATATGAAATTGAAATAAAAGATACCACAGAGTCTGATACATCTGTTTCATATTTGAATATTATACCATAAAAAGACGTTTTGGTAACCTAACAAAAAAACTTTATGATAAACTTGATGAATAGCATTTCTATCGTCAACTTCCCTTACTTATATAGCAATATACCCTTCCACCTGCATATGGGGTTTATATCTCCTACTTGGTTCGATACGCAAGAAAATGCTCCACAAACGAACAATTTATAAACGAGGCAAGCTATTGACAAACAAGTTGATGAAACAAGAATATCTCGTTTAAAGTCATGGTTTCGCAAGTTCTATGGTCGGTACAATGACCTTTTCAGCAAATACAATATATCAGTAAGTCAAATGATGACTGACTTTTTTCGTACTAATTGTTAGACCATTATTTAAACACTAAATTGTCTACGGATTTTTCCGTTTATATATAATTACCCGATCATGTCAATGAATATACGGCGGTGGTGACCGGTCGACAGGGGATGCTTACTCTTCCATGGCACCTGATCCCACCTCTTATGTTTTTAGATGCCCTTGTTTTGATCTGCTCCCGATTTGTATTGCTTCAGTGGAGTTTTGAGCTTTTGAGTTCGTTATCTCCATTATTCATACATCTTTCTAAGATATTTATAAAAGGACCGTCTAAGACAAAACAAGTTCATCTTAAATATCATTGGGTGATCAATCATGTCTTATCTTTGATATTTTAATGTATTATAAAATATGGCATTCAATGTTTATTTATGTCTTATCTTGAGTATATTCTCTTACATATGAGCCGTCCCATGCGAAAAGGGCCCTTATGTATTTTGACGTCATAATGAGAAAAACGCCGGTAAAGATAACGTCACAAAATGCAAGTTGCGTATGTTATATATTTTTCCAGCATTTTTATCTGAGCGCTATCAACTTATTTTCATTGTTGTTTATATCATTTAGAGCCAATAAAATATCAAGAAAAAAGAGAATATGAATTTTAGAGCTAAGTTCCATATAATTGGACATTTCCAATATTGAATATTAAATTTTGCTGATATACATGTAATTAGGTGCTAGTTGTTTTTTTTTTTTTTTTTTTTTTTTTTTTTTTTCCCAATTCTTAATACATTGAAAGCGATTGTACATGCACATAATCGATATATACTTCTGCATGTACATATTCTTTTTAACACTAATACATAGTAACCGAAGTGAAATAATAAACAATAAATGAAAAAAAAATTCTTAAATCGTTCCCAGCATATAGGTTTATATATGCGATTAAAGTTTTGTTCAGCTCTACATGTAGCAAATGACGAAGTTTGAAAAAGTTGATTCTTTGTAAAGCATTAAATTTAGCGAAGAAAAAATATTATTCTTTTTTCTCAAAACGTTTATTCTGTGTGTATAAACGCAATAAATGACGATCTGCCTTCGTCACGGTCATTTGCGGTTCAATGTGTTTGTTGTCTCATTCAAGTAAAGAACCGGTTTTTACTGTTTACGGAGACAGCCTAGCTTCTGGTTGAGCGAAACTAATGTGTTTGCTACGATGTGTATTTCTTGAAATTTGAGAACAAAATCTAGTATCATTTGTTAAAAGTCTTGGACTAGGCGAAAAAAATGAGAAAAAAGTAAATGCTGCAAAAAAAAAAAAAAAAAAAAAAAAAAAAAAAAAAAAAAAAAAATTGACCAGTTTTTTTTATGCATAATATGGGAAGATTTGAGTTTGCTTCAAAAATGGGGGGTGGGGTTGTTAGAGGTGGTTGCAATTAGCCATTCAATGAACATCTTCATTCTATATCAATCAATTACCAGTGAAACAAAATGTATGACCCCCCCCCCCCCAAATACAACATTCCTGCATTTAATTCCTAGTAAATAATGCGTCATTATTTATTAAAACCCCAAAACATAATACGAGGAAATTAAATCTTAAAGATTGAATACAGATTTATTTCTCTGTAATATTGCATCTGATTATTATTTTAATTTCTTCCAAAGATACAGTGTTTATCTGAATTAAAGGTTACGAAAATAAATACATTTTTGTGTAGGAAGGTTTGCAATAAGTTCCGTTTAATATTTGAATTGATAAATGGGAAAAATGACTGTTTATTTTTTTCATGAATCATATTTGGCCATTTCATAAGGCATGTACGTGATGTATGTAACAACGATTTCAGAAAAAGGGGGCTTAAAATGACAAGTTAAAAATACCCCCCCCCCCCCGAAAAAAAAACAAAACAAAGAAAAAAATGTATTTCGGTAGGGGATAAATCCCATTTTGGACAAAAGAAAATTGAGCTAAAATGACAGTGCTCAGCAATATCGGCGATTCCACCAGACGTTACTCAGTAGATAGATACAAGAATATGCAATGCGTACAAATTTATCAGACCTCAGGTCAAGGGACGTTTTACAGATACTAGTATAAAATGTCAAAATTTTACGAGCTTGAAACGACAGGTTGTTAGTGTTAGCGAAGAAATTTTTTTCTTTTTAAATCTGAGATAAATACTTCTATCGCCGTGCAAAATCGACTCATGAAATAAATCTTAGTTTGAATATTATTTCAAACATATATGCTTTTTATCAATTTTAATTACAAATCTTTATGTAGTGTAAGTTGCCCTCAACACTTTTTAAAGCCCTATATAAAAAAAAATACTCAATGCACGTCATTTATCACTCAATTCGCTAATTGTTTTTATATACCAGTATCTAAATTGTATGTGTCCGGAGGCCCGAAAAATTACTGGCCACTTCCGTCTGTGTCACCGCATGTATTTCTTGAAAGTTAAAATTGTTGATTTAATAAACTCGGAAACTGATTTACTCGTTACTTTAGATTTATAATATGTGATTTCGGGAAGAGTCCTAGGAATACAGCACTACTACTTCCGGCCAGCAGCCATTTCACTGCCAACATTCCCTCTTTCCCTATCATCGACATATCTTATTAGACCCAAACTAAGTGGTCATACTTCCACAAAATTTGAGAACCAGAAAATGAATGGAAGAATATGTAGGCCTAAGCTTTTGATTTTTTTTCAAACGAAATTTAGCGAAAAAAAAGGGGGGGTTACATAGTGAATCAATGAGACATAAAAAAAAACTTCAAACTTCAAAATATATTCTGAACTTGTAATGACTGTATAAGGACATAATGATAATACGAAAATTATATCCTCATCCTCAGTTTTTGTGAGATTACATGTTCACTGCAAGACATACGAATATTGACCTGCTTATAACTCGGTACAGAGCAAATAGGCAGTGCAAATATTATGACGGTTTACGCCAATATGTAGGGAATACGACCAACTTTAAAATAATGTTTGTATGCCCTCTCGCGACTCAGGACGAAAAAATTGGATCGGTAGGTAGATAAGAATTTTTCCCCCAGAAAATTTTAATATCAATGCTGAATTTTCGAAATCTATTTCAGAAATGCAATTAAAAAAATGCTTCCTGAAAGTTAAAATGAGTTTTGAGTCATGCTATTTTTAGCCGGTCGAAGAGGGCGATCAACCAGTTTTGACAGATGTTGTAATATGTACAATATCTTAAGAAACATACATTACACATGTAAAAGGGGGAAGGGATTGTCTCGGCACTTATTATTGCCCGTGTCAATATTTACCAATGCAGGACAATGAATACACATATGTTCAGTATTGTAGGTACATATTGCCCCCTCCCCCTCCCCTAAACTTCATTTAATTTGTCAGAAAACCTCCTCAAACTTCATTCTTTAACTTGTCAGAAAATATTAACTGGATTGTGTTACTGTAGATGCCCCCCCCCCCCTCTTGCGGATCAATTTTCTGTATCCGCCCTTCAAGCTTTCTTTCATAAATTCATCTACGTCATGCATAAAACAACAAAAATTATATCCTTATGATGAAAAATTATCAAACAAAGAACTCTATTATTACAAGGAAGACGCAATGTTATCAGTCTTATCTTACATATTCTTTTTAAGTTTTTAAAAAATATTTTTCATAAACTACAAATAAATAAAATACTAGTCTGTAAAATATCTAAACACATATCTTTTATTTGTTTGTTTTTATTCAATATTTACTTTTCTCTGAACCGTATATCAGAGCAATATTCACGTCTAACATATCGTCGCGAGTGCTTAAAAGAAAAAAAAAGCTTACCGGGTATCTACGGATATAAAACCATTATCATAATGTTATATTTATGAGAAAACTTACATAAAGAATTTTTTTATCGGATTTTCTAAAACATGTGTGTTACATTTGATCAAAATGGACATTTATGTGACATGCAAAAATGTCGACACTCTTAAAATGCACATGTAACTTACGTCTGATACAGAGTCCAAAACACCTCCTCTTTATAAAATTAAACTAATATTGAAACGGTTTCGACACTTACTATATAATTTACTTTAACGAAAACAACTACATGTATATCAAATATTGCATGTAAAATAAAGGCAGGGGATTTATGCATAAATTTTTCATGTATGTTTTCCTGTGATAAAGTAAGTTTTTTTTCAATCAGATACATATTTCAAATATCTATGAGAGTAAAATAAAAACGTCAGTTCGAACGTCATTTTTCAACCTCATTTTTCAAGGTAATTTTAACATTTTCTTAACCTTTGATTCCCTATATCTCAGTAATTATTCTGAATATTTAAATCAAACTTTATATTTGGTTATTTTACACTATAATCTATCATAATCCATTGAAAAGTCAATTTTGAAAATTTTTACCTTAAGGGCCCTTTTCGCATGGGACGGCTCATATAGTATTGATTGGCTTAATTAACTATATTTGGATCATGGAATTATTCCAGAGGACCTAGTTAGTTTTTTATTTTGAAAATTAAATGCATATGACAGTGTTCGTACTTTTTAAAAATGTGAATATCAACACAAATATAAATTCAAATATTTGTTAGACCAACATAATAAGACAGTTCTTCCTCACTAGCTGTTATTTCATTTTCTTTAAAAGAGAAAATGTAAGCATCCCTTGTCGACAGGTAGTACCCGCCATATGCTCCTTGAGACGATCGGGTAAGCGGAAAAATAAAGACTTTATCAACATTTGTCACCGTGTAAATTTCAACACCACCTGGAATGAATACCAGCGAGGATTTAAGGATGTTCCAGGAAATTATTGGCTTGGTAAGAGTATCCAGTCATAAAATAACCCTTTAAATCTACATGAAAGATACCATTTTCTGTTTCTGGATAATATTTTGTTTTTTGCAACAAAGACCTTAGAGAAGTCATGCAGAGTTTTGAATTATTTTTAAAGGTTCATAAAAAGTACACGATCCCTCTGTATTAAAAACAATGTAAATACACTGAATATTCAATTTAATTAAATTACAATAACGAACTGAGGCAAGTATCCTATTACCAATCAGCGTAAGGATCTTTTGTGTAGGTTTTGTATCAGGGAAACTGTATTTTCCTTTGAAATTTTAAGCTTCAAAGTGTTTGCCAAAATTCTGTCCCTGGCATTCTCAACAAACTAGACAATGATTCCTTATATTTTCATTTATATGTGAAATATAATTGTAAATATAAATAAATAAAAATGTTGTCTAATAGATTTGAAATAATCTAGGCATCTTATGTCAATTTCAATAGTCCCCGCCCACTGACAGCTGATGCCTTCAGATCATGACATTCGGTGGTAAACCATCCCTTTTACACACTAGTCTCAGGTGTGCCTCCTCAAGAGGATCAGGATGGTGGAACAACAGTTGTAATGTTTGGAATCTTAACGCTCCTTTTTTGAAGGCCATAGTAACCTGGTTTAGCAACATTATTTCGTCTGGAAAATACCTTTTCTTTTCTGAAATGTTCATTAGGAGAAATTAGATTTTTTCAGTTCTGAATATAACATTAATTTGTGGTTTGCTTCAATGAAATCAACAAATATTACAAGTTCTTATAGTTATGCAGTTAAGAAACAATGTTTATAACGATACTAAAATTAAGGAACTTAAAATGCTTCTTATACAAAGAGTTATAAATTATAAAATAACAAAACTTTGTTAAAATATAAATTATCCATCAACAGTCTCAATTTTATATTCAGATCATTGAAGATCAAACGAGTTTGTCTTCATTTTCTTATATATATGAGGGTTGCTAGAAATTGTGAGGCGCGCTATTTGCATAAAACCAGTAAAAATCTGTAGATAAAAACTTTACATATTTTACTAATAAATATGCGCAGAGCAGGTTTTTTTCGATGCTCCTTAAAATTTAAAGTTGTATTATTCAGATAAAACATTTTTCACCTTGCAGGCCACTTTTCTGCATGATTGCATTGCAAAGACATTTTTCAAATTAAAAATTGCACCGTGGTAGCGCATAAAAATTAATGACTTTTCATCTGTCGCCTCAATATTCAAAAAACGTCATTTGGCGAAATTTCAAATTAAATTGGAGGGGTTATGACTTTTGATTGCTAACTGTAGATGATCAATGCGTATAAACAAAGTCAAGATTGACATCGTCATTGAACGTCTTGGAGCACCGAGATATTGAAAAATGTGTGCAGACAGGAATATGCCCGAAAGAGACTAAAATCTTTTTATATGGTGCTGGGAATTGCCTACACGTACCCTTTTTGATTCGTTTCATTTACTGGATTTAGGTGATTGATTACTCTCCTTGATGCAGGAAATTTTAACTTTTTACAGAATTAATTCAAAATACAATAACAGATCAAGGAAATTTTATATCCGATCTTGTTTCTAATCTCTCGTGCTATCATAGTTATTGTAACATCAAATATTTTTGAATCATAGAATTTAATTTCCGTATTTGTCAATCATCTATTATAAGTTATTCACGAAATCTTTTCTGTGTATATGAAAATTTAATAACTGATACGACATTTAAAAGACGGAACAATTGAATATTACGGTTTTCGACCAAAAACAGAATAAAAAACCGAATTTCCTTGAGTATTCCGTAGTTCACATTTTCATTATCGAAAAAGCGTTTTATATCTTATATATTGCATATATTCTATTCTCTTTTGTTCATTATACCAAGATCCTTAAAATGATGAGAAATTCTGCAAAGATAAGGTCGTTCATTATCTTTCTAAAGCTGAAAATAATTTCATTACAAATGAAATTAGCAAAAGAAAAATATGTCAATAATTAGTTTAAAAAATAATAAAAATATGTCAAAAAGATAATGAAAAGGATTTTTTTTCTTTTTTGAAAAAAATATTTTGTGAGTTTAAAAAGAAAATAAGTCATGCATAATAATCAAATGTGGAAAGCCAAACATTAATTTTGCACAAAATCTTCACTTGCTTTCTTACAAACAGAAGAAATAAACAGTCAAAAATACGTCTATTGATACTTTTATTAAACAAAAATCAATGATCAAATGAATAATTAAGCCTTGACGAAAAAGAACAACAATAAATCATCAGTCATGTGCTTTGTGTGCAGCGCAGTACAGTTAAAATTCGCAATGGAAATATCGGCGTTTTTTTTTAATGATTAAAATGTATTCTTTTTCAGGATGGCGATTCTTTTAAGTAACATCGAACAGATGTAATTATGGTTATTGACTACATATTGTGGACGATAAGATTTTCTAGTTAGAATTGTCATGTGCTGATTTTAAATCATATTGAGGTCACCAATCAATTTCAATACGCAACTCTGTTAAGGCTGCATAAAGGGGGCGGGGCCTAATTTATACGGGAAAAGTTTACTGTGACATCACACAAATATAGCAATTCCTCACAATAACAGAAAATGAAATAATTTGCGAATCTAAACTGCATAAGAGTAATGAACTACATCAAAACTTACCACTGCATTCATTTTTGTCGCTAGTTAAATCCCACACAGCATGATATAAACAAGTCACTGATCGCAATGCACTTGTCGACATGACGTCATCATGGTAAAGTTTGACGCATTTTATGTCCAGTGATAGGCGGATCAAGTAATTTTTTCACAGTGAAAAATCCATTTTATTATTAAACAGAATATTATTTGCAAATCTTAGGTAGAACATTAATACAAATCTGAAACGTTTGTTTAGTGCCATTATATAAAAAATATCGAGAGAATGTATCGAATTAATTCTACCGTGTTTTTGTCTACAGGGTGTGCATGTTTCACGCCGAGGTGCCTCATTAAATCGCCTTTTCGCAAGGGCACACACTTAATAGATCTTGACCATTTTTTGAATACACATAACGGACTTATTCCTTAACTTGAAAAGTGCTGCTGCTTTCCTGAAATCGATAGCATAATTTAATAAATACATAAAATAATTGGTAAAGGTCACACATATTTTCGGCATTAGTCAGATAACTTGAAATTTAAACTAATAAAATGCGAATTCTATTTAAAGCAGCAGCACTTTTCATTAACTACAAGTTATTGTAAAAACAATCCATTACTTTAATTTTTAATTTTAACTAGGGTACGCCCTTGCGATATTGAAATTTGTCTGTGACCTACATACAATACACATTACATGCATTTATCACGTGACTATCAAATAACGTGACCAAACCAAATTCAGTACAGAGCGGGGTATACAATGTTATTTCAAAGAATGTTAAAGTCATAAGATAATATAGTACATTTACAAAAATAAATTTAGTTTAAAAAGGTATGTATTTATGCAAGTTTACATTCTGTTGATTTCTTTGAAGTACGCCTTAACAGTGCTGCGTAGTGCAAGGGCATAACTAATTAAAAATTCTAAGTTTAATTTACAAATATTTTAACACCCATTGAGTCGCCCGCGTGGCGTAGTGGTTAGAGTGTTCGCTCTAGAGTCGCAGAGTAAGGAGGGACGTTAAACAATAAACAAACAAACAAACACCCATTGAAGAGTGAAGAGTGCTGCGATTCTATATAAATTTTACTATTTCATTGTTTAAATCATATTCGTAAGACGCATACTCAATTTTTTGCTGGTCAGATGCATTAGATATAGAAATAATTAATTAATTTCAAGACCTAAACAGGATCGCAGCACATTTCAAATAGCTTTATACTTTTAGAGTTTATGATTAAACACTTTTCATGATCCCTTGTATTAGATCGATTAATTAAGATCCTTCGATTATCCTCCAGTGTAACTACATACAAATATACGGCGGTATCAGTTAAGTACATGTAGAAAATGTAAGGAAAATATATGAAAAGTAAAAAAAAAAAATTGCATCGAAATTACGAAATTAGGGGTATCTTAAATATCTATAAACAATATTTTATTTAATTATAAAATGCATTTTTTCATTGTAAAATGTTACTTGATCCGCCTCTCACTGCCTAAAAACGGAATGAAGGCATATCGACAAGTGTAGTGCGATCAATGACTTGTTTATACCTTGCTATGTTTGATTAAACTAAAAAACAAAAAAAAAACATGTTTTCGTAAGTTTTTTTATGCATATTAATTCTCTCCTACAGTTTAAAATCGCAAATCACTTCATCTTGTGGTATTTTTAAGGATTAGGATTTTTAGTTTCGTGTTATGTCATAGTTAAGATTTTCCATATAAATTAGGCTCCGCCTCCATTTTTGTAACCTTAACTGTGCTGCGAGATGTCCCTATGCACAACATAGAAACATGATTTCAATAAAATTAGAATGAATTGATATGTTTGACCTTTAGATCACCAAACGAATAAATGCTACCTCAGGTCATTTATCATCTGTGGTGTAAAACTAAGTATTACCTGTTAAATGCTAATCTACATATATTTCACCTCCCAAAACATTGTCAAAGTACCATAAAACAGACATTTACCTTTGTCTTTTTGACCATCAAACGACGAACTCCCGGTCAACAGATATGTCTTTGATAAGATTGAGACTGAAATGAAAACATTGCTTTATATATTGTAGAAACACTCCCTAAATGGCCTAATTACCATATTCGCTTGAGCATTTGTTGTGCGAATATTATTTACATTTCACTTGTACATTGTTCTTTGTAACCATTTTATAATAATTTTAAAAATATAATTTTTAAGGTCCATACAACGACCTTGTTTGCAATTACAATATATCGTTAAATGTTGACCGAAGTTTTTCATACGAATAAGTAATTATTTTCACGCTGAATTGTCTACGAATTTTTCCGGTTACCCGATCAAAGAGCACACCGCGGGTTTGACAGGTTGGCAGGGTATACTTACTCCTCCATGGCACCTGATCCCACCTCTGTTTTTGGAATTTCGAATTTGAGCATGATTACTGTTCGTTATCTTCACATTTCATTTTGTAGACGATAAACGTCGAATAACAGGAATAAAACAATATAAAGTATCGTCAAGTGTCTGAAATCGAGTTTTCAAAAATGTTTTAACCAAGCCCATTTATCTCTCATCTATACTGAAAAAGCCTTGTTAATGTTTATCATCAAATGAATGCACAATAATTCCCTAATATCAGGAACAAAAGACTAAATCACTATGTTTGCTGACCTTCATTTTAAAATATATTTTTTTAGAGTAGCTGCATTGGAATGAATTCAGCGTTGATGAAACCAAGCACAACTAGAAAGTTGCATAAATGCGTATTTCACCCCTAACCTGTCCTTTATCAGTCTTTATCCCTTCGATAATTACTTGTATTCATCCTTTTGCACGGACTTACAAAATATGTAAAAAATAAAATAAAATATATTATATCAGGAGGTTCTTCCTCTTCAGCAATTTCAAAAAATATGGGAAGTATTGCAAACGATCAACGTGTAACAATTTGTCGTGAAGCAGGCAATCTGGAAATGATTTATTTATTAGGAGGGTTTTTTTTTCCTTTTCAGCAATTAAAAGAAAAAAAGTAAACCTTTAAGTAGACGAAAAATGCACGTGTATGTTTTGTGTTTATTCACCTACTACGAATGTCACTGTTGTTTCTATCCGTATATCTGAAGTAAACTTAATTCCTACCTGGATATTTAGGAACTTATGAACAAAATCGAATGAAATATTACATAAGGAAACTTTACCGTTGTAAGTTATATTCAGATTTTAGGTAAAATAACAAACAAGTTTAGATTATGGCAATAGTGTGGACAATATTTATTATGTCCAGCATGTTATGTAGATGTTCTCAGTATATTCATTTGACTGAAAAGGATAACTACAAAAGTGATGAAAAGTATAAGAAGATAATGGGAGAAGTTCAAACACTTCTAACACAGCAGATAAAGCTTCAACGTGAAGTTGATGAACTACGCCAGGATAACAAGGAAATCAGAGATTTGCTGACCAACTGCTCGACAAGTATGCATTGTAGATATATTTATTTCATGTACAATGACACAGATAAGACAATATTATAAATTTTGAGTATTGATAATATTTTAAAATAGATATATCGTGATTGTTTATGGAGAAAGGAATTGCAGTTGAATTACTACAATGTTGACGATAATAAAGGGTTTGTATTGATGTTGATGTCATTGATACTTTAATATATTACGTAATTGGAACTTTGAGGTAGAAAAGTCCTTTTTTTAAATTATACTTTTATGTAAATTACTTGAGTCTTATTCGTCAAGAAATATTTGTTAAAAAGGTTTATTACCCTCTGAATGATGAAACCACACCTTCCAGCTTGATAGAAAGAAGCAACAGTCAATATTGCTTGACAAAGGGCGATATTTTAAAAAAAGACTGCGCAGAACTTATGCGTGCACTGTTCATTGTTATGTTATTATGTAAAAACTCAATTTGATATAATAAATATTGTATGTACTTGAGGATAACATTGGAGATTTTCTCTACTCAAAAGCCATTGTCAATCTCTACTACTTCTCAGTTGACATTTTGTATTGGTGGGGGTAAAAAATTTTAACGTTACCCGTAACTACATGCAATATTTATATATTATAAAACTCTTCATAATCAGCTAATCAGGCATATCTTGATATACATTACTGAAGATGATATAATTCACTAGGTACCATAAACTTCCAACTGCGTGTACAGAAAGCCAATATACCCTCTTGTAAGTGAGCTACATATACAGTTCCTTTAATAAACAATTGGACAATCTTGAAACAAGATTTTTTTTTTTATGTATGTAAGCAAAGCAGTTGTTATGAATTCTGAGAGCTTTTACGAGATCAAGAGAAAACGTGTCTACCCCTGAAAAAAGGATCAAGAGGGTTATTAACTCTTTTCTACATATGATATCTTAAAATGGGTGAAGAATGTAAATTCATTTATAAAAAAAAAAATCAGGCTCCAATATTTTGCGTAATTATAGGTTTTAAGA
Source organism: Saccostrea echinata (assembly GCF_033153115.1). Taxonomy (NCBI): domain Eukaryota; kingdom Metazoa; phylum Mollusca; class Bivalvia; order Ostreida; family Ostreidae; genus Saccostrea; species Saccostrea echinata. The sequence continues at coordinate 2,401,617 of NW_026889807.1, read as the reverse complement.
ACATTGAGTCCGAAACGATGACCTATTCTTAAAACAAATCCATAAATGTTTGAGGAATATTAAAAACTAAAACAAAACCTCCGTAAACCTTTAAAATATAACGGAAAAGCAAATGCAAGTTCAATGCTAATATGTCTAAATAAGAATAGTTTCATATAACAATAGCGAGATACAATCACAATATATTGATTTCTCTTATCACGACTCTTGTAATTTAAGAATCTTTTTTATATGTGCGTAATGGAATATAGAGGTTTACATATTTTATAAAGAAATTACATCTTCAATCTTACGGAAGACAAACTCTTTTCACCAATCAAGATTACATCTGGTTATGATATATTTTTTTTTTATGTAAAGTTTTTCAACGTTTGTAGTTCTATCATACAAGCAAATCTTGTATTGTATTATATCTAAAGATTCAAATAGTTTTTACCTCATAATTATTGTATTCTCGGTTAAAAATAAATGAAAAATTATGTATTTAAGGGTTTTGAACTGATGTGTTTAAAAAAAATCTTTTTAGGTCTTTCAGCACAGATATCGAGAAAATTCACATGTTAATTTCAATACTACCTGGGATGAATATAAAAGCAGTTTTGGAGATGCTCGAGGAAATTATTGGCTCGGTACGTTAATCATAAAATTTATTCATATGCATGTATAAATACTGCTGCTTACTGATAATTTTGCGACAGGTATTACTAGAATCTATTGTTTCTTGATTTTTTTATAAGGAGCTTAAACAGCATGTGACACTTTTTAAATACAGTTTCAATATCATTAAAGTACAAAGCAGTTGAAGCATTAAACAAATTCAATCAGAGTCCCATTAGAGCAAACCCGAGCACTAAAAGCATGTTTTCTTACACCACTTGTAGTTTTTCATGTCAACAATGCAGTATTTCACGCAAAAATGTACCGTTTTGCTTCAAGTTTGTTTCAAAGAGTTCGTTTCAACCATGTGCGAGGAAGATTTGAAATAAAACATGCGCGTTCCTGTTGAGACATAGTTTAGAATCTTGTTGTAGATATGCAAGATACTTTCGAAAGTCATTCCAAAATTTTAAATGTTCCTATGAGACGATGGGAGAATTTTGCTGCTTTCTACAACTATGCAGCTAGATTAAAGCTATAGGAATACACATTAAAATCTTCCGAGAAATTTAATACATTGTTGATATTATTTTAAACTACATGAGGTTTGATGAATGGGACTTCTGCTATTTGCCTATGTATGTATCGGGTATCTGCTAAGTACAGCCAAAGCGACGTCATCAGCTGTTTAAGTTTTATTGATTGATTGATTGATTGTATGTTGTTTTACGTCTCATTCGAAAATTTTTCACTCATATAGAGACGTCACCATATACCGGTGAAGGGCTTTAAATTTTGACCTTTACTCAGCACTCAGGGCCATTGAGCAGTGAGGGATCTTTATCGTGCCAACGCCTGCCATGACAAGGGGCCTCGGTTTTTAAGGTCTCATCCGAAGGACTCGCATCTTTCACTTCAAAGTGCCGAGCGCATGGCGAAGGAACAGTTGCTACCCATTTTATATCGACTTAGGTCAGTCGCGGCCGAAATTCGAACTCACGATCTCCCGATCACGGAGTGAGCGCTCTACCGACTGAGCTTCCGTGAACGGTTTGTTTAGGTGTTAGTTTGGGGGGGGGGGGGGTTGATATGTACGGGTACAAAGATGCAGAAGTTTAACGATTACCAGATATCTTCTTGCTATGAAATTGGTTGTGTTTAGAGGGGTTATGCCTGTCATTCTAGTACGTCACGGTACAAGTGTGCCTTACTACTGCCTTATAGGTGATCTAATACATTTTCAGTTTCATTGGACTATTAAATATTGATTAATTCTCTCACGAATATGCTTCTGTCGCCTGCGTGGCGCATTGGTAAGAGCATTTGCTCTAGGGTGGAAGTGTAAGGAATTGATCCTTACGTTAACGTTGCAGGTCCGAATCCACTGCGGACCTGGAGACCGGTCCTTCGGATAAGACCGTATAAAGCGAGGTCCCGTGTCGCAGTAGGTGCTGACACGAAAAAGATCCCTCACTGCTCAATGGCCTTGAGTGCCGAGTATAGGCCAAAATTAGCAGCCGTCCACCGGCAAGTGGTTGCACCTCCATATGATTGAAAAATTCGCAAGAGGGACGTTAAACAAACAAACAAACGAAGATGCTTCCATTTTAACCTGATCACTCTTGTTTCATTTCAATTATCATATTATAAGCTACAACAATAGCTTGATCCACGCCTCAAGCACAGAGAACTGTACTGACTGACATGACGTCACTTTGTTAGATGTTTGTTTGTACGTTAAACAACACACAAACAAACAAACATCTAAGTGACGCCATTTCAGTCAGTAAAGTGAGATCAAACTGGCTTTTATTCTGCAGTCTGATAGTGTTATTACTGACATGTATGAGAAACAAAGTAGTTTATAGTGTATGAAAAATAATAAGTATATATTCATAATGATTCTTTTGCATTGTTTTAACTTGACGTCATAATTCCTTTCCCGAACCTCTGTATACGAAGCTAGGTAATAAGGACTCCAATACATACATCAGTCTATGCAGAGATTCGGGAAAACAATTATGTCGTCACCTTATAACCATTCAAATGAATATCGGCGAGTAATTAATGTTCTTTTTTACACACAATTAAATGCAGTCTTTGCTCATAAATAATTTAAAGATAAATCAAGGTGCAATAATTATTGTATCTTGTAAATATGAAAATTAGAATGAAACAAGTATGTTCTGACCAGAATGGAGAAATATTTTTGTTTGTATTAATCAAAACTTAATAGACCAATTAAATTGAAAATGTATAGACTTCATACAAATCCATAGTAACGAAAAATTGTATAATAACTTTTGCATGTTCTGAGTATGAAGTCATTGTCAAAAGGATTTCAAAATATTGCAAAATTTCGGTTTTATTTTTCCTTTACTGAAATGAGTCAAAATCGAAAATTGTAGTACACCTCAGTTTCATGTCATTAATCTGTATTCTAATTTTCAAGTCTTTATATCAAAAAGGCTCTCAACTTATGGTCTTGTCGTGTTTTTCTTTACTTGACCTTGAATGAAGAAAGAGTAAAATATTGACCTTTACTTTATAAAAGGGCCAAGGTCAAAAAGATTGGTGGCTTGCAACCCTCATCCATTCGATCTTCCGTTTTCTAAGTCTGAAGTCATAATGTCAAAGGGTTCTCGAGTAGCGATCTGGACAATATTCGGTTTAAGCAAAAGAAAAAAAAATGACAAGAACAATATGTCTCCCCTTCTCCCCAGTGAAAAAAAGGGGGGACATAATTAGAAACAACCGTGATAGATTTTATAAATATACCTCTTTGTTGTTTCTAAATATGAATATTTCTGATTACATGTACAATGCTCTACACATCATTAAAATTTTATATGATGTCATGCATGCACTTTAAATCTGCTCTATTTATAAAGAGATATATTAAACTGCAATTGAAAAAGTCCACATTTTCCATATTATAGGCAGACGGAGGCCATGGAACTTACAAATATTGGTATATCAACAAGTATTTATCATTTTCTTGTTTGTAGCTTAGATATTTTCTTTTTCTATGATTGATTTTTTAATTAATGCATCATTAAAAAAACTGAATAATAAAGGAAACGTATCTAGTGATTTACAAAAGCCTTACACTTTCTAAAACAATTGTTTTGTAATTGTTGGTATATTCAAGTTCATCGATTGACGTTCACACGGGGGGGGGGGGGGGGGGGGGCAAACGTTCGTACCAAAAAATGGAATAACACACTAGCTATCACTTAATAGAGAAAAGATCAGGAAATTCTTGATATAATTATTTACGATTTTTTTCATTTCTCTTCTTTTTGTAAATTAGGAAACGACGCCATTCATAGGCTGACAGCAAAACACAACAACTTATTATACATTAGATTTGAAACCACGAAGAACCAGTCATTTTAAGAAAAGTATTCTTCATTTTTAATATTTGACGCTACCGATAGTTACAGACTTTTCTTGGGAGAGAAATATTGAGTAATCGGTAATATCCTATCCTACATTCTTTTTATTTATTCCATTTCATTTTAACATAAAAATTGTTAGTCCTAAAGAAGTAAAATTTACTTGTGAACAAAAAGCCTTTTAAAATATAAATCATTACTTTCCTCCTTTAAATGAAAACATCGTCCATTCTTAGGCTACATCTAAATTGATACACACAAGTCCATGTATATAATTCCATTTTTCCCTAGCTAATGCATTCAGATTGCCCCAGGTGGTAGACCTTCATTAATATATTTACATTTCCAAATATTTTTCCCATGAGATTCTTTGCAAATTACAAAATGTTTATGTTCTCATGAACTACCGTGGGATAAGTAAGAATATTGAAGTAACAAAATAGTGCAAACTTTTTTTTTCAAAAATGATCGTTGAATGACAAAAACATGTGGCAAGTCATCAAAAAAATAATGTAAATATAAGATGTGAATTGAATTCTTGAGAATTCATGAGGTACACGAACTAAAACGCTTCACGTCTTCATATTTATCATGAGGCGCTAACGTGCTTCATGAAATATGCAGGCGTGAAGCGTCGTAGTTCATGTCCTCATGAATTCTCAAAATTAAATTCATCTCATACTTTCATAGAATTTCGATTTTGTGGAAAACGTGTCCTTCAAGTGATCAGCCAAGTCATGTGATATCAAGAAAAACTCGTTTAATATATAGATGATAGAACTCTTTACGCCCATTACTTGCACTTTTACAAAGAGACTTCGAACAAAATAATAGAACCTCTGTAATACGAATGTATTACTTTAAATATGCTCTTGCATTCCGAATCACTTGCGGGTATAAATGGAATATTATTTCATGTATCGTGGAAGCTGTACATTTACTAGATGAAAAGACTGAAGACACCTCATAATCAAATGTTGAGCTATTATCAATCTCTATTTTCAATAATACAAAATCCGAATATTAAATAGATGTTACAAATTTATTTCGAATTCAATAGAATATATTGATTCGATATTTGAATAATGTTAGTGTAATTAAACGTCATTTTCTTCATAACCTCGACGATATATTTTTTTCATAGCATTGAAGTATATGTATAAAAACTTCATTTATTTTCGAAACAATGGTCCTGCTCGCTTTCAGACTACATGTACAGACACTTTGATCTTTTTGTCCCCTGCAGAAGCATAGGAACCCCTTTCTTTCTTTCATTAATTTACTCCTCTCTCCGCTCTTGTATTTTGTCTACATTCTCTCCCTTGTTTGATTACGAGAAGTCACTTTTACAAAAAGTTTACCACCAAGAGACACAATGTTCTAACGACATCTGTTTATAATATAGTGACCATTACAATAAGTGTTCAATTTCTTTTCTCTTAGAAAAAAATAATATTGATCTGTTTTTTCCTATAAGTGCATTGCATTGTCCTAGTTTTGTTTCATATCAAGCATATCATCGTTGGAAGAAATGTATCATTCGTTAAAATTGAATCATGATTTATGAAAAAAACTGCATTCTGTAAAGATTTATTTCCTATATACATAAACATCGGATACAGCGATTCACTTGCAGAGAGGAAAACGTACAATGAACTTATACTAGGATACAGCAGGCTGCATACAGAGATTTGTGGAATTAATGTGATTACTTTAAAGGAAACATAAATAGTGTGTGAAATATAAATACCTTTTTATTTGGTCTTTGAACAAATCGTTTTAGGCAAAGGTAAACAAAAATTAACTAGGTTCTAAATTTCTTTAGAGTATTTTTTTTCATTTATAATATCGAATTGCATCACCCTCAATATTTTTTTCTTCTTTTGAATGAAATCACTTTCTAGTCAAAAACTTTTAGCATTTCTGTCATTTTCGTTTATAAAAGTAAATTTAGACAAACGTCAATTTTAGCTAGTATTTTCCATTTAAAAATTATTCAATATCAAGGAGGACTTAGTTTGGATAGGTGGACATACTCCTCCATATAGGAGATTGTATTATTGATTGATGTTATTTAATCCTCTCCTTAAAACTTTTTACTTTTCTTCTCTCGATATAGATCTTGTTCCGCTATAATATCTTCTTTCGCATTTGAAAAGTGATCATTACATAGAGCAGATCTTTTTTTCCAACAATATTGAAGGACTACATTAATCTTTTAGATCTTACGTCATTTCGAAAATAACTTGTAATATGGAAGAAGGGGAAGATTATACGGGATATAATGCAAGAATTGACAAGCAACTTCAAATTGGGGTTAAAGGTCATTTCAATCAGTTCATTGTTTAGAAATGGAATTCAAGGATATGTGCAAAAACCTATCAAAAATACATAAATCACTCATGGATGCGATCAATGAATTTTAATTTAAACATTTTATTTAATTAATCGATGAGGATTGGGAAACAAGCAAAGCCTATATATACCCTCTCCTTTTATAATAGATCAAGACAAAAACAAGGAATTTTACTTGTACAACTTGCTATTTGTACTTGGAATATAAAAATCATCAAAAGTAAAGATTCACAACCAAGTATCACCAATAGGTATTATATCAAAAAGAAAAAAAATCAGATAAGGACCGTTAATGATATATATAAATTATAAAATACTGTTCCAGCTTTAATATGAATATTGGGAAAAAATATTCAGTATACCTAGTTTAAGCAATGCGTTTTGCTGTTTAAAGAGAAAAGGTATCAGAATCAAGGAATACACACTATTTCGTCATAATTTTATTTTCAGAAACTCTTTTCCGTATCAGAAATTTACTTTCACACAAGAAAAAAGCAGATGTTCCATAACAGATTACCACTAGTGGTTATGCCCTATAGTGTAATGTCAAATTTGATGGGGTTTTCCTCTAGGAATTGTAAAATTTCTTTAACATTTATTTCTGCTGCATTATCTTTCCGGTTCCTTCATTCATTGAATCCATGAAGTTAAAATCGTTTTAATAATATTCAATCAAAATAAATCTCATTTAAAAATACTATCAGTTAGATATAATCTCATCATCTGCAGAGGACATCAATGAATGTATCAAAGACGAGGAGAATATAGGTTATCTATAGATATGAACTTTAAGTAATATCTGTTATGTAATAATACCTTATGCTTATCATGTAGCACAGAAATACAAAAATATCAAGAGTTTACAAATATACCTGACTAAACTTGTCTTACTTTATTGAAGAGGGATTATAAGATCTTTTATGTTCAATTTATAAATTGCACTTACAAACAGAAATATCTCTTTGAAGGTGAGCTATAGATATTATCAAAAAAGACGATTTATGACCTTGTATGGAATTCAAATTATCAAAGTTTCTTTTTTAGTGGCAGAAAGTTCTGAATGTATAACGTAGATTTAGCCTTAAGTAAAAGAAATGTTATTTACATGTGTAGCTGAAATAGTTGAAAATTAAACAATAAAATCGTTTTTATTTCTTTCTTGAGTTTAATATTTTGCTACATATATTAACGATATAGAATTGACAATGTTTCCATTGTACATATCCTGTAACATTATACTAAATTTGGATCCAATAATCTTCGCCTTACCAAGCACTGTCCATCTTGTCAGATACATTGAAATCATTTTAATTAGTGGGATAAATGTTCTTTGGCAAAAAAAAAATGGGTTTTTTTTTCTTTATTGTTGGTGCAGAATCCCATTAATTGTCACTCGTATGCATACAGATAATCCCAGGAACCGTTCTTCTATCGTTCATGGAGATGTGAATTCCTGTGTAAAGGTGACAAAAGAAATCCGTGAACAATGGTTCCTCAAAGATAATGATAATTCCTTAATAAATAGTTTGCATTCAGTCAGTTTACTCTTTTAATCCTTATTGAACACCTACGGATAACTAGTTTGATTCTTTGTTAAAATAAAATTTAAATTTTGCTAGTTTAAGTACAAGAAATATTAAATTATTAAATTAAATAAAAAATCAGCGACTTTTGTAAGGATATAATTTTTAGTTTACATTAATTGTAGCCAGAGATGGTGCTTTGATCATTAATTTCTTATCAAATGTAACATTTTGTTTATTTCTGCTGCTTTCTCCTTCCGACTCCCATGTTATTCTTGACGATAAGACCATGCATCATCATATTTTTCATCAGATTTCAAAAGATTTGAAACCTTAAGTATGTCAAGATCGTGTTAAATATAGGTTTCTAATTTTTTTTCATAAACTGTTCATGGATCGTTACAATTTTGCATCAGATGTCATTTTTATATCTATTTCGTGATTTCAGTTGATAAGTTAATCCTTTAACAGAGCTTCTCGTTGCACGTGACGAAGATACTTTTTCAACGAAAGATATAGCTTTTATCTTTGGGGTGGTAATTTTCAGGATATTCAATTCTACAGTTAATATCAATGCACTTACAAAACGTGATTTGTTTCAGAAGTTGTTATCAACACATTTCCACAAATTTACTTAAAAAGGGTGACCCACTCATAAAATGCAAAAGAAAAAAGAAAACACTTTCAATAGAATAATTTTCGTATTAACAGAATACACTTAGAGTTAATATGAAGGAGAATAAACCAAGTTATTTTTCTTTATGTTTGTACACAAAACTTTACTAGAAAAGACACCCCAGAACGAAAACTGACACAAAATGGCACAAGAATTAATAATTGATTGCTTTATAGAACAAATTTAGCAAAAACTAGATCCCTACTGGCAAGAGTAATCTGGTTTCCATTAAAAATTGAAAATGCCATAATTCCTTCAAAAATCATTGAAGCGAAACGAAATGGAAACTTGATCTATAACTCAAAAAAGTTAAGTCATATACCAAAAATCAGCTCAATATTTGCAAGCATTTAGAAAGAAATTCAGAAAACCCTTAAAAATATTAAATTAAATTGGGGGATTAATAAAACAGTAGACCTCTTATTGGGATTAACAAAAATTAAGAATTCGTCACTCGAAATGATAATCAGGATGTTGTAAAGCGCGTTGTGATAGATCATGTATACTTTTGATGTAAAAGAAAATGCGATTCACTGAGAGTACCATACCTTAGTACAAAAATTAATAATGCTATATTCTTTATGTTAAAATGAAATAAAGCGATTGTAAATTATAAATTAAAAATAGTTTTTCGCAGAACACTTTTTTCTAAAACTTACTCAAGAAAAATAAACATATAAGATTGGGATATAAAACTGAATTAGAAACAACAAGTAAAAAAAAAACAATATTTTGAACAGTCTTGGGAATGAAGCAGTATTTTTTCATCAGACAGGTGATTATTTTATGATAATTTTTCACAAAAGGTGTCATCTTTAGAATATTCAGAATCCTTTTTAAGTATACAAGGAATCTGACTGTAGCTATGCTAAATAAATTGTTATTTGAAACATATTTCTTAAATACGCTAGACATCTGATGCTAATCTTTAATCAAACTAAAATCTTTTAGATGAAGAATTAAATCGTGCAATCATTTGAAGTAATGTCAGTCAGGAGTTTATGACGTTTTACGATCAAATGCCAAGAGATCACGCCTCTTTCAGAATATAAATCCACGATACGAAACAACCAACATTTTTTAGGTTATGCTTGCCAAATACTCCTTTTAATAAGAATGAAGAAGTCACAATTCATTATTCTTATATATTTCTCTATTTCTGTGACTTTTGGATACGTCCATTCAATTGGAAATAATCCAAAGGAAAATAAATTGTTTCGCAGTCCCACATCTAGAAAAGCATCCAGCATTTTACGGGATATTCTCAAACAAGAATCTTCATTGCGCTCTTCTATGGTGCAGAAAATTCGGAATTTGGTCATGGATGCTATAGTCGAGAAAAACATTACCAAATTATTATGGGAGAAGCTTATTTATTTAGAGAACAAAATAAATGCTAAACAATTAAAGGACCAGAGCATGGAAGAAGCCTTGGATGAATCATTGGATGATTTCAATCAGGACCAGAATACCACAAACATAAAGTTACAGAGTATTCCTTCTCTACCTCAGTCAGGTAAGAAAATACTTGTTTTTCTTTCTTATAAGCAATAAAAGAAATGATAACTTTGTGTATTGTTTTCATTCAAAATGCTATTTCGAGTACACAGATGTTAAAAAAGTCAACAATACTTTGTTTCCAAAACCCAAAATATATATTTGATCAACTGTGTATGAAAACTTTTTTTTTTCGTATATACGTCATTTCATCTCTTTAAATCAGATTTTCTATTATACATTCAAATTTTGGATTGTAACGGTGTTATTTCTCAATCTCTTTAATTTCAAGAAAACACTTTCATTTCAATTTGCAGAAAAGTAAATGACTTAACAGTTGTAATTCCTGTTTATATCTCATGTTACATGAAAAAGAGAGTATTAATGATGTATTGTGGGATAGCAATAAGGCCTCTATCAACTAACTACCGTACCTATATTGTAATCGATATATGAACATACACTAAGCTTCGTTTTGTTTGTTTGTTTGTTTTTAAAGATATGCTTAATCATATTTGAATATCAAGAGATTAAAAGTACCAAACTTAATTTTATTTTGTTCGTGTAATCTCTTACATTGCACAGAATTATTTATGATACATAAACCAGCAGTAGTAACATCAGCAAAATACATGTAAGCCTCAGCATTGTAAGCAAACAGGGAAAAAAAACAATACTTGCACAAAGCTACCATTGACCTATACTTAATATCAGCATTGATATACTAGGCAGTATCAAAAAATTTCCTAGGTTTTTTTTCATTAAAAATATGAAAACAAGCAAAAAATAGTTTAATTATTCAAGCTATTATTACTACATATGTAGAATTATGAATTGTAGCAATAAAACTATTATATAAGGCGTTTTAATGCTTACAACTTTAAACGTGAAATTTAAACTATTTCCTTCAGGAAGATGTGAAAGAGCAAATATGGCATCTGGGGTGAGTTCAAGAGCATAGCCTATGTAAACATTATGTAAAACTACGATCTTGAACTACATGTTTAAGCTAGACTAGCTACTAATTTATGATAAACTAGCATAAATAATTCATTATAGGTACCAAACCCAAAATGGTCTCCATAGTTATTACCGCCCAGGATCACATGAAATACAGAACACACGAGGTTGTTTTCTCCATCTTAGCGAATTAAATGGTTGTTTAAACATACATTTTCACTTGAATTCAGCTCGCATTGTGCCTACAAATAACATGTAGTTAAAACAATGATACTTGTATACAAAAACTAAAACATATCGGCTAAGTGAGCTGTCAGTTATCTGCCACATAGCTGCTTAATATAAGGATAAAACTAGCATTAAAGTGGCTGCAAAGTTATTGTTGACAACATACATGAACGATTCCGCATGATTAACGCACGATTAAACCTGTTACACGAACGATCCTTCACGCACAGGATTCTACACGTTACACGATCTTTCACGATTGCTAACGTAAACGCACGATTCTTCACGCAAAATAGTTAAAAATATTTAGGATTGGATATTTTCAAAACGAAATAAGGCTGAATAGTTATTTTAGATTACAAATAATTATTGATGCAATTCATCGACTATGGAAAAAAAATAGAAAAAAAATATTTAGAAATGGACATTTTGACACTAATTACGACCTCAATAGTTATTTTGGATTACAAACAATTATTTATGTAATTCTCCGACTTAGGAAAATTGAATTTTTTATCTCTTCGATACGTAAAGGTGTAATTTATTATCGATTGCTGCATGTTCTATCAGATGATATAGGTGGGCCGTGAGTTTTGATTCTATTGGATTTTATAATATGCAGTAAGGGGGGGGGGATAAGATAAAAAAAAAAAAAGGCATAAAAATGAATTAAAACTATATCCATCTTTCCATTTGTAAATCTCGCGAATCAGCAATTATTTTACAATTCATTCATTTGCAGAAATTATAAAAAATAAAGCAAGGGATAAACACTGATAAAAGTAACCCCGACAATCATGTCATGTAAAATCGAAGAATAAATATTTATGTTAGCATTGGGAATTATTTATTTTTTCGTCGTTTCACAAACGATTCTACACGATTGGTTTGTCAACAATAACGTTGCAACCACTGTACTAGCATAAAATCATCAAGCAATGGAAGCACTCAAATCTACAAGAAAAGGATAAAAAAAAAATAACATCGATGCTAAAACATAATCAGTTCATATTTTCCATATCTCTGATCTTCCGAAAAAGATATATAATGCAAAACATGTATGAATGGATTCATTTTTTTAAAGAGATTGACAGAACTAAATTGATATTTTCTTTTATATATTAGGATTGTATAATTACATGAACAGCCAAAATATATATGCGTGTGATATAATAAGACCTATTTTTAAAACCACTAAACTGTTTTTCCTGTAAATTTACCGATGCTTGCGACACTGGGATATTACGATAATAATTAAATGCCTATAGGTGAGTTAAACATAAATAACACATAGATATTTGTTATTAATATTACATATCATCATCTTCAGAGAGAGAGATTGGTATAATGACGTGGGTTTTTATAAAGATTCTATATATATATTTTAGAAATGGCTTGTTTTCTTCCTTTTGATTGTTTCGACATCTACAGTTGTGGAGAAAGGGAAACAGGTGTTTATGAAATATATCCCATCACACGCTTTATCTCTACTCAAGTTCTGTGTGATATGGATTCCACTGGAGGAGGTTGGACGGTGATGATAAACATCTAAATATTTAACTAAATTCTTATGTCTAAACTTTCCTTTTTAGATTTAAAAAAATGTATTCAATATTGTTAATCACATAGAAGATTAATATATTTTAATAAAAAAATTAAATTAACTTATCTTCTTTAAGAAAAGCAAACACAGTGGTACTTAAAGCATTGTCTTGAACTCTATCATTGACACTTCAGGTAATTCAGCGCAGGAAGCGTGGAAATCCCCATGTTAATTTCAACGCCACCTGGGACGAATACAGGAGAGGTTTTGGGTATGTCCCAGGGATGTACTGGCTTGGTAAGCTTAACATAGCTTAACATACCTTCCAGTAATTTTTTTTTAAACTTTTTAAAAATGTACTTATATATGCATGTAAATATAATGATTTTTCTAAATTATTTTGTGAGACTTATGGCGTCTTAGAATATAGAATTGAGCGTTAACATATTCAAACCGAGACTCATGCTACCTACCTTTAACTCTTTACAACTTACTGAACTGTGACGAAACATGCACTTAATGTTCACGTCATAAAAATATGACGTTACCTTTTCCCCGCAAGCACTTTATAGCGAGGTAAATGTTTCTCTAAAGTTTAGCGTAAATAATTATGAGGTAATATTTTAATAAGATTATAACTTTTCTTATTTTATGAGATTTTAGCAATTATAAATTAGAAGTGAATTAGCATTAAATTAAAGATTAAATTTACTTTTCAAAGTGCGTGAAAAATGCGTGATTGCGGGGAAACGGTATATGCGTGATTTGCGTTAGAAATAGGAAATGGTATATGCGTTAAAATGCGTGACTGCGGGGAAGAGGGTTAAAAGCGTGGGTACTTTTTTGGCAGACCAATTGTAGTGTTTCCTGTAAATACCTATCGTTTGGCATAAAACCTGTAGCGTTCCAGGAGGACTCATACGCTTCACTTCATTTGCAAAAAAATTGTATGAAACACCATCAATGTCCAGGTTTCTTCAAGACAAATTTAAGAAAAAAATCGAAAGCCCTGTCATTTTTAAATGATTCTCTAATAGGATTTTTGGAAAGGGGGATGGGGGGGGGGGCTTTTGTAACGAGCATTACATTGGAATATTTCTGTACGTACTTGAATAAAACAGTTTGAAGATTGTTGGATTGATATAATACTTAACATTTACACCGTCTCTGTCTAAAGAAGAAAATTATGTCCGAAGAAATACATGTTTCCTTAAAACATATATCATATTTAACAAAGGTTTAAATAGGACAGATAATTGTGCAACAAATACATAAACCTGAATCGGGTCACGTTTTGAGAGAACAAAATTTATTACATGTGTACGAAGTGATTAGTCTTTTTTAAAATTTTATTTGTCTAAGGAATTCGATATGAGGACTTAGTAAAAAGAAATCGCTCAACACTTTATTAAATTACAGAACAACTAAGAAATTGGGGCAAATTAGGTATATTCATGCGTACTGACAATTGTTCGTTTTCAAGATATTTCTTTGTGTAGAGTGTTTTCTTTATCTTTAATTGATTAGCAATATAGTTCTTAAAGTAAAATATGACTGAATAAAAGTCAATCAAGCACTCAAAGATAATTCTATTAGATTTAAAACCTGCACTTTCTTAGTTAGTAGCTTGACTTTCTTTTTCCAGACTGTGTTTGAATAAACAATGGATGGGTTTTTGAAATTTTGAAGAAAAAAATAAGCACGAATCGAGTGATGAAAAAATTAGGCTAACACTGACATAACAAATTACTTTCAAATAATTTGATCTCCTTGTATATTCAAGTATGAACAAGTTTAAATCATGTGGTCAGACCCTTAAAGTATATGTCATGTAATGAAATTGGATTCCTTGGTGTTAATACATATATAATTACGTTGATAATGCATGAATTTTGAACTTTCTTCTTTAAATTCAGGAAACAACGTCATTATATATTATAATATTATAAACATTGTAGAAACATACAGTTAAAAACCCATTTCCTTGTCTAATCCACCACATCTGAACTATATATCTAATTTGCAATAAATTTCTCAAATTACATGTAAATGATTATGTAAATATATTTTACATATCTCGTTTTGCTAGCTGATGCATTCAGGTCGTACAAGGTAGTCGGCCTTCCCTTTTACACATTTGACCACGACAACAAACACAGGTGTGCAGCTAGGCGTGGGTCTGGATGGTGGTATGATTACTGTACTCATGTTGACCTTAATACTCCTTTTTTGAAAGGGAATACTGTATGGAGTGGTACTATTTCGCAAGGAAATTATCTTTACCTTTCGGAGATGTTGATTAGAAGAACATAGTAAATAAACATTTCGTAAATCCGGAAAACAAAATGAGGATATAATAAAGATATTATAAATCCGTAACTGTTGTCTATAAATATTATCTTTTTTTTTTTATAAATAATAAAATCAAATAATGCAATGTATGTGCACGTTTTTGCTTGACCTGTAAAATCAAGTCTTCTAAAGATTACTGTTTTCTTTACAACTTGATGTACGTATGTAAAAGTTAGATAAAGGCATAAACTTAGATATTTCCCAAGATATAAGAACATTAACTATGTTTTGGCAATTAAACCTCGAAGATTTATTTAAAAAGTTTAGGTAGGGTAACAAGTATAACTTCAATTCATCTCTAGCCCCTATCCATACTCCTCACCAAAACATAAATTGCTGTGAGGGAGAAACCTCAGACGTATTTTGCTATAACATATTCAAGAGGTGGTGCAAATAAAATGTAGATTTAAAAAAAAAAAACCAAAGAACTTTTGGAAAACTTAACATTCCAAGAACTTTCATACATATAAGTCATCAAAACGTGGTTCTTTTAACCTTTTTACAATCTATTCGAGAATAGTCAAAACAGCATCTATCAAAAACGTGCCAGAAAATGTTTTATTGTCTGTGACTATGAACGGGTTAAGAAATGAGCTTAAAACTTTTGTTGTTACACAAAACCCCAAAACAATAGAAAGATTAAGGCAAATTGCCTTGTTGGCAGAGAAATCTCAACCATCTCAAATAAACACTTTGGAAGCTTACGAAAATTTATTGTCAGAAGTCAGAGATATGAAAGATCTAATTTTAAAACCAGAGATCAATGCTGTCAGTCAAAATTTCCCACAGCAATTTTTCCCCCACCACAGTATGCACAACAACAACAATTCGTGCCTACACTTTCACCGAGGCCACAATATTACACTTCAATGCAACAACGCACTCGGTACAATAGACAATATGCACCACCAGCTCAACCACCACAAAGATATCGGGCCCCAAGACGCAATATGGTTACTAACATGCAAAGTAGACCTACTAACTATTCTACTAACGCATTCCAGCAACGCATGAATGTTCTCACTTGTTACTTTTGTTTGGGAACGTGCCCTGACAGAAACAGATGTCCGGCAAGAAATGTTGTGTGTCACAATTATCAGAGCATTGGGCATTTTTCAAGGGCTTGTAAACAGACGCGCAAATCCCAACAATAGGGATTCGCGCCTGTCTCCAGCAATTGGAAAAGCTGACAAACAAAGAAAAGAAGTAATTTTTCTGCTAGAGACAGGCATAATAGTGAATCTGTTGAGGCATTGGTCAGTTTTGCAGATAAATGTTATCTACCTATTTCCCTTCAGCATTCCAAATTTAATGCTCTTTTAGATACGGGCTCTTCTATTTCAGCTATCAATCAACAAGTTCTGAATAAATTGAGAACTCAGAGAAAGCAAATAAAAGTTTCGGAAATTTCCAATATAACCGGGGCAGGGGGAGCATCACATCCGGTTAATGGGAAAATTGATTTACAAATCAAAATTGGAGGTCTCAGTTTAAAACATACTTTCCATATTATTGAAGCTTTATGTCATCCGGTCATTCTAGGAGCTGAATTCATGAAACAACAAAAAGCATGTTTAGATTGGGGCTCAAGAACTTTGTATTTACAAGAATTTTTGACTCACATCAATGTTATCAATTTCAAGACGGGGTTGGCTAGAACTGTCAGGTCAATGACCATTCCCCCAGACCCTATGATAAACATTTCGGTCAAATTATCGCGTACTAAGAATAAGGTCACTGTGTTACTCGAACCGAACGCTAGTAAACAAACAAGCCTCGCGATTGCAAAGTGTCTGGTTATAGATAAACCTAAACAAGTGTTTATGCAGGTCACACATACAGCTAATGAGCAGATAAAACTTCTGGCTGAAACAGTCTTAGCATCGGTGAACCCCATTGATGACGCAAAGATATTTTCTATGGAAAAACAAAATGCGAAAGTAACCTCAAAAGAAAAAATGGTCCCTCTGGATTTATCATCTTCCATTCTATCTCAGAATTCGAAAGAAAAAGAAATTTTTCAAATATTTATAAACAAAAACAGTGATGTCTTTGCAAACAATTTATCAGAATTGGGCAAGTGTAATGTTTATCGTCTTCAATTATCACTGAAGATGACAAACCAATCAAATCACAACCATATCGTACGTCTCCAAAGGCAAAGAAAGAAATTGAAAAACAAATAAATGACATATATGACATAATTGAAGAAAGTACTTCATCATACGCCACCAGTGGTTTTAGTCAAAAAGCCCAACAATGAATACGGATTTGCAATAGATTATCGAAAATTAAACGCAGTGACCCCTGTTCAAACATTTCCAGCAGTGCTGTTAGAACATGTTTTTGATGCAATTGGACAAAACAAAGCAAACATATTTTCTACTTTGGATTTGGCTTCTGGCTATTGGCAAGTAGCACTTGATGAAAAAACAAAACATAAAACTGCGTTCATTACGCATGATAATTTATATCAATTCAAAAGAATGCCTTTTGGTCTTGTAAATGCCCCAGCAACTTTTCAAATGCTCATGAATATGGTGCTAAAAGGCCTTACGTGGAAACATTGCTTGGTTTACATCGAAGACATCATTGTATGGTCAGATACTTTTGAAAATCATTCGAAACATCTTAATTTGGTTTTTGATCGTTTAAGATAAGCAAACTTGACTTTAAAACCAAGAAAGTGTTCATTTGCAAAACCAGAGGTCACATATCTAGGTCATATAATATCTACACAGGGAATAAAAGTTGACCATTCAAAAGTTGACGCGGTTCAATCATTTCCATTACCACAAAATCAGCATGATATCCGCAGTTTTCTGGGATTAGCAAATTATTATCGGAAATTTGAAAAAGGGTATTCAAAAATTGCACTACCTTTAAACAGGTTATTAACAAAAGATACTCCTTTTAAATGGACCAAAGATTGTCAAATTGCTTTTGATACACTTAAACAAGCTTTTACAACAACACCAGTTTTAGCCTATCCAGTTTCATAAGCCATTTATTTTGTCATGTGACGCGTCGGGAATGGCTATCGGATATGTGTTGTCTCAGATAGGAGATGATAATAAAGAACATGTAATTGCATACGGAGGTAGAGCACTAACTAAATATGAAAAAGCATACTCCGTGACCGAACAAGAAATGTTCGCGTTAGTGTCAGCACTAGCGCATTTTCGTGTATACTTATTAAACAACAAATTTCTTGTCTACACCGACCATAAAGCACTAACTTGGTTAAAGACAATCAAACACACGAATGCGAGATTAATAAGATGGGCATTAAAATTGCAAGAATATTCCTTTGAAGTAAAGCATAGACCAGGAAAAAACATCAAAATTGTGATGCATTGTCTAGAAGGCCTTATTCAAAACAAGCAAACACTTCAGAAGCAAAGGATGACGTAATTCCGAATGAAATAACAGAGGTGACACTTACGTTTCCAAATGATAATCAACAACATATCTTGGAAATAAATAACACTCTATCGGAAAGAGAAAAACAACCTCAAAATAAAAATTAAATTGAACAATTTCAACAAATTCAACAAGAACAACAAAATTGTCCCTATTTTAAACATATCTATAAATATTTGCAAGAATGGCACACTTCCAAATGACCCAAAGAGGTAAAAGCGATTCCGTATGAAGCAAATCAATATGAACTTGTACATGACACTTTGTTTCATATTTTTCAACCAAGGTCAAAGAATAAATCGAACCCGGAAGCAATTATCAAACAAATGGCTTGTCCCCAATCTTTGAGAAATGATGTTTTGAAGTCTTATCATGATTCATTAGCAGGTGGTTGTCACTTGGGGGTACACAGAACATATTTGGCAATTAAGCAAAAACACTTTTGGCCAGGGATGTATCAAAATGTATATGACTATGTTATGTCATGTGATGTTTGTCAAAGGGTAAAACGAGATACAGCAAGTAGGGCCGCACCATTGCACCCATTACCAGTAGAAGGGACATTTGCCCGATGGCATATGGATATATTGGGAGGTTTGCCAAAAACAAAATAAGAGTATCAGTATATTTTGTTGGTTACAGACTCATTGTCACATTGGTCAGCGATGAAAACACAAGAGGCAACAGAGGTTGCACATCTGTTATACAAAGAAATATTTACAAGATACGGGGCTCCACGTACGTTGGTCAGCGATAGGGGACAAAATTTCATGTCAAAAGTAGTCCAAGCTTTGTGTAAAATATTTCAAGTACCTCGGCACGTCACTAGTTCGTATCATCCACAGAGTAATGTGGCATGCGAACGAATCAATTCTACACTAGCTCAATCACTAAGAGAATATTGTCAGAAAAATCAGGATACCTGGGAAGATATTTTACCCAGTGTTATGATGGCTTTCAGAATGAGTCCATCGACCCAGTCGACAGGGTATTCCTCCTATTACATGTTGTTTGGGAAAGAAATGACTTTACCCATTGATATTTCATTAATCCCCAGGGAAGTTTTGGAAAAAGCACCAAAAGAGTACATTGATGCTTTACTTAACAAAGTGAAAATAGTACAGGAAATTGCAAAGAAAAATGTAAGTAACCTTCAAGAGAAAAACAAAACGCGATATGAAAAGAAAACAAAAGAACCACAATTCAAAATACGAGATGAGGTGTTGTTAAAAGTCATGAAACGAACTCCAGGAAGAAAACACAAATTAGAGCCTAAATGGGAAGGTCCTTATTATATAGTTAAGGTTAATCCTAACCATTCATTTAGGTTAAGGAGGTCAAGTGACCATGTGGAACTAAAAGCGTCTGTGCATGCAAATAGATTGCGATTGTATAAAGACCCGAGAGATTATCGTTCGCCACCGCAAATGCACATTACACTCCTCAAAGACGAGATAATGCAATTAATCAAAACGCACAAACATAGCAGACACAGAAAGATGAGTGGCATACAGTTGAAAAATTGTTGAAATCTAAATGGATGAATAATAAGCGATATTATTTAGTTAAATGGGCAGATGGGTCACAGCCGACTTGGGAACCTTCGAATAATATTTCTCAGTTGTTAAAGCAATTGTATCATTCAACCATAAAGAAAAGAAGAAGAAGAATGTTATGTAAGCACATTTGAGAAATAAGTCGATCAAAGATTCAAAATCAAATAAATGAAGCCTATTAGAATAAAGAATTTGAAAGGAAGGGTATCGTAAAGGAAGGATAATATTTTCTTTTGGACCTATATACACACCATTCATTTATTTCTTCAATCTGGTATACCAAACTCTTATCTTTACTTTCATTTTATTTTAGGTATGGAAGTTCCAACTAAAATCTTCATCCTCCTTATTTTTGCGAGTATCATCCCTTACTCCTTTCAAGACCAACACAGACTTAATTATGGGGTAATATTTCAAAAGCAAACAGACGTAGATTTTGCATTGGATGTTTGGATACATACTTTTGAAATCCCGCTGTATACAGATATTAGAGATGTTTCAGTTTGTGCACTATCGAATCAAAAATATCGTTTGGTGCTGCATCAATTGTCGGTCAATATAAATATTATACGAAGTAAGCTAAAGGCACATCTCAAAACGACCAAAAATTTGGTCTATTACTTGGTTCCACCAAACGACGTTACCATTCAATTCTCGCGCGAAAAGAGCTCTTCTACCTTTTGTTGGGGAATTGTCTAAAAGTATTTTTGGAATAGCAACAACTAATGATGTTAATGTCCTGGCACAACACATAAATCAAATAACTCAAAGGGAAAATAAGATTGCAAGGGCATTACAAAGATATGGAGGAGATTTTTCATCTTTTATAACTCATGTTGACGACAGGATTACAAATGCGGTAAAAGGTATAAAACAAAAAGGAATATCAATAAATCAAATTATAAGCGAAATAAAAGTCGTGGATAAACAGATCCCTCCTCTTATGTCGATATTTTCCAGTTATTTAATGAAACATTTAAACAATGCGTTTATGATGGAAACATTTTTCACGAATTTGCGATCCTCACTCTCTGATTTAGCGGAAGGAAAATTATCACCATCAATTGTCCCTCCTAACTTCGTTACCCAGACTATTGACGATATTCAACAAATTTTAGATATAGATAATATGGGATATAAAATTATAATAAAAGACCCTTTATATTATTATAGGTTTGCAAAATTTACCATGCTCCGCAACAATTCAATGTTAAACCTCTCAGTTCGATATCCCTTAGCAACATATGCCAATTCTTTTACAGCATATAAAGTCATGTCTTTTCCAGTGCCAATAAATAATTCACTTAATCATGCATCCCAGATGTTGAATCTACCTGACTATTTGTTACTTTCCAAAGATAACAAATTTTACACAACGCTCTCGGATAAGACAATGTCACAATGTCAAATAACAAATCCCTTACATTGTTTTCAAAAGCCTAACTTGCTATCTACTAACGATACTACGGATTGTTTACTAAATTTATTTCAAGGAAAACCACAAGATATAAAAACCGCATGCAATTTTCGATTTCTAACCAATGTCCTCAAACCTCATATGATTCAGATAACTATCACGGATCTTTTAGTGTATCAAACTAACAAAATTACAATGTAATGTAATAACTCTTTAACAGAGATGCAAGGATGTGATTTTTGTATTATAAATATTCCATGTCATTGCACGCTCTTAACGGAAACTAACAAATTCTTACCACAAGTTGCTAGTTGCAGAGAAGGTAAGTAAAATATTACTAAATTGTATCCTGTAAATTTGGCTCTACTCCAACATTTCTTTCATAAAGACACATTAGCAGAAATAATTGCTAATACTACATTTCAAGAAGCTGTTTCAGTCAAAGTGCCAACATTCAAAATTTATAAACATAATATGAACCATATTTTGGCAAATGATAGAGCTTTAGATCTTAGCCTCAAAACAGTTATCCGAAGGACAAAACAAGATAACAAAATTTATTCTAATTTGGCTGAACCATTATTAGACGCGTACGGTGAAATACAATTGGAAACAAGCTGGCCAAATATGAACGATATTTTAACATGTATTGCTTTCGGACTAACAATTTTTAATACTATTTGGCTAATCTGGTTGTTTTATAAATTCAAAACAATAGCTACTGCATTAATGCTGACTATAACAGCTACAGCAACTCCAGTTTTCAAATTTACATAGCCGATATCGTCTACAGAAACAAACTTTACTACAAGAGAATGTTCAATGGGATCACTTCACAGTTGCACTCCTTATCATTGTTTATCAGGAAGTTAATTACTAAAAATAATACTCACACAATAGTATGTCTGGAAATTACTAATGGGAAACAGTGTCTTATAATAAAAGCCCTCAACCTTACGATGTGTTTATCGCATTGGAATATCAAACACCCATCAACAATTGATAATTTGACAGTTACAGGATTCATATTCCCTAAATTAATGGTAAATTGGCCAAACTTTGCATTCACAAATAAGTTAACTCCTACATCCATTCAGGTACCGGGGTTAATCTCTTTGTCATATTACCAAGCATTTATTCTATTCAACCCTACTGCGCTTACGTGGTTCTGGCACATCAAAATATCTATTACCCAATCAAATCTCGAAACACTTGCAAACACGACAATAACCCTACACAAAACCAACTGTACCCAAACGTTTTCTAAATTAAAACTTCCAAATTCAAGCTTCCAAATTTCTCTGCTGACAAGATGAATTTTTACATATTTTAATTTTGTTTTACATTTCTTTTTTTTTTCTTTTTTTTTTTTTTTTTTTTTTTTTTTTTTTTTTGAAATGTTAATTGGAAAAATAATTTTGAAAAAAAAAAATAAATATTTTTTTTTTAACCAAACATATTAATTTCTTTTTTTTCCAAGTATTTTTTTTTCTTTATCAAAAGAAGCCACCATTTTTAAGAATCTGGTGTTTAAATTTTAATGTGAGAACTTTTTTTGTATATTCCGAGATTTCACAGTTGTTATTTGTGAGGCGATTACATTGTATGTATGTATGTATATATAGATTTTTTTTTCTATAGAATATGACGAGGTTAAAATGTCACCTACCTATAGTTTCACACTTTGAACGCAAAGGGGTTAATAAAGATATTATATGGTTTCGATTTTATATTTGTTAACTTTATTTTGTCTTCTCGAATTTATTTTTTTAGGTAGGGTTAAGCATTGACGCTTTGCACATGTGTTTGTTTGGGTCAAGACTTATTAGGTGTACAGGTTTATCTTATTATTTTAAGTGTGATGAGGAACAGCTACCTTTTTATACTGGATTAAATAAACAGAGAGTACCATCAGGGACAGTAATACTATCAATTAATATATATATATATATATATATATATATATATATATATATATATATATATATATATATATATATATATATATATATATATATATATATATATATATATATATATAAAGGTGGAAGACAAGATTGCATAATTAACATTATTTTTGGTAACGTTAACTCTGGGTTAAGCGAATAATCTTAACCTGCAGTGCGAATTTTATGGTCAGCGTTATGTCATACCAGCTGTTCAAATCGAAGTGTCATTTTTTTGGTCTCACTGCAGTTTGTTATTTTATAGAGCCTTGCCGCCTCTACCCAGGTAAAAAGCCTAGGCAAAGTGTACATATTATCTTTTTTTCTTTTTTTTTTCTTTTTTTTTTTTTTTTTTTTTGTGTGTGTGTGTGTGATTAATATATTGTATTTTTTTCTGACAGTGTATTTTATAATTGTAAATCTCTGTGTTTGTATTTCTATATATATCTATATATTCTCGTATATTCTTTGTTCAAGCCATCTGAAAAAAAAAAAAGAAATAAAATGAAATTTTATAAGATACCTATTACAAAATACATGATCAGCAGTCCGAATGTGTTGCCCAATATTTTTCTTTAACAAATTCCAAAATTTTTCATACTCCATTGCCTATTCAAATAACAAATCACGAAATTATTCAACGATTGTTTCATTTGTTTCGGAATATAACTTTAAATAAATTATTAAAATTTATTCGACATTTTTCTTTTCAAGGCATGGAGACGGGATACATTTACTGGCAATTACTCATTTTTTCGGATTTCTTCTGTTTTGATTACTTACTTTATTTACTTGATATTTATACTTTGGAACATGCTCCCGAGACGTCGTTTGATCTCTTGGTAATGTATTTTCGATTGTTTGGATGTTCAAAAATATCGGCTACATATTTATTTAAGGCGTCAGATTTATATAGATTTCCGCCTGGCAAAGTATTTCAATTAATTTATAACGGTAACACTGACGCATATTCGAAATCAAAATTTAAAAAATGTGTAAGAGAACAGCTGCGTACATCTTACTATGATCTGGATCCTCCTTCATATTTGCCAGGTGTTGAAATTAATTTTACATATAAATGTGCATATTGTGCAACAATGTGTCCACGATCCAACATTCGTTATAGGGTTGCATGTTGTGGCACTCGAGTTCATCCTGATTGTAGCAATGAAATAAAAAGTGGGAGGTTTTGTATTTATTGTGGAAAAGAATTTCATTATAGGGATCTTCGAAAGTATTCTAATCAAAATCATATGTATGATCCTTTTCCGGACGAAATTTTATGTAAAGATAGATTTTTAAATAGACATCCATTTTCATGTAAATTTAATGAAAACATTACAGACAACTTTCATTTTCAGTGTTCGGCTTTATTTAAACTTCTCGGCGAAAATAATTAATCAATATCTTAATTTTTTTTTTTTTTTTTTTTTTTTTTTTTTTTTTTTGGAAACAAATCTTGTGGACAAGATTTTTTTAATAGTAGGGGGAATTTATCGTAACGAAAAAATGCATAAAAATAAGAAAGTAAAATAATTAGGTGTATTGTGCTGAGAGATAACGAATGCTAACTCTATAAATAAAAATAATGGGAGATGCTGGTCACTAGGGTTTGACCTTTTGGCCTGTACGGTTCCAGGAAAATGATGCATTGGAATGCGGTTTGTTACTTGTTTATTAAAAGATGTATTTGGTAAGGAGAAAAAAGCAACCAATAGTGTTGAGGTGACCAGAGGTCAGTTGTTGGTATAAATTGGCTACAATATAGAATATTTAAAGATTGTGCAAAAGATAGAAAATGGTTTTTGGGGTGCATTGGAAAATTGGAGAGTGTTGGAGGACGGAATAATGGTAATTGAAATTCGGATTAAAATTTAAAGTAATTATGGTAAATTTCGGGAGGGGGGGGGTTACAGGTGTGGAGATGTGGAGCTGCAGGGGTGCAGCTGGTGTGGAATGAGCGGACGGGCAGACGTCATTCAGTCAGAAACTGGACTGTGTCTGTCTCTGCTTGCATTTTATACAGGTGAGATCATTTTGTAGACGTGCGCGTTGCTATAAAACTAAAGTAAAATTTTCAGATGGCTAATTTTATTTACAGGGTGAAATAATTAGATTATAAGTAGTAATGTTTATTATAATGTTAAGTATCTTGTGTAAAATTATTTCTTGTAATCATTAATAGAAGAAAAAAATGGATTGTTTAATTTAATAAAGTCAGAAACTGGATTGTGTCTGTCTCTGCTTGCATTTTATACAGTTGAGTAACAGTGCCACTCCTTAACACCTGTGAGCCGCTCTGGTGAGGAAAGGTCCTCAGATCTTGAGGGAAATTGGAATTGTAATATTCCAGGGTCATTTCGCAAAAATCAAAAGTTGACTTGGGTCATTCCGACCAAGCTCAAGGAATATAAGAGTTATTCCACTTGGTGCGTCCTCTCACTTGCATACACAGGGAAAAGTGGCTCGCATGATTTTCATGCGTTTGCCTTTTTGCATGAAATTTATGCGAAAATCATACAAAAATCATGCGAAAAGTCCCACATGCGAATTTTATCACACAAATTTCATGCGAAATTCATGCGATTTTCATGCGACTAAAATTTTGCATGATATCCATGCGAATTCCACTTTCAATTGTCTGTGTTTCGTGTAAAAATCGTGCGGTATTCACAAGAATATTATGCAATATTAATACCATATGAGGAAAAGCAATGAACAAAAAAATTTAACATTTCAATGTTTATTTAGATGCATCTATCACAGTGAGTGGTAAAAAATTGCCAGTCTCTGATGATCCTAATATCATATTGTTTGGATGCTCCTTATGAATCCATTTACATTAATGATGGCTGTGTTTAAAGGCAGTTTTTCAGTCTTTTTCAGTCTTTTGTCCTGACAAGCAATTCCTACAAAGAAATTAAATCATAAAATTTTTTATTATAGTACTACCCATACTGATATTCCAATTGTTTCAGTCAAAGAGGCTAACTCCTATAATTACTGAATAGGATCTGTCATTACATACAATAAATTCCATGTTATCACCTGAAAGGTCCATGTTTTGTCAACTTGTTTATGTTAAACTGCACTGGTATTACATGTTTTGAGCAAAACAGAAGACCCTGTGTTTTGTACATTAATAACTGTACAATAGAGGCATATGTCAGACATAGAACACGTTATTGGCCATGCAACTCTCTATATAAGTAGTGATTTCCCTAAGAACCAGCTACCGGCCAAATTAATTGCTTCAATTGATAAAAATGCTGCTTTGAAATAAAAAAAAAATAAAATAAAATTTAATTGTTGTAAGGTCCACTGAGATTTGTCATAAACATCAACCCAAAGCCAGATACAATTGATCTCTAATGCTTTACTTTGAAATAAAGGGAAAACACTGTACAAGGTTGTTATTGGAACCTATTGTCCAAATTAGATATAATAGTCCATTTTAGTTATGATATTCCAATTGGATTTATGAGTTTTACAGACATTATAATGCTGAAAAGATGGATTTTTTTAAATCTGCATAAAATAATTAGAATACATCAAATGCAACAGTTTAATTATTACAAGGAATTATTTTCATTCATAACCCTCACATTTGTGAGATTAATCCCCAAGAAAATTGGATCTTTTGTGGGACCTGCGTCCTAAAATATTTTGTGTGATACACTGTAAAAGTCGTGTTTACAAGTCTCTGCACATGTGTCAGAACAACATACACAGTTAAAAATCACTTTTAATGTTAATTACTTACTCACAATTTAGTAAAGCCTTCAAATAAATGTCGCTTAGCATAAAAAATGCATAACTTCATTATGACTTCGATGAAACGGAACCATTCGATTCACCTGGCCGTGTTACGTTGAACCTGAAACGAAAACGAGATCCGAATTTACTCTGAAAATTTTCGTTGCAAAATGAATAACAATAAGAATCTACATTTTAAACACAAAATATGACAAACAATTAACAGTACATACATATTCACCGTCGTTTCAAGGGATTAGAGCACATAAATCCCAAAGGAAACTATGGAACAAGCCACAGGTGGGTACACTCGGTTTTTTTTCTGTAACAGGAAGTGCAAGTAGAACCTAGCTAAATCGGCCAGTCAATTTCGTATTCATCAGAGAACGGGGAATATCTAAATAACTATAATTTTTGTCCTTTAAATCTTTATTTTGCAAATTTATTTCCGCGTCGAAGTCGGAACTTTGATGTCTACGGGGTATACACTTATTTAACGAAACCAAAAGTAGGTTTTTTTTTATGGAATGCCGTACGTCACATATTACGTCATGATGCGGCTGAGAAAGCAGACAAGAAAGAGCAGAGTAAATTCAACTGCATATTTTCTGTAAGGTTGTCACATTTTTATCATCTCCTTTATCACCAGATGAATGTAATATAATTTATTGGCAATATATATGTATGCTGACAACTTAATAAATAGATATGTTGAAATAAGATGGAACCTGGCACAGGCACTCTTTGCCTGTTGCACTTGGGTCTGGTGTAAACCTCACCAAGCAATATACAGCACTGTAAAGTTATACATGTATATTAGGATATACCTAATTTTTTTTTTTAATCAGACTGTAAGTCAATCATTTTGTTCTAAAAATAGATACTGAATGGAAGGGTGGCCTGGAAAAAGTGGGGTGGGTCTTTAATTTATCCTTCTCCTAGCTCCCATCCCTTCAACTTTACTATTTTGAATTTCCTTTATCTTCCTCTGTCTGACTCCAACCTTCCCTATTTCTTCCTCTCCAAACTCTCCTTTACACCTCACATTCACCCATCACCACCAACCAAAACATTTATTTGTAAATAATAAAGGGACTAGACAGTGTCCCCTGGACCCAGCTTCAACCCTGGTAGACGTGACAAGACATTGTATATAGTTTTATCTGTTTTTAAAAGAAGAAGCCTCCTGTTTTAACCAAGCCGAAGTTATCACTCTTAATAAGAGGTCAATTCCTTACTGGAAGAAGAAGAAGAAGAAATGTACATGTATAATCACAAAGAGGAGTACTCTCTCTCTATATAGAACCATGATATTTATATAATTACTACAATGTACTAATGACATGCACAGTGGGGGCACATCTGTTTAGATACATTGTAGTTCATGTTCACTAGTTTGCAAATAGTAAATGAGTTGTGTCCCTTTGTGGGGTCTTTTTTTTCTTCCTATGTGGTACAATCCACTATAATCACTTAACCAAAAGGTCAAGACTTAAAGAGTGAAAAGAATAATGTTTTCTTTGATCTTTTTGCCACCAGGGCAGGCATTGGGGTGTGCTGTGATAAATTCAGTGTTTTAAAAACACTAGGAGGTTAATTATAAATGGGGATAGATATAAAAAATGTTTATAATTCATCCAGTTTGAAGTTTGACGCTCTGTTTGCAATATTAATAAAAGCAGTAATGTAATATAGCTAATAAATCAATTGATTTCTGATTGAGCTAGAGATAAAAAGTATTTATTTAGGAGCACTAATGCCACTGTAAACATATCTATACATTTTAAATTTAAAATACAACAGAACTCAGTTCTCATAAAAAGAGGAAAATCTCAGCTGTTTTAGGAGTTAAACTTTTATGCATTCCAAAATAGATGCAGGTATATAAAGAAGCTTAGTTATAAGAAAGCAAGTCCGAGTAACTTCCCTATAAATGAGTTGTACTATATATATTCTATTTTGTGTTTACAAATGACATGTTTGAGAAATATATACTAAAATGTTGTATTCTTAACTTGCAGGTATTTGCTAGAAAATGAGCATGGTCCCCCACTATACCACATTGATAGCTTCTCAAAGATTATACATATATGTTACATGCAAACAGGTAAAAAAAAAAATCTAGAATGAAATATTTATTGCAAAGGTATACATCAATATATTATAAATAATGTTGTTATTTATGATCAAGTGGCTGACATACTTTTCCCCCCATCTTATTTTTGCAACCTGTCTGCTTTTCTGCCACTACTCCATGCTGCTTTTCCATGATTGGTTTTAAGCTCACCTGAGCCAAAGGCTCAAGGGAGCTTCTCTGATCAAAATTTGTCCGTCGTCTGTCGTTGTTGTCATAAACTTTTCACATTTTCATCTTCTTCTCCACCACTGGGCCAATTTCAACCAAACTTAATACAGAGTATCCTTTATGGTAAAGGGGTTTCAAATTTGTTCAAATGAAGGGCCATACCCTCTTTCCAAGGGGAGATAAGTAAGAAATAGTAAAAATTGGGTGTGGATATTTAAAAATCTTCTTCTCAAGAACCACTGGGTCAGAAAGATGAAACTTATGTGAAAGCTTTCTGACATAATGTAGACTCCAGTTTGTTCAAATCATGACCCCTTCGGATAGGGTGGGGCCACAGTGGGTGATCAAAGTTTTTTTTTTTTTTATTTTTTTATTTACATTTTTCTCATATGAAACAAAGTGATGGTAAATAAGCATCTTTACATATATGAGATATTCACACATGGTACGCTCACTCACTCACACCATCCACATCCATTATTCACACTTTTTATATAGTCAAAAATACATGTAATAAATACAGTTTGTCACTTTTTCCTCTTTAACCTTGTACATATATTTTCCAAATTATTAGATATACATATTCTTTTAAAAGACAATTTAAGGATAACAAAAAAAAAAAAGAAGAAGAGAGAAAAAATAAGAAAAAAAATAATTTGAACTGTCACTCATCAAAAACTGGTTTCCATGAAGACCATATGGAATTAAAATCAAAAATTTTATTTTTTTGGATTGATACAAATTTTTCAACATTATATTTGACTCTTAGATGACACATGAGAGCACTGAAATTTGGCATTTTCTTCTGCATCAAACAAGTAAAAATATACTGTTTTGTGTATAATATAATACAGTTTACAATTCTGTTAATTTTTGACAAAGGAATCTCCCCTAATATGACATTGTTAATATTAAATCCAATCCTTTTTGAAGAAGTTCTGTATATATGTTGGATAAGACTACTCCACAATGGCAAAATATCATTACAAAATAAAAATACATGTTGTATTGTTTCACTTTCATTCTTACAAAAGGCACAGCAATCTGTAGTTTTAATATTAATTTTTTTAAGATAATAACTTACAGGAAGAATCCTATGCAATATTCTAAACTGCAGCCACTGAACAGCTGTATCATTTGTTACCTTAAAACAAACTTTGAAAGCATCATGTATTTCAAAATTACACTGCCCATAGATACCCAAAATGGAAATCCATTTTGATGCAGATGTAGGTTTAACACTATTTGTATTTAAAATGGAGTACAATGACTTAGTGCATTTTTCTGACTGAAGCAACAATTCAAAGTAAAAGGGCATAGGTGTATTGAAAGATTTTTTGGCTAAAGATTTGTCAATAGACATATATTTCAGGTATTTTGATACTGCAGTAAGAACACTATAATATATTGCATAATCTGTACATGCATATCTGTTTGTGGAAGGCAAAACCTTTGTTGTAAAGACTCATAGTTTAAAAAATTTCCATTGTCGTCTAAAAAATCTCCAATTACTCTGATACCTTTCTCATACCAAACTTTGATAAAAATATATTGATTTCCAACCAAGATATTAGAATTGTACCACAATGGGATATTTAGAAAATTATTTTTAACATTTTTCAATTATAAAAAATAAAAAATAAAATTCGCCCACCCGCCCCAATTTTTTAGCAAATTAGGATGAGAATCTAAATTTTGAATTTATGTGGCCTAATGGAAACACAGTAGACATACCTGAGAAAAAACTCACCTGTGACTCAGAGGTATATCCCAAGACTAACACAGGGTAATTTGAACTAGATATGTTTTTAAGGTTGCTTAATTATGACTAGAGGCAGTGAAACAACCCTGCCTGTTGGTCATTTAAGCAATGTAGAGGTAACAGGAATTGAAGTTTAAATTCTTGGCCATAACATAATTGTATATTGAAAAAAGTAACTCCCAAAGATCATACTGCCCTAATGGTTGATAATGATCATAAGATATGCCATTTCCAGAACAGAGGTCATAAGACAAGGTCAAGGTCATAGAGTTGATAGAAGTATCTCAGAAAATGCAACTTTTTATTGGAGTAGTATCTGAAGAACATACTTGGCATACAGGTGATTATGACCAAGAGGTATTAATCCTACTTAGGGGCCTAGGGTAATCAGGCTATTGGTACTTTGCGGAACGAAACGGAACGGAACGAAACCAGTTGTGGGGGAAATAAAAATGAATGTAAAACTAAAAAAATAAATAATGTTATTTAATTAACATAAATTACTCCACAGTGTCAAGTAGCGAGCTGTAAAATAAAATGCCTGTAAGCTAGTTAAAGCATTAATTTTTGCTGACATCTCTAGTTACTATGTAAACAGTATTGAATGATTGATATTCATCTATTAATGATGCATTCCTATCCAAAGAATCTGGGGGAATAAGACGAACCATGTGCCCATGCCCATTTTTCGGCTATGCAAGAACATTTATTGGAAAAAATCTCTCAATTGTTCGAATTTACTTAAGCATTTTAATGTTTGCAGTAGTTCTCAAAATGATATTTATATTCTAAACAAGCTAAACAGTTGACTTTCATTCACTGTCACAAGTGTCTAACATGGGTAGGGACTTCTATTAATTAATCTGCATATTGAGTGTTTACACTTATTGTGGAGATATTATAAAAATGTTAACATTGTATATAATGATAGTGGTGATCTAGAAACGCTTGTAATAAAAATAAATAGAAATAAAAACGGGAATAAAAGTATTCAAATATCTATTATAATTTTTATCCGGCATTCTAAATAATTTACTGTAAATGAGTTCATTACTACATATATATATATATATATATATATATATATATATATATATATATATATATATATATATATATATATATATATATATATATATATTATTTCCAGTGAAAAATATGTTATTCCTATAGACATTTTTTTTAAAGTAAAACAAATTTTTTTTCTTTTCTTTTTTTTTTTTTTAATTTTTATTTTTTCATCTTAATACAAACATACTGCATTACTTAATTCTTTTTTTACACATCATTCGCTCTCACTTTCTCACTCACACATATTCATTTTGGTATGTGGAAGCATACTTGTTCTTATATCTAACAGAATGATGGGGGGGGATACATCAACAAATCAATATAAGGATACAAAAAAAAAATTAAAAAGTCTTACAAGTAAAACAAAATTAACCCCCTCCCTAAAAAATAAAAAAATCATGACTCGAACACTTTCCTCAATAAACGTCCCTTTAAAGAGCTCCTCGCTAACCACTATACCACGGAGTCACACATACTTACCGATTTAAATAGCATACAGTTCTCTATATTTAGCAAGCGTATTTGGACTTAGAATTTTTTAAGACCACGGTGAAAATTTAAGTAAGTAAACTTAATTTTTTATGTAGAGTGGGTCTTCATACCAAACTTTTGCAAGTGTAAAAAGTAGGGATGTCAAAATATTAATTTTCCTTAGTCGATCATTCGATTGCATTATTCGAACGATAGTCGAATATTCGGAACATTTTCTGAAAATAAAATTTTATTTCATACTTCATTGGTACATACTCAGAAACCTTTTTACTTAAATCTATTTAAAAAGTAACATCAAAATTAATGCAAAGCAACGCGTGGATAGCATGATTCTATGAAATAAATTTAATAACCTAATTCTCCAAAATTTATTATTTCCCCGTAAATAGAATTCATAAATCGGCCTGTACATGCAGTCATTTTTTATTTAGTAAGCATTAAAAAATTACCAGCCGATATTTTTTAAACCTTATTATGAAATAAAATGGAGGGGGGGGGGGGGGGAGGGAGAAAAATCCAAAAGAATTCTATCGCATTTTCCGCAAAAAGAAAGGAAGCGTGTCACATGGACCGGATCTCTCGGAATTTTATAACCACTTTAAAGAACTGTCCTCAAATCAACATTCAGTGCATGCCAGTAGTGATTCGGTGTCCTCAGAAAAAGACAATTCTGCATATCCTGAATTGAACAATCCAATAACCGCAGAGGAGATAAATCATGTTATCAAACGTTTGAAGAAAGAAAAATCTCCGGGAATTGACAATCTATTAAATGAATATTTTATTGAGTATAATGATATTCTCATCATATATCTTGTGAATTTATTTAACATTGTTTTTACATCAGGCGTTTTCCCAATAGCTGGTCAGAAGGTATCATTACTCCAATTTTCAATAAAGGAAATGTGAATGACTGTAATAATTATAGAGGGATCACACTTGTAAGTTGTCTGTCAAAAATTTTTACTTCCTTACTTAATGAGAGATTGAGTACATGGTCAAATAAATATAGTATCATTACTGACGCACAATTTGGTTTTAAAGCCGGTCATAGCTTAACAGATGCTATTTTTGTTCTTCATTGGTTAATCAGCCGAGCGATTGCCAAAGGGAAAAAATTATTTTGCTGTTTTGTAGACTATGAAAAGGCATTTGATAAAATTGATCGACATATTATGTTATCTAAATTAGCAAAAAGTGGTATCGATTGCCAGATGTTGAATATTATTAAATCTTTGTATTCTAATATAAAATCGTGTGTACGACACAGAAATCAAATTTCCCAATTTTTTGGCTGCCAAGAGGGCCTGATGCAGGGTGAATCTCTATCTCCATTTTTGTTTTCTATGTATGTTAATGATTTTGAAATGGAATTCAATATAGAAAATATGTGTATCCCCGTAGAAATATTAAGAGGTATTGCTATGTTTTTGATAATGTATGCAGATGACACTGTACTTTTCTCAGAGACAGAACAAGGTTTACAAGATATGCTTAATTGTTTACAGCAATATACAACAAAGTGGAAACTTAAGGTTAATGTGGATAAAACTAAAATTGTGGCATTTAGAAAAGGTGGTAGATTGAAGAAAAATTACTGTTGGAAATATGACAACAAATTGATTGATATTGTTGAAAATTTTAATTACTTAGGAATTACTTTGAATTATAACGGTAAATTTCATAAAACAGGTTTATTCCTTGCATTTGAGCAAACTTAAAATAACAAAAGATAATTGGTACATGGTATAAGATCAAGTCCAATTAATAATTTTACAAACAAAGTCCAAATATATTGGTTGGTAATTTATTACAAAAACAACACAGGCAGTTACTGACAATTAATTCTCGCAGTAAAGAAGCACTTATAATTGCTGTACTTTCTATACGTACATGAAAAATCTACCGTTTTTTGTTGAGGAAAATTATCGACTGTCTATGAGAAGAGACTGAGTCTCATTTTTTTTTATGAGAATTCCATCTCATTTATCACTCATTTATTGCATTTATTTAGTTAAAATAATATTCGAATGTCGTTTCATTATTCGATCGTCGGTCCATTCGACTGATAGTCGAATAGTCGACTAGTCGTTGACATCCCTAGTAAAAAGCAACATCTTTCCATTGCCTCTCATTCATCGTTCTCAAGAAAATGGTACGATGACCCACTCTATTTAAAAAATGTAGTTATATCATCCAATTTATGTCAGTTTTTGTGAAAGTTGAGCGTGATGCCATTTTTTGTGTTAATCAGAATCATTTTCGCTTTTACAGTATTCAGGTTTTGTCAAATTTGTATCGAAATGGTAATAAGCATTACACTTATTCAACAAAAAGTGATTTTTTTTAAAAATGAATTTACTGATTTTTTATCGATCGTTATGTAGGCATATGGCTCGGCTTATCTCCCCAGTTTTTTACCGTCAAGAACTTCGATACATCGTTTATTTTGTTTACTGTCAAGTCTGTATATATAGTAAAGAGAGTTGTCGAATTATTCCGCAGCATGACATTATTTCTCTGGTTCCGTTCCGCTAAATACCAATAACTGCATGTGTGGATATTAGTATTTAGCGGAACGGAACAAAACACAGCGAAATTGAATAACTGTAATGTTACGCACGCAAGCACTCTGTTGTTTTTTCAATTAAATTATAAAAAAAAATTAAACCCTGTATTTTAAATTTTGAAAAGCAATATGAAAAAGACAAGGACAGTTAGAATCAATATGCCTGATTTTTAATTAGATTTTTGACTTTTCAGAAAGACTATAAAATCGCACATGTACGAACATCATTATCATTTTATAATTTATTATTATATATTTATATATTGCGGTCCTTGATGCTGATAATATAACTCAAATACCATTTCTCAATCAATTGAAACATTTATAGACTAGTTTCAATAGTATTGAGTAACGTTATATGTGTAATGTGTTATGGGCCGACAGAAATGTTAGCTAATTCAACATTTATTGATACATTTATAAGGTTCAGATTTACACTCTTTATAATGGACATTATATATCTGGTTCCGTTCCGTTCCGCAAAATACCCAAATCCGTGTGGATATTAGTATTTAGCGGAACGAAACGAAACACAGCGAAGTTGAAATCTAATGATGTATATGCAAGCACTCTAGCTGTTGTTAGACAATTAATCTAATTCTTTTTAATTATGAAAAGTGGAATTCCGTCTATTCAATTTAGATAATCAATACTAAAGAGACAAGAAAAAAATTTTCCCGGATTTTTTTCCCAGATTGTCGCAAAGGAAAGTTGCTATTATCTCTTTTAGAATGTGTACATGCAGGAAGGTTGAAAATATATTGATCTTGATGTCTTGAGGGAATCTGACAGGGTATTATTAAGAATTGTGTTTTTTTTTAAATTATGTACGACCAGGTCATGAAATTATGGCTGATAGAGGATTTAAGATTAGAGATTTGTTGTTAATTAGAAAGGCATTCAAAGATTGTAATTCTACCTTTTACAAAGAAATTTTATTCAAGTGTCTTTGAATAAAAATCATTTCATACAAACAAAAACATTTCTATACTTACAGTGTTGACATTTGGGATACTTTTGCATATTATTAACGATGTCACTTTTAATTTGAATGCAGGAGCTTTTTCTCAGATTACCATGTAATTAGATATTAAATCATCTAAAAATAATATAATAAGATTTACCGATAAAGAATAGCAGACTGAAACTCAAAAAATACTCGTACATTTATAAATATGATTCAAGGGTAAGTTGGTTCCGTTCCGTTTCTCTAAATACTAATATCCACATGGATATTGGTATTTAGCGGAACGGAACGGAACCAAAGAATGGTCAATGTTGGCAAAGCGAGATAACTCTCTTTACTTTGGATGTGTTTATAAACAAAACGATATTTCTTAAGCACTGTACCCAAGCATTTGGATCAAGTCATTTTACATCAATAATTAATACATATCAATCACTCAATACAGTTTACATAGCAACGACAGATGTCACACCAGATGAAAAACCCACACGACAAAATAATGTTTATGCTGAACATTTTACTGTCCTAAAGGTTGTTGTAACGCTAAGTACTTCATTCATCCAATATATTATGCATATAATAACATTTACATAATACCAAATATGGTCTATAAAAATGCTGAGCAATTGAGGAAAAGATATTTGCGTTTTTATTTTTAACATCATCTAAATCCATATTTATCACACTGTTTTCACAATCAAACAATATCAAACCATACATTGAAAAAATTGTGTCTGCTGTCGTACTTTTTTTTATTTAATTTTATCTTTCTCTTCAATAGGAAACCTATGGTTTCGTTTCGTTCCGCAAAATACCAATACCCGTGTGGGTATTGGTAATTTGCGGAACGGAACAATATATGGCTATCGTTGAAGAATACTCGAATTTAATCCGTTTTCCAAACTTTATTACATGTAACAGGCATAACAGCTTACATCAACATATGCTTCCACACCGACCTCCTGGCTGCACGCACTACCCATGCTAATACACACTGACACATGACCAACACTAAGAAACATAACTCTTGCACACAAACTTACGTACAATACACATTCAGAGTTACTTCCCTTAGATAATATCAATCCACTACAATACCCCCTTTTCTAGAATAAACTTTTACAATTCTCAAAAATAAAATGAATTACTGGAAAGAAATTACTGTCCAAAATATTGATAGAAAACATTTACAATATACAGTCTTAGATAAAGAGAACTTACAATCAATCACATTCACACAAAAATAAGTTTCACATTTCAAAGTCCTCAAAACGTTGCGGTAATTTCCTAATACGGGTCGACCTTCTCAGTTTCGGAGTTACTGGAGCAGAAGACGGAACATCATCACTGTTATCTGTAGACTCAACACTCGGTTCACTAGGAGTCTCTGGAATCTCAGATGCACTTTCCGGTTCCTGATATTTTTTAGCAAATTCACTAATTCGCTTCACTAAAACTCTCTCCGACGATTTTACGACACAACTGTTTCCCGTTTTCTGTACAAGTTTATACGGCTCGGCATGATACGGCGTATCCATTTTATCCTTGACTGCTTTCTTCAATAGAACCGAATCTCCTAGCTCTAAATCACAATCCACTGCACCACGTTTCTTGTCGATATAAAGCTTGTTTTTGTATTTGGAATACACATCCTTATCACGCACTCCCTCATCATAAACATTTTCTTGTAGATTTTCTACTTGTGGTAGCTTTGTTCTCAGTTTACGACGGAACATCAATTCTGCAGGTGGTACTCCTGTTGTATTATGAGGAGTCGTTCTGTATGCAAATAGATATTTGCGGACTTCTGTCTTCCAATTCTTAGACTCTGCTTGTGCTATCCGAATTCTTTTCATCAATGATCTGTTTTGTCTCTCTACCTCCCCGTTTGCTGATGGATGTAATGGTGTAACTGCTCGGTGCTTGATACAGTTATCTGTTAAATAATCCTTGAATAACTTAGATCTGAATTGGGGTCCATTGTCTGAAGTTATTTGTAGAGGAAGTCCATGTCGACAAAACATTCCCTCCAGTATATCAATGATTTTCTCACTTGTAATATCCCTGGTAATTTCAATCTCATAGTATCGGCTGTAATAGTCCACAACAACTACCACATACTGTCCAGATGTTAACGGTCCAAGAATGTCAATTGCCAATTCTTGCCATGGTCCTGTTGGTAAGGGTGTTGGACTGATTGGTTCTGGTTTCGGAAATGCACTGGTAATCTGACATCCATGACACGATTTCACATACTTCTCCACTTCCTTATCCATACCAGGCCACCAAACTTTAGTTCTTAACTGCTGTTTTGTACCAACAATCCCTAAATGACCCTGGTGAGCTAACTGTACACACTGCTTCCTCAGATTTCTCGGAACCACTATTCTGGATCCACGCAACACCACGTATCCAATACAACAAAGTTCATCTCGAAATGGGTAATAATCAACACATGACTTCTCCCACTTTCCCTCTTTGATAAAATTCCGAATTCTAATAAGTTCATTATCCCTCCTTGAAGCTTCTTCTACTTCATGAGTGGACAGTGCCTGAGGAGTTGCCTCCCTTGCAATAAATTTCACATATTGCTCAGTGTTCCATGAATTACTGTTTTCTACAGGTGTCTTGTCCACCAAACGTGATAATGCATCTGCGATATTCTGATGCCCAGGTGAATACAGCACTTTGAAGTTGTAAGCCATAAGTTTTAATAGCCATCTTTCAATTCTTGCATTAGGTCTGGATTTTCTTCCATAAAGCACTTCCAATGGCTTGTGGTCTGTGATTAATTCAAAATCAACCCCGTATAGATAGATATGGAACTTCTCACATGCCCATACAACTGCCAAAGCTTCTTTATCTATTGTTGAATAATTGCGTTCGGCTGCTGACAATGTACGACTAGCATAACTGATGACCCGTGTTTCACCCTTGTTAACTTGAAGTAGGACAGCACCAAGGCCTACATTGCTAGCATCTGTCACTAACTGAGTTTTTTCTGCATCTAATTTGTAATGTCCCAAAGTTTTCACATTTGACAAACAACTCTTTAAAGTGTCAAAACTTTTCTTCTGTTCAGCTGTCCAGACAAATTTCACATTTTTCTTTGTCAGTCTTCTGAGAGGTTCTGCCACAGTAGCAAGATTTGGTATATAACGAGCACTAAAGTTTACAAGTCCAAGGAAACTTTTCACTTCAGATCCATTTGTTGGCTCTTTAGCGTTGAGTAATGACTTGATCCTTTCACTAGTAGGTCCTATACCATTCTTTGACAAGACATGCCCCATGAATGTTATTTTATTCATCCTAAATTCACACTTGTTTAAATTTAGTGTCAATCCTTTATCCTTGAGTCTCTGTAAGGCTTTGCGAAGTCGCTCATCATGTTCTGCTTTGTCACGACCATAAATAACAATATCGTCTGAAATATTCTGTACTCCTTCACAGTCATGAAACACTTGTGAAATCACTTGCTGATATTTCTCTGGAGCTGATGAAATGCCAAACATCAGTCTTTTATATCTATAGAGACCTTTGTATGTAACAAATGTAGTGATCTCCTGTGATGACTCTTCCAGCTCAATTTGATGGTATCTGACTTCTAAGGTCCAACTTACTAAAAACTTGGCTACCATTCACCATGTAGAGTATGTCATCCACTGTTGGAATAGGATGCCGTTCACGAATTATGGCAGCATTGGCTTGTCTCATGTCGACACACAATCTAATGTCACCACTGGGTTTTGGTACAATAATGACTGGACTGACCCACGGTGTAGGATCATTAACTCTTTCAATGATATCCTGAGACTCGAGTTCATCCAACTGTTCTCCTACTTTATCCCTCAAACTGTAAGGAATTCTGTACATAGATTGTGCTACTGGTTTCACATTCTTGTCAATATGTAATTTCAACTTAAAGTCTTTTAGTTTTCCTATTCCTTGAAAACACTCAGAATATTCATGAACAATGTCAGTTGGCTCAACTGTGTTGACTCCAAGTTTCAAAACTCCTAAATTCATAGCAGTGTCCTTGCCTAGTAATGCCGGTCCTTTACCATCCAGTACATAGAATTCTTCTTCTCTGCTGTTACCAGTTTCTTGAATTGATGCCTGCGTTCTGAATCTACCAAGTAATTTTAAGGGTTCCGTAGAACTGTAAGCAAAGAGCTTTTTCTCGCACTTCTCTGACTGACACTTAATACGTTTCCTCTTCAGAGATTTTAAATTTGTCAATAATATTTGCTGATGCCCCACTGTCACGGGATTTCCTCCAAGACTGACTGTCACTTTATCCGACAACTTGTCCCCTGTTTTAAGACTGAATGCATACACATCAGAGTCAGAATCCAGTTCAGAATTATCCACTGTGTGAATTTTCCCTCCTTTGCTTAGTCTGCTTGTAGCCCCTTTTCCTGATTTCTGCTTTGTTAAACAACATTTCATAAAGTGTCCAACTTTTCCACATTTTCTACACTCTTTATTCCTCGCGGGACACGATATATCTTTGGCGAAATGACCATCTCGTCCACAACGAAAACACTTATTACCTGGCTTTTTGTTCTGAAATTTTTGTTTCTGTTTATCAGTTTTTTCACGATGTCCCTGAATTCTGTTAACTGACGCCACAATTTCAGTGTCCATATGTCTAGCCTGTACTTCAGTCATTTCATATGTAGCTGCTATTGTCCTCAATTGTTCTAAAGTCAAATCTTTTCCTTTCTCTAACAACTTAGCTCTTATTTTGTGAGACCTACACTTTTCAATCACTTGATCCCGAATTTGCTCATCCTGATTTGCAAAATCACAATACACTGCCTGTTGTCTCAATTTCGTAATAAACTGTTCTACTGTTTCATTCTCGGTTTGTGTTATTTTTCGAAAAACATAACGTTCATACGGCACATTCACTTTGTTTTCAAAATGTTTATCTAATGTTTTCACTGCAACTGTGTACACATTGTCACTGTCACCCGCTTGCACTTCATTCAATGTATAAAAAATGTCTTGAACTTCTGGTCCTGCACAATGTAATAAC
This sequence comes from Saccostrea echinata, assembly GCF_033153115.1. Taxonomy (NCBI): domain Eukaryota; kingdom Metazoa; phylum Mollusca; class Bivalvia; order Ostreida; family Ostreidae; genus Saccostrea; species Saccostrea echinata. The sequence goes on along the minus strand of NW_026889807.1, from coordinate 2,360,183 downwards.
AATGCTTTTTTCTGTTCTGGGTCACTTACCCCTTTTCCAACCACAAAAAGTTCAAAACTTCTGTGCCATCTTTTCCTCGCCTGATTTAACTGCGATGGTTTCAACATTTGGATCAAATTTCCCAACTCCGTTGAGTTCTATCAGTGTAGCCATTTTGTATTCATCCTCGTCGCCAGTGAAGAATACTCGAATTTAATCCGTTTTCCAAACTTTATTACATGTAACAGGCATAACAGCTTACATCAACATATGCTTCCACACCGACCTCCTGGCTGCACGCACTACCCATGCTAATACACACTGACACATGACCAACACTAAGAAACATAACTCTTGCACACAAACTTACGTACAATACACATTCAGAGTTACTTCCCTTAGATAATATCAATCCACTACAATCGTGTATTTTCTTTTCTTTCTTTTTTACATAAAAAATATTACTTTAAAACGGAATGTTTAATAAATATTAATTAACATTTATTACAAAATATATTCTCTTTATATATGCATGTTACTGAAGAAAATTATTTTCCTGCAGAGTATGATTTCAAAATAAAATCCTACGCGAAGCGTAATACGCCCTCTTGTGATTGTATAATTAATTGTATGCAAAATTATTGCTGTCACAAACATTATATAACACAACAATCATGGGTAATTCGGAATATTCAAAATGACTGTATTACGCAAATTAGTTTACCTCATAGAATATTTCATTTTTTAATGAAAATATGACATTCATGTAACAACTTATTTCTTCGTATATTTCATTTCATTGTGTTTCGTTTCGTTCCGCTAAACACTAATATCCTCACAGATACAGATACTGGTATTTAGCGGAACGGAACGGAACGGAACGCATTTGAGTTTTCTTATCAACATCAAGACCAGTGCCGTAAATACATTATTATAATGACAAATAATCAAGCTTTATGAAAAGTCAAAAATCTAATAAACATTCCTGCTTGACCTGATTTTTTCCTCTTCAAAGATGGTTTCTAATCTTTCGTGTCTTTGTTATATACATGTATATTTCTTTTAATACGGAATTTCCTTTGAATAACAACAGGGTGCTTGCATATGTATCATACTGACATTTCAACTTCACTGCGTTTCGTTCCGTTTCGCTAAATACTAATATCCACACAGATACTGGTATTTAACGGAACGGAACCAGAGAATTTCGTAATGCTGGCAAAGCAGGACAACTCTATTTTCTATACTGACGTGTTGGTAAAAAATAAAATAGATAAATGATGTATCTAAGTTCTTGACGGAAAATTTGGATAGTTTTTTTTTTCTTTTTTAAACATAAATAATAAATCAATAATAAATGCATATCAATCATTCAATACAGTTTACTTAGTAACTACATATGATGCAGCCTCTGGAAAAACCAACACGACAAAATAATTATAAACTAGCTCTTACAGGCATTTTATTTTACAATTCTTTAATTGATACTGTGGAGAAATTTATGTTTAGCTATTAAAAAACATAATGTATCATAATAAAGTAGCATTTTATTTTCATTTCTAATCCCCCCACAAATTACCCCACAACTGGTTCCGTTCCGTTCCGTTTCGTTCCGCAAAGTACCAATAGCCGGTAATCATAGTTAATTTAAAAAAAAAATATTGTCCATTATGAATTTCAATAACCTGAGATTCTTTACTTTTGTATTTTCAGCTATAATGACAACACCCTCTCAACAGAATCCTCAAGATAAAGAAATCTTATGTGATGAGAACCTCAATAAAGAAGATAGAAAAAGATCAATTGTTTTAGTTTTCAATGTAGAAATTGATGTCACAGATGTCTTTATTCAGTCAGGGAGTTCAGAAAACAAGTTTTGATTCTTTCAAATTCAAAGTTACTTTTTGTATAATCATGCATTACTTGTGTCTGGATTAACTGACTAAGTAAGAAAAAGAGAATTTTTCAAGAAAACTTCATTTGCAAGAAGCAAAAATTCTATTTCCAAGGAAGAAGGATAGAATTAGTGGATTAGGTTTGGTGCACTCATAGATAATAGCTTGATATTAATATATGGGGTACAAAAAATATGCTTGTCTTCGCATGATATTCATATGAAACCTGGGTTCTTTATTTCACATGAATTTCGTGCAATTTTCTTTTCGCATGATATTCGTGTGAATTTCATGTGAAAAATTGCATGATATTTTCGTGCGAATATCATGCGTGGTCCTTTTCGTCTCCTTCTCATGCGAAGAATTCGCATGATATTCGTGCGAATTTTATATGAAGTTCATGCGAGCCACTTTTCCCTGTGTAGCCAAAGATCCCGGGTTATACAAACGAAAGGCATGCTCGGCCCAATGTCATTCGGGACTCTGCCTCCTCAAACTTCAATGGTTGAGGTATAAGGAAACAAAATAATAAGGCTGGAGTCCGGAATGAGGTTGACCCGGTTATGATAAGTGGTGGTATCTTTTGCATAATCTTTAAATATTCTTTGTTGTAGCCAATTTACACCAACAACTGACCTCTGGTCACCTCAACAGTATTGGTTGCTCTTTTCTCCTTACCAAATACATCTTTTGATAAACAAGTAACAAACCGCATTCCAATGCATCATTTTCCTGGAACCGTACAGGCCCAAAGGTCAAACCCTAGTGACCAGCATCTCCCATTATTTTTATTTATAGAGTTAGCATTCGTTATCTCTCTCAGCACAATACACCCAATTATTTTACTTTCTTATTTTTATGCATTTTTTCGTTACGATATTGTTATAAAGGACGAAGTGATGTAAATGTATATTTTTTTTGAAATAATACTTGGTCTCGGATAAGTGAGTTTATTTTAGGAACCCCAGTAATATTTATCTTTTCCAGATAAGTTACGTACATTCGGATAAATACAAATTTTCACCCTTAGTCACAAGCTATCATTCCGGATAATTTAGGTCCATTTGTATATAGTCTAATAATGTTCTTTTCTACCTGTTTTCTCGAAGAATCGATTAAACGGTAAGGTCATGAAAAATTTTTGGGAGTTAAATTGTGGCAATGTTTTAAATTTTTTAAATCAAATAAATTTGATTTTTAGTATAACTATTGAGGTTTGTAGTTTCAAAGCAAATTAGACGTATCGTTGGCGAAGTTTGACTTTGGAATTGGCTAGTTAGAATAATCTAACTCTCGGGACAATTAAGCCCTCACCACAGTTAGAATACGTCCCATATACTTGCAATGTAGTAAATCGGAGTGGATCCACTCCGAAATGATTTTGAAGAATACAAAAGGAGTTGCACTGAAAATAACTACCAAATTAATCATAACAAACCTTTTTGGGATGGTATAATTATCTCTTTTAACCTAAAAAATAATCCATATAAATACGACAATTCAACTTGTTTTCTCAACATTTTTTCCTCGCTTCAAATTTAACGCCATGTTGACATTCGGAACTCTCTGGGTTGTTCATAGAAAATGCACAGGGTACGAGTTATCGCCCGTGTTTATTTTGCAACATTGCCAATACACGGAACGAATTCTATCGTTAAACCGGGTCCGTAGGACAATATCCTTTTAACGATAGAACGTTCTATCTAGATTTGGCCTGATTGGACTTTTTCGTAAATTGAATTGATTTTACACGATAATTGTAATTTGTGAGTTACAGGTAACAGGAATATATTAAGATCAGTTTGGGGGTCAAAGGATTGTTTAACTTGAGTTATTATTTTTAGGAGCGAAATGTTAAACTTCGAGTCCATCATAGCTTTAACGGGGGGGGGGGGGATAATTTCATAACACACGGAATATTCTAAGAAGCCGGGCTTACTAGACGGATTTTAGTTTGTTTTCTACATAGATTTATCGTACTCGAAGGAGGTATATTGATTCGCATTTTACAAAATGTAATCGTCGTTAAATTGGAGAAAGCATTCAGGAGAATTCGTGTACTTTCACTTTTTGAAGTAATCAAAGTACTGTGTGTACTGAGAGGAGATTTATTAAATTGTGTAAGTGTTATGCTCTATTTAGGCCTTTCAGCTAATTTTTCAAGTTATACGTATGGTAAAAAACAATTGATAGATATATCTGTAGGTACGTGAAATTCTCAAAAAAGATTATAACATATACATACCTTTAATTAAATCATAAAAGAATTAATTATTAATATTTGATTTGTACGATGTGGTGTTTTAAGGACAGGTAACTCAAGTGTAAAACATGACCAACAAAGTGCCGATTTTTGAGTTATCGTTTATAGGAATGACATATAGGCTGCTTCAATTGGTATTGTTATGTATACAAAAGGGTTCCTTATATTCTTTGGTACACAAAAGGGTTGACCAAAACAAGGAGAATGTCTTCACTGTATACCTGTAATAACGGGATCAATGAATAGGGAACGGACTATATTCAAGATTTTTAACTCTCCCTAACAGTTATTACGAAGAAGAAAATATAATAACATGTTTTTTGGTTTGTGCATTGTTGTGCTTCATCTATAAAGATGAATATTTCTACAATTAAATGCAACAATAAATTATCATATTCTTTTCACTGAGCACGAAGAAGAACGATCAAGTATAAAAATTTAATCAGGTCAAAATTAAGAAGGGGGATGGATTTCACTTCATAATTTTATTAAAAATTTCACTTATATATTATTGTACAGTGTCGGTAACTACATGATAATTTTAAAGTTGAACATTTGAGCTAAATTTTAAAACCACTGGATTTCCCTGACAGTGAAGGAACACTTGGGAAATGCTAAAACTTGACATCCTTAAAAACAATTAGCTTCCTCGGACCCGCTCTAAACAAGTTCCGGTAATGGGTTATCGTTCTTTTCAACGAACCTTAGCGGCAGTTGAAAGGCCTACTCTATTTGCAGACTTGTATCGTTTCATTTGTTTGTAGGTCTTTTGAAAAGGTTTGGAACAGTACTGTTTATCTTTTCCTATTTTTTAAATTTTTTTTGTTCATGTTATCCTGGCATTTACATAGAACATGTTACCAAGAAAACAAAAAGGTGTAAGGTTTTATGGATGATTTGTATGAACTGATTTTCCTATTACATAATGGGATGGGAGTTAATTTGTATATTATGTTACACAACATATGGGAGCTCATGTGGTCCACATGGTCAATTTCTGCATAAAAATCCAACTAATGAACGCAAAATCACAGTTTATTGAAATAGGATGAAAACATTTCTTATTAATTTTGCAAGCATTTGTCTCACAGTGAGCAGTCAAACTGCAGCAAAGCTGTGGAAAGGTATTCTTCATATGCATTAGAATAGGTAGGCAAAGAACTAAAGCCAGAATGTACCAAAATCCGCCCTGTCACCAAACCAGATGAAACTTTCTCAAACAATGCTCTTAGATTAGTAGATTATAAAACATTTTATTTTTTAACAATATCTTTCCTAGTTTTATTTTTACAGCCGTTTTCATTTGGTATTGTTTTCCAAATTAATTCTATATAACGTACGTCATGACGTTGACGTTATTACTATTACGTCATATAATGTCCATGTTATGTACTCTAACGTCATGGTGTTAAGTAATTAAGTACAGGTCCACGTAAGAATCAGGCAATCGGTGATAAGTCGAATAGTTCATATTTGGCCAGTATTTTTTCATATTATTACTTGATACAGTAGTAATTAAAATAAATCATGATTTTTCCAAAAAGGCACATCCAGGCTGTGATATGTTACTATAAATAGATTCGGGCATTTATGGGCCAAAATGTCAACTAAAAAAGAGGAAGTTCAGTACAGAAGTAACAAGTGTTGTTGTTTTTCATAAATTATCTAACCTTATTTTATTTTGAGAGGAGTCTGTATCCTTCTTGTATTAGTTGTCATGGAGTTGATATCTAGGTCGTATCCATAGCAACCATTGTAATTATATGTCAAGACATTTTGGATGTCACAAACATTGTGAATTTAAAACAATATTATTAAAAACAGCAAACACATTATGTAACTTATTACACATGGAAAAATAAAACAACTGCTCATTATTAGTTTTCCACTTTAAAAAGTGTGGAAAAATCAATTAGCAGTTTTTAATGAAAAGGAAAACTATTGAGAAATTTTGATAAATTGCTTGAAGTTTAACAAGATTTTTTCCTAAATCTAAGTGCATTGTGTGTAAAATTTAACTTTTATTGAATTGTTTCTTAATTACATTTATCACATTATTATGAATTTTTCTTTTCAATGTACCAAGTTTACTCTGGAATTAATTTTATTTCTCTAAAATAGTTTTGGAGAGAATTATGATCGGGATCGAAATTCTGTATATTAAGTACCCAACTTTGATGATTCCTGATTTTTTTCTGTTTTTATTTTAAACAGCTGTTAAAACTAAGCAGGCGCATCCAGTTTTCTTGTATTACTTTTTTCATATAGTAAACAAGATGACCAATCACTGTCTATTTGGGTGATTCTTCTTATATAAGCATTTTTTCTTTCATTTAGTTTTTCAGCTTTTACTGTTTGTCAAATACTGTCTAACTTATATATAACAACAAAGTCTGAGAATACATTATGCTACATGAAGACATAATTATTATGTATAAACAAGTCAGAGTATGTTGGTCTCTGCTAGCAATGTCCTAAAACTGTCAACTTTTATAGATAAAATTATAAATTCATTTTCTTTGACTCCTTCTAAATCATACTACATGTGTATGAAAGGAATGTAAAGGATTTTGTTCAACTGCAGAAAATGATGCAGCTGCAACATTTGATTTACTGTACCATTATATGAGCAGCAATATGATATTTTTAATTGCATATTTAACAAATATGTCATGTTGTTCAACATACTAAACTACATGTTTTTATACGAAAATTTCCAAGTTTATTCTTAAGAAATCAACAATGACCAATTTGCAAAAAGGTTTAACATGTTTATTAAATGTTAACAATTTACATGATTTATAAATTACATTGTACATTATACAAAGATCAAAATTTGTAGAAGAAAAGTTGTTACAATATCAGTTCTTTATAATCATCATTCCATCCCATGATTTAAAAAAAAAAATGCTTTTTAAACAACAGTACTTTTCAAGCAGACATGCACATTCAAAATTCTGAACTTGATCAATTTAATATATGGACTTGTGGTGCTTCTACTTTTGGATGGTTTCCGTTGTTTTCTCATATAGTACTCGACACTCTAAATGGCAACTGGTATGCTATTCCCTTTGTTTACAACAGTTAATGAGCAATGTAGGACTAAAGTTATACCTACACTACTGTCACTATCTTTTATAATGATGGTTAAACACAACAAAAGACACAAGATTCACTGCTCGATGTGATTTTAGAAAATTCTTTCATTTGTAAAGTTTGTTTCCTCCTTTTTCACTAAATTTTGAAGTTTGGACAGGAGAAGAAAACCTCGACTGTTTGAGAAGACCAAAGAACTCTTCTGCAACTTGAACTTGTCTGAAAAATTAAATGCAGTAGCAAATTACCAAGTATTTTAAACTCTGAATAAGCATAAAAAATATTATGGAACAATTAAATTCCTTATCTCTAAAAAACATTTTTAAAGTCTTAAGATATTTTTTTTTAATTGGTAGTTTAAAATAAAATAAATATCTATACCCATTTTATAAAATGGGGTTCTCCTAATTCATAGGAAGGACTTTCAAGAAGAAAAAAAATTACACCCAACTTTGAAATAATTTTGAAAAAGACCAAAAGTTAAGGCACTTAAAGCTTAATGGAAAAAAGCTTGCTTATTATTTTTGGTTGACATCAAAAGGGTTTTCCTCACTGTTAGCTTAAAAAACTACTTACTTGCACATGTTGCATCACATGAACTCCTTTTTTGTGAGAAGATAATTTCCATATTTCAGCAGGATTCCGGGAAATAAATCCATAAATGTTAGATATATAATTCTGTCTTGAAATAACCACAATCAAGTGGTACATAGGCTATGTTGTTGTTCTCAAATCGAGTGTCGCATGACTCGAATAAGTCCGCATTTCCTCGCCAACATGAGTTTATGATTGAGAGTTTCAATAAAACTGCTGTTTGGCAACGATTATTTAAAGTGCGTTGTGTAACGCGAAGACCAATTTTCTTTGAAGTCTGTTATAGCGAGCGCAGCGAGCGGCGCGAAGCGCCGCATGTCACTGCGAGCTCTAACGACAACGCCTGGGCGAAGAGAAAATTCGGACTACTGCACATTCATTCAATAGAATTTTTTTCCGCAGTAATTCTGACCCACAATGCATCGCTTCTTGTTCTCGCTGCTAACTTCGTTCACGCGGTGACAACAACTAAAATTTCACACAAAATTAACTCACCTTAATTTAATGGATATTGCATGCAGATAGTAGATTAAACGTTCTTTGTTAAAATATTTGCACTTTTTAACCCTTTTGCTGCCGTACAGATTTCCAGTTCAAATTACGTACTGTGCCGTGACAGTTTTCTATTACGTTGAAACTATGACGTAACGTAACTATGACGTCAGAAACAATGTAGATAAAGGTATAAATACTTATTCGCGTTAAAATAGAGACAACAGAGAACAAATTCTAAAAAGACTAGCCCCTTCGGAAAAAGATTACAATTATAGAACACACATAATTTATGCTCAAATATTTTTTAGAAGATCTAGTACTTTATGTTACATATTTTTCTTATTTAAAAAAATATAACCCCATACCTAATTCACATGAATTATTAGGTATGGGGTTAAATTCTTTAAAATATAAAAAATATGCAACATCAAGGAACCGTGCAGCGGATTGTCAAAACATAAATCATAGTTTCATCGAGAAAATGAAAAAAAAATGAATTAGTCGATCTAAAAATCCACCTGTGAGTGAATGAGCAATAAGTTACGATAGCTCATGTTTTAAAGCTTTTCTAGACAGGTTCCGAGCATCATTACTATCCGATCGTCACTGTGAGCACATGTAATGTTCTGTTTGAATCAGGAATACGCATTATTAAGCTCATTTTGTAAACTTCTCTTTTCCGTATTTTTTTTTTCAATAGCCGTCCATGATGGCAATCTGATTATTTTTCAGAAAAATGTCTAACACACACGATGCCATAACGTTAATGTGTGTGAAGGTCAAACTTATACTGATTCAACATTTCTAATTTCCTGGGAACTTTTCGCCATCTAAACATTTGGTTGTAGTTACTAATATTCACTTTTAGTTTAATTACTTGGAGTATATTTTTCCATTCTTTGACATTTTCCATTTAAAAAAAGAAAAACCGTGGAATATCTGTAAACTGTGCGTAAGACTGTTAATCAAATATTAAAAAACCGTAATTCTGTTTTTTTTTTTTTAATGGAAAAAATATGAGAAGAAAATATAAAAATGTCTACTCGGTAGACCTCATTTTTACCCTACAAAATCTCTGAAGAATACAAGAGCTTCCGGGGGCTTCGCCCCAGATCCCCGCCTACTTTTTTTTTTAAGAAAATAAAGTAAATAATGTATTACTATACTTGGTTAAGTTACATTGGGAGGAAATCAAGATCTTAGGGCTTAGGGGTATTTGCGGGGGGGGGGGGGGGTCTTGCTCCGATTCGAAGATATTTTGCCCTCCCTTTTCGCCGATATACCATCCCGGGATAATAAGGAGTTTTTTCCTCCACAAATTATATTTATTAAACTACCATACACTTTACACAGTCGCGATTTTTTTTTTTTTTTTTTTTTTTTTTTTTTTTTTTTTTTTTTTTTTTGCTTTCCCTCCAGATTAAGTAATCTGTTGTAAACTGCATTTCTCTGTATAAATTTGTGATGCTCCCAAGGATAAAACGTTATATAGTCGATTAAAAAGCTCTACAAGGCTTACATGTTACATGTATATTGTTAAACTGTATGGTATATAATGCCGATTTTAGATTATGAAAAAAAAATATTTACATAAATTACAATGATTTTGCAATACTAGTATTTCATATTTACCACGATCAAAACATTATATTCTTGTAACTGATGAAAAATTATTCCCATGTTTAAGATAAATAAATAATATTTTTTCTCCCACTGGAACTTAATTTGATTACTTATATCGTTCAGACAAGGATTGGAGATGTTGATAAAATTCCTTAATTTTAAATTAGAATGCATTGTTTACATTTTCCAAAGATTCAGACAAATGAAATGCCTGTTTAAAATTCCTGTTCATTCTCACAATTTTCAGTAATATTATATTAAAATAATTGATTGTTTTCTGCATCAAGAGGCTAAAATGGCGCGAAACTCAGAATGATGACGGAACGTCATAATCAGTTTTACTTGTGACGTAATGAGTTAACAGTAGGCCCAAAATAGGCCCATGGCACTTAACGTAGTTTTTGAAAATAGGCCCAAAATAGGCCCACGGCACAAAGAATGTTAAACTTTGTTTATGGAAATGCAGCTAACATACGACGTCATGTGACGTCACAGTCTGTCTCGTGCGGTTTGAAGAGGCGGATCATAATAATGAAGTGAACACTGCGCTCGCCCCAACGGTCGCACCGTCAACATATTAAACTCTTGTGCATCTTTGATAACGCAGTCAAACTGTAAAACTATAACAATCCTGCCCAAATCCGCATATGACAACAGACAGGTTTCGAGCAACCTGAACCCGATCAAATTTGATACCCACTGTATCGCTAGATTTCAAGGAAAAAGATGTTTAGTTTGAAGTTATACATTCTTTAATTCAGTAGATTAATTAAACTAAAATAAAATGCCAAATTCGATGTTTAATCAATTTGATTCTGTTTTTTTTCGGCATCAGAACGGAGCGCCCCCAACAACAAATTAAGTCATAAATCAAGAACGATAACTGAAATTCACTAATATTGGAAGTAATTATCGGGGTAGTAAATGCTAGACTCGCAATTTTCCAAACTTTTTAAAATTTAAAATTATAGTTTTTAAACAGCTGTTTCGTTGTTCATTATCACTTTCTCTCATAACGTTTGCTGTTTTAATTTTTTAAGGTTTCAATATCCATACCATTGTATAGATTTGTACTACTCATGTTCATAATATTTTCTCAATATATTGCCGATTAAATTAGAACAAGCCTGAATATTTCCAAATCATTGAACATATGTAATATATATGTCCTGATGCATAACCATGTGAAGTTTCAAGTCAATTCTCAAACACTGACTTATCACGAAAATTTTATTTTGCCTGATTCTTACGTGGACCTGTACTTAATAATAAGCGTATAATAAGTATACAATAAATGAAAAGAAACCAACTATTTTATAAATTTCAATTTATCATAGCTTTTTCGAAGAAGTTCTGAAACATGGGAAAGTCTAATATGCTTCTCAAACAGCAACTTTAGATTTATTTAACGTGAAAAAATACTATAATTGTGTGTTCAACTGCACGTAATCTTCTGGGTGAAAATGAAGATTTAATTTTTATACATTGAACTGAAAATAAAATTCCAAATTGATAGAAATAAATCACTCTAATCTGACTTTGACTTAGGAACGTGTGTGTTATATGAATATAAAATTCAGGCATATAGAATCGGGATTGGAGTGGGGTGGTAGTTCAGACTTTTTTTCTGAGTTTAGTTTTTACTTTTAATCAAGTATAAAAATATTCATTTATAGGTTTGCTCCCCCCTGTAAATGACAGCCCCCATATAAATAAAGTTTTGAGTTTAGAGAAATCTTTTCTTTGCCTTTTTTTTTTTTTTTTGGGGGGGGGGTACTCCAAGATTTTTTTTCAGGTTAGTTGTCATTTTTTTTGTATTATAACCCCTTCGCCCTTTTCGAAATTGATCCCACTTGCCTCACATTTACTTTTCCTACATTGTATCTATTATAGATATAAAAATTCCAAATTAATACAACTGGATATGTTTATTTTTACCCCGTTTTTCACATTGCATTTGCTAGAACTTCAGCAAATATTTAATTTATTTATATTGTACTCCTTAGGTGTTTTAATCATCATATTGACCTCAACAACAATGATTGTACAATCATAGAGGGTATTCCGAATCACCTTTTACATTTTGACTGCAAGCGATTTTATTAACAAGTTTATGAATGGTTGTTTGGTATTAAAGGAAATCCAAATGTATGAAAAATCAGATCTACTTCATATGGCCAGTCTATCTTCAATACAGCGACCTTGATTGGGGTTGTATTTACATCACCTTTTTAGTGTATTGCGGGTCTCTTCCGGGTATTTTGAATCACCAGGTAAATAGATTAAAAAAGGTCAGATAACAACATTAATGAATTAGTGGCATAGTTTACCAAAAGTCTCCAAAAATAAAAAGATTTATTTTCTTGTTGATTGTTCCGGCCCGTAGCAACGGTTTTTTAGGGGGGGGGGGGGGGCTGACAAGCCAAAAAAAATTATAAATTGACCAAAGTTGGGGGGCAACTTCCCCAAATTATCTGCCAAGCAAAAAAAAATTACTGTCCGAATCCTGAGATTTGTCAGTGCTCGACCTTAAAACATCAAAATGTGTGTATGTTTGTGTATGTGTGTGTGTGTGGGGGGGGGGGGGGGGGGACCTGCATCTAAAGGAAAAATTACTATAGCAAAATAGTATACTCAGAAAAAAGTGGGAGCCCCCCCCCCTCCGCGTTCTACGGGCCTGCTGTTCCTGTTTATTTTAAAGTTGTTAAAGCAGCACTATAAAACAGCGTTCTCTAAGGCTGATCATGCAGAAAAGCAATTACCAACAAAATAATGGTTCTAGAAATAATTACTTGACTGTAATTTTTTGTCCTGTAAATATAGTATATGTCATTATTGTTACCCATGTGAATTTTTCTTTAATGCAAAACAATTAACATTGAAAATGTAATACTTAATCATACTTCTACGGGTAGGCTTCCCAAAAAAATGATAATAATGATGAAAAAAATTGTATGAAAAGGAATTAGACCAACTAATCTTTGAATATCACGATTATCAAGTATGACTAACATACCTGTATCACTGCTTAACATGCATGTACGCATATACTTGTATATATATAGGATCTCCCATGATTTGTAGTTGGATATGACTTTTATCCAACGAGTTGTGTGTTTTTTATCCCCGAGCCTTGGCGAGGGGATAAAAACACACAACTCGTTGGATAAAAGTCATATCCAACTACAAATCATGGGAGATTCTTTTTATCCCATGTTTAATACTTCACAACCAATGTTTTACACTGTTTTATACAGGACTCCTCTTTATTTTACTTCATCGCTCTAACGCAAAAACCATTGTGACGTCACAACTGCACTTAACTGTCGAATATGAAAAAATTATCCAATAGGTCATATCCACGGGATAAAGGGGTAAACATGGGATAAATACATATATGTGTACACATGCATGTCCGTATTTGTATATATATGATAAAAGGATCAACACTGATCACCTTTTTTTTTTCTGAGTATAGTATTTTGCTATAGTAAATTTTCCTTTAGATGCTGGACCCCCCCCCCCCCCCCACACTCCACTGTTTGTTGTTGTAAGGTCTAGTTTTTTGTTGTTTTTTTTTTTTTCTTTTTTTTTTTTTTTTTTTTTTTTTTTTTGTTTGTTTGTGACTTGTGACTAGAGTGGACCCCCCCCCCCCGGAAAAAAATTCCTGGATCTGCGCCTGTATCCCACCATATTAGCTTTATTTCTTCTTATAAATCCATATAGCCTGGCTGAAATGAATTCTACTTTTAGCGTCATGGTCATATACTTCAAAAACCTACGAGGGAGGGAGAAAAAAGTTAAACAAACAAACAGAAATATCAAATAAATGAATATGTACTCATTTACATGAATCAAAATACTGTGAATATTTATGCCTCATGTACCCTCACTGTTTAAACATTTTTGATAAATCTAGTAAGTTTAAATGGTACTTCTTAGCTCATTCGGGGTCCAAGTATTGTTTAATCATATGATATGCAGTTTTTTATACACTGAAAGGCAGACTGGCATAGAAACTTTAAAAATTAATAACTTGTACAAGGGTTCTTGTACTAGCGTTATAGAAAAACAAGCTTATCTTTTAAAAAGATAGGTGAGCTAGCGCTATAGCTATCATAAACCACAGAATTAGATATCTAAATTATTGGATTAATTTGCTGAATCGATTAAGGGGACGACCATTTGATTCTGAGGAGGGGTTCGGGTGGGGGGTCTGGCAAAATTTTTCGAGTCAGATTATTTATCTTCATGCCAGTCAAGGACAGATTATTTATTTTCAAGATGATCAAGGTCAGATTATTTATTTTCTTCTTCACTGAAAAAAAAAACTAACCAAAAAACAAAAAAAACAAAAGTTCAAACGGGGACGGGGAGGATAAGAAGTAATAGTCAAGGACAGATTATTTATTTTCTTGCAGGTCGTGGAAAGACAGTTATTTATTTTCAACATTTTTGAGGACAGTTTATTTATTTCCAAAATCTGCCCCCCCCCCCCCGAATCAAATGGTCGTCCCTAATTATTAATAGGAAGACACAGTGGTTCACTGGAGGTGGTGTTGGGGGGGGGGGATGTGTCTCAATTCAGAATGGTGTATCTAGAGTGGGTTTTCACATTGGCAATGGCATGAATCATTAACCGTGCTTTAAGCATTCTGTAGTTTACTGTAATTTCAATACTGAAGTGTAAAATAAGAGATAAGTAGAACCAATGAACACCTAGTTTAAAAATATTCCAGTGTGGTACTGTTTTGTAGCAATCGCATCCTTTCGGGCCTTTCCGGAAAGCTCGGAAAACATATCCGAGGTTGTTTTTCCGAGCTTGCCAGAAAGATCCAGGAAGATAGTTAAAAATAGCTAGTTTTTTTAATTATAATCTTAAAAATTATAACCGATCTGTACAGTTTTGGCAGTCACTGTTACCTTTTGTACATTTACTTAAGATTAGACAACAAAACACGAAACTTCAGATCATATGTATTTTCAGATTAAAAAACGAAATTGACATGGTACATTTATCTACAGTAGTATTCCCAAAATGCCCTACCGTGAAGTCGAGCATACGTATTCCAGTAAAAAGGACTAACGTAGTTCCTAGCGCTCGAGAGCGCTATAGCAATAACAATCGGATCATTACTCGGGCTTTTCCGTCAAAAACGGAAAAATGAAAAATTAAAGAATTATAATATATCAGTGCTAATGCATTGTATCAATCGCTTCTCGTGTCTGTCCGACATACTCTGAAAGATTTCTTGTTTTTTTTGTTTGTTTTTTTTTCTGAGCTTGCCAGAACTATCTAGGAAGGTACATGTAGATTTTACCAGTTGATCTCTACAATCTTGGCATTATATGACCCAAATTTTTCTTGTACTTTTAATCTTAGGTTAGACAATAAATTTAGAAATTCAGAATTCGGATCATATCTATTTTTTATGATAAAACGAAATTATCATCGTACAGTCTATCTTCAGTAGTTTTCCCATAATGCCCGACCGTGAAGTCGAGCATGCGTATTCCAGAAATATAGACTAACGTAGTTAATAGCGCTCGAGAGCGCTCGAGAGCGCTAGCAATTATATAAGTACACACCTTTAGATCCACCCCATTACTATTTATATTTCACCGATGAATAAAAATAAAAAAGCTGCCAAATAAAAATATAAAGTCCTATTGTGCATGTCTTTCTTTTATAATGCTTAAATATAAGATTTTATGAATTGTCAGTAGTTTAAAATGTGTTGTTTTATATTGTTGATTACATAGATATTTTTTAATCATAAGTATAAACGAGAATTTAACAAAAATTAGTGCAATAGAACGTACATTTTTCAAAGAGAGGTAACTCATGAAAACAGAAAATATAGGGAGACAATTAATTCTACAAATATAATTATTTGTGTTTAATGTGTCAATTTTATGCAGACTAAAACTTTTTTATTATAATATATGCGTATCTTGCTATTTTTACATTCATGCTGTCTTTATGTGAACACCGACTTTATCATGTTTTATTTTGAACATGTTGAAGGACATCATATTTAATGATATATTTTTCTTGAATAAAGGGTTCCGACTTACAGTTAATATTGCTTATCATATTTGGTTGGGATAAAATTAACGTACCTACGTAATTTTGTATAAAAATTATAAAACTTAATTAAGGCCTATGCTGATCTATACGCTACATACATGACATATATACGTATTTTAACATGTTTTAACGTAGGTCGCGGGTTTGCAGGCCATTTAAAAATGTCCGAAAACATACCATGAAAATTAGTTATATGAATCATCTACCTTTGTTTTATATTCTCTGAAAATTTTATAAAATTCGTCTGCATCGTTTTTGTGTAATTAAATCCACAACATGCCATTGTTGTGGTTACATTTTCGACGTTATTCTATTGAATTATATAAGAAAAACGTCGTTTTCTGCTCGTTTTTTTGGCAAGATTTTGTTTAAAAAAATATCAATAACTTTTAAATGGTGCAGACGAAATTGTCTCCCTTTTGGTATTTTAACAAAGAATTGATTTGAAATAAATCAATGTGAAAAAATTAATATGTCTTCGGGTTAGTTTTCACGTAATTTAAATGTGGATAATTGCTTTTATATCGCAAAATGTAACATTTTTAAGAACGACGTCATAAAATATCACGACGTCATGCTTGACGTCGTGAATATCTATCCGGTATTCAGTGCAGAAAAATAAGATGAAATAATTTTTATAAAAAAGAAATTCACGTCAATCTGCTTTCAAGTGTCCAGTGAATCGTATCATAATAATTAATTATCAATGAAATGATTATTAGACATTTTCTCTTCAGATTAGGTATTTTGTACGTCTTATATTAGTGACAATTCTCACAAGGGACGTAAAACAACAATCAACCCTTTAGTTTCTTTCTTCCAATTTACTTTCTTTATGTTTTGTTTTCTTACCGTTTCTTTTCTGTTTTGCTTTTTTTTCGTAGATTAAACGTATCCTTACATTTGGCTGCGTATTTTTCTTTTCCAGCGTGTTGGCGGAAAACGGTATCCTCTAATTCAAGTAATTCAAGTATATAAAACGTTTTTAATATTTAGACCATTCAGCAAGGTGCTCAAATCTATGAATTTCCGCCAAATATAAACAAAAAATTATTTTTACATACCATATTTTCAGAGGGGTATATGGGACGAGAATTTAAAAATTAATTTTATCTGATGTAATCAACAGCCAGTATTTTTAGAACATTAATTCTACTTGTTGGACATGGAAAGCAAAGTAGCGAATAAAATCTGTAGGTAACAGCATTGCAAGCTGTTGCTTGGGGGACGATCATTTCATTCCGGGGGGGGGGGGGCTTACAGATTTTGGAAATAAATAATCTGTCCTCGAAAATGTTGAAAATGAATAATCTGTCCTCGACTGGGCAAGAAAATAAATAATCTGCTCATGACTAGTTCTAGCACCACCACCCCCCCCCCCCCCGGGATTTTTTCAACTTTGAAGTTTTCCTTTTTTTTTTTAATTTTTTTTTTGCTTGTCAGGCCTTTTTCAGTGAAGAAGAAATAAATAATCTGTTCTTTTTTTTTGGAAATAAATAATCTGTCCTTGACCAACATAAAAATAAACAATCTGTCTCGGTAAAATTTGCCACCCCTCTCCCTCAGAATCAAATAGTTGTCCCCTAACAGGAGGTCAGTGTCGCTAAAAAAAATTGTGTTTATGTTTCATCGTACCTTAGCAGTATTTAATTTATAATAAACTTGTAGATCTATATATTTTAAAAATATCCTTTTTTAAAAATAAAGTTTAATCTTTTGATGTAACAGGTACATTTGCGATTTTTTTTTTAAATAATGGCTTCTTTATTAATAAAACAAACTGTTAATTCAAATACGATCAAAGAAGAAAGGTCATTTGAACCTTGTGTCCATATCGTTTCGCGATACCAAGTGAAAACAAATCAATCGCAATTTCTCGGGCCTTTCCGACAAGCCGAAAAACAACCACTTGTTTTTCCAAGCTTGCAAGAAAGGCCCGAGAAAATGCGATTGATAACAAATATAATTAAACGTTTTTTAATACTTCCAGTGTCGATCATTCGAATCGTAATACTCCTTCTTCACTAAATTACAAATTCCAACAAAAGTTATACCTATGTATTGTACCATCTATACAAATCGTAAAAAGCCTTCATTATTTGTGATAAGTTGTTGCTTAAATAATATAACACTAAACTACCAATTCCAAAGTTATAGCTAAATAATGATATACTGAAGAATTTAATAAAAAAAAAAATCATCGCAGATTCCTTTTTTATTTTGACGTCATAATCAAATGTGCACAAGAAAGTCGCCCAAATCATATAAATTGCGTACACAGTTTTAACGACGTCAGCAAACCCGCGACCTACGTTAAAACAAATGCATACAGAATTTATATTGCAGGAATATTGCAGGACGCTGTAAGCAAATTAATCGTAAATCGAGTCGAATTCAAAACCTTTAAAATTCGTTGACATTATAATAATGATTTCTTTTCAAATATCTCATTTAATATAACTAGATATATTTGAGTTTATTCAAAGATTCCACGACTGAAGAAAGTATTCCGGAAATTAGCTTTTCACAAGCAGGGGCGTAGCTTGACTTTAAATTCTAGTGAGGCAAAACCATACATGTAGCAGCAAGAGGTCTGGGGCCGTCTTAAGCCCCAAGCAGGTTCCGGGTGGTGTCATGGGGGGCACTCCGACAGAAAATGGAGTTCGGTTTTTAAAATGCAATGAAATTTCATTTGCTGTACTGGTTTCTTTATTTAAGACTTCAGCATGATACTACATATTGTAAAAGAATGTAAAAGAGTAAATAAATATGTTTACTAAAACTTTTGAAACATTTAAAGGTGAAAGCCCATCTTATTAAACTTTGCCTTTATTTCTTTAAAACTTCAATTCAACATTATAGAACTGTTTGAAATGTTAAAAGAAATGCAATTAATTTTACGAATTATCTGAAATGTATTGTTAATTTTGGAAAGGGGTGGTGGTGGAGAAAAATATAGTGAGGCAGTTGCCTCATTGCCACAATGGAAGTTACGCCCCTGACAAGGCATGTATCAAAGTACTGAAAAATAGCAATTAAAGTATGGCGCTACCCGTGAACCATCACAAAACAAATGAATTATGAATCAACATGTATCAATTTAACTGTGTTTAAAATTTCATCATGGTTCAAGGTTGGCGCATACAAAAATTCATTTAAAAAAAGTCCAGAATTTCTGTGGGAATCGGTATTTTTTGCAATACCATATCCGGTTTTGACGTTTATTATAACGCACTTGCCATTTCCTTTCCAACAGTCGAAACGGAATTTATTAGTCCAACATCTAATAAAGATTTGACCAAAGTTTCGCTGCATAATAATGAAGGTTGATTTTCAGGAATTGACAGGGCCGAATTATGCAGATTTTGGCTTTAGTTCTTTGCAGGGTTCAGACACAAGCAAGGAGCAAATTATACTGGTACAAAAGGCAAAGTACATAAAAAACCTTAAGTAATTGATAGTGATTGCAGATATATGTTACCATGATTAATTATTTTCAGGTACATTACCAAAAACAGGTCAACATTTTTAATTTTATTTTTTTAAGACAGCTTTATCAGTGAGTCAACAGCTGTAATGGGCACAAGATTCCTTTCCATCAAAGCATGACCTTATCACTTCCCCAGTAATTCATTAAAACAGTAATTAAATATTTGCAAAAAAGAAACAAGTAGGAAATGTTGCAGTTGTGCTAAAACTAGATATAAAAGTGGAATTGGCAAATGAAATATATCCTAATCCAGCTTCAATTAATTGCAGCTATTAGATTACATTCTGGGGGAAAGTATAATTTGGTTAAGCGTGTCTTTGTGTGAAAGGGGGGGGGGTTATTTCAAATAAACTGGTAATTTTTTAAATAGATGGTCAAAATCAAATTGGTTCCTCATCTCCTTCGGATGGATTGAGTTCTGATATTTAGTTAACCTATTAGAGCACTGTGATAGGCAGATTAACAAAGTGATTGGTCAGGAGTCTCACTAGGAGAAGCAGCACCCAGTACTTGCTCCGTATGTTGCTTATCAGGCCATATTTGAATGGATAGTCTGCTAATGTGTGCGACGAGACGGGGAAAAAAGTTTGTCAAATAATCAGTTAAATATAAATTATATATGAATCAACGATTATTTAAAGATTTAATAAGTTGATATAAAATTGCAATATTGAATTTACTAGTACATAAGAAAAGTCAAAACCAAGGAGTTAATGTGTTGTCAAAACAATATTGATCCATTTATTTAAGGTACACTATGACATTCAATTTTAAGCTAATCTGGTAAGGGATATCCAAGATATGTCCAGAAGTATGCCTTATCAAGTATACCAGTTTTTTCCACCGCACATACCCATGGACAAAGAGTTGCATATGGAACGCCATAGGTGCCTGAAGGTCATTTTCATATTATATGAGGTGGTATAACCTTTATGTGAAGTGGTGAAGTCATTATATATAGTGGTAAAATCATTATATTCAATGAAAGCTTTATTATATGCAGTAATAAAATCGTTATATACAGTGATAAAATCATTATATTCATTGAAAACTTTATTATATGCAGTGGTTTTATCATTATATACAGTGATAAAATCATTATTTTCATTGATAACTTTATTGTATGCAGTGGTTTTATCATTATATTCAGTGGCAATGTCATTATATGTAGTGGATAAATAATGTAATGAAGTGATAATATCGATACATTATGTTGTAAAATCATTATATGCAGTGGTTTTTCCATTTTATACATTGCTGATATCTTTCTGTGATGTGATGAATTCAATATATACAGTACAAACATAATTTATGTGATAAAGCAATCATTACATTGTATGAAACCCCCTGTGGAGTGCCAAGTTAATTTCATTCAGTGCGACACCTTTACATGAAGTGAAAAATCTATTATGTGCAGTACTAACATCATTATATTATATAGAAAAATTATTATATATATTCCTTAATCATGCTTTGCAGTGGTAACATCTTTATATGAGGTGGTTAATTAATTATATGATGTTGTTAATTTGTTATATGATGTGGTCAAATATTTATATGCATTAGTCGTTTCATGTTATGCAGTGGTAACTTCTTTATCATCATCTAAACTGGTCCTTTTATTTAAAAAAATGCGCGGAGTTCCAGTTTAAAGAGTGTTTGAAAATAGGAAACCCGGGCCGTGGCAAATTAAAAGCCGGGGCTATTCGAGATTTTTCTAATTTCTGAGTCTATTATACAGCTTCCTGATTTTATCAACTGTGCTGAAATTTTAAGACTCATTTTTATAGGTTAATGTGTATTCGCTGTAAAAATTGCATTTAATTTTAAAATACTTAGTAATTTAGATTTTCTTGGCGATTGTTGATTTCCAAGTTCAGTGGTGGATCCAGGAATCTTGAAAAGGGGGGCCCGACAAGTTTTTGGTCAGGGTAGGTAGCCCACAGCCAAACCAAAAAACAATTGATTTATTAAATCTCATGTATATTTTGGACACAAGGGGGGGGGGGGGCGGCGGCGGGTCCCATAGGCCCTCTCTGAATCCGCCCGTTAGGTTGGTAAATCGGGTAGGCAATCAAGTAGACATTTTACGTGTTTTGTTTGTTTGTTTTGTTTTGTTTTTTTTTTTTTTGCCATATTTGACAGAAAGCTAATAAACTTTTCAATTATTCTGATGTTAAAAGTTATTCATTCTTTGAAAGGCATTTTTTGAGTGAAATGGCACGTTTAAGAAAAACCGGTTCACATAGGCGTCGGAACCGGGGGGGGGGGGGGGTATTGCCCCCCCTTCTTTTTTTTTTACAAAGGTAGACATAATATAGGCACTGAAAATTCGGGAGTAGGTCTAGCCTCCCCCCTCCCCACTTTCTACAGGCACGATTCATTATAGTGAAAGAAGGGTAATTGGTAGTGTTTAAAAGAATTTGGTACTGAAAGATGTTCGACCCCCCCCCCCCCCCCCCCACACACACACACACACCCGAAATAGGATTTTCGGGTTTGGAGAAAGAACAATTTTCTTTTTTTTTTTTTTTTTGCTTGTCAAGTTTTTTTCAGGTTTGATTTTTTTTTTCTAGTTCAATTAGCCACCCCACTATCAATTTCCTTCCGACACCAATGGTTCATTAAAATCGGATTTGATCTCCCGGAAGTCAAACATAAAAAATCCGAAATACTTGTTCATTATCTTCATGTCAAATTAATTAAAGAATTATCACATATACATGTAATTATAGGACTATTAATACAAAGCCTTGTGTCAAACTTTAATCACGCGTAAGTTGCTTGGTTTAAGGATATCCGATCCTCAGCCTTGAAGGATAAGTCTTAATTTTATCATTTTATTCAAAAAGGCTAAAATGATTTTAATTTGGTTGTTTGTTTGCTGTTTAACGTCCCTCTCGAGAATTTTTCACTCATATGGAGACGCCACAATTTGCCAGTGGAGAGCTGCAAATTCTGTCCTATACTCGGCACTTACGGCCATTGAGCAGTGAGGGATTTTTTTCGTGCCAACACCTACTGTGGCACGGGACCTCGGTTTATGGCTTTATGCGGTCTTTTACGAAGGATCGGTCTCAACGTCCCACTGTCGGATTCGAACCCGTGACGTAAGGATTGACTCCTTATTCCGCGTCTATTAGAACAGACACTCTAATCACCGTGCCACGTTGGCGACGGCAAAGATGAAACTTGAAAATGAAATGTTTTCATGCAGCAATTTTTATTTTAAGCATTTCAATGTGATTTAAGGTTTTCTGAAGTCTTAGAAACAGTCTTATAAATAGTTGATATTAGTAATTTAACACCCCCCCCCCCCAGAAAAAAGTATTAAACAAATTACATATTTAACGTAATCCAGTTTCATTCCATCTTCTAGCATATAGATACATGTACCAGTGCACATTTGTATATTATGAAAATAGAAATGATTTATGGTGTTTTGCACCAGGTTCTTCCCGGATGATCGGATCTGGTTTAATAATCCTTTTTTTAATTAAAATGTGTATTTTGCATAAAAATAGCATTTTCAAATAAAGAAATCACTATCAAAAAGAAATATTTTTTTTTAGTTAAAATACAGTGTTTAACATCGGAATAATTTTTAAGTTTATTACATTTTTATCAAATATGTCGAAAAAACACACACACATAAAATATCGCCAACCCAGTCTACCCATTTTACCAACATGGAAATCAACAATCGCCAAAAAAAAAATCTAAAATACTAAGTACTTATAGCACAATAGATAAAATATTAAATCAGAAAATTGAAACTGCCTACCAGTTTTACTTGAAACCAAAAATCGTCAAGAAAATCTAAAATACCAAGTATTTAAATACAATTTTTACAACGAAAACACATTAGCCTAAAAAAAGAGTGAAAATTTTAAATCAGAAATTTGAAAAATCTCGAATAGTCCAGGCTTTTAAATTGCCACGGCCCGGGTTTCCTATTTTCAAACACTCTTTAAAATGGATCCGGAACTCCGCGCATTTTTTAAAAATGTTTTTGCAAGAGGACCAGTTTAGATGATGATAAAGAAGTTACCACTGCATAACATGAAACGACTAATGCATATAAAGATTTGACCACATCATATAACAAATTAACAACATCATGTAATTTTAAAATTAACCACCTCATATAAAGATGTTACCACTGCAAAGTATGATTTTAGGAATATATATAATAATTTTACTATATAATATGATGATGTTAGTACTGCACATAATAGATTTTTCACTTCATGTAAAGTTGTCGCACTGAATGAAATTAACTTGCCACTCCACATGCAGCGGGTTTCATACAATATAATGATTGCTTTATCACATAAATTATGTTTGTACTGTATACACTGAATTCATCACAGAAAGATATCAGCAATGTATAAAATGGAAAAACCACTGCATATAATGATTTTACAACATAATGTATCGATATTATCACTTCATTACATTATTTAACCACTACATATAATGACATTGCCACTGAATATAATGATAAAACCACTGCATACAATAAAGTTATCAATGAAAATAATGATTTTATCACTGTATATAATGATAAAACCACTGCATATAATAAAGTTTTCAATGAATATAATGATTTTATCACTGTAAATAATGATTTTATCACTGTATATAAAGATAAAACCACTGCATATAATAAAGTTATCAATGAATATAATGATTTTATCACTGTATATAATGATTTTATCACTGTATATAAAGATAAAACCACTGCATATAATAAAGTTTTCATTGAATATAATGATTTTACCACTATATATAATGACTTAACCACTTCACATAAAGGTTATACCACCTGATATAAAATGAAAATGACCTTCAGGCAGCTATGGCGTTCCATAGTTGCAACATACTCAAGATTTTGTTTTCTCGGATATTTTATTGTGCTTATTTATTTTATTGCGCACCTATGTCAGTGTCTAATGGGGATTTAAGCCTTGAGACTAATTTTATCATTCTGTTTAATTATTACCAAATACATGTATAATTGTATGTAATACACAATGGTCCACGATTATACCTAAATTTCCCAGAGATAAAACTACTCCCTTATAGACATCTTTTGAATACTTAGTATCGCAATTACCTCGAATTATATAACTTACTGCGGCTGTTTTGCGATAAAGTCAAGAAAGTTATAAATCTCCCTTCATTTCCGGGGCATAACATATTGTTTACATATATTGTTTACGCTAATGACAATTGAATGATACAAACAATAAGTATGCCGAATGTACAATGTAATGCCGATGGTTGCACTTCAGAAAGCAAGTCAAAGTATTCGGAATATTTAGACTTCCAAAATAACGTTTATCAGAAAGAAAATAATTAAACTTACTATTAGCTCACCTGAGCTGAAAGCTCAAGTGAGCTTTTCTGATCACCCGTTGTCCGTCGTCCGTCCGTCTAGCTGTCCGTCCCTCTGTAAACTTTTCACATTTTCGACTTCTTCTCAAGAACCACTGGGCCAATTTTAACCAAACTTGGTACAAAGCATTCTAGGGTAAAGGGAAGTTTAAATTGTTAAAATGAAGGGCTAAGTCCCCTTCAAAGGGGAGATAATCAAGAAAATACAAAAATTTGGTGGCGTCATTAAAAAATCATCTTCTCAAGAACCACTGGACCAGAAAAGCTTAAACTTATGTGGAAGCATTCTGGGGTCGTGTAGATTCTAGATTCTTCTAATCATGACCCCCGGTGGTAGGGCGGGGCCACAATAGGGAATCCAAGTTTTACATATAAATATGTGGTAAAAATTATAAAAGATCTTCTTCTCAAGAACCACTGGGCCAGAAAAGCTGAAACTTATGTGGAAGCATTCTTGGGTAGTGTAGATTCTAAATTGTTCAAATCATGACCCCCAGGATTAGGGCGGGGCCACAATAGGGAATCCAAGTTTTACATTGAAATATTTAGTAAAAATATTTAAAAATCTTCTTCTCAAGAACCACTGGACCAGAGAAGCTGAAACTTATGTGAAAGCATTCTGAAGTAGGGTAGATTCTAAATTGTTCAAATCATGACCCCCGGTGGTAGGGCGGAGCCGCAATAGAGAATCCAACTTTTACATTGAAATATGTAGTAAAAATCTTCTTCTCAAGAACCACTAAGCCAGAAAAGCTGAAACTTATGTGGAAGCATCCTGGGGTAGTGTAGATTCTAAATTGTTCAAATCATGACCCCGGGGGTAGGGTGGGGCCACAATAAGTACTACGGGGGGGGGAGAGAGAGAGAGAGAAATCAGGTGAAAAACAGCAAGACCAAAGTTACTCAGGTGAGCGCTGTGGCCCATGGGCCTCTTGTTAGAATAGTCTACTTAGCGGGAAATATCCACAAAAATTTAACACAAGAGAGCTTGCATTTTAATTTCATAGCGTGGTGCACCGAACATTTAGCAAGGTATTTCACCAGGGCTTCTTTCTTATATATGTCCCTTAAAAATCTGCAGTGATCGATCTCGAAGTGTAGTCAATAGCTATAGCACATTGTCCTCAGCTATTAATCAACGTTTCCTACCTTCAACGCAAAAGAGTTTCATTACGTTAAGTAATAGCGATAGTATTCTTTCTTTTGTTTGAAATAGGTTAAACTACCCTTATGGCATGAGGTTATATAAAACTAAAATTAGTCGTACTTTAGAACACTTAATAGGTGATGATTAAACTAATACTGAAAGTTAGCAGTTATTGGTAATTAAAACAGTTTAACGATTCGAAAGTACTTGCAAGTACTTCCATGACCAGTCATAAAAGGCGTTTATCCTTTTTCAGGGAAACTCCGAGCAGGTTTAGTCAGTATTGGATACGGCATATTATGTCGATATGGGGGGGGGGGGGGGTAAGGACACAAATATTGTTTTAAAAGTATTCTAAGTTGAGAGGTGACGTAAATATCTCGTTTTTGTTCAATTTGGGTCTGATACACTCCAAAATTTTTAGTACAACTATAACCAATACTTGCAAAGATAGTTTAAATTTTTATAAAAGCCATAAAAATGCGTAACAGGAATAACAGCCTAGTAAGTAAGTAATACGATAAAATAAACCAACGGGACGGGGAATACAGTGCAGGTAAGGATCCACAATTTAAGATAAAACGGGGAGTTGTTTTATTCTCACAAGTCCATAATTGCATTTCCACACATTTCTTAAAACAATTATAACGGAATAGGTGAATGACCGTTGACGATTTAAATTCATATTTTGTTTTAATGCATCGAATAGTAATTGACAAGTAAGTCACTTGTTTTATAAGTTGTAATGGTGAATGAGCAGGCCCTGGTCGACGGTGACCATTTGCGTTGAGGTACTGCCGCCGTCACCATGGTTCTTGGCACCCCCATTGGTGGCGGTTGCAGTTCCATGCTTACTCGTGGTAGACACGAGTATTCATGGCCCTTGCAAGTGGCGTATCCCGTCGCACCTCAACGCAACTGGAAGAGTGCAACACACATTCCATTGTTTATCCTATTGGACATGTAAATTGAAATTCAGGATTTGAATTTGTGCATTGGCTTGTAATTGACAAGCAGTTGACTTGATTGATATTGAGTTGATTGATTGGTTGATGATTGATTGATTGAACTTGATTGATTGGTGATTTATTGATTGAACTTGATTGATAATTGAATTGGTGACGTTCATGCACTTGTGAACTACCCAGTACATGATCCGCCTGGTTTGGGTCGTCACATTTGTTGTATTGATTGTTGATTGTGTGGCAGTCCTGTGGTAGCCCCAGCAAATTGATCACCGCGGCCAGAAGCGCCAAATTAAACAAGCTAAATAATATCTGTTGTTTGTTTGATTAATAGGGAATCTGCAATAATACCACTTATACGAGCCTGGTCTCGGATAAGTGAGTTTATTTCAGTAACCCTAGTAATATTTATCTATTCCGGATAAGTTACGTACATTCGGATAAATATAAATTTTCACCCTTAGTCACAAGCTATCATTCCGGATAATTTAGGTCCATTTGTATATAGTCTAATAATAAGTTCTTTTCTACCTGCTTTCTCGAAGAATCGATTAAACGGTAAGGTCATGGAAAATTTTTGGGAGTTAAATTGTGGCAATGTTTTAAATTTTACCCACCCACCCTCCTCTTGTTTTTAGAACAAATACTGCTGCTTTTTGTTATGTCATTGTAGCTGAAGACTGCCTGCTTAGCCCAGCTTCCACAACAGCCTATGCCGCGGTGGTGCATTATGTGTGTTCGCATATTCCGTAGGGACAGCTTGCTTGGTCCAGCACCTACATCAGCCTGTGTGCCGATGGTGAATTTTGTGTGTTTGCTCATTCCGTAAAAACAGCCTGATTGGTCTAGCGTCCACATCAGCCTATGTCAAGGTGGTGAATTCTGTCTGTTTACGTATTCCGTGATGACTGCCTGCTGGATACAGCGTCCACTTCAACCGATGTCGCGGTGGTAATTCTGTGTGTTTGCGTATTCCGTCGCACTTCAACGCAACTGGAAGAGTGCAACACATATTCTCACGCTCATTCCATTGTTTATCCTATTGCACATGTAAATTGAAATTCGGGATTTGAATTTGTGCATTGGCTTGTAATTGACAAGCAGTTGACTTGATTGATATTGAGTTGATTGATTGGTTGATGATTGAACTTGATTGAACTTGATTGATAGATGATTTATTGATTGAACTTGATTGATAATTGAATTGGTGACGTTCATGCACTTGTGACCTACCCAGTGCATGATCCGCCCGATTTGGGTCGTCACATTTGTTGTATTGATTGTTGATTGTGGGGCAGCCCTGTGGTAGCCCCAGCAAATTGATCACCGCGGCCAGAAGCGCCAAATTAAACAAGCAAAATAATATCTGTTGTTGGAATCTGCAATAAAGAAAAAATGCGATATACATGTATACCCTGATACATGTGAATAACATCATACCTTTTCAAAAGCAGTAATGCTAAATCTATCATACTAAAAGGAAGCAATCGTAAACGAAAACATTAAAATCAACTATAATTTTGAAATATTTTCCAGTATAAAATGTCGAAGGACATAAATTGCTAAAGCCTAGTAAATGAAATAATAGAGAATTATAAGGAACATGTATGGTAGAAAAACCAAATTATGAACAGATTAAGGAATAAAGCTTGATTTTTTCGTTTGTCAGATACATGTTAAGGTATGTCACTCGTCAGCCTTTTAGAAAAGTTCAGTCAGAACCTCTTACTTAAAAACTATTTATTACAATTCAATCTTTATAACATTTAAATTAAAAAATGTAAAATGTTCAACATTCAATTAAAAAGCTGCTCAAAAATTCACAAAGAAACAAGAATTATAAGGGACTATTTCTTGTGTTGGAAGGATATTTAGCAGAAATTTCTGCAAATCTACACATTTATTATATTTAATATCTTGGAACTTTAGCCTCACATACTTTTACTCAGAGAATATATTCCCTTATGATATGTCTGGAATATTAAATATAGGTCTCAATTTATATTTTTATAACAAAAATTTACACCTTTGCTCAACAAATTTTGCCAAGAAATGAAGATATATTAAAGAAGTCAAGATAAAATTTAAACAGTTTTTTGCCAGAAAATCGCATATTTTGACCAATATTTCAAAATTTACATCACTGGTCCCAACTTTTTCTTTCATTATTTTAAACTACTCGATACTTTTGACCGATCAGCACTTAAGTCGTATAAAGTTTGATACAAGAAAATATTCTATTGCCTTTTTAGATTTTTAATACCCCAAATATGAGACTTTTTTAGTGCAAAAAGGTCACACAATAATTCACGCGCATTAATTTGCATGATTTGTTCAATGATAAATATTATTCAAACTATTTTACGTAAATTAAGATTATGTTTATTGCCATGGTTACATCTGATAAAATATGATAACGGTTAAAGTGATTAACCAAAGAGTTACAATTAAAGTGCAAAAAGGTCAACTTAATTGTACCGTATCTCAGTTAGATGCACACTGACACCCCCATTTTCTCTGCGATTTTGAGTCATACTATATGAGTACTTATCCAAAATATACTTCTCAAAAAATCCTTGATATAAGAAATTCCACGAGTGACATACCTTAATGTGAAAAGAAAGAGGGATTTGTATAAGAATCAACCACACTCTGCAAGACTTAACTACGCAAATTGTCGGGAAATTTGACATAAAATGTAATTTAAGGAGGCATACACAGACCTGTTTACTCTTACGATTTCGACGTATTTTGTACGGATTTTGAGTCCTAAATACGTCTCACGTTTTACTTTAATGAAAATACGGAAATCCGAAATCCGTTCGTTTGGATTTTAGCAGATAGTTTTCGTTATGATCTGTCTCAGTTTGACGCTTTTTAATCACTAAAAAAGAAAGATTTAAAACACTTAAGTGATGTCGGGTTGCCAAAACGCGATGGTTTCTCTGGTAATATATGTAAAATCGATGGAAAGTAAAATCTTACGGGAAAATGCTAAATCTCACTGACAAATCTAATAAAAAATACTGAGAGACAACAATATGGGTAAACAGGTTTGCATATAGTTCATTCTGTTAAATACGTTAAATATCTGGAACTCATCCGTAATAAAATTTCTAACTTTTAAATGAAGAATTAAATCGTACAATCATTTGAAAAAACGTCCGTCATGATTATATCACGTCATGCGATTAAATTCCAAGATAGAATTATATAAACTCACGCCTCAAACAAATCAACCAGCAGATTTTTAGACTTTGCCTGAGCAATACTCCTTTTATCGATGATGAAGAAGTCACCATTTATTATTCTTTCATATTTCTTTATTTCTGGAACTTTTAGATATGTTCTGTCAATTTGAAATGATTCTTCAAAGGGGAATTTATTGTTTCGCAGTCCAACATCTGGGAAGTCATCCAGCATTCTGCGGGATATTCTAAAACAAGAATCTTCGTTGCGCTTTTCAATGGTTCAAAAAATTCAGAATTTGGTCATGGATGCTAATTTCAACAACAACATTACCGAAATATTGAGACAGAATTTAAGCTTGTTCACTTGGAAAACAAAGTAAATGTTGTACAATCAAAAAACCAGAGACTTGAAGAAACATTGGATGAATCATTGGATGATTTCCGTGAGGACCAGAATATCACAAGGATACAGTTAGAGAATATTGCTTCTCTTCATCATTCAAGTAAGACAATGCTTGTACTCATTTTTATAAGCACTATGAGAAATTATTACAATGGTAAGTGTTTCCATTCAACATGATAGTTCGAGTACAGTTATTGGTGCTAATGAAGTTAAAGCAATACTTTGCTCCCAATGCGATATATAGTTTGATAACTGTGTGTGCAGCTGTTTCTTGAATATATTGCATTTCATTTCATTAAAAACAGACTTTTTATGACATATTCAGACTTAAGGCTGCAACTGTGATATTTCTCAGTTACTTCAATTCCACGAAAGCACTTCACATATCAGGTTGCAGAATAGTAAATGAGTTTACTGTTTAATTTTATGTTTATGTCGCATAAAACAAAAATAAATAGTATCAGTGACGTGTCAAAGTATATTAGGAAGCCGTCTTTAGTCTAACTACTGTAGATCACTATATTTTGCGACACCTTATTTTCGCAAGATAGCTATTTAGTATTTATAAGCGAGACAAAATTTTCGAGAGTTTTGGTTTCTATTGTGTCTAATCCTTAACAATACAAATATATACGCGAGAGAAATGTTTTTGCGAGCAGACAGATTCGCCTAATAACGCAAAAATAAAGTTCTTGCGAATAAAAAAGTGATTTACAGTATTGTAGTAGTATTGCAATTGATATATGAACCCTTACTAAGTTTAGTTTGTTTGTTTTAAATATGCTAAAATATTTTTGAATATCAGGAAATCGCATTGAATTAAATTGACATGCTTATGGCATGTCAAACGTTGCAAAATTTGATCTTTTCCATTTGCATTGTATAATTTTCCATTTGTGTTCTATAATTTTCTCTTTGTATTGTATAATTTTCATTTGTATTGTATAATTTTTATTTGTATTCTGTAATTTTCCATTTGCATTGTATAATTTCTTATTTGTATTGCAAAATTTCTTATTTGTATGGGATAATTTTTCATTTGTATTGTATTTGTTTTATTTGTTTCGTTACGAAGTATTTCATTGGTCAAGTTTTAGCCTGTATCGGGTTGAAGATGTTCTGGTCGGTTGCTCAAAGCAAACTGGGCTCTAATATGTATTTGAGTGCATGTTAGACGGTCACTGGATTTTAAAAAGGGAGCGCTGGCAGATGGCAAATAAATAATCTGTCCTTAGAAATGTTGACTGAGAAAATAAATAAATTGACCTTGAGTGATGATTCCTACCCCCAACCCCCAAGAAACTGAGTTTTCGGGTTTGGGCAGATTTTCTTCTTTTCCTTTTTCTCCTTGTCTGTGGTCATATTGGAAATAAATATTCGGATTCGACAAAATTTGCCCCCCCCCCCCGAGAATCAAATGGTCGTCCCTTAGCATGCACGCAAATAGAGGAGCCGAGTTTGTGTTTGTAGAGATTGTGCGATCGGAATTGTGGAAAGGATACCAGACGAAGTTTGTGTTGGGTACCTGAAACCTTTATACAGACTAATGACCAATGAAATCGTTCGTTACGAAATAAATAAACAATCCTCGGATACAATACAAATGAAAAATTATCGCATACAAATAAGAAGTTATGCAATACAAATAAGAAATACAATGCAAATGGAAAATGTAGAATACAAATAAAAAAAATATACAATACATATGATTTTTTTACAATACAAATGGAAAGTATACAATACAAATAAATGTTATACAATACAAATGGAAAATTATACAATACAAATGAAAAATTATACAATACAAATGAAAAATTATACAATACAAATAAAAATCATACAATACAAAAGGGATGTTATACAATACAAGTGGAAAAGATCGAATATTGCAACGTTTGACATGCCATAAATGCTAGCATCGTAAAGTCAGCATTGACTTGCCTTCATCAGAAAATAGCCGGTTTTTCTTTTTTCTTTTACTTTTCTTTTCTTTTTTTTTTCTTTTTTTTCTTTTTTGCAATACAAAGAAGAAATTATACAATGCAAATGGAAAATTATAGACAACAGAGTAAGTAAAATAGCTTACTTGTTTGATTTTAAAATTTTTGGTACCATATAGGGGATTTATTCTAAGGGTTGTAATTTAACGTCCTTTTCTCTTTTGACCCAATCGCATTTGATGAAATTACTACAAATTAAAAGTAATCTCCATTTGCCTGTATCATTTTTGTATAGCCAGATTGAAAACTCAGAGTAACCTTAAGAAAAAAGTGGTAATGAAAAAAAAAAAGAATGACAAGCACAGCTTGTAATTACTGAATAAGTACGTAATAATATATTTACAGGTAGTGTTGATTCACATTTCCAAATAAATGATATATTTCTTTTTTGAAAACTTGCATTTAGGGAGTAAATAATTCTGTTAATTGCAAATACGATCCCTGAAAGTTGTTATCCTCTTACACAGTATATAATAAGTTATATAATAAAATTATTTCAGGCATCTTTTGATGCAATTACAACTGTAATGCTTAAATTTAATTATTAACGTCTTAAAGCAATGACCTACTATAAAACAGTTGAAGCTGCATCTGGCCAATTAGCATTATTATTCGCATAAAGGCAGCAAGAACGTGATTTAAAAAAAAAAAAAAAGACATCGATGGTGCGACCAGATTTGGTTGCTGCACTGTAATTTTTATTTTTAATAATAAACCTTCCGACTAATAGGACCTAATAGGACCTATACACATCACAAATGTAAGACATTTTGGTATGGAATCATTCATTTTTAAACAAATTGACATAGTGAAATTTATTATTTTTCAAACAAATTACTAGGATTGTAATGACATAAAACAAAATATGTCTTATAACAAAGTATGTTCTTATTCATTTAGGTTTTTTAATAGGTTGTTTTTTTCCCTTTTGATTGTTACGACATCTACAATTGTGGAAAAAGGGAAACAGGTGTTTATGAAATATACCCTATCACAACCCGTGTTCCTATTCAGGTTCTGTGTGAGATGGATTTAACCGGAGGAGGGTGGACGGTAATATAACGTATTACATGTATATCTAAAGCTTTAATTAAACTCTGTCAAAACTTCTATTTTCAGAGTTGAATAGTAATATGTTCAGCGTCGGTGGGTACTATAAAGGTAAATAGACTTACTTTAATAAAAGGCTGTAACGCTAGCGGTTCTGCTAGAAATTGTTTTCATAGTACAAATAATTCACTCAACTCCTTTTATAAATGTACCATTCGCAAAGAAGACGTAAGATAAACATTAACAATTAAATTTATTAAGTGCATTATCAACAAACAATTTATTTAAACGACGACATTCACACCACATTCATACCGAACTAATAATAATAAATGTTTAATAAAAATAAATAATTAAATCATACCATAAACTGATAAAACAGACTGAAAAACCACCCTCAAAAACCTAACGTCTATTTCCTATGCGTATAAAATATGTGACAAGCCGTAGTTATTTATAATTTTAACTTGTAAAACTTAACACCAAGCTTTACTGTATTTAACAGGTTAGCTTGTTAAACTCCTAAAATACTTTATTAAATAAGGACACAAGCCGTGGTTATTTATAACTTTGACTTGTAAAACTTAACAACAAGCATTACTGTATTTAACAGGTTAGCTTGTAAACACTAAGGGCAAAGAAAGATAACTCTAATAATCATAAGTAAGTTTATCGAGAAGCAACGTTTAAAAAATTCAAAGTACTCTAATAAAATAATTTCTATTAAAAATAATTGAAGAAAAATTTACGTATCTAGAATAATTAAATTACTGTATGAAAATAAAATAAATAATTGACTCTCGTTGAACTAATCAACTTTAGTCATCATAGAGAGAAAGATAGCAAACGTTTAACTTTAGTTATACAGTTTGCATTAAAATAAAAATGAAATAAAATAGAGTAAAAAAATGTAAAATAAAATAATCCTAGATAAATTAATTACTGAAGAAGACTACTCAGTCAAAGACTGTTGAGTCTTTAAAACAACCGATAGCGGACAATAGTATTTTACTATTTAATGTCCTAGTCGGTTAAATTCTATCCTAACTAAATAAATCAAAAATAAAATAAATTCC
Source organism: Saccostrea echinata (assembly GCF_033153115.1). NCBI lineage: Eukaryota > Metazoa > Mollusca > Bivalvia > Ostreida > Ostreidae > Saccostrea > Saccostrea echinata. The sequence goes on along the minus strand of NW_026889807.1, from coordinate 2,325,425 downwards.
TAAATAAAAATAAAAGATAGACAAAATAAAAAATTAAAATAAAATCCTAAAAAAAATCTGAGAGTTCCGTAAAACGGACCTACCAAATCAAAATAAGCAGAAGAGTGACTAAAAATTCTCAGCGTCTAACTTTTATATGACTTTATGACAGAAAATAACGGAAAATGCTGGGAAATGACGGATATTAACAGAATTATTAATTATGAAATTTCATTGGATTATCAATTAATGATCAATTATATCGAACAATCTGATTGGTCAATTGTAAAACATCGCGATCTTTCACGTGAACAAGTGTCACCAAATATTCTATACAAGTATGAAATAATGAATTCTTACATATTTATCAATTAAATAAAAATATATTTCACAATAAACAATTAAAATATAACAAATTAAACTTAAAACAATATTCAGTTTATCTCCAAATACAGTCATTCATAAGATACCGCCATTCAAACACGATATATTTATCGGTTATATTACAAATGCAAGGATAAATTTATCAATTACTTTAACAAGTTTCTAAACCGGAAGTACATCGTAATGAAGGCGAAACTGTCAAACAATGTGACAACAGAAGTTTAGACTATTTCATAGGTATTATATCAACTAAATAACACTAACCAAACAACAATTACATACTATTTGACACACCTAGAGTCTTAGGATGTATACTTAAGTGCTGATTTACAAATGACATACTTTATTAATCTTTTACCAAACTCTAACTCAGTTCGAATTATCTCAGTCATGTTTATGTTATCAAAATATATCAATCTACCCTTGTTTCACAAGTATATACATTTACAGTTAAGTGACTTAGGTACAACTCTGCGAATAGAACATTCATATAAAACAAAATAAAATTGTGAATAAACAAACTTCATCAACCCGCTCCAAATCACCACAATGCATGATAACATATTACAGACATTGACTCTATTTGATAGAAAAATCAACCCGCTCCAAGCTCACACAAATATAGTAAAATATTACAGTCATTGACTCAGAATGATTAAACACTGTTGTGGATAAAATAAAAAATTACACCATGTAACCTAACATTACTATTATTACATCATTTAAAAAAAGGGGGAGGGGGGTCACATGCACTACAAAGGCATTGGTTTTAAGACAAAATACAGAGGTAGTTAAAGCACTATCTAGAACTAATGTATCTTTTGTGAATTACATTGATACTTCAGGTAATGCAGCGAAGGAATCGAGAAAATTCCTTTGTCAATTTCAACACCACCTGGAATGAATACAAGCGAGGTTTTGGTGATGTTAGAGGGAATTATTGGCATGGTAAGCTTAGCATACATGTACCTTCTAGTCATACACTTTCATGATTTTTTTTATTCTATATGCATGTAAGTGTACTGCTTCTTCTTATAATTTTGTGAGACTTATGGCACATTTGTATTTTCATGGCACAAGCCATACAGAAATCGATATTGTATCATTTTAGTAGTTACTTGAAAAGCTTGAAAAGTAAGTGGTGGTGTCTCCATGTGAGTGAAAAATTATCGAGGGGGACTTTATAGAACAATCAAACAAAATGAAGGTTTGATAATAACGAATTATACACAAATACCTGAATTGCGTCACTCTTAAAGAGTGCAAAGGTTATTGCATGTGTACGAAGTGATCAGAACAACAGAGAAATTAGAACAGATAAGGTTTATTCATGCATACTCCTTTGAAGATATTCTTTGTTTGGATTTTTTTCATCGATTAATTACATGTAATTACATGTAGCAAAACATTCGTAGTAAAAATCGTACTGGATTAAAGCCAATGCATAAACTCAAAGATATCTCAATTAGATATGAAATAACTATATTTTCTGACTTATCAGCTTTTTTCAGACTGTTTTGAGTTAATAAGGGACGCGTATTGAAATATTAAAAAAAAAACATAAGTAACTAGTCCAGTATTAAATAAAATAAGTTTAACACTTGCCTACTAAATGATATGAAAATAATACCTTCCAGTATATTCCAGTATGAAATAACTTTACTACACATGGACAGACCCTTAAAGTTTATGCCAAGTAATGGAATTGGAATCGTTGATGTAAACAATTGTGTTGATTATAAATGAACTTCAAAGTTTTCTTTTAATTCAGGAAACAACGCGATTCATAAGTTGACCGCAAAATACAACAACTCACTGTTCATCAGATTTGAATCTACAAAGAATGTCATTTGAAGTACAATATTCTTTATTTTCAATCTCTGATGAAACTGATGGTTACAAACTATCCTTGGGGGAAATGTCTGGAAAAATTGGTAAATAGTGTTTTCATGTCTTCTTTTCGTTTATTTTAATATTTTATACGGACATAAAAGATATATCAAAATAATCAAAACGAAAATGCAGTGTATGTAGTTGTGAAAGGCTTTTTCTTCAAATTATCTTACCCTTCACATCCGATCTGTATATCTAAAGGACAATTCATTCTTCAAACGCATAAAAATGAATTTATGTTTATTGTACTCATCTCTTTTTCTAGTTGATGCATTCAGATCGTACATGGTGGTAGACTTTCCTTTCTTCACATTCGATCATGACACCAAACTGGGGTGAGCGGCTCAGTATGGATCTGGATGGTGGTACAATTGGTGTACACGAGTCAATCTTAATGTTCCATTTTTTAAAGATGACAATAATTATGTATGGGATACTACTATTCGGAATGGCAGTGATCTTTCATTTTCGGAGATGCTGCTTAGAAGAACGTAGTGTAAAAAAAACCTTCTTTTGGAAACTTCTTGGGGTATGATTAAGATATCACAAATGCTAATAACATTTGCTTCAACGAAAGCAAAAAAAAAAAAAATATCATTACTATGCAGCTTAGACATAATATTTATACTTATGGCCGAATTTAGTTTATGTAAGTTGCATCCTTCGCAAAAAGTTTGTAATTTGAAATTATAAAAAAAACGCAATCAAACATAAATGCTCCATTAACAGTCTTGATTTAAAATTTATATTCAGATCTTTGCTGGCAAGTTTAACTAATCTTTCTTTTCAAGCTTAATTTATTATTATACAAAACATCTCATTTCAGACAAATTATGTAAGTCAAATTAACATACATGATACATTCATGTAATCAATATTTTCATTACAATGACCTTAGTTATATCCTTTTATAAGAAAAAAGCAAAAGGAAAGCAGGTTTTAGTTTCATAAATATTGATTTAAATGCATCAACCGATTCGTATATAGTTGTTTATCTCTTTTTTTCCTTCTTTAAAGATTAAAATTGAACAGAAGAAAACCTGATCATAAATGTTTTTAAAGAACTTGACTCCTGAGAATGAACAGTTCTTTCTGGAGTTAAGTGATAGCATGAAAACCTATCCATGTTTCATTGTATATTGTTTATCCATTCATTTGTACTTTTTTTCTTTTAATATGTTTTTATAAAAAATTAAGCATAAAAGTATTAAAGCATTAATTTCATGTGCTTGTTTTACATATTCTTTTTTTCAAATAATGATGTTAAAGCTTTAACATGTTATAACTAATAAAAAAAACAGTAAAAATACAGTTCTTGACATATTTCATGTAAAACAAAAAAAAAAGTATTCAAGTGTTAGCTGGTTTTTCTATTTATAACCTTTGTTAAAACACATGTATATAAATGTATAGAAAGTAAGAGTTTGAGAGTAGACCAAGGCCTCTCTTGGTTGCTGAAAATTACAACTTTTACAGAATTAATTCAAAATACAACAACAGTTCATGGAAATTTTTACCTCCAATCTTGTTTCTGATATTTTATACATATATAAAGTTAGGCGCAAGTGAGCTTTTCTGATCAAAACTTGTCCGGCGTCCGTCAATCTTGTATGTGTCAGTTGTTGTCTGTTAACTTTTCACATTTTCGACTTCCCCAGACCCATTGTGTCAATTTCAACCAAACTTGCCACAAAGCGTTCCTGGGAGAAGGAAGGGTCACGCCATCTTTCAAGAAGAGATAATTACGACTTGGTAAAAATCTAATGCATTCATTTAAAATATTAATCTCAAGAACAACTGGGCAGGAAAAAATGAATCTTATTCCCGTTTTCCCTCAAAACAAGACCCCCAGTGGTAGTATGGGCAACAACAGGTGATCAAATTTATACAAATTCCTAATTTGCGACCCTTTATTAGCAGACCTATTTTTTTGTATTCATATGATGCAGAATTTATTCAGAAACTTCTTCATGAAAAGAAAAAGATTCTTGCTGTGGCCTCCAATTCAACATTTATATATATCGACGATGTTTTATCAATTAACAATATTAATTTTCATTTCTACGTTGATTCGATATATCCCTTTAAACTCAATATGAAAAGATACCACAAGCTGACACATTTGTTTCATAGTTGGATATTTTACTAGAGAAAGACGTTAATGGTAACGAAACAACAAAACTTCATGGAAAAGTGATTGACTTCAACTTTTCTATCCCCCCCCTTATGTATGTAACAACTTACAATTATCACCTGCATTTGAACTTTATGTCTCCGTTGATTTGGTACGCAAGAGCATTAAAACAAGGCAAGTCATCGACCTAATGATAAGTTGTATTTGCTAACAATGTCATTGTATCGAGCATAGAATTTGCGAAATACTGTCTTTTAAAGAGATTCTTGATATCCTTTTATCATAACAATTATATATTTTAAAGTCACAAGGTAAAAGATGAGGGTCAAACTGAAAATAGAAAAATACTGACAATTCAATATCTTTAGAACGCTTTGCTTGACAAACATCCAACTTGGTACTCTGGTTTTCTACCTCCTGTGATGAAATTTTTGCGTCCAGTTGCATATTTAACACAAAGAATTGACACTAATGCAATCTAAAGCAAGTCTGAAAAGAGTTCACAGTTGCAACACGTATATTCTTTTGCTCTCTGTTTTTGAGACATTTGGTCACTGAAGTTTACATGAAAGTGGCAGATTGCATCGTCTGAAATAGGAGTCAAATGTTTTGCACAAAATCGTAAATCAGGAGAGATTATTAGGTTTTTTTCTTAAAAATTCAGAGCTTACTAATGGATGCATCAGATAGACAAAAACAAAGCCATACTCCAGATTAAGACGAGGCTTGATGACGTGTAAAACATGCCCGCTCATTGGAGGCAACGGAGAGAAACAACAACATCAATCTTAACCATGAAATAACGGTATTCAAGCAATACTGACTGGAAAAGAGCAACTAAATATGTTCAAAAGCGTAAATATGGACTCTTAAAAGCATAAAACTCTTGATGTACAGCACAAATATAATCAACTCGAGAATGAAAACGACCACAACAGACGTAACGGCTTTGATGTTGAAAGATACTCAATAATATCAAATTACTTTCCGTGTAATTAGTTGAAAGGGGCGGGGGGGGGGGTTGCTGCACTGTAGTTAAATACAATTCAGAGAAAGTTTTAATAATACATGTAATTCCAGTTGATTCACATGAAGGCAGCAGATTAGATTATCTTATGACGACAGATGATCTTATATTTTCAGAAGCTATAAAACAGTAATCAGAATATGATACAGTAGATAATTGTTTGTTTTTTTTTAAGATTATATGCTTTCTGAAATATGAATAAGACAATGGAAAATTTAAAATTCATTGGAAAAAATCCTTTCTTAGCGTTACTTACTTAATATTATACTGGGAAAAGATTTCTAATATGCGTGCTCTACATTTCATTTTTTTTTTAAATATTTAAAACATTGCTATATTTTCATTTATTTGTTCTCACAGTCTACAGTTTTACCGTTGTAGTCCTTTATTAGTTTTAGTCTAAAATTAAACGTCATATAATATAAGAAAGAGAATTAGGAAATTGCATGATTGTAACGTTGTCTGTACTACAGCATCAACATATTTCAATAATGCTGGTCTAGAGAGGAATCAATAAAAAATCAAATGTCACTCTTCAATTAAAAAGGGATTTTTAAAAAGGTTCTTTCTTTTGGGTTTTTTTTAAAGCATTATACATTTCAAATGGAATCTTTTTAGTTAACTATTTGATTAATACATGTACTGTGAATGTGTTCAAAAACTATGTATTTTTATTCCATAGTTATACATTTCTGGTAATCATTTGTTTAAAAAATAATCACATAATTATTAATAAGTACTTTTGTTGAAGTACTTTTGTTGATAAATTCAAACTATGTTACATTGCCAGGACACTGCTCCTACATCCGAGTTGTAGTAGGCGTCGAAGCATTCTGTTTATGCTTTGCCAACCAGCGTAAGCCTATTACCATCAATAATATCCACTGCCTTTACCAAATCTTTGTTATCGCTCAAAGATTTAGAAAGGATCTTGCGGTTTGATCTTTCTGATCAATTAAGAACATCATTTTGTTCTCTAGGATACCAAAATAGGATACCAAAGTTACCAAAGACTGTGTCGGCACAGACATTGGAAAGACAACGAAATAGACACCTTTTGTAGAAGAGAGAACCGCCACTCTGAGGACTCTTAAGGTAGTACAAAACAAATTTTTCCTCAAATTCAAATTGTTTGAAACTTTGATATTTTGTTCTGAGATGTGAAATCTCTCTTTATGTGTTATATAAAAGAAATATTGAGCGACACAATTTTCGCCCACGTAGATTAAAATATAGCCTAACTTATAAAGGAGACCTATATGTTTCTATACATCAGTAAAATGTATTGATACCAGTGTATTTGCGTGCACTGTGATGTAAAAATAGAATATTGGTAGCTCAGGAATTGCAAATTCTCATGTAAATATGCTACACATTAATTAAGATTTCTTAAAATAAAATGTACAATTCAAATTAAGCAAAGCAATCAAGAGAATGATTGAAATAGAACAAATTAAAGGTTTGAAGTTGTCAAATGAGGAAAATTGATGCATGGGTTTAAGATATTTCGGAGATTTAAAAAAAATAATTTGAAAAAAAAATAAAAGAATCAGAAAATGACATCATAATATTTTACCTTTGTCCTCAAAATATGATCTTGAGATTTACAGTTTATAAAGCAATGAGACTAATGACATTAATTTTTCTTTATTTTGCTACGTAATCCAGAAAAGGTCAAAACAATAAAATAGTTCTGTAAAGTATAATTTCATCAATTTCTAGTAAGGATATGCGATATTCACCTCAACTTTTCGATAATTTCTTAGCATTGGAGAGAAAGCTGTAGTTAAAAATGTTAACTTTATTCTCTAGTTTTAGAAAATTTCATTTGCTTTGTATAATGGGAATTATTTACAGAACGCCAAAAGCTTAATATTTAAAAGGCAAAGATAACGAACAGTGATCGATCTCAAAAAATCTATAAGCAATTCAAATTTGTGAACAGAGTATAAAACACGACCCCCGAAAATTCCAGAGATGTGATCAGATGCCTACGGGGAGTAAGCTTCCCCTGTTGCCGGTCACACGCCCGCCTTGAGCCCTATGCATTGATCAGGTAGACGGAAAATTGCGTAGTCAAATTTAGTGTAAAAAAGCCCAACAATTGGTATCAAACACATCAGCCAAAATACGACCCAATTATAGGTTATATTTGTTATCAAGATGATAATAATGAACATAGAATTGACAAAATGCAGGTCTGGACGATTTCCAAATATAGAAGTCAAGAACGATAACTGAAAATTGCTATAAATGTATATCATATACATGTATATATTTTTCTGCGCAATCAGACAATAGCATTTTTACACACCCAAAACATATTTCAAAGGAACAAAAAGAGAACACGTGCTTTTGTTTTTGTCCTCAAAAAGATTTTGTTGACAAAAAATCTTTAGAAGTAAGATGAAAAGTTTGAGAATAAGGTATTTCCCAAATATTTACCGTGAACAAACCTGACATTTTCATCTCGGAAAAAAATTAATGCATGTAACTATGCGATCGTTTATGGAGGAAAAGATCACACCGACAAGCTATTATCAAGTACAATTATAACACTTAGCAGAACATACTCTTATGTTGGTAAATATAATTTTGGTTAGAAGTCCGAATTTCATAGGTAACCGAAGTATCCATGCGTATAACTCTATTGCACACAAGTATTCATCGTATAGATTACATGTACTTTTAAAATAACACTGGTTTCATGAGCGGAGAATACCATTTTATATACACTTTAAATGGATGGATATAAGGAAAGGTGGAAAGCATGGAGAAAAGGGAACGTTCATGAATGCTTCTTATCACCATATCTTACATGTACCTCGCATATCAGAAACTGCATGGACGAGTTTGTAATAAACACTCAGGAAATAATTAAGACTGTTATATTCCCATACGAAAATTTTTTCATGTCAGCTAAGCTCTAAAAACTAAAAATCTGCCGTATTTATATCAAATTTCTTAACACAAGTTAATCTTTTGGCATTGCTACCTCGTAGTGACAGATTTTTAATCCCACTTCGAATTTATATTAAGCTTTCAAGTCGTGTTTGTTCACGGTAGAATTGTCAAATATACTATATTATTCCAAAATGTACATAAAGTTAACAAAAAGTTTGTTCTAGAAAAATCTTTTGAGCAAAAAACTTTAAAACTACGTGTTTTAATTATTTTCTCATGGGTTTGTCTTAATGCCCTTATATCATTGGTCAGAAGGATTAGCACCTTATTTATTCTGTTTATTTATAGAAATTCAGGGTTATCGTTCTTGACTTCCATATTTGGAAATCGTCCAGACCTGTTAAACGAGGTTGATGAAATCCTTATAACAACAGATTATCTGTCAGTAGCTACAAAGGTTTAAAAACTGACCGTATTCAGAGCATGCTCTTGAGTATCGAATAAGTTGGGAGACGTAAACACCATATGCAGGTGATAGCGGAATACTACTACATAAATTAGGAAAGTTGACGATGGAAAAGCTGAAGTCATCCAAATGTCATCAATTTAGTTGTTAGTTGGCCCTTATCGTCCATAGTCAGTAAAACATTCAAATATGAAACTGATATGGCAGACTCTGTCGTGTCTTTTATGTCAAGTTCACTAGGATATATCGAGTCGGCATATGAATGGATGTAGCTATTGCTAATTGATAAAACGTCGTTTATTTGTCTGAATGTTAAATTGAAGGCCACGGCAAATGTTTTCTTCTCATGTAGAAGTTTTTGAATAAATTGTGCTTTATAGAAATATAAAAACAGGTCGGCTAATAAAGGAGCACAATTGCTGCCCATCTGTGATACATGTATTTTTGATGCGACAACTTCGTCAAAATACGTCACTAGTCGTGAAAGGGTTAAAATTATGGAATAACCTTTACAAAAAATTACTATAGTTGACTATCGTTTGCTACAGTTAACTATAGTAATTCATTTGATACTTTGGTTTGCTATGAAATTTTTGTCAAGAACCATTTTGTGAGAGTAAGAACCTTAGTATTTCCTTCATTAAACATAATAGGTATTAATTCTAGAAATAATATGTGAATAAACAAGTAAACAAGTAATATTCCATTTTAATACCGAAATTTGCATGTTAGACTTAAAAAAAAATAAAATGTGAACTTTAGAGTTTAAAATTTATTGTAAAAATATTTACTATAATAAAATCTTTGATTTACTATGATAAAAACTTTGATTTACTATTAAAAACAACCTTGATTAACTATAGTAAATTGTAGTTACCTATAGTAAACTATAGTTTACTATAGAAATTTTCATTAGGGAAGCTAAACATTAAAAAAATCAAAACTACATGTATGAATTTAATAGGGCCGAGAGGAACCCTATAATTTTATACCATATGTAATCTAAATTGACTTCAGTGTACATTAACATATATCAGTTTAACTACATGCAACCATATTCTTCATTTCCGTATATAATATACACCTGTGTGAGTAAAAGTCACAAACACACTATTGCGACGCCCATTTAACTATCAATTTAAACAATCGACTAAAAATAAGTTTACTTATCTAATTGAATAAGATTTCTTAATTTTGCTAAATTTTAAAAATTATGTGAAAATAATTGCTTTGAAAGATTAAATACGCTTGATTTTACTATGCTGCGCAGCGAAACCCCCAGTCGCCCCCTTAAATCAAACATTTCAATTTCTACGCTGATAATGCATGTCTCGGTGGGTGGCAAACCTTGAATCAAGGTTTGCCATTCACTATCTAATGAAATTTGTTAAAACAATGTTTATCTATAATTTTTTAATACAATTCGTTAAGGAACGCATTAAGTGCTGCTCTGCAGCGTTGAAAAGAAAACATGAAAGTAAAAACAGATACAAATTTTCTTTTATCTAGCGGCATTACAGATGACAGAATACTTGTGTACTAATGCAGTCCATATTGGATAACCCAATTGAGATTAAAGTCAGAAAAAGTTGACATCAGATAAGGTTGTTGGAATTCGGGAACTTGTTTTTAACAATGAAAACAGTGCCAGCCCCTGAAATAAAACTGCCATGTTCACTTGCAGATAGACACAGGGGATCTACACTAGAGAAATAACGTAGGTCTGAAGATGAGGACTTTGCGACTTTTGTTTGTTTTGGTTTCACTTTGTGAGACATTTGTTGACCTGAGTTTACCTGAAAATGACCCACTGTATGAAAACAGATTGCTGCCGAGTACAACGTCTGACAAAGCATCAAATGTTTTGAGGGATATTTTAAATCAAGAAACTTTGGTTCGTTTTTCAATGGTACAAAAAATTCAGAGCCTAGTAAGGGATGCATTAGAGAGAAAAAACAGTAGCCCAATCATGAAGACGAGACTAAATAACGTTATAAAGGAAATACATTCATTGGAAGAAACAGAAAATAGAATGAAGGAAGACAATGTGAAATTTAACCAATTGCAAGAATTAATGAACATTAAATTAGCTCTGAGGGAAAGAGAACGACTAGAAATGATTCAAACTGTAGAAATGGACACTTTAAAGAATGAAACCCTTGCTTTAAAACAGAAATATGGTCATCTTCTAGATGAAAACAATGCTTTCTAAAAGTTCAGTTGAGTCAAATGAACGAGACCATGAAAGATTTGGAAGGAAGCTTAGCGACATTAACAAATACATTAAATGAAGAATTGCAGAGTATCCGTGAGGATCAAAATGCCTCAAAAATGGCATTGCTAAATATTTCCTCCCAATCTTCATCAGGTAACATTTTTTTACACTTTATTTTAAAAAAGATTACTGTACACATGTGCATAATATCATAGCAGTGTACATTCTTGCAAACTTAGATGTATGAAGAAAACAAAATTTGAAGAATATTTGTTATTTTATTGACTTGATGACTTTAGATACATTCAGAAAGGTCCCAGACATTACCTAAAACTGACACAGCAGATATCACGGCATTTCTAAAGAAAATCCCCTAATTTTCTTACATACCACCAATTACTAGACTAAGTACATTTAATTGAACGAAAATAGCATGTTGTTCATTACCGTCTTCCTTGGAAGACGGTATACAGAGTTGAAGTATTTTACAGTCTTCGAACTATGCACTTCCTCTCTTTTGTGATTGGTAGAAATTGTATGATGAGAAAATTTTCAATTATTTCATTGGTTGAAATGCTGTTCAAGGCAAGGGAAATAATTTTCTGATGATCTAACTTTCGTACGACTTACCAATTTTTCAAGATTTTCAATCGTAAAAAAATATGACAAAACGAACAGTGGAACTAATTCGAAATAACATGCTAGTTTTTTTATAGCAATTATCATAAAACGTTTCTATCTTTTCATTGTTAACGTTAACAGAATTGATCTTTATTGCATGCAAGCTTTACAGCTTGTACAGACCCTAAAACGTGCTACTACACCTCAGAAACGAACCGTACCGTACCGTGCAAGAAGCACCAAACGAACCGTACCGTACACAAAACAAACCGTACCGTGCAAGAAGCGTACCGTACCGTACACAAAACGAACCGTTCCGTACAAGAAGCGTACCGTACCGTGCACAAAGCGAACCGTACCGTTCATGAATAATTTTTGAAATAATAATGCAAGCCACGCTCCGAAAGCATTCTGAATCTTGCATGACTAATTACAGTAAGTAATTTTCTTTTATTTCTTTCGACGCAGCGCCTGTTAAAGAAGGACGGAAAATAACCTTCAAATTATTTTTATTAAGTACCATGCATCTGGAATTACTTCTGTTAATATAAGGAAACTACTCAAAACTAGTTACGACTTCGAAACAATTCGACAGAGTGTGAGGCGATCCCTAATTCGCTATGCATGATCGGGTTGTGCTTGACTAACATTTTTTTTCACATTAAATGTAGCATCGTAATATTTTCGAGTGTACAATTTTTAATAAATAAAAGTGAATTAAATACTTTATCGTTTATTTCTATAGCTTTTATCTACCCTATTCTTGCCTCTATGAACGTTCTCGGAAACCATGCTATTTTCCGAAATCAAGCCCTTAAAATCATTTTTCATTCATGTAAGTAATAGTTTTAGGGAGAAAGGATTACAGATTTAGCAACAACAACAACAACAACAACAAAAATTACGAACTAAATTGTCTATTTGAAAGCGGACATGTTAAAATGTAAACGCCTCTCAATCACTAGAAAGAAAGAAATAAAAGCGATGTATATATAAATAATATGTGTTGGTTTACACTATTCTGACCAACCCAAGATGTTATCGCCAATATAATATACTGTCAAAAAGTTCGATCGCCACATTTTCGCATGGAATTTTCAGTTTAATACACGTAATCAAAAAACAATCTGGATATATGTGAGAATTAATTTTTATTTAAAGCATTTTCCCACTTCATTTGCTTTATTAACTGAAACCTGCAGGTAAAATATGTTACCTGGAATTTACACATAGCCCAGTTTAATCCTTTTTTTTTAATGCTTAGTCCGTGCATGCGTGTTCATCCAAGTTTTTTTTTTAAGAAACACTGTACATTTCTTGCCATGGTCTCGTTATCTAGACTGACTTCTTTCTATACTTTCGTTATTTTCTCTAAAACATTTGAAAATTTCGATCAAGTATTGTCATCACACGTGCACCGGTAAAAACTTAAGCTGTGTATATTGAACCGTTCAAATCCCGTTAGTCCAGATGTGCCTACACTCACAGGTGTATCAACAGTTTGCTGTCTTAAACAGTAAGTCTACAACAATGAACCAGTTTTAATCAGCAGATAAACAGAATATCATGTGCAGTCAGCTTTTCTTCTAGATCCTCAATAAGAAAAGTTTGAGTTTAACAAGGAAACAAAGGGGGAAGGGGGGTAGCGCCCGGCATGGGTAAATTATTCATTTTCAAAGTTTTTGAGGACATGCATGGCTGCATATTATTTATTTTCTAGGTAATTGAAAACGGACTATTTATTTCTAACATTTTGACATATCATTTATTTCGGAAATCTGTCTTCGCAGTCAATCTATATCATATACAGTGTAGATGGAATTGTAGCTGTCTTAACCGTTTTCGTGATTGTAACTTCCCTTCAAAATGCGATTTTACATTGATGGAAAATTTATCTAAAAAGGAAAACAATTACGCGCACAAAAAATAAAATAATATTTTGCACTAATTGTGTGCACTTCTACCGATTACTTTTCAATGTATTTTTCCTAGTGAGCCAAACACCTAAGGAATCTACATAAAAAGAAAATTATAATTCCTCGCAAACAAAAATGAAAATAATAACTTATTTTTTATTGTTTGTCTGATCATTCGGTCAAGAGAAAAAATGTTTTTGTTTGTTTTTGTTTTGTTTGTTTGTTTGTGTTTTTTTTAATGAAGCATCGGTGACAAGAACGTAAAAAGAATGGTAGACGAAATGAAAGCATGAGGGATTTATAAAATCTAACTCATTTGTTTAAAAGTGTGATAAGTGAATATTTAAAATAATAATTGTGTTCAATTAGGAAATTAAAAGAAAACAAAACAAAAACACGTACCCTTATTCTTTAAAAAGAAATACAAAAAGGCCTTTATGGCGACGCTACCAAATTTTTTTTTTTTTCATCCAGTGTTTGTTGATATGTTCGATTTATTTCCAAGTTATTGAACCGTAAGGCGATGGTATACAAAATAAGATAATAAATAGACTTCTAAAATTATTTTATTTTAAAAATTGAAAGTAATTCATACAGAAAGTAAATTTAAAAAAGATACAGTTAATACGACGACTAGTTACATGTAATAACGAAAATACAGGTGTAAAAAGGAAATATTTATAACAGCTTTAACTTAAAAACAACTTATTAGAAAATGCTTGCGACACCGTCCTTCCATTTATATAAAATAAAGAGATTATACTAAAGAAATAAACGACTTTATGAAGTAGCCAATCATAAACGAAAGCGCACAGGCTCCTCCCACTTAATTTACATACCGTTCACCAAAGCGTACCGTTCACAGAACGAACCGTTCCGTGCAAGAAGCGTACCGTACCGTGCACAAAGCGAACTGTACCGTTCACAAAGCGTACCGTTCCGTGCAAGAAGCGTACAGTACACAAAACGAAACGAACCGAGCAAGTGGTGTAGTAGCACGTTTTAGGGTCTGTATATATGTATTCTTTTTCCCTTTGTTTTGCCGATTACATATCACAAAGGTCACGGAATCAGCCTAGGTTTGCCGAATGATTTCGGCAGCAGAGCCGAAGTTTACGGAGACAGCCGAGCATCTGTTTTTCACTTTGTAGGGCTTATCTTTATGTCAGAAAAAAAACTAATGAAGAAATACAAAGCCAAGACATTTTCAAGAATTATACGGCCTGATAGGTTTTGGTCAGTTTACTGTTTTAGGTTATTGCTAAAGACAGTAAGCTTTTTGAAAAAGCTCTACTTGTTTCATTTAACGTTTAAACATGATCTTGCACTAAAAACGAATATTAAATGCATTTTTATGTCGACAATAGCGCATATGGTGACCAAAAGGCAAAAAAAAACTCCGTTATAAAGAACTCATTCATATGGAAATCTTCGTTATAATAAATCAAGCACAAGTGGTCAAGTCATGTAAATTTTATTTATAGCCGGCATGTATATACAGTATAACAGATTAACATGAGCTGTGATGGCTCTTTAACCGACTTTAACAAATTTACTCAAAGATAAAAGTTAGTAAAAATATACATAGTTAGTAAGAAAAGCATAATTTAATTGAACCATGTGAAATAAGCACATATACTAGCAGTTACAAAAAGGACTGAAATTGAAAAAAAAGCAGCATAAATTGAAATGCATATATATGACATGTTCTTAAAGTAACTCTTAAACGAACATAAGGTCGAGAGTTCAACCCGGCGTTGGGGCGATATTGTGTATATTTATAAAAGTGACTTTGTTTGTGCTTTCCGTATTAATGTTTCTTCATGCACCTAGAGCAGCTACAGTGTATGTTAGTTTAAGAGTTGTTGTAAAATGTGTTTTATAAATAAAAATACTTCATTACAATATGTATCGGTAAATATCCTCTAATAATACTAATGTCCAAATAACTGTATCTCACTTTCATTCTCAATGACCGTTTAGTATAAGACAGCGCCGCGAGAATTCCATATCGGCATCGAAAGCAAGTTTCTTGACTTGCCTAGATAGCCGAGCGGTCTAGTGCGCTGTTCCTGTAGGTCGAGAGTTAAACCCCGGGTCGGGGCGGTAGCGGATATATATATATATATATATATATATATATATATATATATATATATATATATATATATATATATATATATGTATGTATGTATGTATGTATGTATATTATATGTATAAAACGGCAAGTACAGAGAAATTATCGTCTAAATGTGCACATTGCACATGACGCAGGGAAAAAACTTATTGTTTTAAAATTATGTGTTCTATTTTCACATTTCATATTTGCTAAAATTATTTCCTTCTAAAAAGTACAAAGCTGCGAATGCCATTTCCCGTGATACATATTGTCACGATGTACGTTATTTAAATATTATTTAGATCCTACTGTCACCAAAATGATTTTGATAATGATAATCAATTTTTCAAGCAGTTGAAAATGTGAAATGTATATCCACAACAGTATGAATAAATAGGACATTGAATTTTAAGTTCCGTACGCGTCTTTTAAAGGTTTCGTAGCGAGTATTGTAAAAAAAAATAAAAAGATCTTAAATACATGTATATGCATATATGTTTTGCTCATGCCATGCAACCAGTATGTTATACAGATACATTAATATATCTTTTCCTGTCCATTATTTTATCAAATGGGTGAAGAATCTAGTTAAATTTGGTGTCATATTTGCAACAAAAAGAACATAATTAAAAATTATCCTATGATATCACTATCTGAATGAGTCGATAAAACGAATTGTTTTAAATGTTTTCTAGTAATGGATTTTTTTTTGCAAAATTTCCTTGATGGCTGGGAAAATATAAATATTTAATATTGTCATTGTGTTATGATGGCAAGTATTTACAGAAAATTGTTAAAGCATCTTGAATCTACTGAAGGGCATTGAGTGATATAAAACGTACATTTTTTTCAATAATTTTAAAGATTTTATTTTTCGCAGCTTGTGAAAATGACTGGATTCACCTAGCAAACAGCTGCTATCTGTTTTCAAGTGAAAATGCAACATTTAGTGATGCCGTGGTAAGTTAACATTGACGTTTAAACATCATAAAACATTTTTTTTTTTTTTTTAGTTTTGTTTTTTGTTTTAAACTTGTATATTAAAGATGATTCACTACATCTTATTTGGCCAATTTTGATATTAAGGTTTAATAATATGTTATTTTACTCGATCATGGGTTTTATAACACATGCTTTAAGATCGCTTTAATCCAATTGACAAACTGGAAGTATACAAAAAAAAAAAATAATAATAAAACCCAAGTATGTCAATTGGATTAAAGCGATCTAAAGATCTGTGATTTATAAAATAAAATGTTTTTCTAGAAATGGCGTACCAGTGTCAAACCCGGGGCAAACATTCTAGAGATTCGGACTCCAGAAGAAGAAAAATGGATTGATTTCTACTTAAAGAGTCAAGGTATTTCTCTTTCAGAAAGATCACCATAGTTTTTCCCCAATATCCGAAATTATTTAATTGCGTAAATATTTCATTGCAATCGTTATAGGTGTTAAACGTATTTGGATCGGATTGACGGATGTAGTAAAGGAAAATGACTTTGTCTTTGTGTCCGATGGCCAGAAACCAAACTATACAAACTGGAAAAATGAACCTAACAATGCAGGTGGTTCTGAAGATTGTACTGAAAAATACACGGATTCTAATTGGAATGACCTCAGATGTGACAAAAAACTAAGCTTTCTTTGTAAAGTCTGACTGAAAAATGGTATATCAACAATGGTATTCAATCTGATCTGGATTATAAACTGTAAACGCTCCACATACAAGTAATTTTTTTTTTGGGGGGGGGGGGGATGAAAATCACAATCATTCAACTAAAAAAAAATCTCATCAGTTTGTTATCAAAACTAATTTTACTAAATGTACAATTACAATTTACATCCCCTGAGAGTCGCAAATGACCTATTTGTCTACATTTCCGATCGCCGTTGTTCGTTGAGCAATGTGAGTTGTTCTATGTCTATAAACTTTTGATTTTGTTCTTGTTCATTAAAGTTCAAGCAAACTACAAAAATCTTTTTTATTCTAAAAATAAAGAACAAAGTTAAAAAGTTCACTGGGAAATGAACTTGGCTGGTCACGTGCTTAAATTCCGAGCTCGGAGGATTCTCAGTAGATATGACCAAGTGCCAACTTAATGTGTAACCAGGGACAACAAAATATGATCAAGTACTAACTTAAAGTGTAACCAGGGACAACAAAATATGATCAAGTACCAACTCAAACTGTAACCAAGGACAACAAAAAACGCAAAGTGTGTAATAAGGAATGTATGCTACAAGAAATAGATGTAACCAAGGATACCCTTCTGTGTCTATGTTACAGGAAATAAGTGTAATCGGGGATTTATTCATGTGTAATCGGGGATTTATTCAGTGTTTATGTAAGGAAATAAATGTAACCAGGGTCCTCATTCAGGGACCCTATTCAGTGTGTATGCTACAGAAAATAAGCGTGACCGTAGTACCAAGGAACTATGTGTGAGTACTTCAATTTCACTTAAAATGTAGAGAGAGAGAGAGACAGCATTTTGAAAGATTTTTTTTCACATTATTCTTTTTTAGGTGACAAGGGCAAAGCCTTTTATAGAAAATAAACATTTGCTATACATAATTTCAATTTCAACATATGGCTTATTCAAAGTAAAAATTGCATGAGAACAAAAACAAAATATGTTTTGTTGAACTTTATTACTATTTCAACACTTCTGAGTATATTTTCAATCTTTTGTACAACAAAACCACAATGACACAAAAACATGTTTTCATGAAAATTCTACAGTAACAGTTAATTGACAATCTAAAAACTTTTCACTGCATGCCTCTTATGTTCTGAGAATTCCTAATATAAAACAACAAAACTCTGGACTTCAAGGAGAAGATTTTTTTAATCCAAGGCAATTCTCATCAATATCGAAGCTTGTATCATGTTGTAAATTTTGAATTAACTAGGCGGAGTTATTGTGTTGTAAATTTTGCATTTACCTCCACCCAGAAAATTTAGAATTTACAACATGATACTTGTGTGTTTCCCAAAAAATCTTTTTTTGCGTCAATTTGTTAAAAAGAAAAACATTTGATCATAATTAAAATTGATTCTAGTTAACTAAAACAGTTCTCAATCATTATCACATAGATATCATAATTCAACAATTCTTATTGCGGATATCATGAAAAGCAATGAAATGAAATGAAATAAAATACACCATGTAAAATGTGCTAATAAAATACTGTGTTGTGCTGGTCAATATTAAAATACTACCATTTTTCAAAAAATTAATTTTCTCAAAACTGAGAAATAGTAATACTCCAAATGGCTTAATAATTTTGCATTTCAATGCATCTTTTGATCCAGCTGCTTTTAATAAAAATGCATGATGTGGTAAAGCATATGTATTAAAAATCAGGCCCACAGGAACACATGGGGGATGAGAGCTGTGTGCCCAAAAGAATTTTACAAATACACTTAACAATAGCAAACAAATTAAGATATACTGTGGTTGTGTCTGCTTAATAATATCATCTGATGTCATTTTGCTTGCTAGGAACATTTGCTAGGTGATACCCCCCCCCCTCCCCCCCAAAACAATGAAATTGCTTTCTATTAAAAGATAAATGTACAGTACAGTTCAAAATTACCTTATGGTAAGTTACTTATCAACACAATATACAAATACATGTACAGAAATCTGTAAAAAGGAAATATACCACATGAAAAAAAGTTACAGTATATAACCAGTATATTCTTTTTTATTATGATTATAAACAATTCAAACATCACTTTCTTTTTAACAACCTCAATACTTCAAAAGCAAAGCCTACTGTCCATTTCAATTAGCAATGACTTTGGTTGAAACATACACTATAATCTTTGAATTACTTCATAATGCATTTTATCAACATTGCAAAAAAAAAAAAAGAAGGATGATGAAATGGTGTTACTTAGGAGAAATGTAATTATGGGTAAAAAAAAAAAAATAAACTCTAAAAAGAGAAAGTTTCTTTTATAACATTTCTTTCTAAATTTTGTGTCAAATTTTACCCCATATGGTGTACTTAATTAGATTTATATTAGTATTCATAACATAACAGAAATATTCCACTTAAACGTGCTGTGCCGCCTCTCTATAGATAATACACAATGTAAACTTCTCATTTTGTAAGCTCCAGACACCTCAGTATTACGTGATGCTACACTACATACAGTAAAACAGGCTTATAGTGAAGTGCAAGGGACCAACAAATTTGATTCATTATAAACGTAACTCTTTATATAAATTCAGTTCACAACAGGGAATGAAAATCACTTCAATGTAAGCGTAATTCATTATAAGCGTGGTCGCCGTGTTTTACTGTATTCGTTACTTGTAGGGAATCAAAAGCAGTCCCAGAAAATTGACACTCTATGGAGTATGGGTAAATTGTAACACATAAATCCAACTCTACATGAATGTGGCATTCATATTTCTGACTTACAGTTAACTAGGATATTCATTCTTAAACAACTATAAATTAAAGCAATACCACATTAAACATTTCAATTTAATAGAAGAGTATTTATAACATTCTTGTAACATAAATTGATGGGAGTATATATATATACAATGTTTGTATTCTACTGGACTAGTTCACAATACTTTGATTTCATTCAAGTCTAAAACAATTCATATTTTCAAACTTGTATGAGATTATATTGTCATACTGACACAAATGCATTATAAAGAAGTGTGATTTGTATTACTGGAATGAAGTAATTTTTTATCCATATTAAAGATAAAAATTATAATTATGCAGATAAAATTTAACAAAATGAAAATGATTTATTATGGATTCCATCAAAATGCAATACAGAACTTCATTATTTTAAAAGAGAAAACACATAATTTTGGGGGAAATACAGTCCTGTGTTATGCATGTATTTCATACATTCAAAAATTGAAAACATGATCTTTTGGTCAGCTATAAAAATTCAAAACTTTCTTTTTTCCTGCATTAATTATGCAATTTCAATACAAAAAAGAACAAATCTTTCAGAGTATTCAATACAACACGTAATTACAAGAAACACACACTAAAATGTATGTTAATTAATAACAATGTTCCATATATACATTCTGATTTCATCCCCTTCCCCTATAAAATGATAAATCACTGGTGAGATCCCCTGTTTAAGGCTTTAGACTGTCTGCAGATCTAGCATTTATTTAAATACACCTCCTCTTTCTCCTTGGTATGAAAATAACATTACACTACCCACACCTCCACAACCCTGCGTCCATGTCTGACTACATGAAAGGTTATGAATCACTCCACTTTGTTTTCTAGATCCACCTCATCCTTTTGAGATTCACACCAGCCATTCATTGCTAAATACGACTCGAGCGTAGACGTGTGTCCAACGGTTCCATTTCAGGGTCGTAAACATCTTTGTGGATGTCGTTCATTGGATACAACATAGAGCCATTACGTCCAAAGCTGTTGGTGTTGTAGGAGTACGCAGGTGGGGCACTGGGCTCAGGGGCCGGGTAGTAACCCTGGTAGTCGCGTGGTTCCTCCTGGTTACCACAAAACATGTACTGCATTCTCTGTTCAAAATAACATGCTTATCTTAGAAAATTAATACATGTAATACTTTAAAAAAATTGAAAAATTCCTTACAAAAAAAAATGTTCACAAAATTATCATCATCATTTAAGAACTTAGCCTCAGAAGTAAATACAATGAAAAAAATGACATCTTTTAGGAGTAATACTCTGCTAAACATTACTTATTCACTTTTGCACAATTATCATACTATCTGAATTCTAAACTTGCTACATCTAGGTTTAAGAATTTGAATGCATTGAATGCAATAAAATTGATATCCTTTATAGATGATTGACTTTGCTGGAAAAAGATAACTATCCAACTGATAAACAATGCTTTCCTTTGTAAAATTTTTATTTTATCTTCTATAATAGTTTGCCTGAAAATTATGCCTGCGTGATTTATCATATGATAATTCAGATGAATTTATAATTATTGAAAATTGTTAACATTTACCCCCCAAAACATTTCATGAGCAGACACTTATTCTCCCAAAGAAAGACTGAAAATATGATCAAGTAAAAAATCCAAATGTTTTTTTTAAGATTCCATTCCCTTTTCCCCTCCCCTAAACAACATTACCTCTTTGCAGGTTCCCTCGTACAAGCCACAGCTGTGCATGGCAGCTGCAGGAATGGCTATGTAAGGTACAGCCGAGATGATCCACGAGACCAGATCAAACACCTTAGAATATTCATGACCCGCATACGTCAGTGGAGACCCCAGGTACATAATGAAGGAGTACAACCAAAATCCCTGTCATATAAAAAAAAAATAAAACTTAAGTTCAAGAAAAGATGGCTAAGAACAGAGAAGAATGAAAATCCCTAGTCCTTGCCCTATCTGCCTCCAGGTGCAACAAAGATTAGGTAGATAGGAAGGTCAAGAAAGAAAACTTAAGTTCATCAAGAGAAATGTAGATTGGTTCATATGCCTATGGATAATTCATCTTTCCCCACCTATCAAAATAAATTATGATTTTTCAGTCAGGGTTCTATAATTGATTTGTGACACACAAAATAATATTCAAACTTTTTCCTCCTTGTCTCTCAGAAATTCTTTGAAACATCTTATATGAAAAAGAAAACAGAACAATTTCTTTGAAATTCAGTGATAGTATTTATTTGACAAGTCACTAATGCCACTGTTGATTAAAAAGAAGGGGGGTGGGGGGTTACATCAAGCATCATCACTTTTTAATTTTTGCAATGCTTACCGCTGTGGCTGTGGCAGCCAAGATACACCATATACTGATCAAGATTCTCTCTACTATGCTGAATGTGTGCTTCACTGAAAAAAAGTCAAACAAAGAAAGTCAGGGGAGATCAACACTGCACAGAGGCAAACTAAGTCACAGACAAATGCATTTGATGATTTGTTTATGTAAAATAAATCAAATGGTTCCGATACAATAAGTCTGAACAGGATAATTACACAGAAAATAGCTGGTCAATAATTAGGTAAATATAATTTCATAAACTTTATGAATATGACTTAAAACAACATACAGTCAATCAATCAAGCATAGCATGAAAAAGGAGAATTACCCATATATAATAAAAGGTAAAGATTGTAACATTAATCACTTCATAACAGACCTGTATCACTGCTCATTTTTCTATTGGAGTGGACTAAAAAAATGAGTGGTGCCCTTTCCCCTCCCCTCATCAGCCCTTCAGATAATTTTTACTGGACAGAAATATCCCTCATACATGTTGAAATATATTACAAAACTGAAGATCAATGTTGATTCTGGAAAACGTGTATTTTCCACAACTAAGACACTCCATTCAAGATTTGCATTAAAAGTTCAATGTCAGTCTTTTGAAATACTAAAGAAAATCACAATCCTTTCAATGTAATTTTGAAACTTTAACAACTTTGGAAAACATTATTTGATTTTGTTTAGGAATACCCTTTCCAAAATAAAGACTGTAAAGAGGAAATTGAGAAAGGACTTTTGAAAACATACTTTATACAATACATGCAAAACAGGGTATAAAACATTATTTCCTATTCAGCTTATAACACGATACTTCATTGGTTAGCATTTCCGTACACACGGCTTGAGCCAGGGGGTAAATAATGTGACGTCACAATGCATAGTTTCTCTATCACACAAGGAAATAACATGATATCACAATGCATTGTAGCACGTAGTAAATCTTATCAATAGTTTGAAACACAATTTATTAGAGCTTCGGTTTACAAAGAATTTATTTGGTTACATAGGAAATAAATTTGTTATCCAGGTCCAATCAAGGGTGTACGGGGATTTACCCCAGGTTGTATTCTATACACCCTTTGGCCTTTGGCTTCAAGGTGTATGGAATAAAACCTGGGTAAATCCCCGTACACCCTTGACTGAACCTGGATAACTAATAGTATACATATGACCTATGTTTCCTGTAAAAATCTAAAATGTTCAGAAGGAATTAAAACATGAGTGAGAAATATTTACCCTTTAATAGCATAAACAACTCACCATAAACAATAATAACAGATACTGCCAATATGAATACAGTGATAAATCTCAGTCGTGTGATGGATTGGTCCAACAAAATTATGTAGAAAAACCCAGCCTGAAATGAGAGAAACAATTCTTTAAAAAAACGCAATTCTGTTTCATAAAATTAATGCATTCATGCAAAATTTCCCACTTTTTCCTTTTAACCAACTCTTATTCATGAGCAAGAAATATCAACTTATTTTTACTTTCTTATATTTGTGATTACAACCACTGCAGAAATGAATTAAATAAAATAAATATTAAATTTATTTTTCTCAGTATTTATTTTACACTTAAGTCCCTTTTTTCGCTGCCTCTTGTCAGCTAATTTACATTTGTGTACACTCTAATCATGCTAATATGTGATGAAAACTAATACGTCATTGGTAAAACTCCAGTGAGCTAATTTATCATGTTAATGATTGTGCTAATTAGTTGACGAGGACAATTGATCTAAATTTTAAGAGTGTCCTCTTTTATGTAAATAAATATATGTATATTTACTATATTTTATTGTGTATTTATGTAGAATTTTTCCTCAGTCAAGAAAATGAATAATCGTGGATAGACAAACTGGGAATAAAAGTTGTCACAAATCATAGTTGATTAGAATCAGATATTTTTCGAAGAATCATACCCTCGTTGTCATCAAAAGTCCTAAACACATGAGGGCTACCATGAGAAAGAATGTCGTTACGAAGGTACAGCAGTGCTTCCTGTCAAAGAGCCGTGCAAATCGTGACGTCAAGCTGTCTACGATGTTATCAACGATCGTCAACATCGCAACACACTAAGTAAAGGAAAGAATGCATTAACATACAAACAAATGAAATATCACAAGTTAATTTACCATCAAAGAGGCATGGAAATTGTGACATCAAAACTGTTTATGAAGTTGTCAATAATCATCAAAACTGCAATGCACTAGATTAAATAAAGAGTGCATTAACACACAAACAAATGTAATATCATAATCAAGGTTAATTTTCCTTTCTGTTACCATTGTGATCTGAATACATATATGTCAACTAGCATGACTATGTTGTAATTTTTATTTGGTGAATTAGCCTGAAGAAAATATGATCATGCATTGACCAGCTTCCCATTTTTGTTTTGTAAAAATAAAGTGCACATCAAACTCATCAAAGATCTAATTTTGTAAGATGTTTAATTCTATATATTATGATATCAAACTAAATTAAAAAAAAATTTGATTTTCAACTTGAATTGTGTTTCAATATTGTGATTTTGGTAATTAAGGCTAACTGTATAAGTATATACCCTGCCTTTACAGTAAAACTAAAAGTCAATTATTTAGTCTTTGTTTTAAATGCAGGTAAAAAAAAAAAATTAAAATAAGTCACTACAGTTTACATTTCACATGGTATACATGTACATGTATGTAAACAGCACTAATAATTATGCTAGCCAAGCAATAGTTGCTCTTCCTGGTGCAAAATTTAATTATATAGGAAAACATTCAATTACACATAACATAAAAGTACATACCAAAAACATAAACCCGCAAATGAAGAGTGATAGGAAAAAGAGCATGGCGTAAACGGGTGGAACCTCCAACTCAGCGAAGGCTGCCGGCATCGCATTAAATACAAGCTCTATACCTGTAAAATAATTATAAGGCCATGAATCTTTCCAAGTAGAATCTTTTTTGTTTATTCTTCATGCTTTTAAATATACTTCTATCCTTAAAAAAATAATGAAACATATCTTTTCTATGGTAACCCCTTGTAAATATACAAGCATGTTCAAACAAAATAAGATTTTGCAAATGAAAATAAAAACTACATACTAATATTAATTTCCTATACAGATATAATTAAGCAACAAGTCAACCCTAACAATTTAACAATGAAAAAACAAAACAAAAATCTGTTTACAAACAAAAAACTAGGATGTGTTTGTGAACCACTGAAGATCCCCATTATAACAGCCCCTGGCCAAGTTTTCAAAACATATATAGCAAATACTGTACTGACTTTTAAGTATCTTTTGAGGATATGAAGTAAAACACACTCATAACGAAGTGCCAGGGTTTGTTGAAAGGGTAATTCATTATATCAAATAAGTTAAGAATATATTTTAAAGTCATGGGGATAAAAATTACTTCGCTATAAGCATCAATTCATTATAAGTGTGTTCGCTATAAGTGTGTTTTACTGTAATTAGAAATAATATTTTATTTGACTTGGCCCCATGTCAGGACTAAAAAAAATCTTAAATTTTTGTTTAATTTTTTTGGTAAGTATTGCAGGTCAATGGGCCTTAATGCTGCGGGTTCTGAACTCTGTCATATGAATGAATTAAGGTTTACTTTACAACAAAAAAATGATGCTGATCACACCAGTGTGTTTAACAAGCACTGGTCAAACTTAACTTGCTGGTGTAACTTAACTTACCCAAGACAAGCAAGCAACTTATTTTTTCTAGCTGATTGGTTAGTTGCTTTCATGTAAAAACCCAAGCACATCCCAAAGCATGCTTGTGCAAATTATTTCAATATGCTAGATGCTATCATTATCTGTTTGTTGCTTGATTATAGTAAAAAAAAAAATATTATAGCAAGCATTGGTGTACTGGTATGTATTCTTTGAAATTTACCCAAACTATTGAGAATTTATAAAAGAATGTTTAAACTTTTCCAATATCAGTATCAGGAGTCCCTTTAATTTATATGCTTTGGTCCTTTAAAGATCACTGATATCTTCTGTAAAATGATAAATTGATACACATGAACATGTAAAATTAAAAACAAAAACGTACACAGAATGAAACCTTTTGTTTTGGTGATGAAAATTTCTTGCTAATGAAATGACTTCTAATCTAACACAAATACATATGAATTACACACTATAGTACAACAAAAAATACAGACAACTAATTTTTATGTTTTATACACTTTCTTCCCAAACGAGGGTGAGAAAAATTATACTGCAACTAAACTGAGCTATTTTTTGTACCAAGTACTGTTCCTCAACCAGGATTTGAACCAACTGGATAACGAAAGAATATGCTTCTGTTCTTGGAGGGGGGGGGGGGGGGAATTCTAGAAATCCTAGTTTAGAACATTTTTACAGGTGTTCTTTTCACTTAGCAAAAAAAAAACCTTCTTTTTTTTAAATTCAGTTTTGAGCATTTTGAAGACATCTGCATGATGACAAAGAAACTTATATACAAAGTATACCCAACACATGAAAAGTATGGTATACACTGATGATGTAAACAAAAAAACAGACATTAAAACAGCATGATGATGATGGCGTGCTGTGCTATTCTTAGCATCAAAGACTTACTCATTCCCCTGGAGGTGACTAAAAGACAAAACCAAAAACAGAAAAAAATAATTAATGGCAGCACAAAAACACTGACAATAATCAAAGAAAAAAAACAGCAAGGTGCTTGTTACACAGTAATATGTCACAAGATTAGGATTTTCAATTAATAAATCCCGTCATTTCATATTTTTCCCCCTCCCTTTCTTATTAATAAATCCCTGTTATTCATTTTGGTAAAAAATGATGAGTGCATAGAACTTTTAATTGTTGTACATATTTGCAAAAATTGAATCAATAAACATTTTCCTCCTTCACACAAATGTCAAAAAGTCTTTTTTAATTTAGACTTCTCATGAAATATCACATTTTATCATGTACAATTTCCATAGATACCACAATTCATGTATAAAAAGAGAACTATATTTACATGTCACCAAGATTAAGATACTTTTTTTTATCTCCAACACAGAAGAGTGATCTTTAACACAAAAATATTTTGAAAAAAATTATAAATACGAAAAAATCAAATCCTGGTTGACAGTGATTGTTACTTCATTATCAAGATTAATTTAAATTCATGAGAATTAAAATTCAATAAATTTTTTTTTTAAAAAATCATATTTCAATATATGAAAAAAAAAAAAAAAAAAGTACTCTCTGCAGCACTGATTTTCAGGTTTATTAAAATTTATATAAAATTTTTAACCATTTTATAAAAATTCAGAACACTTTTCCTGTCCATAGAAAGCTATCAGGTTCCATCTTTCAGCTGTTCATTTTTTCCTCAATTTTTTTTTTTTTTTTTTTTTTTGGGGGGGGGGGGGGGCTTTATCAAGAAAATCAGACTAACACATTTACAACAACAAAAATTTTGCTCATTTCAAATGCATGAAAGAGTTGTCAAAATCTTTTTTATAGGAAGTATTCATTAATATACAGCATTATCATGCTAATTTTAGTGCAAAGATAACTCGAAGCCTCCACCCTATGTTCCTGCTTTATCACAAAAATATCTATAAAAATGAATACAAACAAGAACTACCTTCACCTACCATTCAATGCATCATCTTTTAAGACACTCTTCACTTGGGACTTCGCCAACAGGTTTCCTATATAAGGTGCCATAGCCAGCTGTGGGATCTGTATCACTAAAGCATACGTCACAATCACTAGCAACCAGCCCCTATAAAAAAAGAAAGATAGCTCAGGTATGAACTCTTAGCAACCAGCTCCTATAAATAAAGATAGCTCAGATATGAACTCCTAGCAACCAGCCCCTATATATACAGAAAGATAGCTCAGATATGAACTCCTAGCAACCAGCTCCTATAAATTAGAAATATACTAGTAGGTCAAATATCAGCTGCAACCAACCCCTATAAATCAGAAATATAGATCAGATATTACGTTCAACCTGCCCTTATAAATCAGAAATATAGGCCAGGCCCAAGGATCATGAAACAGACTTAGACTTAAGTCAAATTTTCAATCGCCTATAAAATGTTCATTAATTATTCAATTAATCTCTAAACTTGCAGATAACAACAATTTTGGAAAGCAATTTTGAAAAAATATTTTGATTTTTGGGTGCTTGACTTCTACAACATTTTAGTACAACATAAAGATTTTGACTTAAGCTTAAGATGTTCATGATCCTGGGGCCAGATATCACCAGCAACCAAACCCTGTCCATTAGAAATACAATTAAACTTAGTTACAATGAAGTTGAACACACACTTATAAATAAATTATAGATTCACACACTGATTATCCCTGTTGTTTTAAAATTTTATCATGATTATAAAATAATCAGATTTGATGAAATAAAGTTTATAAGAATAAAAAATCTTTGTCACTGGCATTTCACTATTAGTGTGTTTTACTGTGTACTTAATGAATTATGCTGCTATATTCTGCATGTAAAAAAAAAATTCAAAACATATGCTACCATTTTACCTGTGTTCTGCTGATGTCATCATTGAAACACTTACAAGTTTCGGCTAATTTTTCCTTTTCCCGTGAACTTTCCCATTGTTACAGGAATCGCTGTCCACACCGGTAAGGAATTCATCAGTAAATCGAAGCCTTCACTCACAGTCTGCAAGGAGTTCATACAGGTTATTACATGTATATTCAAACTATGAACATCTTATATAGTTTATATACATTGTTATACAAACCATGAACATCTGAAAGAGTTTATATAAACTGTGTTACAATCTATGAACATCTAACAGAATTCATATACATTGTTATATACCCTATGAATCTTAGAGAGTTCATTAGCATTTTATACAATCTATGAACCTCTCACAGAGTTCATTAACATGTTATATGATCTTTGAACCTCTTATGGAGTTCATACATATGTTTATAAAATCCATGAACCTCTTCCAGATTTCACATAAGCTTATACAATCTATGAACCTTTCACAGAATTCATACAAGTTCTCATATAAACTATGATCCTCCCCAGGACATAAGTCAGATGAATTGCTACAGAAACTATGAATTTCTCACTTACTGGGAAATGTACCTACTGTTTAATATACAAATTCATTAATCTCTCTCATTGGAAATATATTGGTGTAGGAAAATTTCACTACAGGCAAAAAAAAACAAAAAACAAAAAAAAAAACAAAAAAAAAATGCCGAAAGGGTGTATAATTGCTCTTGTGATAAAGTGAGCATTAATGCACAAAACTGTCACTATTTCGCCTTCAGTTGTCATCAGTGGGCGAATTTTTAATATGGAACAACTTACACACAGTTATCTCTTTTGAAACTCTATGTGATTTAATTAAACAGTGGCAAAAATGTTTTGCAAGTGTGATGGGGCAAATATAACACGCCTGGGTAAAAAAAAAACAGTATTGAGAATCATGTATGATAAAATAAACCTACATTAACGAGTACTCTGGTATCCACAGGCTGTAGGAACCCTTTGAAGTCCAGGTTATAAAACCGCAAAAGAAAACTGTTGGAGTGTTCCGACTCTAGATTGTTATAGCCATAACCTAGCACTGCCAACAGCATACCCACAAAGGTAGGGCCCAGTATAAACAAAATCTGAAAAGAGATGTTATTTTTAAAAATTAAATATTTAAAAAAGTCACAGAAAGATACAAGAATTTTTAAAAATGAAACTCTAAAACCTTAAGAGAGATACCTTCTTATTTGAGAAGCTTTCCCTAATACATGTGTTTTTTTTTAAAAGATATTCTACATTATTTATCAAAAACCATGATATTAAGAAAATTTTCAACTTCATTTTCTTTTGGCCGTATTGTATAAAGAATTCGCTTTTTCCACTTTTGTCTCCAACTTTTGTTGAAATTTGACATAATTTACTGAAAGATTACATTTCAAAAGCATAATGTACATTGTACGCCTTTTCTATAACTGGAATGGTTAACCATGCCCAAAGTTATTGTTTGAACTATATAAAAAGCATGATGATTGAAATAATAGTCAGGCCAAGATAAATAAATAGTGTGTTTCCTATTCCAACCTGAGAAAAAATAGGATAGGTAGTTAGGGAAAACATTTTATTTTAACATTTCATTCTTTAAAATTCAATAGGGAAATCCCTGTCAAAACATTTCCAATTATTTGTGTATAGGATATGCATTTTCTCAAACATGGAAGTGATCAAGATTAGGATTTCAAAAAGTGAAACCAGATTTGTTTACTTCCAGAGAGATAAATTTTTCAGGGTCGGCTCATATATTTTAGGGTTGGTCGGGGAACCGGTAACACACAATTTATTTATCTAAGCCTCAGATTAACATGTATCAATTCAACATAAATATAGATGCATCTCATCTAATTTGTCTCAATTTCCTCAAATTATTATTTTTAAAAGGAAAGTACAGTGTACAGTAGCTAACAGTATACTAAACTTTTAATAAAAGTTTTATAATATGTAACATAACGTACCCTAATTTCAGGAAGAGGAAAAATAAGAAATCTTAATCGATTAAAATTATAGTGAAAAGTTAGATTGAAAAGAAATTGATAAAACCATTCCCACAAAATTCAGCTGCCATCTTATTTTTTTAATTCAACTTTTACTTGTGAAAACAAAGTACAAAATTATACCCATCCAGAAACTCGTGCTCCAAAGGCTGTGAAGAGAAAAACCAGGATCCAGAGAACGGCTAGCGTAACAGGAAGTAGGGAAATCCCGACATTCTGCAGCTGTGACGTAAATGTCCAGATAGGAAACCCCGTGATATTACTGACAGAGCTGGAGAGTTGTAAATAGGCATTACTGAAAAAAGTAGAATATTAATTAGAGTACTGATAGTATTGAAAGACAATAAAGAGATGAAATCAATGTAAAAAATAATTTAAAAAAAACATGACTATGATTTAAAACATGTTTTTGCCTGTTAATCCATGGGAATCAGCCCTTCCTTTACCCCATTTCAAGATAAAAACACTGTTAAGATAATGTCTGTAATGGAATACAGCATAAGCAGAAATTTTAGCGAGGATTCAATTTTAGCTTTTTAGCGAGGATGTTGAGATTGCTAAAATTAAATATTGTAAGCCAATGACAAAGTTTGTAAGTTTTTTGAAAAGTTTATTAAACTACCGTGATCATATAGATTTTTAAATGCTTGTTTCTGAAATTTCATCAGACTAGATCAATACGCTGGTTGTAGCAAAAGTTATAAAGATCCATCCCAAATATTTCAGAAGACTCCAAAAGTAATAATTAAGGTGATGTCCAAAAAATTAAGAGTCCAATTGCAAATTGTAATCCAAAGAGTATTCCAAAGGAGAGTCAATAGATGCCTAATGAATGGTCAAAAGAAGGAAGAATAGAGTGCCGTTTTCCGGCAAAACAGGGTATTTTGTGCTCAGAGGGTATTCATGGTCCTGGATATAAATGTACTTTTCATTGGCTGACTTAACATTGCCATACCACCTACGCTTAGTCCGTAGGTCTGTCCATTGACCTATGAACCCCAACATGGCACCACCCTCCAATCCAGGTATACCTTCATTAATAATATTTATGGACTCAGTCCCCATCTCTGCACCATAAGAGTTCTAGCCCTAGGCTCTTTTACTTATATCTGCTTCAAAGTTCCCAATTTTATTACTCTAAGTAATCAAGAGTCTTAATAGTAACTTTACATTTCCTTTCAAATTTTATTACTTATTATCAATGGGCTTGATTGGTCTATTCTTATCAATTCCATTACAAATGAGTTTACAAAATTATAGTTCATTGTATCAATAACAACATCCAATTTAATCTAACAAATGAATATGATTATAGTCACGAAAGTCTCTTTTCCAATTATAAAATCACTGCATGTGGTACACAAACAATGTATATCCCTGTTTAACAAACTTTTATTTTATTTTACTGTCACTATTAATAACTAAAATAATTATGTTATGAATATAATCCAAGTTTAAAATGTTCAGATAAAATGTCCATTCTAAACCCTACACGTTTATAACAATGTTAACAATTTATTCCGCATAAGAGTTTACCATCATCTTTCTATGCATGCCACCATAAAATCGCTAAAATTACTTCTCACTAAAATTAAGTACTGATTTTTTAGGACGATTTGGTAAATTTGCATCTCACTAAAAATTCCATTTATACGGTAAATCTTTGAGTAACTAGATGTGTCGTAACACCTCAAATGCACTCGCAGGCAGCCAAAATTTTAAATGCCACATTTAGTTTTAAATTTGATTGCACAAAAGAATTTTCTAGGTTCAAGGGGCATAACTAAGATAAAAACTATTCAATATCAACCTTGACTGTATTTTCTGGCAAAATACCTGCATATGCAATTTCAACCATATATATACACCCCTACAAAAGTTAGAGAGCAGAAACTAACAAGATGTGTTTGTGAAACACTGATGCCCCCGTATGGCAGCTTATGGTGAAGGTTAAAGTTTCTCAAATGCAAGTCAAAATCCAGGCCAAAAGATAAAAAATGTTGATACCCAAAGAAAGGTCTTGTCTCGAGGAATATACCTGTGAAATTTGAAAGACCTAGCTGCAACTGTTCAAAAGTTATGGCCAAGGTTAAAGTTTTTTAAATAAAAGTCAAACATCAAGGTCAAGGTCAAAGTGGTTGGTATCCAAAGGAAGATCTTGTCACAAGGATTACATATGTGAAGTATGAAAGCCCTAGCACCAACCACTCAAAAGTTATGACCAAGGTTAAAGTTTTTCGAAAGTAGGTCAAACTCTTATGTCAAGGTCAAAAAGTCAAAGTGGTTGCTTCCAAAGGAAGGTCTTGTCACAAGGATTACATATGTGAAAAATGAAAGCCCTAGCACCGACCATTCAAAAGTTATGGCCAAGGTTAAAGTTTTTTGAAAGTAGGTCAAACTCCTATGTCAAGGTCAAAGGGTCAAAGTGGTTGGTATCCAAAGGTGATGTCAAAAGGATTACATATGTGAAGTATGAAAGCCCTAGCGTCAACCATTCAAAAGTTATGGCCAAGGTTAAAGTTTTTCAAAAGTAGGTCAAACTCCTAGGTCAAGGTCAAAAGGTCAAATTGGTTGGTATCCAAAAAAAGATCTTGTCACAAGGATTACGTAGTGAAGTATGAAAGCCCTAGCTTCAACCATTCAAAAGTTATGGCCAAGGTTAAAGTTTTTTAAAAGTAGGTCAAACTCCTAGGTCAAGGTCAAAGGGTCAAAGGGGTTGATATTCAGAGGAAGGTCTTGTCACAAGGAATATACATGTGAAGTTTGAAACCCCAAGCACCAACTGTTCAGAAGTTATGGCGAAGGTTAAAGTCTCATAAAATTTTGCAAAACTGGGTCAAACTCCAAGGTCAAGGTCAAAAGGTCAAGTATGATGGTACCCAGAGAAAGGTCTTGTCACAAGGAATACACATGTGAAATATGAAAGTCATAGCTCCAACCAATCAAAAGTTATGGGCAAGGTTAAAGTTGACAACAGACAGACAGACAAAGAGACAAACGGACAAACAGACAGACAGGATAAAAACAATATACCCCCGGGATCTTCTGATCTGGGGGCATACAAATTTATTATTTTTTCTAAGATCAAGAGGGATAATTCTGTCAAAAATCATCGGACCATGACCAGATTGGAATTTGACCAGCATATTCCTATGACGTATCCCCATGTCAAATTTGAGTTGAATGTGTACAACTGTTGCCAAGATAATTAACGGAAAGTCAATGATGACGGAATGACAGAATGACGGAACACAGTAACACTATATGCCCCCGGCCATTTTATGGCGGGGGTATAATTAAATTATTACAGTACTTAAATACTTTAAGGTTAATGTGTAGCATTCTAACTCTAAAAGGGTAGGGAAAGAGAGGATAACCCTTTAACCGGAGAGATATTACCACAATTTTTCCAAACTTCAAGTTACAAATACATTACGAAAAAGTGGAATACAGCATTACAATGTATTACCTGCACAGCCTTGTACTTTTGTACATAAACCAGGTATTCAGCATAGGTAATTTGCAGGGGTAAATATTGAAGACTACTGAATACTTACCATGCTTACTATTAATGAATACTTACTGGTAGAATTCTAACTCAGGTGTAATTTTCATGTTCTGCCCCACTCCTTTAAATTCATAGGTATCCCCATTATCTGTCCCAGTAACACTGCAACAAATGACATTTTTATTTCATGAAAAGCAAATATCCAAGATGAACAAAAAAACACATGTAGTAACAAAAAAAAGTCTAGTGGGGTTAATTTTCTTTTTGTTTGAGAAGTCTCTACAACATTCTATGATATGTTAACAAGATAAGTCAGTCATGAATATTTGTTGTGACCTTTCACAAATGCAAAGTTAATAGTTGGTAGTTCATACATGTATGTTAATTACTCTGCCCAGTGAATATACTTTTCTTGGACAATATGCACAATTTTCTGCATCCACATTCATACTTACACTTTTGTGTGGACATCAGCACAGTTTGGTGTATCCACATTCATACTTACACTTTTGTGTGGATATCAGCACAGTTTGGTGTATCCACATTCATACTTACACTTTTGTGGGGATATCAGCACAGCTTGGTGTATCCACATTCATACTTACACTTTTGTGTGGACATCAGCACAGTTTGGTGTATCCACATTCATACTTACACTTTTGTGTGGATATATGCACAGTTTGGTGTTTCCACATTCATACTTACACTTTTGTGTGGATATCAGCACAGTTTGGTGTATCCACATTCATACTTACACTTTTGTGGGGATATCAGCACAGCTTGGTGTATCCACATTCATACTTACACTTTTGTGTGGATATCAGCACAGTTTGGTGTATCCACATTCATACTTACACTTTTGTGTGGATATCAGCACAGTTTGGTGTATCCACATTCATACTTACATTTTTGTGGGGATATCAGCACAGCTTGGTGTATCCACATTCATTCTTACACTTTTGTGTGGATATCAGCACAGTTTGGTGTATCCACATTCATACTTACACTTTTGTGTGGATATCGGCACAGTTTGGTGTATTCCACTCCTTATCACAGTTGCTCCACACATAGGGTTGTTCTATCATTGAGATAATGGCATACATTCCAAAATGACAGACCAATGGTGCAACATATAAACAGGTCAGGAAAAGGTCAACCAACAATGCCACACCCACACCTAAAACATATGTAAATGAGCTTTAATTCAAAAAGTTGAAGATAATCCACAGTATATTTTCAAAACAGATCGACCAAAAAGATTTAATTTTGAAAGGTCTGTGGTTGGTACATGAAGACTATGACTATAGAGTTTGGAAGTTGTATAACTTAACTTATTCTGATTGGTAAACTTGGAAATTCCTTTGTTGACTAGCAGGCATGATTTACCTACATGAGTGACATGTGTTGATGTAACTTTTACAGGTTCTGACTAAGTAACCTTAGGTATAAGTATATTCTACACATCTTTAGTGATTTGCAGAGATATTAACCTTTACTAATTGAAAGGTGTTGCATACCTCTACAGTTCAAAATAGATGGCTTTACTTCAAATGATTACAAGGTGTTAACCTTACCTTCATAGTTAGATGTTAACTTTACCTTCATTTGCAGTGTTAATATAACCTTGACTTGGCAGATGTTAACATTACCTTTGCAGGTAGATGTTAATGTAAACCTTACCTTCATTTGCAGCTGTTAATATTACCTTCATTGGCAGCAGTTAACATTACCTCTCTTGGTAAATGTTAACCTTGCCTTAATTCATGGAAAACTTGTTAAATTCACCTCACTAGTGGTGTTAACCTTGTGTTCACATTTGCAGGATTTAACCTTGCATTGTCTGGCAGAATTCAACTTCATTTTATCTTGCAGATGTTATAAATCTTTCATTTACCAACTGGCAATAAGTGGACTTATATATTTAAACAATCAAATGCTTTCTTTGGTTGTTAATATGGGAATTAATGTCGCAGCTGTTGCAGAAAACATACATAACCCCCGTAAGCAGGTTATGTGAATTTTTTTTCTGCAATAGCTGCAACGTTAATTCCCGTACTAACAAACAAAGAAAGACATTTTATTTTTTATATTTATATCTGATTAAAAAAACATTCAAAGTAAAATAAATATGTTAAATATTATATTATAGATGTGTATGTCATTGTATGCATAATTGATGGAACAGCCGTTGCTTAAGATATCTATGCAGGGGGCTTGCTTAGTGTTGTTTACTGACTGATTAACGGCAATGGTTTTTATAAAAATATAGGAAATAATATTCAGTGGATGTAAATATTCACTGGTCGATGCTCACTTTGTCTCCATCGACAGATAACCTTACCTTCAGAAGAAGGCTTTCAATAATTTTGAAGAGGTGAATTTATCCATTTGAAGAAGCTGTTTTAGAATTACATGTAATTTCCAAATGTTTACTTGGCCAATTATGAAATCTGAAGTGGTGAATTCCAATCATTGAAACAGTGATAAATCACCTCCTGCTGCCCCTTATTGAATCCCCTACAGGTGGATTTGAACCTACATTACCTTTACTAATTGGCAGATGCTGGGACAGCAGTCCCACAATGCCTTTCTGGTTGTATCCCCCGAGCTTCATCTGTATCAGCATGGCCGGCATACACAAAACAAACAAGTAGACATACAAGGATACCAGGGCCATCCCTAAAAGAAAATGTGAGGTACAGTCAAACCTCTTTACCTCAAACTCCATAAGACTAAGCAAAAACATTGAGATATCCAAGGATTCCAGATATTGAGGTTAATATATATAAACAGTGGTTGGGACTTCACTCTCATTTAGACATTTGCATGATATTTATATGCAAGATATTTGAGGAACCAATGTTTAACTGTACATTGGAAAGACAGTTCACAATATGGAGCACTTCATATCAAAACATGGATGTCTAAACAAGATTTTAATGAAACTTAAGACATTCACTTAAAAAAAAGTTAGGTTCACAATATATTTTAAAGTCACAGGGAATGAAAATCACTTTGTTGTAAGCAACAATTCAATATAAGTGTGTTCTCTATAAGTGTGTTTTACTGTTATGTATTACCATTGACAATCCTAATGTAGGCTAGATATGCTGGAAACACTGCGATAAACGAGAGCTGAAGGAGATTCCACTGTGCAAAAGTCTCACCCATCTTGCCAAGTTTGATGAAGATTTGTCAAATAAAACAGGATGCTCCTATAACATATATTAGCATGCAATGGTTAGAAATTTTTAGAAGTTCTTCATTTTTAAACATGATAAACATGATCTTTTTCTCTCATGGTCTATTAGAAAAAAAGGATTTATTAGTTAAAAAAAAAAGGGGGGGAGGCTTACTCTTGAAAATACATAAAAAACACACTGTCTAGTTGGGAATAAACAGGGGTGACTGTGGTACATTTTAGATTTACCTTTAAAGATAATAATTGTCTGCAATCCCCTATAATATGTCGGGTCACATTGTTATAACTTCAGTGTGCTCTCAATGAAAATTCTGCTACCTCAGTGTCTGCTTTGGTTGTCAAACTCTGTCATCTTCAAGTTCTGAAATATACAGAAAATTAAAAATAAACAAGCTGACAAATTCTTGTATTGCCTTATAACCATCCTTTCCCTGGCTTAAATTTCTTAAGCCTCTAAGTCTCTCCATTAAATATACACTTGAGGATAACTACCTTGTACTGTCACTACTTATTTTAATTATACTGAACATCTGCTAGTTATAAATGTACCAGCACTGAGAAGTACATCATCTAATTGATTCACTACTCACGCACTTATATACTTTTTTTTAACAAGTACGTGCCTTGAAAATTTGCCTACTGAAACATTCAGTTGACTTGGTATCTATCTACGCCAGGAGCAATTTTAATTTAATAGGATTTTGTTTTTATGTTGAAAAAAAAATTCCTAGTTATAAAAGTTCATGTACCACAACATAAAAACAGGGATGTATATTTTTTCTATAATCTGTGAAGATCTCTCTTCAAAACATTATAATTAAATTAAACTAAGATACATGTTTAGTATGTGTTCTTATAAGATAATTCTAAAGGGACTACCTGTACCAACAGACCTCGTTTAATGTATATTATTGGTCACTTTCAAAATATTAATCAAATGTTTTGGGGGGGAGGGGGGGGCTCATTTTTAAGATTCTGATGACACATAAGATTCAACAGAAATTCGGAATAAAATATATGTAGGTAACATGCTATCTAT
This sequence comes from Saccostrea echinata, assembly GCF_033153115.1. NCBI lineage: Eukaryota > Metazoa > Mollusca > Bivalvia > Ostreida > Ostreidae > Saccostrea > Saccostrea echinata. Next base: position 2,286,691 of record NW_026889807.1, on the reverse strand, counting down.
AAGTTAATTAAACATGCAATCCACACTTTTTGTAATATCTATACCAAGAGAAGAAATTAAATAATAAACGAATATCATTCCAACAGATGCTGAATGATCATGATGATAGCAAAACAAAGGCTACATGATTTTTGTACACTAATATACAAACACTGGCTGATAATCTTGAAAATAATCTCTTTGAATTAAATTAATGTACATTTACTGTAATGCAGATGATAAAAATATTGCATATAACTACACAAATGATAACTATATGTTTATATCAGTGACAAATATACATATGGGGGGGGGGGGGGGGCACCCATCCCCCCCCCCCATAAAATTCTAAAATTCAAAATAAATCATGGGTACTTATAAACCTACAAAATCTCTAGAATCCATGAGCTTTGGGGGCTCTGCCCCCTGAGCCCCACCAGGCTTCCCTCTGGATTCACTTGGGACTTCAAAGTACCTCACAGGTCCTGCCTTATTATCTCCCCCCCCCCCCCTCTCCCGAAATTCAAATTCTAGATCAGCCTCTCTATATTACCTGTGAAAAATCATGATGTTGCTACAGAATCAAGGCCTCAATCCATTTCATTCTCAATACACCATGACATTATTCTCAACATGGACAAAGATTACATATTTAATAAGGAAACACTGATGACACACTTACATTCACTTTCTATAAGTACAAATATCTTTTTTATCGAAAGAAATTCAAGGCAGGAAATGACATCAACAGCAGGAGGAAGTTTAAAAAGTGTATGTGTGATGATGCACTTATATGTTAAAGTTGGGTAAAATAATACTCATAGAAAAAAGTACTTAAAGTACTAACATATTCAAAAACATATTCTATTCTAATATTAGCATGAATATCATGAATTTACATTTCATGTTTAAGGATAAATAATGCAAACTTTTTTTCAGAAATCAGCAATTTAACTAATTCAGACTATTGCTTATATTTTTGTACTAGATAACTTGAATAATGTTTGCTAGAGAAGGTATGGACTCCGAAATTTTGTAAGATTTTGCAAAATTTTTATTCTATGTCACAAATTGAAAATGTGTGTTAACAAGAGATGTTTGTGAAACACTTATCCCCCCCCCCCCCAAATAATTGGAATTTTTCTAAGTCCACACATGGTCCAAGGGCATAACTCTGTCAAAATTTGCTCGATCGTATCCAGAACAGAACTTAACCTAGATATTCGGGTGCGTCTTTTTACCACATGGAACCACAAGGTACCACAAGGAACCACAAGGAACCCCAGGGATACCACAAGGTACCCCAGGGACACCATATACAACCTTAATTATTCTAAATATGGTTTATATGCACTAGTAAGTTAGAGAAAAATGTTTTTGAAAGCCAATTTAACACTTTAATTGTCTTAAATATAGAGCAGTTATCCAAGTTAAAAATTTAAAAGTAAATATACTTATTTAAGCTAAATTATGCATTTATAGTTCAGAGGAACAGTTAAATTATTGTGTCTTTTTATGATGTACAAAAAGTTAATGGTTAATTGTGTATTGCAGTAGTCAATACACAAACCAAAAGTTGATATCCAAGAAGAATCCTAATGATAACCCCTGTACCACTAGGATAAGCCAAGGTACCTGAAAGAAAATCCAAATGACACTCAATTCAACTTTTAAAAAATCTTTTCATGGTTTAAATGCACTTGTTAATTATGAATTATAACTGTTTATTGTATATTTGTATAATACAAAACATAAAGAATAAAAGAACCCCAAGGGACATTTAGGACCATGATGAAATCCCAACAAACAAACCCAAAGAACCACTTAGATTAATAAATGACATTCCATTCAACCTTAATAAATCTAAATATGATTTATGTTCATTTGTTAATTACAAAGTAAACTGTTTATTGTAAATATAATTTTTTTAGGTCACCTGAGTCATTCAGTTGACCTACCAATTGTGATTTGTTTATGTTTGTTGTTCATTGGTCATAAAATGTTGAAATTTTCAGCTTCTTTTGAACCACTGAACCAATTTTAACCAGTTTTATGGGTAAAGTTAACCAGTTTTTATAGGTAAAGGGAAACATGAATTTTGAATTTCATGGTCCTTGACCCCTCTCCCCTTCTGGGCTTGAAGGATGGGACTAAAACCATCAAAATACATTGTATATGCAATTGTTAAAATCTTCTTCTTTACTCTTGGAAATCCAATAGTCAAACTGTTGACATGAATGTAATAAGCATTAATTGAGCTATCAATTGTAAAATTTGTGGCCCAGGGGTCAGGTTTTAGGGTAATCTGGTGAAAAAGCATTATTTCTTTCAAAATATTCTTTACTCTAGGATATTAAATTAGGCAAACATGTTACCAGTAAATGCATGGTGTGATGCATATATGAGCAAGGGTGCCTCTTACAAAATTGTGAAACTTTATGGCCTGTGGGTAAGCTAGGGGTTCTGGTGTAGGGCGAGGATCTATTGGTAATATAGTGAAAAAGCATCATTTTTTTGAAAATCTTCTTTTGAAAGTGCTTACAGTTGTGTTGAGAAAATGCATACGGTGCCATTTTCAAATTATTTCTTTTAAAACCCCTTCTGCCCCTGGTATTTAACACATAAAATAAATTATTTATGTCAGAAGTGCAACTATAGATGATTTGGGGGAAAAAACTTGCATCCTCATTCAAGTCTAGAAAGTATGAAAAACTACCCATAAATGGTTTACAGTTTCCAAACAATGAAGTGCCTTTAATTACAAAATAAAAAAAAATGAGTGTGTTATAAATTTAAGATGATGTTTTTTTGTAAACATATCAGAAGTCAGGAGCTTAAGTACAACAAAATGATCGAGGTTAAATAGAATCACTTCCAAATCTTGTATTAAAAAAAAATAACACTTTCAAAATTCTTTTTTTGCCTGATTTAGTTTTCAAAATTGCCCTATATAAATTGATATTAAGTAATTTGTTGGGAATTAATTTTAACACATCATTTATCAAACTTTCTACATGAGTTAAATTTATGGTCTGACTGTCTGTATATGATCAAATTTTTGGTGGAGATTTGTCTTTTTAAATAAAAAGTTCTAATTTTTCAAATAAAATTCTGTTAACACTGGTTAATAAAAATTAATTCTGAAACTTTTCTATGGATTTGTGTATTCTATTGATTATATACTTAAAAAGCATTCAACTAGAATGTATATATACATATTATGATCTTATAATTGGAAAAATATGTTAAAACAAACTGAATTTTCTCCAAAATTTCCAATTTTTTAATTCACACACCTTATATATCCAAATGTAAGTAAACAACAATAATTTCAGTTAATTTACTAAAACTACACTGCTTTTGAAAAAATTTCCTGGGTAAAAATCGCAGGAAATAAACTAGAAAAACTAAATATATATATATAAACACAAAAACTTTTCTCAACAAAACATTTTCGTTCATTGTTTTCATAGCATTTATTCCTTAATACAATATAAAAACAATCATGTACATGTAAAAAGGAAGTCTAAGGTTGTGAGTTTCTTTGTTATGGGAATGCATGAATTCAAACTTATTAAATTTCTCTATATTAGATTGATACATTTATTAAAAAATAAATCATCATGCATTCATGGCATTGTATGAATGTCTATAGATTGTACGGAACATGATCATCTCAATTAAGAGAAGTTATATGGAATATAGAAATGATAGCATACATCTATTTTCAATGACATATGGAGAACTCTCTTGTGTACAAGATTTCTTGTTTGCTTGCATGCATATATCAACAATTTCAGGTAATCATCAGTGATGATCAACAGTTTTCAGTGATTAACTTGTGTATACACAAGGTACACAAGGACTGGTTACACCATACCTTAGGTGTATAAACAAATGTAAAACTGCATGCTTGGTGATAAAATACCTGGGTTTTATATAATCAACAAACTTAATAAGTTTTTCTGGTACCATTTACATAGGATATAAGTGTCACTATATTTAGCTGGAAATTGTTAAATAAAATAATATGTTTTACAAAAATACCTGAAGCTGACACATTTTTTCCAAATTTGAGTCTTGTTTCTACTACCCTGGTACTTTCAACTTTTCTACAGATCTACAGTCTGCTAAAGATGGGCAATAATTTTGAAAATTGTTTATAAAAAATAAAATAAATGTATAACCCATTTTTTCCTGCATCAGTGAATCATATATGGTGCCTGCCATTGGTAAAATTAACAATATCAACTAAAGTTGGCCAAGGGTTATCACGATATTAAACTTAATTGATGAGAAACTAGCTGATTTCCTAAAAAAAATTCTGTAAACCCATTTTGAGGTAATTAAAAACATTTTTAAAAAAAATACCAAACTTTATGGTTTGTGGGGAACTTGACAGATCTCCCTTAATAATGATAATGTTTCAGTCTGAATTATTTCTTTTGGGGTTTTTAAATAACAATTCTCAGAGTTCAAAAAAATTGTATGCAAAATTTTTTTAAATAATTTTTTATTAAAAATCCATGTGATTTTGTAAAAAAAAAAAAAAAAAAAAGTGAATGTGGATTCACTTCTTTGTGGCATAAAAAAGTCCACTAACTCCTTAAAATGGCTCTGCATGTCCCTATATATACCAATTAACTGACAAAGTCCCAAGATTCCATTTTAAACCTCAATATAAAGAAGAGACATATTGCTTTCATTTCCCATAAAAAAGTTTCCTTTGAGGGTTCAGGTATTGCAAAATAGGCTTTGTGAAATTACAATATTCCCGAATTTTGAAGAAAATGGACGAATTTGAGCATCTTCAGTTAATTAAAATATGAGCCCACCCCACGATCCAAAAAAAAATTTCATGGATAAAAATCTGATGAAACAGTTCTTTCAATATATAAATAAACAATTTATATCAGAGGTTGGGTACTATGCAAAATATTGAGAAACAGCTTCAATTTTTGACCGTTTTTAAAGAGTTTTTTCAGGATTTGAGGAAAATGAGGCAACTCATGACTTCATAATTATTAATACATGGACTAGAGAGAAAATTATGTCATTTTTAATTGGTATGCAGTCACTGAGGTTCCAAGTGAAATTTTAACATATTTTCAATGAAGACTGAGCAGATTTGATTCTTCAGAAATTCACAAGGCCAAAAAAGGTCCTATTAGTAAGTGAACTTATGTTCTCTAATAAATATAGATCTACAAAACTAACCATGCAGTTACTACCAGGTATAATAGATTGAGACAAGTAGCCAAGCTATTTACTATCCTATAGGAGATAATTTATTAATACAATATGTGTGAATTATAATTATTAAACTTGCATGAGAATGAATTATGATTTTTTTTTTTTTTAAGTCATATATGGCGTATTTTTGATAAGTTCAGACTAACTAAAATTAAAAAGATCTTTCTATTTGTTTTAATTACTTTATATAAGGATAGGACTTTCCTGTAAATTACACAATTTAAATCAATCGCGTTTCATAAAACTAACGACTTTTCAACTTTATACACAACCATTCCCCACGATAAATTAAAGTCCAGGCTTTTTGATATCATTGACAGCTGCTTTTTCAATAAAAATGGAACTCGTAAATATACTTACCTTGACATTGGTCATTTGCAAAATTATTTTGTTAAAAAACATTCTGATTGTACACACAAGTACTCTGAAGTTGACATTAAAAAAATGCTTGAGTTTCTGATTGACAATATCTATGTGGTTTTTGGAGACCAGGTCTTCCAACAATCTATTGGCTAGGAATTTCTATGGGTACCAATTGCACCCCGTTATTAGCAGACCTTTTTTTGTATTCATATGAAGCAGAATTTGTCCAAAATCTTGTACGTGAAAAGAAGAAAACACTTGCTGTGGCGTTCAACTCGACATTTAGATATATATCGACGACGTATTGTCAATTAACAATGGCTATTTTCATTCTTATGTCGATACGAAATATCCTGGTGAACTTGAGATAAAAGATACCACAGAGTCTGACACATCTGTTTCATATTTGGATATTTTACTTGAAAAAGACGTTAATGGTAATCTAACAACCAAGCTTTATGATAAATGTGATGACTTTAATTTTTCGATCATCAACTTCCCTTACTTATGCAGCAATATACCTTCATCACCTGCATACGGGGTATATATCTCTCAGTTGATTCGATACGCAAGAGCATGCTCTACGTATGTACAATTTCTAAAACGAGGTAAATTATTGACAAATAAGTTGATGAAACAAGAATATCAGCGGTCTCGTTTAAAGTCATCATTTCATAAGTTCTATGGTCGATACAATGACCTTGTCAGCAAATACAATTTATCATTGAGTCAAATGCTGACTGACGTTTTTCATACTAATTGTTAGGCCATTATTTACACACTGAATTGTCGACGGATTTTTCCGTTATTTCCCGATCATGACAAGGAGCACACGGCGGGTGTGACCGGTTGGCAGGGGATGCTCACTCCTCCATGGCTCCTGATCCCACCTCTGATGTTTGGAGGTCCGTGTTTGCTCTGCTCCTATTTTGTATTGTATAATGGACTTTGGAGCTTGAATACTGTTCGTTATCTCCATATATTTCATATTAGAAATTTAAGGGTAAAACAATAATTGATTTATTTACTGACTCCGCATTTAAATATCAGACACAGTTTAAAGTCATTTTAACTATAGAAACGTGGGGTTATTCAAGTTCAGAATCAGTGAAAATTTTAATTTGAACGTAAATAACAAATATCATGTTCAACTACACTCTATCTCATATTTTTATTTTTTTCCTCAGATATGCCGTATATAGTTTTAAGTATTAATGTATTTAAATGATGTAATTAAAAAATGCACATAAACCATATTTACATTTATTAAAGCTGAATTGGATGTCAGTTATATGGCTCATTATTGGGGTACTTAAGGGTATTCTTCAGATACCTAGGGTTTCCTTGCCAATCCTTGGTATCCTTTTTTGTGTATTAAAATATGCAATAAACAGTTACTATGTTATTTACAAAAGCATAAAACCATTTTTAGATTTATAAAGGTCCAACTGGGTGTCCTTGGGGTATTTTGGGATATTCTTCGGGTTACCCTGGGATGTCCTTGTGGTAACTTAAGGCTATCCTTTGGTCCTTTTGATTTGTGTATTGAAGTATATACAATAAACAGTTACTGTGTCATTTACAAGTGCAAATATAAACCATATTTACATGTACATTTATTAATGTTGAATTGGGTATCCTAGGGTACACTGGGATTTTCTTGTGGTACCTTAAGAGTATTATTTGGTTTTATGTGAGTGCCCTTTGGTTTTGCGTATTGAAATACACAATCATAGTTAAAACATGATTATTTATTTACACCGTATAAAATATTAAAGTTCTTCAAAACTAAACATGCATAATTGAGCTTAATTGTTTAATTAATTAATATTACCTATAAATTTTTAACTTGGGTAACTCCTCTATATTTAAGACAATTAATTTAAAAGTGTTAATTTGTCTTTCAAAAACATTTTTTTCTAATTTACAAGTGCATATAAACCATATTTAGAATAATTAAGGTTGTATATGGTGTCCCTGGGGTACCTTGTGGTATCCCTGGGGTTCCTTGTGGCTCCTTGTGATTCCTTGTGGTATCCTTGTGGTTCCTTGTGGTACCTTGTGGTTCCTTGTGGTAAAAAGACATACCCTAGATATTCTTATGATTAATCTGTATACCAAATTTCATTTCAGTATGTGCAACCTCTGCGAAGAAAATGAACGGAAACTGTTGGTGGACCGACAGACCGACCGACCTTCCGACAGACAGCAGCAAAGCAATATGCCCTCCCTTCTTTGAAGGGGGGGGTATAAAAAATGTAAAGATTCAATATTATATATATATATATAAAACATGGCACAAAGTTGCAGATTTGAACACCAAAGAAATTCTATGACTTCTATGATTTATGCCATTTCTTCATAATAAGTAAAAAAAAATATACTGTATAACATGCTTATGTGAAGTGCCTCTGGGATGGACAATTTTGCTTCATTATAAACATAATTCATTATAATTATCCATTAAGTTCATGATTACAAGCTTTAAAATCAGGGAAAATCACTTTGCTCTAAGCATGAATTCACTATAAGCATGTTCACTATAACCGTGTTTTACTGTATATCAATCCATGCATCAAATTTTTGTTTGTGCTATTTATCCCTAAGACAAATGTTGTGCATAAGTTGGGTTTAACAGCAAGCAATGCCTAAACATCTTTTTTTAAATTAGGAATTGTGTGAAATGATAAGTGTATTGTACTAAGTGTATAATAATTCCCAGATTTTGATGTGGGGGATTAACGAAAGTTTGTGGTTTTGTAACAAAACCACAATGTGCAGTATCTCCTCAAAGCATGCATCATTTATTCCACTTGTCACCCTAATAATTCAATTCTGAAACAAGCCTATTCCTTGGTCCCTGGTTTCTCTGTGGCATGTATGAGATTAAAAGGTCAGTATGCATCACTGCTTTTGACCTTGGTCCTTCGACTTTTGACCTTAATTTAAATGGTTCAGTTCTTTCTCTGACCACCTGTACTGGCCCTACACATACATACATATTAATCTATCTATTAATCTCTCTCTAGTATCAAACTTAAAAGGCTATATCTAACATGTCTAATAAATGTTCGAATTTTCTTCTCATGTCAACTATGTATCATAATGATATTGTAACAGTAAGTTTATTATTTGACTTTGACTTTTTACCTTTTGGTCCCAAGGTCAATTAATATAAGGTTTCTTCTATGAATTAGCTATCTCTGTGTAGCAAAGGTGAGACTAAAAGGTTAAATCTACACTTTACATTGCTTTAGGATCTAATTAAACCATGTCAAAAATATTTTACAACATCTGTCAATAAGCTTTGACTTTTAAAAAAAAACAGAATCAAGTCTGTCTATTCTTTTATCTTTTAAATGCATGTCCACAGCATTTAAAAGAACTATTTCTTAAAAAATAACCTTAATCTTGACCTTTGAACCTCAAATTAAATCACTTAATTTTTCCTACAACCATAATTAGTACACGTACATTCAAAGTGTTTATAAATCATATTGAAGATCAATGTTGACCTACATGTACTTGCCTAACCTCAAAATTTTTTTTTTGTTTTTGTCTTCAAATGTTTCTTTACCTTGATACACATGTAACATATGTGAATTAAACATGTAAAGGTCAAACTTACTGGTACTCTTTTTTGTTGTACACGTGTTTATGACACAGATAATCATATACACACATGTATCAGGGCTAGACAAATAGCATTGCCCGACGCCCGGGACAACCAATTTTGTTTGGCGGGCAAGTTATTTGATAAGTGGTACCTGCCCGCGGACAAGTGCTTCTCCAGTTAACAAAAAATCAAATGTTGTTTGTTTTATCGCTGTTGAAATGTAATGAATCACAGCAGAGCACCTGTTTTTCGCTGCTATTCATCACTACATCGAATACTCGGTCGGAACTCCTCTAGAATTTACCCATTTATGTGTAGTTAAAATACACACAGGACGTAAAAACATAGCAGCTATCGATTCCATGTCAAAAAAGTTGAAGAGGATTTTAGACCTTTTTAGGTATTGTAAAAAATAATGTAAAAATTCATGCTGTGAGTACAAACGTGTTATACTGATATTAAAATTGGAGCTTTTGACTGGGGATCACTGAAAGTCACAATCGACATGCAATGGTGGTTTTCATAATCAAATACTTTATAATATTCAAAAAAAAAAAAAATTTTTTTCTCTTTCAGTATCTTGGGGATGTTAAAGTAATACAGAGAAAAGTTTAAATTATGCAAACTGCACAAGCTAAGAAATCACCCTGGAACAAGACTTACCCCTAAATTTTTCCGTGCAAAAAATTAAGTGATTTTATGTCTAGTTTGGTCCCCATGTAGTGTATCAGTTGAGAAATAATTTAATGTTTAACGATAATGCTTTAATTTTATGTTAATTAAGAAAAAGTGGGACAAGCATATTTTTTGGTAGGACAAGTAATTTTACGATGGTAACCTGTCCGAGGGCAAGTACTGAAAAATTCTATTTGTCTTCCCCTGTGTATGCACAAACAAACAGGCTAGTTCAAGAATTGCTAGCCTATCATCATGTATTAATCATTTCATGGCAACACTGCAGTGTGAAAATTTTAATAATTGTACATTATACATTTCATGTCCAGTGCATGTAGCTGCTGCAGCCAAAATCACAGCAATTTTACCCAATGACTGAGGCTGAATTAGTATCCATATCAGTGATCAAGTGAAAATAACACAACATTAACATAATGGCAAAACCAATACCATGAATACCTGGGTAACGTACACATAACAGACTGTATAATTGTGTATAAATTCAATAAAGCCATTTATACTCGGCTCTGGTGTAAAATTGATTTATCTAACTCCACCGTTACAGAGTCAGTTAATGTCTTACAGTATACATATTTTATACAATCATACAGAAAGGTCCTACAACCTGACAATTAAGTACACATAATCGACAAAAAATTAAGATCAGGTAGCATTCCTGGTCTAAAATTAATTATTGCTACAAAAGCACTTTTAAGACTGCAAGGCTGAATAAGCAAATTAATACCAAGAAAGTTAATTAAATATGCAACTTCATGTTTTGAGCTATACACACCCTTTATCAGAGTGCATTACCATACACCATTTCAAGCTATAAGCATTGATGAGTTCACATACCGTAGGTCAGAAAATCAGAGGTGAACATAGGCATTATTGTCCACAATGAAAATGCACTTAGATCTACAGAAACTCAGAGTATACTACATGTACAATCACATACATTCCTTTAATCCAACACAAACATCAATTCATATGCACAAAAATCTTAAGGATTTCCTCCTAAAATACAAAACAATGTATTATTTTTCATTGTATATAAATGATTCAGTAATGGGACTAAGTCTGCGTCATAGATCGTTCTGAAATTTGGCATTTATGATTGAAAAAAATTATGCACATCTATATTTTCCTATACATGCAGGGCTTTCAAAGAGATTAGAAACAGGTGGTATTTTTAAAAAAGTAGGAGTTACCTTGTGGAAGCGATTTTCATAAAATATATGTTATGGAATTTTTCTCAATCAAATATTTTGGGCATTACAATCATGATTTCAGCCGGACAAAAGTACCGAGTATCAGCAGATTTTGAAAGGCCTGTACATGTATTATCATATTTATAAGACAATCAAAAATTTTTAAATTAATTCCTAGCAAAGTCTACATTGTCTACATGGTCTATTGCCATGCATATTCAGGCCTTTCAAAATCTGCTGTTACCAATTACTTTAACCCTGCTGAACATGCTGAAATCATGATTGTACCGGACAAAATATTTGATGGAAAAAGCTTTCAATTGATAACATCATCTGAACATATTTAATTAAAATCACTTCTACAAGGTACCTCCTATTTCTGTAAAAGTACTGCCTGTTTCTAATCTTTTTGAAAGTTCTCCATTTTATTCTCTCTGATGATTTACATTTTAGCATGATTTCAAACAGAGCATGTACATGTGCTAATCAAGGTTAATAAATATTATATGTCTATAAAGATTTTTTCACACAGTGATGAAATAAGCAAGATTTTGGAGAAATTTTGGACTTTTCCTCCTAAGTCTTTTTGAAAAAAAAAAGGGGGGGCTCTTAACTTTATTGTTCTTTTAAAACTGTAGTAAACAATGATACGCAATATAATCTCTGTTTGTTATCACTCCAATGCAGTTTGTAACACTCAAGATTACTTAATGACAAGTTTCCCTCACCGAGAAAATTTTAACAGACTTTTTTTATATGAATTAAGGAAGCAACTTGTGTAAAAGTAGAAAGAGACTTTCGAGTATTGCGGTTCAGCGCAATAAGGTTGTAATATTACATAATGTGTCCTCAATGCTTGGTGATCTTAAGTAACACAACACTTACATAGCTCTACGCAATGTAACATTGAAAGCAAGCTTAAAAACCTCAAAACAAAAAAAAAATGAAATTAAACAGAACATTTGCATACTGCTATAGAATATTGAACACCTTCCTACATTTACTTAAAACACTGGAGAAAATCAGCAATGGTGAAAAAGTTGATAAAATCCAATTATTAATAACATATGTCCAAATAAAACAACTACACTACTACACAGTAGCCCATCCCGTCAAAAGGAGCACTTAACAAGCAATACATATTTACATTCTCATATGATGACCTCTAACAAATAAATACATTCCCATGGACAGTTAATAATAGGCAGATTCTCTGAATGACAAGACACTAACAGCCAAAAAAAAGAGATATCCCACAAACAATTCTTTGTAACTAACTCTGTAGTTGCAGTTGTAATTGCACAACCTTATTGTATTTCCAATTAAGATAAGCTGTATGTATAATAAATTGTTTCTCTTTTTTTTGGGGGTGGGGGGGGGGGAGGGGGGTGGGGGGGGGGTGTCATGCAGTTCATATGATAAAAATAAATTAAGTTTTTGCTGAAAGTTATACTAACATTAAAACATGCTAAAACACACTGAATATCACACACTGAACTTGGTTTGAAAATTGATGAGGGCTGATTGTCAGATCTGCTAATACAGCAAAAGGTCAACTGATAATTCTACCAGCTCCAGAGACTAATAATTCAATTATCATCATGATTTCACTTTATGCATTACCAGGATTATAAAATTTGTTGTTATGACTTCATTTTGGGAACTTAATTTCACTTCAAACTAAAGCAATCATACTGGTATTATAAAGTGGGTCTCAAAGTAAAACATCAATGGCTCTAGGTTTACCAGGTTTTAATTAATGCATGCTATGCCAGCCTGCCAAGTTACTCCTGAATTTATCCCATCCTCACCTAAGTCAAAATGTAACATGGGCATTGCAATGCACTGCCAGTTAAGATTAACTGTATGAAGCTCTGATTCAAGATATATGATCTGATGTAAGCATAAAGGGAGTCTACATTATCCTTTTGGGAGATACATGTAGGAGGGCATCAGTCCTGTACAGTATGTACATTATAAAGGCTAATAGCGAAGTGCCAGGAACAAGCAATTTTGATTCGATAATAAATGTAATTCATTATATCCGATAAGTTCATAAAATGTTTTAAAACCACAGGGAATGAAAATCACTTAACTGCATGCATGGGAAACATGTTGGTTATAACTTTGTTTTACTGTACACTGCAAGTAGTGTAGTGGATTTATGAAAGAGGGGTGGGTGAGGAGGGATCGCATCTTAACTTTCTGTAGTCAGCCCCCACCCCCACCCACCCCAATCAGTTTATCATACTACATATTTCACAGGTAGAATGTCCCTCATACTTCTCACTGGAACTAATCATCATTTAATGGCTTTTTCCTGTAATTTTAACAATTTCCTGACAGAAGGAGACACAGATTCTGAAATTCAAGTAGCCAAATTCAAGCTAAGTTTATACTATATCACAAGTAGCAAAATTGAACAAAAATCAATGTTTGTTGAACATGTTGAAGAAAAAAATTTTATAAAGGAAACAGTGATTTAACAATTTCAGAGTTATCTCCCTTAGAAGAGGGGCTGCCCCACCTTAATATACATGTATGCAATGTAGGTTTTCCAAGACATAAGTACCCTGACTCTACATGTAGAAGGTCATATGAAGAAAAACAAGATGTGTTTGTGAAACCTATGCCCCCGATGGTAACACAATTCTGGAGTGGGACGTAGACTACAGTTCAATAGTTATGGCCAATGTTAAAGTTTTTCAAATGTAGGTCAAAGGTCAAAGTTGAGGTCACATGATCAAAAATTTCTGTACCAATGGAAAGGTCTTGTCATGATGTACACTCATGTCAAATATTAAAGCCTTACCCTTGACAGCACAATAGTTATGGGCTAGGTTAAAGTTTACAATAGACAGACAAACAAACAGTCAAACAGACAGACAGGACAAAAACAATACACCCCTGGGATCTTTCGATCCGGAGGCATAAAAAACAATAAATGAGGATATACAATCAGCATTATTAATAATGCATATATACATTATTCCTGAAATTTCTGCACACAAAAGATATCAAATCATATACATGTTCATTTAGTGCACAAAGCTTGATACATGAGGACATATTTTCTGAGGCTAGAAATGATATTGCAATTTACCATTTCAAATACATGTACATTGTAATTGATTTCTCTATACATCATGATAAATTAATTAGGCTATGTTTCATGTTGCAATTCCACAAATTATAATTACTGGTAAATGCATACAGAATTTTACAGCCTTGAATTGTTTATCATCTTTCCAACTGAATTTTCTATATTTATTAAAATGATGTTGAAACTGTTTAATTTAACACTAAGAAGAATCTCATTGTAGCTTCTTATAAAAGCATAAAATAATTTGGTAAACATGTTTAAATATAATGCACTGTGCAGCTCTGTATATTGTATATATGTCATTAGAATGAATTGACCATTACAAAAAAAAAAAAGGAAAAATGATCATGATGATATAACAAAACCACTGCATACATCTGCACATCAAGTACGAAAAAACAAAAATTGTGAACTGAATGACAGACCAAAATGCTTTAATGAGCAAACATCATAGTTGTATCCTCTATCTCTTTAGAAGCTTTACTGTAGATATACATGTATCTACTATTACAGAGAAAGTATGAATTACAGATTTTACCTGTATAAGTTACAAGTATTTGACTGTGTCATGCAATAAATACATGATACCCTTAGGGATGTCTAACAACAACACCCTTCCCTTAAAGAAGAATGAGCAGGTGCCCCCTTACACCACTATATTAATTACAAACAAAGATATAGCAAATATACGAAGTGTATGAAGTGAATTAAATTTAAACAAGTAACATATTTGCAATTTTATACCTTAGTCTACAAAGAAACTGAAACTGAAAGTTGGTTAGTTTCAACATGACTTCCACACGATTTTAAGTCAATCCTTTAACAATGCTGAAATGCACGAATGTCCTTTTCCTGAACATTAATTGTCATCTTGCCAAATTTGCAAAAACACAAATTAAGTTGAATTAAATTATAAACATGATAAAACACTGGTAAAAAAAAAACTGTGTCAAGTATACATGATACATGCTTTAATAAAAATGAAGAGTACAAGAAGATAAAATCCTATACTTCTCAACAAGCCTAAACTAAATAAGAATAATATTTACCACAAATTCACAAAGTAGAAGTGTTAAGTACCCATCTTCTCTTTACATGAGTATTTTGCACATGCATGTGTACTCTAAAAATTATTCTTACATGTATTACTTTTAACCTGTTTAAAGCACATGCAGTCACGGAACACACCCTGACTGACCTCATGGATTAATATTGAAAAGCCCCATTACATTTGCATAATTAGATAAGATACCATGATTATAACTTGGGGTTTAATCATGCAGTTTATGCAATTCAAATGAAATCTAATACCCTTGTATGCTTATAAGCTCATTAAATACTCTGCCCACTCCCCTGCGTTTAATGCAGTTCTTCTCATGGAGAATTTTTCTTAGGCTTAATGAACAATGAAAATCTTCTACCAGAAATTAACGAATTGATACTGCACGTTCTGTTTTTGAGCAATGATGAAATTTCTAAGCTCCATTATCCTGAATGATGATGAATATTTCAATGTGTATGATTATTCTTTTCTGTTAATATTGCAAGGTTTAATCGGCGTAATCTATAATCTGGAAGGAATTTAGGTCATGTTAACCCAGTTCGTTTCAAAACAAACATTTTTTGTTTCTCTCCCAATACAGCCTCCGCGATGTCAGTTGGAACTCTAAAATCGATATTTTGTCTGTGTTCCGACATCTTTCTTTCAAGACCTAATTGCTTGTCGAAATACAAAATAAGCACGAAGTGTAGAGAATTTTGACACTTACCTCTAAATATTTGTCTTGGGTCGGAAACCAAAGACGCAATGTACTTCTGTGTAAACTCCACGACCGAAAATTCACATTATAATTAACTTCCGGTCTAAGTAAGTAACGGAATGTAGTCCGTAGTTTCCGGATTTAAAAAAAACACACCGACAAAAGCATCCCACCCTCTCCTCCCAAAAGATAGATAAATAAATAAATGAATAAATAAATAAGTAAGTAAATAAAACAATACAAAAACACTGAAAAAACTTAAATTTAAAGATTCTAAAATATTTTGACCTTTGATTGTACAGTGTATGATATATTCAAAGATTTATATTTCATCATAGAATGTACATTGTAAGGGGCGAGATAAAAAAGGCACAACCAAACATTTTCAGTTTGGGTTTGGGGCACTTCCAAAAATTTCAAAAGGTCCCTGAGAAGCAAAAAATAAAAAAAAAAATAAATAAATAAGATCTCATCAGACGTTAATATGAAGGGGCACAAGCATAAAGTAGCTATGTTTTCTACAGTATTCTATATATCTGCAAAATTATGGGGGAACACATCTCCTCCGGTGCCCCCGGTTCCTACGGCCATGGTTTGATAAAACCATAATTCACATCATTCATCAAGCCCCCTAGCTCCTCCTCAGAAACTAAATAGTTTTCATTACACTGTTGGAATAAACTAATTCTTTTGTTTATTCCTAAAACACTGTAAAAAAATAATTCAAATAACCTTTAATAAAAATGTATGTGAGAATGCATTTTTAGGGAGCAAATGGTATCGCTTATTTACGCAAAAATAAAATTATAGAAAATAACAAGAGGCCCATGGGCCACAACGCTCACCTGAATAACTTTAGTCCTGCTGTTCTTCACAATATCCACCCTTGTAATACCTATTGTGGGCCCACCCTACCCCCGGGGGTCATGATTTGAACAAACTTGAATCTACACTACCCAAGGATGCTTCCACATAAGTTTCAGTTTTTCTGTATGGTCCAGTGGTTCTTGAGGAGAAGATTTTTAAAGATTTTTCCCTAAATATTTAAATGTAAAAATTGGATTCCCCAATGTGGCTCCACCCTACCCCGGGGGGTCATGATTTGAACAAATTAGAATCTACACTACCCCGGAATACTTCCACAAAAGTTTCAGCTTTTCTGGCCCAGTGGTTCTTGAGAAGAAGATTTTTAAAGATTTTTTCCTATATATTTCAATGTAAAATTTTGATTCCCCATTATGGCCCCGCCCTATCCCCGGGGGTCAATATATCAAAGTCCGTGTTTTTTGACATCACAGAATTTAATCAAAAACCTCTACATGAAAAGGAGGAGTCTTGCTGTGGTCTTCAATTCATATCAACGACGTTTGATCAATTAAAAATATTCATTTTCATTCCTACGTTGAACTCGAAATAAAAGATACCACAGAGTCTGACAAATCTGTTTTATATTTGGATATTTTACTAGAAAAAGACGTTAATGGTAACCTAACAAGAAAACTTTATGATAAACGTGATTTCAACTTTTCTATCAAGTCCGTCGGATGGGACGTAAAACGATGCCCCGTGTCAAGGATTACAACCCCCTTGGCACGCTAAAGATCGTTTCTCTGGTTTTCGAAAAAGAGTAGGCTCGATGGGGGCCGCCAGAGAAACCCAAAAACTTACAAAACCGTTCATACAGTATTTAAATTCATACCGCCGAAATATGGCTGAAATATTGCCGAATCGGCGTAAAACAACAATAATCGATCAATCAACTTTTCTATTGTTAACTTCCCTTATTTATTGTCTGACGTCTTGGCGTATTTAGCCAAGGCTTGAAATTGATCAAGTTGTTCATACAATTTTAAGCCAAAGCGCTGGACCTAGCCCCAAGACCATAAACTGAGAACATACTTAAGTCAAAATTTTGATTTTTAATATCCTGAGTTTTATTTAACGTATTTGCTTAAAAAAAATTGCAGTTTAATATAACATTTAAATTTAAACATATGATGAAATTTTTGTTTCATTATCAAAATTATTTCAAAAGTTATATTGGTTTGAAATTTTGACTTAAGTCTGTTATCAGTTTATAGTCTTGGGGTCTGATGTCATTATGATCACATTATACATTACAGGTTACATAACGCTTAGCCATTCTCGAATGCATCATTCGTAGCAAAACAGCAGGAATGAAGCTGGTCTGAGTTCAACACTTGTCGAGTATCCTTACTGTCTGATTAACTAATGGATGTTTATTTTCAATGCATACTAAGTCTCTCTGGCTTTAGATTTTTTATAAAGTCAACACATATTCATAACTTGCAGAGGTTTGATTTATTCATATATAGTTTAAAAAATACCCAACTGAAAGATAGATGACGAACATTTAGCTCATTTGTAACAAGTTTATTTAATGAAAATTCATAATTATCCAAACTGTTCACTAATTGATGTTTAGTTTTTATGTTTTGTAACTTTTTCTTTCAAAATCAGTGGTTATATCTATGTATCTAGGAACAGGCTCGTAAGAAGAAATTTCATGGGGAGAAGATGCACAAGCAAAATATTTCTGTTTAGGGTGGACATTATCAAGAAAATTCCTTATCAGGCAAAAAAAAGGTTTTCAGACATTATTTACATGACTTAGGGGACACAAGCATAAAGTAGCTACGATTTCTTTAGTATATATTATATTTCGGCAAAATTCATGGGGGATGGGGGGGGGGGGGACCCGACTCCCCGCTCCTCGGTTCCTACGGCCATAGAAAATTTTTTTAAGTAAAATAAAATATATAGAATAAATTCATGTCAGCGATTTTTATTTTATGTTGATGCCTTTCTTGTTTCTTAGAAAAATAATTCATTCCTGCACTCAGAGATATGTTGATTACGCTAGATTCAACTTTTTTTTTCTTCGCATAATAATAAAGCTCTCGTCAGACAAGCTTTTTGTGAAAACTAATATGTGTAGCAATTTACCATTATCACCTGCATATGGAGTTTATGTCTCCCATTTGTTTCGATATGCAAGACCATGCTCTACGTAAGAACAATTTCTAAAAAGAGGCAAGTTGTTGACAAATAAGTTGATGAAACAAGAATATCAACAGTCTCACTTAGAGTCAACATTTCGCGAATTCTATGGTCGAATATAATGACCTTGTTAGCAAATAAAATCTATCATTAATTTCAATGTTGACTGATGTTTTTCATGTAAATTTTTAGGCCATTATTTTCATACTGAATTGTCTATGGATTTTTTTCTATTTGCCCGATCATGACAATGGGCACATGGCGGGTGTGACTGGTCGACAGGGGACCCTTACTCCTCCATGGCACCTGATCCCACCTCTGTTTTTAGAGCGTGTTTGTTCTGCTCCAATTTGTAATGTTCAAATGGACTTTTGAGGTTGATTACTGTTCGTTATCTTCATATTTCATCATATTCGGTAGAAATATTATTTGGGCACTAAATTTCGAAGCATACATGTACAGCTGTATATAATTATGATCTGCCAAAGTGACTGTATACGTCACCTGGAAAGATTATGCAACAGTCGGTGGTTTTGCCTATCCTTTATTAAAATTAACGAAGTAAATTAGCAAGTGGTCCTCTACAGTAAAGCATGTGGTAAAAGTTTGAAATAACTAACAATGCACAGCATACTTAACGTGTTTGTATAACAAACAATTAAAGAAAAGACTGAACATCCGTTTTTACAAAGAAAGTTTTCAGCTTCCCCATGAATAAACCATTGCTAAATAAATACTTTCCTTCGTTACTTAGAATACAAGTTACACGTAAAATCTAAGAATTTCTTTTGTAACGAATTCTTAAGCACGCAACTGTGACATTTTAACAAAAACAAATGAATGATATATAAATCTAACAATTCTTTATCACGTGTATTTTTTTTTTCATCGGCGGATTTGAAGTGGTTATAAAAGTTCCATTTTCAATTTAGGAACCAACTGGATCCACCAAACCGAGTCGCTCGCCCACTTTTTCGAAGTCCGGAAGTACCTTGTATTCGAAGTATTTTCGCTCGTACTTGGCGACTCGAATCATGTAGCAGCCATATCTCTCCGGTTCGTGCGTTTCTTCTCCAGTATACTTTTTTATGAGATTAACCCCAACATCACTGAAGTACGATGGCTCCAGAAAGAACGGTACGGAATATCGATCAACCCCGATGTCAAGGACACGATGACGCGTGGCACGAAATTTGTTTCCTCCGGTCATTCGGTCAAAAAGGTCACCGATGTTCATAACGAGGCTTTTTGGTCTCGGTTCTACCGCGACCCAGTTTCCCTCAGAGTTCACAATTTCGAGACCTTTGTAATCGAACGTTGCCAAAAGAGTGAGGAAATTCGAGTCGGAATGATCTGGCGTTGTCAGGATTTTACCGTCCTCGATCCGAGCGTTGCTAGGGGGCGGTCCGTTCCACGGAGGATAATGCAGAATTCTGTACGTGGTACATGGTTTGTCTGCAAACAGATACGTAAATGCGTCTATTGGTAAATTCAGACCAATGGCAGTCAAGCGTAAAATCTCCATGGCTAGTTCATGCATGACCTCGTACATAGAGGTCATGTATTCCTTAAAAGGAAATGTTCCGTCTTCTTCCGGCCATGGACAGCTCTCATAATACCAGTTGTCTGGACTCACCTGATAAAGACGAAAATAAGAAAGGTGACGATAAATGTTTTTTTTTCTCTCTCTCTCTCACGTGTAACATTTACTTTGCCATACTGTTCCTTTATGATTTAATTAAATTAATATAGCGATAAATTTAAAATATAGATTAACTGTTCCATTGTCGAAATTTGTAGTGGCTTGCTTGACATTGCCACATGTAAAATTCAAAATTTACCTTCTTGACCTACAGATTTTATCAAGTATTTATGAAACAACGTATATGTACGTTGAGCGGTATACTAGCAACAGTATGGATTGTATGATCAGGCTACTGAATTATTAGCAGAAATAAATGGATGAAAGAAAAATGAATAATAAGTTAACTGAAAACATAAAAAAGACAAACAAATGTAACATTCTCTTCAACCGAGGCCAAGAAAATTAAAATTGGGCTAGGATTATTATTTTACTTAACTTTTTTTTTTTTATCGCATATTTACCTGAACATCATTTGGATCTACAGCCCGACCAAATTCAAACCCCTCCTTTCGACTCGGCTCTCCCTCCACGACGGGAAAGTATCCTCTGTAAATATTCTTATTCTCGGGGACCCAATTTTTGCGGCACAATTTCCTCTTTTTCTCCTCGGGTAGTGAGAAAAACCACTTACAGGCTTGGAACAATCGATCAAAGTCCAGTCCTTCTACGTTGTCTATGAAAAGAAAGCCTATGTTTTCCAGGGCGTCCACTACAATTTTAGCCAGAGCAGCTCGGTCCGTCTTGGCTTTTGACATGTCCACTATGGGAAGGTCGATGGTGGGTCGATCCGACATGATGTTCAGCTGCAAAATAAATGATAAACATTATATTGCATCATTTACACGGTCAAATTCTTAATGTGCTAATATTACGAGAACTAAGCCACTGTATATGCATATTAAATCATGATTTAGAATGGTTCTCACTGTAAATATTTTTGAAAAGTAAATTTGTATAAGAGCAGCCCTAGACGGATATCATGGATCCAACATAAAAAGGAAAGGGGCGGTTCAGAACCATCATAGGATTTTCAGCTTTATAAAAATTTATATCATAAAATTACATAAGAATAAATGTAAATTTGGATAAGTAGATAAGAATTATAGTCATTTTTATGAAAGAAAGCATGATAAGACAGGACCTGTGTCGACCCCAGACCTCAACGACTACACCCCTCCCCCATCTCAGCGAGATTCGTCGAGACGATCGAAGTTCGGGAAAGATTTCCCGAATTACGTTGTGTGGCACTGTCTGAGATTCGGAAGAGACGTCAGTACAAAAATTTTAGTCTCGACGAACTCGCTGAGATTATCCCCATCGCACCCCACCCCACCCCCAGGAAATTATCTTTTTGAGCACTTCATTCTGGATCCGCTCGTGTAAACCCTAGTAATGTAGCTCCTGATCTATTTTCATTTTAGGGCACCAAATCTGTGGTCGTGTATTACGGACTGATACACTAAGGTGACGACATGTACAATCACAAAAGTTTTTTTGTAAACCTGTGTGAGGTATTACTGCTAGTGTATATGGATAAAAATTAAAAAAAAAATGACTTTCATTCATTCATTCTATCTTTATTAATAATTAAAAAATTCGCTCCAAGAGAAAAAAAACGAATTTCAGAATTTATCACGTTTTCAAAAGTGAAATACAGGTAACTTCGTTATCTCGACATCGACGGGACTATCAGAAAATGTCGAGATATCCGAGGTATCAGAGTTGAGACTCGACGTACAAGATGTCACTGCATAGCAAAACAGACAAGTTTATTACGTACATGACTTCAATGGACAGTATTTCATCTTATTTCAGCAATCCCTCTATTATATCTATTATTACAAAATCTATGGAGTTATTTTTTTTTTTCAAAAACTTATTTATAAAATGCGTTCTTTCTCTCTTCAAAATCTGTCTAAATTTACAACGATTTCCATCCAGCATTCCGCGTGTAACTTGCTTTTGTCTGAACAGGATACGAAATGAAATAAAAACTTTGAACCTATAAAGTCGACATCAAAGATACGTGAAAAAATGCATATAATTATTTTTTTTCTTACTTCATTTCAGGAAGAAACTCAAAGCTCATAATCCTTTATTAAAAACAAAGTTTTAACAGATTTGTGTATTTAAACTAATGTAGTGATGTTACAGATGCATGAATTACGGCTGATTCGGTCAATCGTGTCGTTAATTGGATTGTTTCCTGTTGAATGCATTTTTACAACAAAATATCACTAAAACATCGTTCGATTCCTGTGTTTGAATTACATTCAATGTGTTTGATATTCTTTGTAATTCAAATACCTTCTTCAAATTTTAAAAGTTATGTTAGGTTTCGATATAAATAAACGCCTGTACATTAACGTAGAATCGTGTATATTTATCAATGATACTATTCAAGCTGAACGTTAAGCAATTAACGTCTCAAAGACGACAGAGGGGGGCTTGGGATTCTACAAACACAGTCTATAGAATTAATTTAGCAGTGTGCAGTCAAAGGTGTGAATTTCTTTCGATGTCGAGATACACGGACCATCTGACAAATAGTTAGGTTTAGTAGAGCAGAAAATTGCTCCGATGCGACATATACCAGGTAAATATTACTCTTAGGACTGTGAATATACATCGAGATAAGCCGAGTAGTGACTAGTCGACATTATCGAGGTCGACACATCAGAGTTTTTGCAAATCATATATATAGTAAATACTGCCTGGACCAAGGACAGACGTCGACATATCCCAGGTTGTCGACATATCCGATGTCGAGATATCAAAGTTTAACTGTACTGTGATTTATTCATTGAATAAAAGTGATATTCTCCCACAGTGTGAAAGGATATGAAAGTGATATGCTGTCACAGTGTGAATGGATATCAAAATAAGTAAAATATAATTTCTGACCTGTAATAAGATTGAGATAGTAACAAAATTATCTTGTCAGAGACGAAAACTGCCAATTTCTTCCCAAATATGTTGCTAAAATCCATGTTCCAATGTTTTTAATCTCACAACTGCTAAGCGATGACGTCTCAACTACTAAACTATGACCTGATATCACCACGTGTTCAATATAAAGTAAATACGACTCACCGGTAAAAAAAATAACATGGCAAATTAGTCAAATTGTTGGAACTTTGTAACTAACTTTAAATACATGTATATATAGCTGCAATAATGTAGCCCTCTCCGATTTTTTTTAATCTGATATTTTCAGGAGAGGGCTCCCCCCCCCCCCCCAAAAAAAAAAAAAAATTGGAGAGGGCTACATTATTGCAGCTACTGTATATATAACGCCTGTTAACAACGGTTTCCTGAAATTCCAAGTTGACCAAACGCGAAATATTAGAAAATATTTCAACCCGTGTTTTCATTCACGAGTGACAATTCACACGATTCACACGTGGATGTTTGCTAATATCCCCGCACCGAATTACAGCCAATACAGGCAACGCCAATGTAGTAAAATAGGGGATTTTACTATGAACTGACTAAAGCAGTAAAGTGTCGCCTACCTTAGAATAAAGTGATGACGAAACACCCAGGTTTACATCATGGATAAAACACGGGTACGTACAACAAATATAAGAATAACAGGTAAAGTGGTGAGTAGATTGACAACTTGACAGGTAGGACGGGTGGGTGGCTACGAGGTCAGGGTGAAAGGTCATTGTGAATACTTTTACACATGCACTTAAAACATGCAAAAAAATTAATTAATCAATATTTTAAAACATTACCTCTTTATCAATGACCAGTGCTTGGCATATCCTTGAATTAACCCACTGAGGAGGTGTCTTTTGTTTATTGCCAAACACAAAACCGGATATGTTCGCTGCACAGTAGTTTTAAATCCCAAAATGAAAACCTAACTTATCCGTAATAGAACAAATTTCATTGATTTATGAAAGGACACTAATACTGCGTGAAAACACAATTAATAACAGCTATAGAGAGCAGTTTATGTGGAGATGGGTCACAACTCCACTTTTGAAAATACTGTTTTTAATGCGAGGTGATGGTGGTTATGGGGGGGGGGGGGGCAGAACTTGTTTAAAGATTTTATGAATTACTGACCCCTACTTATTTATGAATTCCTGACCTCCACTATTGATCACCTACACATCTGTATATTTAAAAGGAAAAATAGCCATCCTTCTGGTTTCAATTTACTATAATTTTAACTTTTAAGTTATATGATAATTTAACTTGATGCGTATTATTGGTTGTGAGGGATACAACATGCTCTGGGGACTTATGGGGGGGGGGCTCATCATGCATGCTTGTGTCCCTCTAAATTTTTCTAATATTCTTTTTTTTTTTTTTTTTTTTTTTTTTGCTTCAAAGTACATGTATTGCATTTTCAGAAAAATTAGAATAAAAGATATATCAATTTTCAACAATTTCTGTTGAATTCTTCGTGTAATTAGGTTAAAATTATATATATAAAGTTGATTAACAGCTGAGATGGATCACACAGCAATCTAGTGAACGGATCAAAGGCCCATTTTTAATGCAGATGTAGCATGAAAAAAAAAACGATTCGAGCAATCAGCATAAACCAATGAATATAGGCCCTATTTTTACGCGTCTTCAATTTATTTACCCCCCCCCCCCAATCCCGGCGCCTCCAAGTGGAAATTCATGATCCATTAATGACGTGGATGTAAATTCTATATGGTCAGAATTCCGCATCAAGCAGAGAATTTTCAGGTTAGGTACGGGAAACAATATTATATGTAATATATGGTATATAACATTTTTAAAAAACCAAAATCGGACATATGTATTGAAGACTATGGACCTGTGTAAATATCTGGAAAAAACATGCAAATTGTTTTTTAAATAGTTGATTGGTGGGTACCAATTGTTTCAATAATAATGCTAAGGAACATTAACACAATTGTTGTTAAAATGATAACGGGGGACAGCTGAAAGCTATGAAGGCTGATTTCTCTTCCTCTATAAATAATTCCGAAATATTCCGTCTTGTTTCATTGCAGAATGTTTTCAGCACGCTGACACTTGTGCTTGTAACTTTTGTTGTATTTACGGAATTTTTCTCCTCAATCAAACTCTCTAGTTCCTCTGAATTTAAATGAACATAAAAAAAAAAAAAACGTAGACGTTTTCCAGACATTTTCATTTTCGCGGAACTGTTTACGTTTGCTTAGCAACTGCCTCTGTGAATTTCGAACCCGATTTAATTAATATGCAGAATGATTACACGCGAGGGAATATAACGGTGTTCAGGAGGGCAACATAACTGTTTCCGGTGTAATATAACTATATCCGGCGTGATTCAGCAGTTTTTCAGGGCATATGGATAAAAATATCATATTTGTGATATATATAGGATCTCCCATGGTTTGTAGTTGGATATGATTTTTATCCAACGAGTTGTGTGTTTTTTATCCCCGAGCCTTGGCGAGGGGATAAAAACACACAACGAGTTGGATAAAAGTCATATCCAACTACAAATCATGGGAGATTCTTTTTATCCCATGTTTAATACTTCACAACCAATGTTTTACACTGTTTTATATAGGACTCCACTTTATTTTACTTCATCGCGCTAACGCAAAAACCATTGTGACGTCACAACTGTGGATTATGAAAAATTTATCCAATGAGTCATATCCACGGGATAAAGGGGTAAACATGGGATAAAATGGAAAAACTTCTTCAAAAATGTTATATAACAACTTGGCGAACACTCACAGGATTCCAGTGGGAAAAAAGGGGCGTCTCAATCTTTTGATGTCCTATAACCACTGGAGAATTCAAAGCCCCGTAGTGGAAAGAAAAGAATGCCATTGAATGTATTAATACGTAAATAAAACGAACAGGTCCAGGAACAACGGTGGTAACAGAGCTATCAAGTTGTACATGGACATTAAAATATAACAGCAAAGGTTCCTTAATTAAAGCAATGCTCAATGCACGTAGATATTTGCTGTCTAGAGATTTAGTGGTGGATTTAAGGTGCATGGAGTCCAAAACATAAAGATTCACCCCTCTCTCCAATCCGTCGAAATAAGACTGATCTAAGCACGTCTGGGATTTTGTGTAAGTTTTTCATGCAGAATTCCTTAAATTCATTTTCCCCCTGAGAAAAATGTTTCACCTTTCAAAAATTCTCGCATACATCTATGTTTGAAGGGATGAATAAGTATAATGTACATGTGTTTACATGCATACGTACAAAGTATATACACATGTACATGTGCTATAATTATATACCGTATATCTGCATGTTTCACACGTGTACATGATAGTTATACAGTATGTACAAACATGTACCACGTGTGAATTAATTTAACCCAACATGAGATTATATATTCATAAAAAAAGACTTTTTTTAAAGAGTAGGACTTATCAACATAGTTTAAATTAAAAATTAATCTGAAACCTCTACTTTAAATTAATTAACCCCTTTAGAAGCTTATATGGTCCACGTACCTGGTGGTGCTATAAATGTCCGTTATACAGAGAAGTGTGACGAAAATACACTTGATAGTTCTGCTGGATTTTGACATCTGTAATGCAGATAAACCTGAAATATGCAAACAAACAGTAAACCAGCTTTTGATAAAACTCAACAGGTTTAAAATGTAGTACCATTCAAAAATACGGTGGCGGATCTTAAATTTCGTGTAACATTGAAATTTAAGGACAGATGATACAAACAATCAAAAATAGGTAAAATAAATAAATAAATAGATAAAAATCGATGACTGGATTGGTATATATTTATAGACCTATTTTTGTTGTAAATGATGCAAATAATAAAATTCTAATATATTAAGAAATTGTAAACTTTCTGGAATGTTCAAAATTCTAGACTAGAAAAAATAAGTGATGTTTTCAACATTTTGCTCACAACGACCCGATTAAGTTAATTTTACAGAGTCCATAATAATCGGATCGTAATTTTGAAAAAAATGAAAAATCATTATGATAGATGGACCTCTTCAACAAGGAAATAGAATCGATTTGAAAAATACGTGTGTATCGAAAAGTTGATTTTAATTTAGTTATTTTAATTAACTCAAAACAAAATGAGAAACAATTATCTCATATTTTCTCCTTTTAAAAATCTAAAATAAGATATACTAAGTTGTATCTATAAAGAACTCAAGAGTTTCGTATTTACCAAAATATTTTCAATCGAATCCAAATGTTTTGAAATTTGAAATGCTTTTAAATGTAACAAATTTTAATCAGCTTAGCAAAATTTATAAATTGTTAGATCATATTAAAACTGAAAGAATTGGCTTTCTTGGTTAATTAAACTCTGTTATCCCTTCTTCAGGCATATTATATGTTTTTGTTTTGGTTTGTTTGTTTGTTTGTTTTGTTTTGTTTTGTTTTTGTTTGTTTGTTTGTTTGTTTTTGTTTGTTTTGTTTTGTTTTTGTTAGTTATACATTGTTTGTACACATTTTACAATTGTATTTTCTCTACACTGTTTTTCAGTTGTGAGAATAAAGTTCATTGAGAAAGATAATACATGAAAAATATTGAATTATATTAACTTACATTGTAAATAAGCCATTACCTTGTTGAACATGAACTAGCTCGTATATATAAAACTAATCTATTATAGTGTTAAATTTATGTAATTCCCTCGATATTCAAAATGGTATTTCTATCATGCAAGGCTATGACCTAAATGCAGATCATGTATTAAAATACCCCGACGCAATTTCTAAATTTATGCAACTTGAATTTTTTTAAAAAAAATTGTCTTTTATATTAGCAGAAACTAGAAGCTCCCCCCCCCCCCCCCGTATCCCACCAAGACTTTAAATCCTTTTTGTAAGTCAATTTTCTTCATGTACATAATTCTCCTTACATTTTATGAGGGGTCCTTGTTTCCTAGTGGAAGTCCACATCATTTTTTGTGGTATCATGGTGTAGAAATACCATTTTGAATATCGAGGGAATTACATAAACACTATAATAGATTAGTTTTATATATACGAGCTAGTTCATGTTCAACAAGGTAATGGCTTATTTACAATGTAAGTTAAAATAATTCAATATTTTTCATGTATTATCTATCTCAATGAACTTTATTCTCACAACTGAAAAACAGTGTAGAGAAATTAACTCTAAAAATCCAGGAAAGGGGAGGGGGAGGGTCCAGACCCCCTGACAGAACCGTTTTTTTTTTGTTTTTTTTTTTTTTTTGTTTTTTTTTGTTTTTTTTGAAATCAAATAACATGTTTCTAAAGCATGTATAAAATTTTGTATATGAGTAGATATATTTTTCAACTCACAGTAAAAACTGCAAACTGTATTTTATCAGAATATTCTTTTTTTTTTTAGGAGAAGACTGTTTAGTACTATTTTCCACAGGCCTTTGGGTCGTTTTAATTTAATTCGACTAACAAAACTGGGGTTATATTCATTTTTTTGTACCCTCAGGTTTGCCTGTGCTATTTTCAACAGAACGAATTATTAAGAGTTATTGCCCTTTATTCACAATCTTAAATATGGACATTTATGTAAATCATTGTACACGCATGTATTAGTTGAATGCCGGTAGTTGTTGAAAAGCAACTGAGTAATTTTTTTTTCTTGGAACGGTACAGGTTAAAAGGTAAAACCCTAGTGGTCAGCATCTATGTTTATTTTTATCTTCAGAGTTCGCATCTGTTAACTCTCTCCGCCAAATAGTGCCAATGCACCAAAAATATGTTACATTCTTAATTTATGCAATTTTTGTTATGATAGAAATCTGACCCCCTACTTTTTAACTGTATTATACAATACAAGTAAAACTTGTCTAATCCGGAAGTATAATCCGAAATCTTGCTTAATACGATGTTAATTTTAAGTCCATTTCAGTAAATTCATTTGTTTTAAATGTTGACTAATCCGGAATGTTGTCTAATCCGGTCATTTTCTATGGAACCAGTCGTGTCCGGATTAGACAAGTTTTACTGTAAAACCTTTAGAAATTAGATACGCGTTCATCACAGCGTTGGGGAGGGTCAGCGGAGGCCCATAGATAACTACGTCTCCTGATTTTTTTTTTTATACTCTCAAAAGTATGTTGGAGGAGCAAAGTACATTCTCCCTCCTTAAAGCCACTTCCTAATACTTTCATCATATACAATGTACGTGGTATGTATCAGACTATGTGGTATCTTTAATTTCAAGCTCAATGGGATATATATCGGGTCGACATATGAATGGGAATAACTATTGTTAATTGATAATACGTCGTAGATATATCTAGATGTCGAGTTGAAGCCCATAGAAAGTGTTTTCTTCTCATGTATAAGAATTTGAATAAATTCTGCTTCATATGAATACAAAAATACGTCTGCTAATAATGGGGCATAATTGGTACCCATGGGAATTTCGGCAGATTGTTGAAAGAGCTGGTCTCCAAAAACCACATAGATATAGACAATCAGAAACTCAAGTATCTTTTTAATATCAACTTCAGAGTACTTGTGTTTACAATCAGAATGTTTTTTAACAAAATAATTTAATGTTTATAACAAATTTAAAATAATTTTGAAAATGACCAATTACAAGGTAAATAAATTTTCGAGTTCCATGTTTATTTTTATTATCATATTTCATTTTTATGTCGTATATAGAGTTGAAAAGTCGTACGTTTTTATGTTAGTTTGGTAAATTTTTGTGATTTTAAATTTTTCCAAAAGATCCTTGGAATTTTTAAGTATCCACATCAGATTTACACAACTTCTGGAATATTTTGTTGCACAGTGCTACTGAAGTTTCTCCTTCACTGCTGTTAGGTGAGGAGTAAAGAAATTTGGAAGAACTTTTACTGGAACCCGCTAATCGTTAAATCGTGAAATATCGTTAAATAAAATGACATTTAAAAAATGATATAGAACTGGAATATTTTAGTCTAAGTTAGAATTAAAATAAGAAATGAAAATAACATTATTGAAACAAATTTGGAAAAACAAGAAATTAGGGGAAAAAACATTTTAAAAATTTGTGGTACGGTTATCTCTCCATGCTTTCTCATTATCAAATTCGAGAAACTTGTGTACATATATATACTGGAAAAATGTAGGCAAATTTTACAACATCAAAAATGCAGAAAAAAAGTCAGCTCAGTTGTGCATGCATAAATACTGATATAATTATAACAAGAAAACCATTTTCTGCCCCCTCCACCTGCTATCACTCTCCCATCCTCACACTCTCTCACCACACCCTCAGTCCCAATCTCCCTTCCCTATCCCCACTCTCTCCCTCCCTTTTTCCTCACCCACTCTCTCTCCTACCCTCCCACTACCCTCTCTTCCTCCCGCACTCTCTCCCACCCTCCACCTCCCCACTCACCTCACTCTCTCTCTCTCCCACCCTCTACCTCCCCATTCACACTCTCTCCCCTCACACACTCTCTCTCCCCACCTCTTTCTCCCTCCCTCTCTCTCTCCCCCTCCCTCCCCCTCTCTCTCTCACACCCCACTATCTCTCTCTCTCTTTATTTATTTCTTGACCGTCTGACACAGTTACAGTTTGGCCTTGTAAAATAAATTATATTACTAATACATAGATGTTTTAATGTTTTTACAATAAAAAATAATGGGGAAAATACCTATTCTACAACAAAAAGAAAAATGTTATCGTTACTTTAAAATAAATCATAAAATGTTTATTCTTGATCTTTTTACTTTAAAATGGATTTAGCAGAAATGTTTATTTATGCAAAAAATAAATGCAATTAAAAATTATACGGGCGATAACTTCACACAACAGAAAATACTGCTTACCAGTTCACGATTAGATCATTGCGTTGTTTGCGTATTTAGTAAAGAAGAATTTTATTTGCTTGAAGAACAATACTTTTTAATAGCATGCAAGGAAGATGATATGTCAGCTTGAAATCCCAGTTCGTATATTATTTGATGTACCATTATGAAAAGTATCTAAATTATCCACATGCTGAGAGGTCTATAAAATATACTTTTTTTGACCAAGTATGCAAATAGGGTTTGACATTCACTATCCCTTTCCCTTGTATGCATTCAATTTACTTAAATTTTATATTTTTATAATTTTTGTCCTGTTCAGATATCGTGCCGTTGCGTTGAATGTTAGCCAAAATGCATTAGCATCATGACTCCCTCGTTGTTATACGCAATACCCGGTATGTCATATTTTCTCATTGCATATGAATGTTCGTTTTGTGCTTTATTCAAATGCGTACTGTTAATAAAACCTACATTTAACCTTTACTTGTTGCATAGTTCTGCCCTACTAACCATAGATTTACAATTAACGCTTTTGAATTGGATAGCGTTAAATGATTTACCGTTGGGCAATCAGTGTAATTTGAGTAAATGTTCACCTTATAACAGGCCTTACCCATGCTTCTGGGAAAATTACAATCATTTAATTAAGCAGTAAAACCATTCAATAAAAAAAGAGAGCCATGCAAAATGTGTGCTTAAAAATTGTTACAACGTTGCCTCTGTCGCGCATAGCGCCCTCATGAAGCCATGTAATATTATAGAGATAAAATTTGTAAATCTGCATTACGATGCACATATGCATTATGTAAATAAAATCCTTATAAGAGGATTTTCAGTGAAATGAAAAGAAGATTTCTTTTTACTTTTATTCTAAAAAAAACTTTTATATTTTTAAACTTCGCTTCAGACAGCAAGAACGCTCAATTTGTATATAGGAAAGACGTGCATGGCTTGAAGGGATTTTTTTCATATAGGCTACTAGTAAATTTACCACTGTAGATACGCTTACACGAATCTCGCATGGTACTTGATTCTAACACAATGTGTTATAATACTTTTTTGTACAGTTCTATATTTTTTGCACAATCAACTTCAAATGTGCTAATATTGCCAATCATACTCAGGGAAAAATTATGTAAATTAGACTGAGTTTTTTTTCATAATGCAACATTCTGTTTTTTTTTTCTATTGGTAATTGTTTATGCCCCTGGATCGAAAGATCCCGGGGGTATATTGTTTTTGTCCTGTCTGTCTGTTTGTCTGTCTGTCTGTTGTCAACTTTAACCTTGCCCATAACTTTTGATTGGTTGGAGCTATGACTTTCATATTTCCCAAGTGTATTTCCTGTGACAAGACCTTTCTTTGGGTACCATCATATTTGACCTTTTGACCTTGACCTTGGAGTTTGACCCACTTTTGCAAAATTTTATGAGTCTTTAACCTTGGCCATAACTTCTGAACAGTTGGTGCTTGGGGTTTCAAACTTCACATGTGTATTCTTTGTGACAAGGCCTTCCTTTGGATACCAACATGTCTTAAGTTGTTATTTTCAAGATTTTTGATAAAGGTTTGATTGTATCATCTGCCCTTAAAGCTGATAACTTCTTTACTCTCTCGGAAACCTAGACCTATAGCAAGCGGAAATGCATCATCAAGCAGGTACATTAACATATTGCATTGTATTTTAGACGGGTGCTCTTTACTGTTTGTTTTAGAGTTAGTGCAGGAGAAGTTATTAAGATTTAAAGTACACTTTTATAAAAATCATCTAAATGTACACACCAGAATTGTTTATTTTTTTATACATGTTAAGATTTAAACAGTTTTACTTAATGTACAATCCGCACCCCTTCGCTGGTGGTAACATAATAATAAAGAGGTTCATTGGCCACATAGCTCACCTGAGCTACAATTGCTCTGCTGTTCTCGATCAGCAGATTTTTTTTCTCCTATATATTCCTATGTAAAACTTTGATCTCATATTGTGGCCCCACCATATTTCTGGGGGTCATGAATTGAACAAATCTGAATCTACTCTATTTGAGGATGCTTCTATTGTATGACTAATCATGGCTTTGTTGTTCTTGAGTAGAAGATTTGAAAAAAAATCCTGTATATTCCTATGTAAAATTTGATCACCAATTGTGGCCCATCCTACCCAATGGGTCATTAATTGAACAAACTTGAATTTACACGACCTGAGAATCCTTCCATATAAATATGAGTGATCATAGTTTTGCTATTTTTGAGAAGCTTTTTATAGACTCTACCTATTTATTCCTAGGTAAGTCTTTAATCGCCAATTGTGGCCTCGCCCTAGCCTAGGGGTCATGATTTGCACAAACTTGAATTTATACTACAGTGTATGTAATGAAGCTTTCACGTAAGTTTCATCTTTTCTGGAACAATGGTTATTGAGAAGATTTTTAAAAGATGCGACTAAACTTTCAGTAATTCTTAAATATACCCTTTAAAAGAGGACGTAACCTTTCATTTGAAGAAACTTAAAACTCCTTCATCAAAGGATGCTTTGTGGCAAGTTTGGTTGAAATTGGCCTAGTGGTTCTTGAAAAGAAGTCGAAAATGTGAAAAGTTTACAGACAACACACGAAAGATGGAAGCTGGACAGCCCTCGATTCGAAGTGCTCACTTGTGCCTTCGGCTCAGGTGAGCTAGAGAGTAGAAATGTTTTTTTTTCCCTTTTTTGTGAAGCGGACATTTAAAACAAGCATTCTGAGAGTATTGCATTAGCAATACTAGTCCCCTACCGGCAAGTGTAATCTGGTTCCCGTTAAAAATTGGAAATGCCATAATTCTGTTAAAAATCATTGAAGCGGAACGAAATGCCAACTTGATCTATAAGTATTCAAGGTTAAGTCACATACCAAAAATCAGCTCAATATCTGCAAGCGTTTAGAAAAAAATCGCGGAAAACCCTTAAAATTGAAAAGGTCGTTATTCCGTCAAAAATCAATGAAGCGGAACGAAATGAAAACTTGATCTGTAACTCATCAAGATATACTCACATACCAAAAATCTGCTCAATATCTACAAGCGTTTAAGAAAAAAGTGCGGAAAACCAAGTGGGACAGACTGACAGACAAGAGGGACAGACAGACAGACGGACGGACGGACAGACTCAGAGGAAACCTATAGTCCCCTCCGGTTTCAACGGTAGGGGACTAGTAAATCTATGGCTTTAAGATTAATGAATAATACATTAGCAGGCATGCTTATGAAAATTTCCTTAGACATATCTCAAGTTAAGATGTCGTAAATTCCATTCCAAGCAGTTCTTTCTTTCTTTCTTTTTTAATTTTTGTTCCTATGGCCATATGCTTGTGCAGATGTAAGAGTTGGGTGGGTGGTTGGGGAGTCATTGTGTTCGGTCCCCTGTTTTTTGTTTTTGTTTTTTTTTTCGTTTTTTTTTGAGTTATTAAAAGTATAAAGTATATAGTAAACTAACCCCCCCCCCCCTTACACAACATGGACCTCTGGTAAAAATGGCAAGGAAAGTTTTATAAATGAACATGTTCTGTGTATCTGTGAAGACAAGCGACTTAACCCCCACCAGGACACACACCCTCCCCCTACAAACAAGAAAAGGTTTATCAGGTTTGGAGAAGTTGGTGTATTTCCCTTGCATTGTCAAAACATATCTGAGTCGGAATTTTTTTGAGTGGGTGCCCCCCCCCCCCCCCTTTGAAGAAATGCATGGATCTGCATATGATATGTAAATTAGT
Organism: Saccostrea echinata; assembly: GCF_033153115.1. Lineage (NCBI taxonomy): Eukaryota > Metazoa > Mollusca > Bivalvia > Ostreida > Ostreidae > Saccostrea > Saccostrea echinata. The sequence continues at coordinate 2,251,567 of NW_026889807.1, read as the reverse complement.
AAGTTTCACACATTTTAATAAAGCTATAACTACTGACAAAGTGATTATTTTTCTATTGTCGTAAACGATTAAAAAAAACAAACAAAAAAAAAACTAGCAAAGGAAATGCCAGATTTTTCACTGAATAGGTCAATGAATTGAGAGAGAGAGAGAGAGAGAGAGAGAGAGAGAGAGAGAGAGAGTAATAACTGGTTAAAATACATGTTTACATGTATTTCAAAAGAGTTTAAATAAAACTACTTTAGAAAGTTTTAACTTGCTACAATACATGATTACTACATCAACTAATTAATGAATAGATTTTCATTTATTGCTTCATCTATTTCCCTTTATTTAGGTACATGCTTACATATGATATACAGTGACACGGCATAATATTTAGTAAATTGATTTAACTCATAAAAGAAATTAATATTGTACAAAAATTATTGGATTAATTACGCAAACAATGTGCTTTCAATAATTTCTTGTTGTTTTCCTGGCAGCAGCGCTTCTTAAATCACATAAGATATGTCTTAGGACACCCTCGTCGTCGTCTTAAAGTTAGGACTAAGATTAGGAAATCTCCTAAGATAGGATAGCTTTGCTGGCCTCACTTAAGACCAAGATATGTCGTAAGTTCATCTTAAAAGATGTCTTAGTCCTAAGATAGCTTCATAAGCATGCCTGCTGCTTCCATCGTCCCAAGCCAAGGTCTGGAGTCTGCATATATTATAGCTTTCTTCTACCCGTGGCTGCTTGATCACATAAAATTACATATTAACTAGATGAAATCCCGCGCAAGCGCGGGGAATTGAATTTATACCACTACCGACGACAGAAAAAATCTAATAATAATATTATATTATATTGTAATTTCTACTGACAGCCTTCAGGCTTATAGCAGGAAGAAATAAGAAATACTTCGTTCAAAATCCCGCATGAAGTAGAAGTACGTCTCCAACCCCCCCCCCCCCCCCCTGTAAAACTTAAATAACAGTATCATTAATTGACGCTTATTGAGAAACCTGTTATATACTATGTTATGGATATTGTATATACTATGTTATGGATATTGTACTTCAGATGCTCTTATTTTATTTCCGTCAAGAATAAAAGCAGTGAATATGCACATTTTACTGAGAAATAGATTTTTTTTTTTGGTAAAAATTCACAGGTACTTGGGTCTTGGTTTATAAATATGATGTGTAAAAACTGTACCTTACCTCTTTTTTTACATATCAATAAGGTACATACATATTTATAATCCAAGACCCAAGAACCTGTGTAAAAATTAGCTTTTATATAACGCCCTATGAATACACTGGCGGATTTAGAGGGGGGCAGCCCCCCTCCCGTTTTGTGTCCAAAATATGCATAAAATTTAATAAATCAATTTTTTTTGGTGTGTCCGCGGGCCCCTACCCCAACCCCAAACTGGTTGCCCCCCCCCCCTTTTCAAGATTCCTGGATCCGCCACTGGAATAGGCCGAGTATTTGATACAAAAGACTGTATTTAAAAAAAACTGAAATGTATTGATTAAAGCAAAATTTTACAGCATAATTGTATTTGAATAATGCCTTATTCATTAATATTCTTTTTTCATGTAAGCAAGTTTATTACGAAGTACAAATTGTACTTCGGGTTCGTTGCCATGATGCCCTCAGTGAGGTGAGGAATATATGCAAATTTTACCGATAAATTTATTAGGAAAACCTACTACATATATGTAATAGCCTTTCGATATATAAATATATTCACAACTTACAGTGTTATCAATGATTTACCACTATTTCAATGACCATTCATTCAAAAGCTTCTTTTTTTTAATGTTAAAGCAGCTATAATCGCCTCGTTTTTCTTTTCAACATCGGGCTCGATGCTATATGATGTTCTGGAAGTTTCTGTCAATATTACGATCGGTGAATGACGAAAATAATTAGCACATTTTCCTTTTTAATCGGTTAACACAACTTATTTCTTCTTTATCATTTAAATCAAGTTTTGATTGAATAATTCAGTAATGACGTTTAATGAAATAAATAAACGATTGCTTGTTGTCAGTTTCATTAAAAATTGCCAGTAACTTAGATCCGCCAACCGGAAACGCCACCGTACTCACGTTTTTGCTATTTCATGGCTGTTTATAGAAAATAAAAGTAGACTTTTAATTCAATGTACGATACTTACAATGCAAGTGAAATCTAAATATAGTTTACGGACATCATCTTGTATACAGTGTATTGTTAGAGAAGTAAGTAAGAACTCTGGTTCACCCGTTTCTGAGTTTATTTGCAAAATTTATTAATTTATAAGTATAGATAATAATTACGCCTTTAAGGTGTGATGTCAAGTTAAAATAATGAAAATAATTGTTTCCATCGCAATTGAAATCAGCAACACAAGAAATGTTACGATAGACTGTGAAACTGCGGTATTGAAAGGTCGCGTCAAAGTTCATTTACTGACAATGCATTACTCGCATTGGTTAAAACTTTAATAATCTACGAAATACTCTCTTCTCCTTCAACCACGGCCAGAATGGGAGAAGATTGTACATTAGGGCCATGGTTTGCGACGAAAGATGATATTTTAACAGAAAAGAGGAGGTTATCAAAAACCCGGTAGTAGCGAGAGAATCTGAGGAAAGGGATCAATAACATAATGGAACAAAAGCCAAAAACATAATTTATTACAGGTACATATTATGTAAATATTGATCTGGACGGCTATCTTCCCGCCAAGAGGAGCTATGGGCGCTATCCACCCAATGGAGCTATGGGCGCTATTGTGGTGTGTCCACCCAGTTGAGGCTGTTTAGTGTAGACTGTCATTTTCTCAGCAAGTGGCCCAGAGCTTTAAAAAAACAACGAATGCTGTAAACATACACTTTAGTCAAAAGAAAAAAATGCTGTTAACATAGTAATAAGATGAACAACTTTTGTACAAATATAGTCAAATGAACAGCTTTTGTACAGACATAGTCTGAACAGCTTTTGTACAGACATACATGTAGTCTAATGAACAATTGTCGCAAAGATAGCCATAATAAGGAACATCTATTGTTAACATAGTCAAAAGAACAAGTGCTGTAAACATAGTCAAATGAACAAGTACTGTAAACATAGCCAAACGAACAAGTACTGTAAACATAGTCAAATGAACAAGTGCAGTAAACATAGTCAAATGAACAAGTGCAGTAAACATAGTTAGATGAACACTCCTGCAAACACAGTAAAATAAACAATTCATTGCTTTAAACAAAGCAAGATGAACAGCTGCTGTTAACATAGTAAAATTAACAACTGTTGTAAATATAGTCAAATGAGTACACTGTAACTGTTATACAAACATACTAAAATGAACATTTGTTGTCAGGAGAGAGAGAGAGAGAGAGAGAGAGAGAGAGAGAGACGTACAATTGACTTGTGATGCCGTTGTTTTGTCTCCCTTCAAACGTATCCCCTCCTGCCTCCACAGACCATATGACTGTGTCCCCGGGTCGACCCACCACGCCTAAGTGTTTCCCAGATAAACAGATTGGGGACGTCTACAGAAAAAAGTATGATATACATATCATTTTGTCAAAAATGTTCATAATTTCTTACTATTGATTAGTTTTTACCTTTAAAAATTTAAATTGCATTTAAAATTTTCAGAACAAAAAAAAATGCTTCGTACCATCATCGAAAATGTTTCTCCGACTAAGAATAAAGCTAATGTATCTGAGCACGATTTCCAAACCTAAGCAAATTCATAAAAGTTATAAATCTATAATTTAAGAAAAATTAACTCTTTACCGGTGTGTAAGATTTAAAACCGTATACGATCCCCGAATTCATGACGTCACAGTTTCCGGGACATTGACCCCTGAAGGTAAAAAAAATTCCTTCTGATTTGATTTTCATATCTTAATACTAAAAATAATTCGTAATCAACATTATTTTATAGTAAATAGTCTAAAACAATATCTTTCTGAATACATCGCCTGACACAATGACTCCAATATGCATCAAGTTCTGTAATTTCCATATATTGAATATTATCATATTTCACAGAATAAAGTTCTTTGTTTTTGTGTTTAAAAGGGTTGTCTTCCAAATGGCTCATTTGAAAATTTTTGAGGTTAATTGACTTCTTATTTAAGACACGTTGCCCAATCAATATAAACTAGCCTTTCAAAGATACTTTTTCCCGTTTCACAAAAAAGTGAATAAACTCAAGGCGACACACGAACAATGCATACAGGTGATATTTTCAGTTTTGGGGGGTATGACAAAAATCATGTTAGAAACATTAAATATCAATATACATATATACATATAGTAGTGAAATCGAAAGCAGCCAATCTAAATAGCGCGAAAATATGTTTCTTAATAAAAAAAAAAATACAATTAAATGAAAATAGACATGATCGAATCTATTGAAAAATGTTTATAAGTAGCAAAAGAAGCCATTGGGCTATACATTTGAAATCTTTTAATGTCACTTATTCACTTACCCACAAGAGACACCGATCTTGGTGGAACATGCCTTGAATGTAGAATTACACTGCAGAGGTCCAATGTTTTTGTATACTAAAAATATAAGACTTAAAGATTTCTTAAACAAAAACACGTCTTATAAGCCGTTTTGTTATCAAGAGTTATATCTAGACTATACAGAAAAAAATGAGGCCAAACTCTAAAATGTAGGTCAATCTGATCAGCTCGGAATCACATGTAGTGTTATAGTCATTTGTACAGAAAAAAAGTCAAACTCTGAAATGTAGATTAACCTGCTTTAACGCTTAAAAATTGTTTTTAAAAAATGATTTTGAAGGCAAATTATTTGTATCTTTTAAAGTAAAACTTAATACATTGCTGATCTTGAGAATTAAGTTCACCCTAAAAGGGCTAAGCCCCTATAATGAAAAAAAAAACTAAATTGAAAGCGAATATAGTCTAGATATTAACGTTTCAAGTTGTAAAGGAGATCTAATACTTTGTACATCCAAGTGATGGACAGAACAGAAGCTAGGTTGTCTCCCCTTTTCTCTCTTTTCAGCCTCTTTTCTCCCCTCTTCTAACCTTTCTTATTCACTATTCAACCTCGTGTTAAAATCCTCCAAGAAACCCATCTTTTCACCCCTACCTCGTCAATTCACCCACTTTCTTTTTTTTCAAATAATCTTTTTTTTAATCTCTTTCCTCTTCCACCTCTAATCACCCTCCTTCCTATCCATACTAACCCCTTTCTTCTCACACTCTTCCTCCTCCCACAATTGTCCTCCTCCTCCCTCTCCCACCATCTCAATTTTTTCACCCTCTTCCTAGCTCTCTCGCTAACCCCTTTATCCCATCTTCCTTGCTCTCCTTCTAACCACTTCTTTTCTTTTCACGCCCCAATTTCTTCAACCATCCTCTTTTTCTCTTCATCTCCTCCTTTGCTTTCTCCTTGCATTCTTTTTCTGTCAGTCATGCTATTCACCCAATGTGTAATCTCCAGCGGTTCCTTGTACTCGTTCCGTTACAGACGTAAAATCCAGAATCCACTTCCGGGTTAAATCCAGTAATTATCATGTTACCATTTGGAAGCATAATATATTTGCTGGGGTCAGAGTTCAAAGGCGATGACCCAACCTTCTGCCATGTTAAAGTAGGTGTGGGATTACCACTTCCGGAACACTGGAGTTCTATGAAGGTTTCCGAAGTCACCGGAAGTTCTTCTGTCTGTGTTTGGACTACCAGCGGAACTAGTTAAAACAACGATAATTTTTGAACACAACGCATTTATGATTCAAAATTTAAGGTATTCAGGTAAATTTAAATATTGTACTTAGAAAAATGTTAAGTACTACTTATTCTATCGCTGAAAATGATTTAATTACAGTATGAGTATGAATATTGTTGATTCACATTATTTTTTTTTCAAAACGTCAAACACTATCAGTTGTCGCACATCAAGAAATATTTCTCGGAATTTCTAGAAATATATAATGTCAATTACAATCTTTCCCCACAGTTTTATTGTCATGTGCGATAATTTTTTTGTGCTTAGTTAAGAGAGAAAGCCAAAACACAAGGATTAAAAAACTGAATTTTTGTTGTCATATAAAAAAGTAAAAAAAAAAATCTAAAGCAGATTTTCTCTACCTATAACGTTAAGATGCCCAGAGGCAGTGGCGGATCCAAATGAATTGGAGGCGTTGCACATATAATCTCCTTCACTGAATTGATCTACGTGGACGATAGTGATGGAGCCGTCTGGGTTTATCCTCACATCTTTCGGTACAGCTGTACCTGTCTATGACAAAAATTTTATGTTCGATACTTAAGGCAGCTCTGAATACAGACTAAAAGTGTTAATTGGACGTTGAGAAAACTACAGTTTGCCATTACTAATATTATTCAGATAGTTTATTTTCAACAATTGATACTTATCATATTTCCCAAGAAAAAATGTTGAAAGACAAAAACGTATTAGTGAACAGAAATCACTGCTGCTTACTTTTATTGGAGAAATATATGCAAAGAAGATATTTTTCCTTTAAAAACTAAAGATTTTCATTCAATCTTACATATGAGCCAGATTATTGGAACTGCAAATAAATGTCAATGAGTAGGAACTCTTTAATGTGCAATGGCTAGAGTGTAGATATCTCGAAGAGAGAAACTAAAGCAGTTTGTTTTCACGAAATGTATTTAATCTCAATATCTCGACTCGAAGTTTTTTCGCAAGACCCATCGAGTTTGCGATAAGGAGATTTCACTGTATCAACATTTATGGCTTAAAATTAAGCTAAAGTTGAAAAAGAAACATTTTCTAACCTTCGGGAAAGTCCAAGTGACAGAGGATTGTGGATTTCCGGCTGCATCACACCGGAGAATCACAGTCTCTCCAATAGTAGCTGTCTCTGTGCCAGGCCCTTTCATTATCACAGGTTTAGCTATAACACGGAAAAATGTCGTGTAATTCAAAATTCGAAATTAGCTCAATTTTGCCCAATTTGAATTTGCTGAATTTTACAATAAAGTAAAGAAGACAAACTCCAAATACTTAGTAAATTTTTCTATAACCTGTATCTACATGAGTTTATATATTTATAATTTTATAAGATTGTTAAAATTACAACGCTTAAGGGTTCTTTGACCCTCTGGTGAGAGAGATAAATTAAATTACTGGGATTAATACTCCTGTTCCCTTAAAATACTGTCAAATAAAAAGTTCGGCCATTTCTGTCAAAATGTGCAAGATATATGCTGAATTGTGTGCCTTCGATTATGATTTAGATTATTTATTTCGGAAAATCAAAAACATTAAAGCAAAACTTTATATGATTAATGATTAGGGATAAGGAACCTTAAAGAAACAACAGAGCATTGCAGATCGAGAACATGTGGTATTAGGTAAAGAATATACATGTAGAAGAATTTACTTGCAATGAACAGTGACGTTGGCTATTTGACTCTGTGACTGGTAAGCATTCAACACATTGCACGTGTATTGCCCAGTACTCATAGCATCCGGGTTACTGATATGCAAAGTGCTCCGCCCACCTCCTGTTTGCGCTTGTGACGTCACGTTCTGCCTTGTTCCATCCGGGCCAAGGTGGAACCACTGGACACGGGGAGGCGGAATTCCCTTGAATGTGCAGAGGAAATCTAAAGACGGGGTTGCCGAAGCTGTGACGTCAAGGGTCTTCGGTGTCAAGGTTACCTGAATAGGATCTTAAATCAAATAAAATAATTATGTTCTTAGAAGCATCAGCGCATACAAGTGATACCTCATTGCAGATATAGTCATTATTATTTACAGTAAATTATTCCACAAAATTTCTACATTTTAGTCTCCATGTGCATAATATTCATGATTGATATGGTCAAGGACAATATTTTTCAAGAGATACAATGAAACATTTTCACGTAATATGGGGTAATAATGATATTGACCCAATGGTACCTCCACAGACGATTGACTTTTCCTTTACTACCAGGAACCGGAAAAGGTGACTTACCTTTTACGACGATTTACCGGAAAAAGATTGACTTACCTATAACGACAAGGTATATATGTTTCTCGAAGCTTCCGAATATGTTGCTAGCTTTACAGGTAAACATTCTGCTGTCAAGATACTGCGCATTAGAGATTTCCAAGCCTTCCGTAGACTGTACATAACGGCCATGCTGTGTTGGATCCACCCCAGGATTCCAATCTGTATCCGCTCTCGGCGCACCGGAAGTCTTACACGGAAGTGTGACATCACTTCCATGTTCCACCGTCATAATGTCATTAGCTGGCCCAACAATAGAAGGGGCAGCTGGAATAAAATTTTTAAAGTTAATTTTGTAGGACTGCCTGTTTTATTCACTTAAGAAGCCTGATCCTTTATATACTCCTACACTACTAGAATCATGTCGTATTAATTAAGGTGAAAATAAAGTTGATCTATTTCATTTTCTACACTGGGTCCCAATCATTCTTTCTGAGGAAAAATCTTCAACAACAACAAAGTATTGATGAACAAAAAACATTGTTGCTTACATACATGTAGAAGCATGAGAAAAACATATTGCATAGTTATGAAAATAAATTATTCTATAACTTCATCTTGGTTTAATATAATATTTAAAATTATTTTAGAATTGATTATTAATTGTTTCTTACATTGTACATTTCAGTTTATTTACTTTTAGGGGCAAATTACTCTAACTGCATAGAAGTACCATGAAATTGGACCTCTTCAGTGTGTAGTGGCTTCTTAATCGAGTTGTGATATGCATAATAGTATTTTGATGAAACAGAAAAAGCAAAACGTACCTAATCTGTTGCAACACATATCTAAGGACTTCTGGGAAGGAGCTTCACCTTTAACGCCAGGAGGTCCCTGAAGACCCATGTCTCCCTTTTCGCCTGTATAAAGCATACATCAAGTTCAGTACGTGATCATGCGCTCTTGTACCTTTAAATGTGGTTTCAAAACATTTCTAAGTAATTATTTACCCTTTTCCCCTGGCAGACCAGAATTTCCCCGTGGACCCATTACACCTGGTTCACCCTTAGGACCCGGAGGTCCAATGGGACCGGAAGTTCCAACACTTCCGGAATCACCCTTTGGTCCCGGAGGTCCATTTAGACCCGGATCTCCTTTTAAGCCTAAACATCAAATGGTAAATTTGATTCCTGGATTGAACATATGTTCACCGAATTTTGCTTTAAATACTTCTGTTAAACACAATAAAATCTACAATAAAAATCTGTAAATAATTTATACAGATTCTCTTTAAATCTTCTGAATGTTGACACATCTTATATAAATATTGTGTGTACGGTTTGTTAGATATCTATTTAAATACTTGAATTGGCCTTAAAAATACCTTGACAATATGTTGTTGTAAATATTTACCTATGTCACCTTTAAGACCGGCGTCACCTTTTGGGCCTACATAAATCAGATAAGAACCATGAGATCGGTGCACTTATGACCTAAGTACTGCATATATGTATACAGATATGTACACAATGGTAATGTTGTGCTGACGTGTTTGTTAAGATGCCGATGAGTGTACGTACCTGGTAGGCAGATCTTTGAGGCATTTCCGCACCTCGACATTAAGGCATCCAGCTAAAAAAAATAGAAATCAATCTTATCGCATACAAATAATTCTTTTTACTTCATAAAGTATTTTGATGCTACTTGTGCCATTAGAATTCTATAGATACGATGGTAAAGTTTTTACAATACACGTATTTCGATGTATATGAAGTTCTTGCTTCTGTAAATTGGTTTATAAATTCCGTGTTTCTGCATCATTCAGGAAGTCCATTTAAGAGGAGTCGAAAAATGCAATCCTTTAATTTTACATATAAAAACCCTCTTTAGTATAAGTTTGCTAAAATCCAATAAACTAAAACGCAATTCAACTTACGTATTATAAACAGATAACATTTTTTTTCAGAAATTTTTTAACGTTTAAGGAGGTCTTCCCCAGTAAATACGCCATTCAAAATAATTTAAGGATTCATACTCCAGTAAATCTGACAATGTCAAAATTCCTGCTTTTACCTGCTTCTGTGTGATTTCTTGTAAAAGGCTACTGTATTGGGCTGTAGTTAACTGCCGCTTGTCTCGTGTCACTTTGTCAGTCTGTGAATTGAAACGAGAATATTAACTTAATTTGTTTTTATTAAAAAATGTGCATAAATTTAAAGCATAAATACGATAAACTGAAGAAGTGGAAATATTTTGGAGTCTTGAAAGGAAATAGGAGCGTCAGAGGGACAGATATCTATTTAATGCTACTTTAGGGGGTCATTATATGCGAAGTATTTTTGTAAAAAAAATTATCCTTTGTTTCACTGCTTCGACCGGCTTTTTTTTTTTATAATGGGGTGGGGGGTGTTGTGGGGTGTTGTGTTGTGCTTGTATTAAACCGGGCTTTATTTTACCACCATAACAAAGGTCGTCCGTTATGGATTGAGGCCGACTTTTAGTTTTTATGTTTAGTATAGAATTATTGACAGTCCAATATTAAATTGACCCTCTTATCGTTAATAAGCTTAAACAAATACAAGTAAATCGGGATTTTTTAAGTTAAAAAAGGACCTGAATTCCCGATGCATATTTTTTTTATGAATTAAAGAAAAAAAAATCAAATCAAAATGTTATGGCTTACCTTGACATCAAAAATCTTAACCCTTGAAATCACCCTGTCTTTTTCAAGAAAAGCAACTCTGAATTTCAAGTCCTCTATTTCCTTATATTGAAGAAATAAAAACACGCCAATGACGATTAAGAAAATACACAAAACAACGAGAATGAACAATAAAAGCAAGGATGACCAGCGTTTCTGATTTTTTTCAATGGTGTAATCCGAATTTCCTCCCTTCATTTTTTGTGACACACGCATAAACAGAGGAAAGAGACAGTAAGAGATAAGCGTCAACTTTACTGAATGAATTTGTGAAACCCAAGAAGTCTGAGATTGAAAGGTCACATGCCTCTTATCTTTGTATGTCACGGTGTTGGTAGTATAAGTAAATCCATATAATGATATGAACATGGAGAGAGAGAGAGAGAGAGAGAGAGAGAGAGAAAGAGAGATTTTGTTTGTTTAACGAATGAAACATTACCACTTACCGGTGGAGGGTTGCAAATTAAGACTTCTTCTCGGCACTTACGGCCTTTGAGCAGTGAGGGATGTTTTTCTTGCCAGTACCTCGGTTTATACGATCTTTTCTCAATTTTCCGCAGTTGGATTCGAACCCTCGACGTTAGGATCATCTCCTTACTCCGCGACTCGAGCAAATGTCATAACCACTGCGCCTCGCGGTCGACGAGAGAGAGAGAGAGAGAGAGAGAGAGAGAGAGAGAGAGAGAATAAGCACTGTTTCTTCTATGAAAATCATGTTTACATTATTATTGTACACACACTGTATATATATTAAGATATATCAATCTATTTTCATCATTCTATAAGTTTCAAAAGAGGAATGGGAACTAATATAAGTTTGGAAAAAAATTAATGATTTATTAGTTTACAAAATTAGCAATAAATAAAACTTTCAATGACTAAGACGTATTTTATTAATGACATTTGACGCTTGATGCACAGCGTTAAGTCAGTGCAGTGCATGTTTACATGTACCTTTAAGTGTTTGTCCCTTTATTGACTAAAAGAATCACATGATTTCGTACTGTAAATAAATTAAACATATTATCCTCCCACCAGACTCTAGAATATTAAGATAACTCTGGTAGTACTGAACTGATCTCCCTTTGAACAACGTATAAGTACAACGACCAATGCAATGTAACTAACATTTGTGCTAATGCTCAGTAACCATTACCATTGATAAATCATTTGATTAAGCTTTCACACTTTTGAATGATGACGGTAACCGGTTACTTGTCACGTGATGATGTTTGTTTGTTTGTTTACTGTCCCTTCTTTTTATTTATATTGAGACGCCACCACTTGCCGGTAGAGGGCTGCAGATTTAGACCTGCACTCGACACTTATGACCTTTAAGCAGTGAGGGATCTTTTTCGTACCAGCACCTCGGTTTATACGGTCTCATCCGAAGGATCGGTCTCCACGTTCCGCAGTGGGATTTAAACCTGCGACGTATGAATCAACTCCTTATTCCGCGACTCTAGAGCAAACGCTCTAAATACTGCGCCACGCAGGCGACCGTGAGTTTAGCCCACGACTTAACACAGTCTCGTGGTGACGAGAACTCAGCTCACAAAAAGTTGATTTTCACTGCAATAACCTTATATTAAACAGTTCATAATTACGTTTAAATTAAATTTTATTTATTTAATCAATTTAAAAAAGAATCATAGTCAAGCAGGACTGTAAAAATAACCCCGAGATACTCGAAGGTTCGAGATTCAAGCATGTTATTGTCAGGACAACTCTGTTCGACATTTCTGTGATATTCGACGTATACTTTGTCCAAGTTGACAATGCCCAACTGTAAAATATTTTTTAAAAAATCCATGTAATTAATTTTGTTTAAAATTAAAAATGAAAATTAGTCAAGCTCGCTGTGACGACATAATACAGAAGAAACAAATTAAATTTTCTGTTAAAATAAATTGAGAAGTTCAGAAGTATTTTTTTTTCAAAGAAGAATAAATGCTTTAACAAGATGATTAGGACTAAATGTTAAGTCTTTGGGATAGTTTAACGAATCTTTTGGAAAATAGACCCTGAATCAAATTTCAGATATTCACCTTTTGCATTATATGTACAGTCCAAAAAATCTAAATAAAACCAATTTTTGTCAAATTTAAGATTTCATCAAATTTTGTAGTGTCAGGTTTTGTAACAGACTTGTCAAAATAGATATAACAGCTACTAGTACTTTCATATAATTTGGTTGATTTTTCTTCAGATCCTTATTAACAGGTATAGCTATGCATATTTAGTCTATATATCGTTTTTTATGCTGTTGTCTGAGGTTTTTTATCATGTTACGTACGTCTCGCACATTAACGTGACGACTTTTACGCCAACAACCCTCAATAACATTTCGGAACCCCTCCAATTATCACGTCAAAGCTCGTAAACATAACCATATTCTCGCCCTTTGACCTTGTGTCAAGCAATTAATCAATGATACTCAAATTTCAATCATTGCACTATATTCTCCAAAAATACGGTGCATAGCGCAAGTGCACTGTCATAAAAAGGGGCGATAATTACTCAGTTTTTAATACACAGGAACATCTCGGGGACAACGTATAATGTGTTAATGCAACAATTACGATGGAATAATTACAAAGCGAAAGCGACACCTTCAAGTAGACGTTACATGTTCGTGTGTCCACCTCTGGGGCTCCCTAAGGGAAACATGAAATTTTAATTTTTTCCCTTGTAAAATTGAACCTAATCTTGTTTTTCCTTCATTAAAAATATGATTACACATGTACTTAATATGCATTCGTCACTGATGGTTAAGATACGTTTGAATCTTTAATATTTTAATGTTAAAAAAATAAAATAATAAAAAAAAACAACAAAAAACAAAGCAATAAAAAAGTATTATCATTTAAAACTATGAGTCATATATGTAAAAAAAAAAGTTAACTATATTTGACAGGTAGGAAATAGGCGGACATACGCGTATTAGCTTTCGTAACATTTGCTTAATCCCACTTGTAAAAGTTTATTGACAATAAAATATGTTCAGCTACTCGTATATTGTTTACAATTCAAAGCATACACAGAAGTAATGCCCCTTAAAGCAAAGTAAATACTACTATTTAAAACGGAAAAAAAGATTTTCAAGAAACTGTTTATTTGAAAAATTTAATGAAAGTCCAAATTAAACAGAAAGGTATTAAAATATAATTTAAGGTTTTATTTATAATATATATATCGTTTCAGCGATATCAAATCGTAGAGACCTTTTTTCTAGAAAACATTGCAATCAAAATTTGTTACAAAAACAATAACCCCACAGTGGGTGCCCTTGCCGAACCCCATAAATAAAGAAAAAAATAATCTCCTCGGTAATGTCCAAGTTATGGAGAAATAAAACTGTCTATTGCGGTTCTACTGATGTATATCCCCGATCTCAGTCCGTTTCCTTCTTTCGTGGACACGCATTAGCAGGATTTGGGCCGGACAGAGCGTTGCGCCAGAGACTTCAAGTTTGGAAGTCGCTAACACTTTTTCTCCCTTCGAAGAGGGAGAGTGCGTTTTATATATATAGGACGATGATTCGCTTTAAGTCGAAAAGGTAAATATTTTTTCATGCATTTTTGCATAATTCACAAAAAAAAGATATTATATTACTTAATGAAAATTTAATTTGATTTTTGTTCTTGGTTGCATTTTGATTAATCAAGACAAAGACAGAAAAAGATTACCACAGTTAATTAACTACTATATATGAAAATAAAACCATTAAATATCACTTCATGTAAAAGTAAACTAATCATATGATTCAGTCTGGTTTAATTTGCATCCTAATTAATTACATGACAATGTGCACTATTACTAGTATTTTTTTTTTTTTTTATTTCAATACAAAATGTTTTAGAATATAATAATCTGCATTTGATTATTAAAAAAATAGTGAGAAAGATTGAAAAAATTCATTGAAAGAACATTCAAAATAACTTGCAATATTTTAAATTATTTTGAAGTTTTGTGTTAACTTATGGAATATATATATATATACATGTACATGAGATACACTGATTGGGAATTCCGCATATTCATCCTTGAACAATAAAAAATATTAAGATTAAATTCATAAGGATAATCAACTATCAGAATATTTTCATTAATTTGTCTTTGTTTATAATTATATCGAAGATATCTATTTTTAAAATAACATTTCTAAATTAAGTTCTGGACCTCAGCAAGCCGTCGCCACATAAAAAAACCGCAGGCACGTTCAGCTCATTAAAAATGTAGTTCTGTATCCATTACGAGATTTACCGAGATATCGCGAGATCATAGGACAAATATGCGAAGATCATAAAATAAATACGGTGGCGACATTTATTAGAAACTCGGTATAATTGAGGTATATTCTGTATCACTTAGTAACAGGTCTTCATAAAGATAAGTTTGTATGTAGCCTGCTGTATAATATCAATATATTTTGTTACAGTAGTGACGTTAACTGATTTTTATTTGAAAATTAAAATAAGTGCACGACTATAGTCAATTTTCAAATAAAAATCAGCAGACAAAAATAGCATAATTTTCAAAGTCATTTAAAAAAGGGGGAAGAAATGTACTTATTAGGAA
The DNA here is from genome assembly GCF_033153115.1 of Saccostrea echinata. Taxonomy (NCBI): domain Eukaryota; kingdom Metazoa; phylum Mollusca; class Bivalvia; order Ostreida; family Ostreidae; genus Saccostrea; species Saccostrea echinata. The sequence goes on along the minus strand of NW_026889807.1, from coordinate 2,236,333 downwards.
AATAAACAAGTTGCGAGAAGAAGATGTAACTTTAAGCCTGCTTTGAACCCACATGTATTTGGGACTTTTTCGTATAACGAATTATTACGATACCTATGTGTATATTATGTAAAAACTTTCTCCTCTCTAAACTTATAAATAAAACAATCAATATACATAAAAAATTGTCTGGACTTTCTGATACCAAAAAACCCTAGCTGATATCACTATATATAAGATGGATTTATGAGGTCTAGTACCAACGAATGAAAAAAAAGACCAAATGAATAATGCTTCAACGAGATAAAAGATGCATACACGAGAAAATACACTATTTGTAAATATCATTAATCATTTGTGAACCAATTTGTACTTTAAAAAATCATATAATTTGTGCCGTTGCTATCATTCATTTGTCTCGAAATTTTATCATAAGTCGACATTGTTTAATATGCTGTCCTCATATGGACACATCCATGATACAATTACATGTATATCAAGAATAAATATTAATTAAATCACCCAATTAATGCAAATGATTTTAATTTCATCGCTGTTTACTGTAAAACATGTAACTTTCAAATCTAAGACAAATTGACTGCTAGTTTATAAAGAAGTAGAGTGCATTCATCTCAACTTTTGACCTTTGCATAACGCTTGATCTTTTTTAGTATTCTACATCTCCGGACATAAAGAATCACAAATGACAGGGTAATAGAACAGCCCGATGAGAAATAATCCTACCTTCCCACGGTACAAAATAATCGGGAATATAAAAAGGTCCGGGGGCCCTTAAACATAATTACGTATTTTTAAAAGTTGCACAATATATACTACATGTACATTTTTCGTTTAGATGAAAAATATCAATGATTTGGGGGGGGGGGGGTTAAAAAAAATTATAAATACGATTGCGTACTTTAAGAAATCCATTTTTTGGTCACATTAAAATACCAAATTACATCACTACTTAAATAAATCATACAAATTATATTCCCCTACTTGATATATACATGTAATATAGTGCAAGACCTTTTGATCATGACTTCTGAAATCTTATATTAATATTAACTTACTAGATAAATTATCAAGAGACAGATTCATTTTAATCTTTTTTAATTTCAGCATACTTCTCGCCGTCGCCTTTGTTTCAACTTTAGTGCCACTTATTAATGCTAGAGGGCGCCTTTTAGAACCAGCACAGAGGTCATCACTATGGCGACGAGGATTTAAAAGTCCAGTTAATCGTGACGATGATGGATTGAATTGCGGGGGATATTGGGTAAGTTGGGTTTTAAAAGTTTGTTTATATAGAATTTTATTTTTTTGTTTACATGGTAACCTTCAATTCAAAATACACAATTCGGAAGAATATAATTAATATATAATTGCAAATTACTCAATCTTACCAACATTTTCAATGCCATCATTTGTATTTTCAGAATGCCCTTTTAAAATTGTTTCCTTTCTCTCAATTAAAAAAAAAAAAATAAAATGAATTCTTTGAGCTCACAGAAAACATCTTTGAAGAATTTAATTTGATGTGCCATTCAAATCTTCGCATTTTCTATTCTTTACTACACTGAAAACAAAATTACTATTTTATTAGTTTTTCATACCTGGTACCTTATCCCCATTTTAAATAGTGACATTCTCGGACACTTCAATAAAAAATGATACAAACACGTTGACAGGATTTGAGGGCCCAGATTCTACATATGGGCACATTCAGCATGTTTTCATGTCAAATAATAAATACACAGTCATGAAATTTCAATAAAGCAGTCCTAATCGAGCACGCAGCTCCATAAAAATATCTATATATAAACCATATTATTAAGCAGGTAAAAAAGATTAATGCGGCCATTGTAAAAGAAAAAAGCAGCCAGGCGGAAAAAAGGACAATAGCCGATGGATGTTTGATGTTTGCATGGTTATCCATTGAGAATAACGTTTATTTGCAAATAAATTACTTAACGGCCAATTGACACAAGACAAAAATGTAAAAAATTAACAAAAAATATAATTAAATAACAAAAGTCCACATCAAAAAAGGACTCTTATCAGGAACGTATATAATAGAAAGAAATTATTATTAATTAATATTAAATATATATATTTTTTCTATCAGTTTTTAAAAAAAAATTAATTGCAATGAAATACAAATTGATAAATGCTATAAAAGGAATAGGTTATATTTTTCCACAAGGAGACTGAATCATGCAAATCAAAACAGACAAGAAAAATAAATCCTAGTTCTATGTGAGTCCGTATTGAATTCTTTTTTTTTTTTCATTTACAGCGCCAGTGGCAGCTGAATTCTGGGAAATGTGGAGTTTGTGGTGACCCTCACGACGTCACTCCTCATTCAAACGAAGTTGGCGGGAAATTCTCTAATGGACTTATTTTCCGGTACTATAGTACAAATGACACTATTATAAACGTAATTGTGGAAGTGAAGAAAAACATGAGAGGATACTTTGAATTCCGTTTGTGTCCGGATGTGTCAGACTCAGTTCCGGTGACGCAGGCGTGTTTGGATAGATATCCATTAGAGATTGACGGACACGGAAAACGCTTTGAACCGACGCAAGAGGGTATGATCCACCTACGAGTAACACTTCCGAGCGGGGTCGCTTGTGAGAGGTGTGTTCTGCAGTGGAAATGGCGAACAGGTACATGTAACTACTGATGATTTACAGGAGCGGATCCATAAAATGATATTTCAATCTTCCATAGCATTAAGTGTGTTTTTTTTTTCTTTTTCTTTTTTTGTTGTTGATTCACTTATAAATGAGACGTTCCTTGTAGTTGCTCTGGGCCAAAGTTTATATGCACAGTAATCACACATTCTCCTCAACTAAAATGTAATAGAGCAAATACCCTTCTACATCTGGGTTTTATGATATGAAATAATATTGCAAATGTTCAAAGTGGCTTATATGTTCTCGCTGAGAATCTATTTTTTTTTTTCTTATAAGATTAATCTTCGTTTTCTTAAAATTAAATTATTAATTTTCATGTCGTTTTCTTTAAGTTACAAAACCATGACCGTGCGCGTGACCTGTGTATGACCATCACATTAAACGGCGGCAAATTGGTTCGGACATTATTATGCAGAATTAATGATTATCGTACGGGAGAAAAACAAGTGTTTTATTGTCCCAAAAATGGTCATGGATTACACATGTCACTGCGCATGCCTGAGGGCATGCCTTGTTTTACGAACCACAAACACCGAAAACAAACAAACAAAACAATTTTGAATATAGATTGTATTCTCATATAAGCAAGTTTTGCAGTTTCACTCATGGTACAATGTACTTCAATTCTAAAAAAAAAATCAAATTGATCAATAAATGTTCAACCGAAAAATAATTCTAACATTTAATATATTTATTTCTGTTTACTTTGATAATATTTTCCCCCGAAAATATCACAATCAATTTTTCTTTAATATATAAATCTCAAAAGATTGAGAATTTTGTTTAAAAAATGCAACCCCCCCCCCCCCTGCAAAAAAAATAATAATTAAAAAAATAATGAAATAAAAATAAATAAATGAAAAATGAAGAGGACAGGTGAAGGTAATCAAATATATATGGAAAAGAATTCCCTTTTTTACTTTGATGTCGTGTGGATATTGACGTGTGGACATGTAATTAACTGGCTAAAAGAAAGTAACATGTCTGTTATTTTTTTTCTCCAGTTGTGGCAATAGAGGAGAAAGGCAGGCGTTTTCTCCATTTCTATCTTTTATCTACATCTATATATTTGTTCGAGTTAAATTTTAATGATTATTCTTACGCAGTAAATAGTTAATATTCATAACGTTTGTATATTTGTATTTTCTAAGAAGGTTAAAGAATAATCATTAGAAGACATCTACTGATTTTGCCTTTGTAATATTGTAATTTTCCATGAACAAAAGTTTATACAGAACATTAACATGAGTATGGTTAATCAAGCTTGCAGACGTCATACCACCACACAATTATTGAAACTTTTGTAGCTTTTCAGGCCACTTTCAATAGCGCCATGCATAAGGTTGTATAAATATAAACACACCACGGGGCGTTTTGCGACTTTGCTTCGTAGTTCTTAAATGCATTTTTTAATCATTATGTTATCAAATTTCGGCAAGCTTTTAAATTAATAAAATTTAAATAATTTTTGCAGCTATGAACTGGGGAAAATGCCCGGATGGCTCCAGTCGCACCGGATGTGGCCCACAAGAAGAATATTACAACTGTGCAGACATAGCGATCTTACCACCTGAGACGATTCTCAAAAGAAACATCAAATCTTCCACAGATGAAAAACAGAAATCGGGATCGGCATTCAGATACTTACAAAACGAAGCCAAACTCGAACCAATTGTACCCATTTTTGATTTTAACGGAAATATTCGCACATCAAATAAGGTTGCAAATAATGAGGTGCAGATGAGGAAGGATGTTGATGTGGCATTTCCAAGCGTCTCTATCGGTAATGTGCCTAAACCTAAAGGCATTATGCTGCCATATCTCGGAGAAGGAGCAACAGATGTTGATAAGCAGGTCGCAATAGACACCAAAGTTGGAACAGAGGCTAAAGAAACAGTCAATCCTGCAGACCTTCTTAACCGATTTAAGTCAACCTCAGAGTTTAATGGGAAGATATTATCTCGCTCAAAAAGAACCACGCTTGTGACTCCCAACCCAGTAACTCAGGCACATGGAAGTTTCTCTGTAAAGAAAACCACATTGAGTTTTTCGGGATCTAATGCTAATGCTAATTCTGGCCGCACATCTGGGCTCCTTGGTTCAATGAAAGGACAGACTGGTCTAATTTCTCCCCCACTTCCAAACAAAACAAGTATGGGATCTTCCTCTATGGTTGTCAAATCTTCATCATCTTCGTCTTCATCTTCTTCAATGTCACAGTCATCACCTTTAACGTCTATCAAATGGTCTGCGTCATCGGGATCGGGATCCTCCACTTCGGGCTTTGACGGTTCCGTACCAATCAGAAGTGGGCTAGCATCGAGAGTGATTCCTGGTATACCTGGACCAAAAACGGTTCATACAGTCTCTTTTGTAGTTAATAACACCCATAGTGGAATAGACAGAAAGCCACATTCAGCTGTATCATTGGCCTTAGAGAAACTAAGGAAGCTTGTAAAACATGTGAAACAAGGTGGAAATGCTGAGACCATTCAAACCGTTCAAGTCACAAATACCCCTAGCGGCATCAAGAAAGTAATCCGCACTGAGATTAGAAAGAAGAATCGCGGAGTAACACCATCTTTTGTGCAGAACAAAAGTCAAGGCTCCCTAAGAATTTCTGCAAGAGATTTTCTCAATGGGAAAACTATTTTAAATAGAATGTCATCTTTTAGTGGATCTGGAGGCGTGCCCATACAAACATTGGGTGGATCTGCAGAGGTTAACGTAAATCAGCAGGTCAGGTCTAATGTAAACATACCTTCAGTTTCAACGAAGATCACAAATACAAATTTTACAAGGTTCGTATCTTCAAATGGCCACCAGATGTCTGGAGCTGAAATCAAAACTGAAAACAAGGCAAAATTAGATGTTCTGACAAAAAAGGTCACAAAAGAGACGGAGAACGTTAAAATTGAACAGACAAATATGAACAAAGAGACAAAGTCCACAAAACCACAACCAGCACTTCCAACAATTAATGTTTCTTCCAAAAGCAATAAAGAATCCACGTTAGATGAGGAGTTGGTATTATCAAACCCGATTGTTTTAGTATCGGCTGAAACAAAATCAAAAGAAATTGCAGTTCCTCAGACAACGTCAGACAATACAGTTTCCACTAAAATTACTGAAGTCAGTGTAAATCAGAAATCAACAAAACCTGAAAGCGGTGCGTTATATCCTCAAACTGTAGTTATTCCAAGTAATAACAACAATTATGTAGTTCCCTCATCTATGTCGGGGCCTTCTCTTATGATTACAGGAGGATCTCTTTCTAGTCGCCCAGCTGATCTTGGATACAGCAAAATGTCTCAAGTGACTGAAACAGAAGCCAAAAACTCCATTTTAATGACCCAAAAGATGATGTCTAGTCCAAGAAATCAAGATGGAGGCCAAGCTTCAGTACACCTTGAAGCAAAGATGCAGCAGCCCGTCGTTCCTGTTTTAAGATCTGAAGCAGTATCATCAACAAAAGAAACAGGACAAACACTTTTACAAAAGGTCAATCCGATAGACAACCAGGGTATGAAAGTAAAGGAAGATATCAAAACAGTAGAGGAGGGCAAAAATAGGATTAATACAGCTAACACACAAACACAGAGAGTGACAGTCACATTGGGAGGAAACTTCTCCCCACGCAAAGAAGCAAAGAATTCTTTTTCTGCTAGACATGAACTCACATTAATGGGCAACAGAATCAAGGATACCAACAAAATTCTTAATTCAAATAATGTTTTAACGAATGTCAAATCCGAGGTGATAGAAAAGATACTGCTAGAGAAAAGAGAACCCAATCCTTCCCGAAAAATTGCACATAAACTGGCATCTCACTCGCAACAAGTTCGACCGGACACTGCCAGAACCGAGTCTGTACAGGTCAACACAACAACAGTAAGAAAGATATCTTCAAAACCCTTGGTTTCGTCATCATCATTTTCTTCTTCAGCTTCATCCTTTTCAGTATCTTCAAGTTCTCAAAAAGACATTGAATCATCTGGATCTAGTATGACCTCCAGTGCTGGAAAATGGCAAGTCATTCCTAACCAAAGAAGTCTTAAAGTCGAGACCACTAAAGAGACTCGTCAAACTTTGAATGGAGACACAAATGTTAAACAACCAGTAGAGTCAAGCACTATGAAGAATTTAGAAGTCATCACTATTCTGCCTAATGAAGTCACGACAGCTTCTACTGTTTTAGAAGTTAATTCTAAAATTGTTCAAGATGACACCTTTCAGAAAACCAAAAATTCTGGGATCATCGACACAACACTTCCACCACAAATACCGCCAAGTACCCTTCCACCAGACAGTGGATCACATCTGAAAACTTCCCAAGCACAGACAAATGATCAGTTGATTTCAAATCCAATTTTAATAAAAGGAAGTATCAACATTGGTGGTCAAAGTAATAATCAATGGGGAATTTCAAATGGCCTAGAAAATGCGCAGCAAAGTCAGAATTTAGTTGTAGAAGGTCTTAATCAAGGACTAGGGCTTCAGTATGGCATAAATGATCCTTATCAGATTAATTTCAATTTGCCTCCAGATCCTCAACAAAACATTGGAGGTGATAGCTGGTTGCATGCATCTGGATCAAATGCCCAACAAATGGATTCGTTATTCATGGATCAGACGTCATCTTTAACATCTCAGTCTTCTTTTGCAAGCAATGCTGGTGAACAATTTTTGACTGCAGGCCCAGTGGAATCCATACCCCTTCCTCCCGGCGAACCAAATATGATGATTGATGGTACACAAGAAATGCAAAACACTGGTACATTTGTTCCCTATGACGCAAATATGATGGGTGGATTAGACCAGTGGGGCACAGGATCATCGACAGCTGATATTAGCTTCTCTCAAGGCTCTTCTAATGATAATATCCCTCAAGGTTCTGTGATTTCTTCAAATTTTGGTGGCCAAGCATTATCATCTGGTTTTGATGCAGGAATCATTCCTAGTGGAATAGACCACACACTTCTACGGTTAACAGACACCACTGCCCTAGAGGTTGGCCCAGTTCTTTCTGCCGGAGGTCAAGTTGCACACGACTCAGCCTTTGGAATGGGATTTGTCACTTCCTTACCAGAGACTACACCCCCTCCTACCACTTCAACAACAGCTGCCACGACTACAACAACTGAAGCCACAACTACGACACCTACTACAACGACAGAAGCGCCTACAACTACAAAGGCACCGACGACCACAGAAGCTATAACAACCACACAAGCTCCAACAACAACATCAACAACGACGACTAGACGTCCAACAACAACTACAACGGAACAAACAACTACAACATCGACACAGGCCCCAACTACGACAACTGCAGCTCCAACGACACCAGAAATTACAACAGAACCGGTACAGACATCGAAACCTTTAACTCAAGACTTGGGTGTTGATGTTTCTGTAATACAATCATCATCTCTGTCTGAAATCAAATCTTCTGCAATCCAGTCAAATTCACAAGTGGAGACTTCAAAGACAGGTCAGACGGGTTCATCTTACACTGTATTGTCTGTAGAAAAATCATCTAGTAAATTGACTCCGCCCCCGGCACCCATTATAAAACAAGTCATTGTTTCCACTAATGAGCAAATTGATATGGGAGACAGACCTATTCCTCAGTTAAAAGCAGTTACAGCACATTCGCTTGCCCCTAGTCAAAGCATCGAGGGGAAATCTGCACATTCATCAAGTTCTACTTCGGAAATGACAAAAGATACTCAATTTAACACTGTCGAAGTGACAAAAACAGAGGGTTCCTCAACTGCTGAAAGAATGACAGCTGTAGAAACAAGCAAAATAAATACGGAGGTTACAGGTAAAGGAAAAACGGATTCAAAATCAACATTAGAAACAAGCGCAACAGCAAATAAAATTGATGGGTTACAAGGAAGTGAAAACAGTAAAACACTGATGTCAGCAAATGTGGAACAAACTCTTACAGGTGGAAACACAAAGATAAGTTCTCAAGGAGAACAAAATGCTGTTATTTCTACGAAAACTAGCACTGTCAGTGAGAGCAAAATTGACAAGCAGGCCGAAATATCAAAGAATACAGCACAGGATCCCAATGCCATATTAGCCAATATGTTTAAAGCTCTAACAGATATCATGCTTAAAGTTCAGATGGGAGGCAAGCAAACATTCCCCTATTCTACAGATCAATCAAAAAAGATTCAAATGACAAAACAAATTGCTGGGGCTCCAACAGCTACTACTTTGGAAAAAGCGAACAAGATTGAAACTCAAAAATCTGTAAGTTCCTCGTCAACTTCAGTTCAGTCAGAATCTAATTTGGTTTCTGCTAGTGAAGTTGTGCAAGGAGATGTGAAGAAGGATAAAATAGCAACAACTCAAATAGAAGTACAACGTGGAGATACCATAGTAGACCAGTCTGCAAACGTTCCATCGGAATCGTCATCACAAACAAAGTCCACTAAGGAAGCTAAAACTGTCACCCAATTGCCACCTCAAACAGAGGCACCTGCACTTGAAAAGACAAAAGTTGACGCTGGATCTACTATTTCCTCTTCTACTTTCAACATTGCAGGTGGATCTGCTATGGACATTAGTGGCGTGGGAAATATGGCTGTAGATGGCCAAGCAATGGATGCCAGTATGATTGATTCCATTGGAATTGGTAACATAGCACCAGAATGGGGCAGCACTGCTTTGACAGGAAACGTTGATCTCATGATGGATACTGCTAACTTAGGTACAGCAGCAAATAATGTATGGGACACTACATATGTCTTTGATAATACAGCAAATAGTGGAATGGACATAGGAACTGGGACATCTGGTTCTTCATGGGACAGTGCCTTCATTGACTCTACTTTGCCGATTGAATCCACTACTGGAAATTCAGCAGGGGCTTGGGATGCAGCTTACTCCCTAGAAAATACAGGAACTTCTTCAAGCTCTTCCCTTGCTTCCTCAAAGAGTGTTTCATCCTCTTCTTCATCAACCTCGATCTCAGCGTCCTCCTCTAGCAAAGGAAAAACAACTTCGAATGAACAAGTAAATAAAGCTGGTTCTTTAACAAAAGAGATTAAAATTCAAGAGGCTAAACAGCCAGTTGTACGACCGCTTACAACACGCCCAACACCAGCGCCCACCACAAGAGCCCCATTACCATTAACAACTGCCGCACCACCACCCACAACCACTAAAAGACATACAACAACAACAACACAGGCCACTACCCCTTGGGACGCCTCTTTCGTCAACCTTCAATCCCTATCAGGGTTCCAAGTGGGAAGTGGATCTGACGCATCATCACAAGGCACAGACGTTTCGGCGGGTGGTTCCATGTCGTTTGGTAGCAGTTCCGTGAATAATTTTGACAAGTCCAATGCAGTTAGCGCGTCTAGTTCCTTCGACACTATTGGTGCTTCGAAATCATATAAGACAAGCGTTTCAAATACATTTGACACATTCGATTCAACCAATTCATTCCAATCTGGAGGCCCCAATTCCTTTTCTTCCAGTTCATCTAATATGATACAATCTGGAGTGTCTTCCAATAATGTACAAGTGATTCCTACACAATCCAGCCAGGCTGCTTGGGGTCTTGGAGTAGAAAGCTCTTCTAATAAAATGAACTCAATGAATACCCAGATAAATATCGATTCTCAGTCCACTGGAAACAACGTAAATAAGTGGAATAATTTCCTTGAAGTTGGGTCCTCTCGGTTCGATATTCCAGTTAATGTCCCTCCACCTACTACCACTACTATGGCTCCAACTACTACTACTCCAATTCCCACGGAACCTCCAATCATTATTGACGTTAAGGATCTAACCCCTGAGTCTGTGGATCCAATATCCAGGTAAGATTCTTGTGGTACTGACGATATAACGTTTTAATATCATTTAATATCAATATAAATTACGAATACTAGTACTTTGTTCAGGAGGCTGGGCATTTAGAAGGTTAGGTTATCAAGAGTAAAGACGGTAAAGTTTTCAAACTTATTTTATAAAGAAGAAGAGGGATGTTTACTAGAAAATCTATTATTTGTGCAATATCTTTAAGTAAGTTCGATGTGTGGCAAAGGGGTTTGAAATGGTATTTGCTAGAAAAGGCAAATAGGAATGAGTATTATGTAGTGTAGGCAACTTTTAACAAGAAGAAGAGTATCTGTATTTTTCAGTTATAAAGTTCATTTATGAATAAAATTTAGATATCAAACGCCTTTAATTATGATTTTAAAAGAGGTGAAACAAATGCCGGTTTTCAAACTTATACTTATTCCGTAGGTAATATTTTCCTATTCTTCATGGAATTAGCTATTTTTTTTTTTTAGAATTATTTATTTTGCAATTAGTTTTAAATTGTAAACTTTGTTATTTTTTAACAAAATATTTTCATTTGCATTTCAGGTCTAGAATATGAGATACACATATTTAAATTCCATGACCATATGTTTTAAATTCTATCTATTCTTTTCACAGAAACGTCATGTTAAGCATGATCCGTTCAATGGGACAAAATCAACAAACCATTATGACACTTCTTTATGCCACTGGCGCTGACTTCCTTAGATCGATGAACATTAATCCTGCCCATCTCAAGGGATCTGTAAGTACCGCTGTTCTGAACATTTTACCAGAGCTGAGGCGATTCCTTCGGCTTCCAAGACGAAGAAGCTACCCACGAGATCCATATATAGTCGGTAAAGGATACAGAAGTCAGATTCGAAAGCGACAAGAACAGCAAAGACGACAGAGACAAAACCAATATGCATATTATAACAACAACACTACATCGGGTGGTTCCCAACAAAATTACCAACCACCACCACCACCTACAACTCCTGATCCGGTACAAAGAGCAGTGGAAACTGCAATGAGCAAACAGCTTATCACGATGTTAGGATTGGCACCCGAACCCCCAGATCCTCCAGCAGCTGGTCGAAGACGACCTGGCGCTAGAGGCGGCGGCGGAGCAGGCGGCGGAGTGGGCGGATGGGGTGCAGCAGATCCATGGAACGTGGCTGGTGGTGGTGCAGATCCATGGGGAGCAGGCGGTGGAGCAGCCGATCCTTGGGGACCAGGTGGTGGAGGAGGGGCTGGTGGTGCAGCTGGAGCGGCAGACCCTTGGGCACAGCCTGGTCCAGACCCATGGGGACCTCCTGCAGGAGGACGAGGAGGTGGTCGAAGAATGTCAAGACAATGGCAAGAGGTGCTCGGCCTTGCTCCTGAAGCTGGCGATGTTCCTGCAGGTCAGCAGGGACAAGGCGCGGGTGGTGCTGGCGCTGGTGGATGGGGTGCCGGAGGCGGAGGCGGAATGTGGGGAGGAGGTGGCCGACGGCGAGGCGGAGGAGGAGGATTTGGGGATCTAGGAAGATTAGCTGGATTGATGATGGATCCTGCTGAAGCTGCTGAGTTAGGTCTTGGTCCCGGGGCACGAGGTGGAGCCGGCGGAGGGAGAGCACGTGGTCCTGCCAATAGAGGGCGTGTAATGCACGCAATTGTGGAAGCTTTAGGATTTTAAAAGTTTTACAGTGCAATACTGTATGATTTTTATTCAGGTTACACTGAATGCATTTTTTCTTTTAGCTTCTTTTCTGGTTAATTGTCGTCAGTGGGAGAAAATTAATTTAAAATCTGTAAAAAAAAATCTCAATATAATGTAATTGTAACCTATAATGTAATTTTATCAACCTATGAAAATGAAATCCGCGAAATATTTCTCAAAATCGCTCTATGTTCATGCACAGGCATGTCAAAATTGTATTTTAGTGATTTCACATTCATTAAGATATTTAATATATGTTTTGTCGGAGACTAAACGGGCACAATATCTTAAATTTTGCCGTCACGTATAAAATTTGTGGCCGATATTCTAAAGAGAAAACTTAATTGATCTTATACATAAATGACTGCACTTTTTTGTACATTCCGTCTGTTTATATCAACCATTTTATGACTGCATAGTGTTTGATGTCCAGTGGGCAGAGTTTTTGTCATAGTTGTGGTTCTCTCTAGTGATATAGGTAAAATGACCATTAATGATAGACGACAGAATAAAGATAAGTGCATTCGTGGTAATATGTCACGCGCAAGACCTTTTATACTGCGTCAAATGAAACCTTGTCAGAAAGAAATACATCAATTCCATCAATATATAAAACAAAGACTTCTATTTTTAGGTAACACTGAATAATAACTGAAATTTATCACTTATCCAATGCTTTTTATATTACTTGTAATTTTTGGGAGCGCAATTTTAAAAGGAAATACTACATTTATTACAACTTTGGACTTGTGTAGGTTTTGTCCTACAGATTCGCAGAATTTGATATACATGAATTCTGAGAACGAAAAAGAAAGTGCATTTTGAATTATATCAGTGTATCTTAATTATCTATATTTATTATATATAGGTGCTTACTCAATATTATTACTGGTCTATAATCAATTATTATCTATAAAATACTAGAAACCAATATTGTTAGATTTTAGTAAAAATTGCGAAGCAAAACAGATAACCAGGTTTTATTGTTACACAAGTGAAACAATGGAAATACGTGGTTCCGGAAATATCCGCTCTTTTGTTTTTGACATGTTTTTGACCGTTCTTGACGGACAATATAATGCGAGATGTTTATTTTTGTTGTACATTGGTAAGAATGTTGTTGTTTGATAGGGCCCTATGCGTGACTGTGTCTTATGAGAGATTTGTCATTAATAAAATATAATAAACAACGAAATACGCTTACTTCTCTTTTTATCACTTCCGGTGTTTGGTCTACACTAATTATAAAGGCATTATTCAATGGAATGTAGGTTAATTCTGTAAGACAAATAAGTGTCCTTCATTTAAAACCTTAAGGTTATTAACAACATTTTTAAAGATTTTCTTTATTTAATATGTTGACGGTGCGACCGTTAGGGCGAGACAGATGCGTATTATTGGATACAGTTTTAACTTGGATCCGCCTCTTCAAACCGCAGAAGACATTTGGAACGTCTATACTGTGACGTCACGTTTGGATCAATGTGCACAGTCCGAATTTTCTCTTAGACTTTTTTGCTTTTAGAGCTCGCTGCGGTCACTATAAGATTGTATCATTATATTGTACAATCTCAGAGATTTTACAAAAAGTCTATAATATATATATCTATATACGATAATCCACATAATTATATGAAAGACCACTTTGTTGTGGTTTACTTTTTTCCAAGCACAGGCATTTTCTCAGCTTTTTCGCCATCTACTTTGTTTCTCTGACATGATAAGATAAAAGCAAACAGCTGGGGCAGTGTAGTACATTTACTTCATCAATGAATTAACGAGCATACATCATAAATACATATAAAACACATAGAGTTATTCATTGTTCTCAGTAGTAGAAATTTCCAACGATTTTCTACCAATTACTGTAAAATCCGGAAATTCTATTTCTTCCCCTACGTTTTTGTGTCATGATACTATCGTCAGGTGATGTCCGTTGTAATTCTGGGTCAACAGGATCGGGCAGTGATTTGCTCATTCTGAAAAAAAAAAACAAAAACATTCCGTTAGAGAGAGAGAGAGAGAGAGAGAGAGAGAGAGAGAGAGAGAGAGAGAGAGAGAGAGAGAGAGAGAGAATGAAATTATTGCAACAGAAGAGCTTTCCATGTAACTCAATTTAAATCAACTTTACTCCTTGATATGCTCAGACAAAGTATTAGAGAGAGAGAGAGAGAGAGAGAGAGTACTTACTCGTCTTCCTTTCCCATCCTAGTATAAACTTCTCGAAGTAAAACCTGTGTTGGTATATCTGCAGCAAATTAAAAATTCTACTAGGTCATAGTAATTCATTTACAGTTTTGCAAAGAAGAAAAAAGGAAAGAAGAGAAGAGTCATTGGCATTTGTCATAAATTCTCAAAACATTAACTTGGGTAGAATAGTTAAAATCATTGCCATATTGTATTCTTGTACATTCTATCAGGATGCAAGTTTATTTCATTGTTTTAAGATGCGTTACCTATATTTCCAAAATAGGAAAGTTTATGATAATTAATCTAAATATCTTTTTACAACATTACATAATTATATTTATCTAGCACAAACTGAAATTTTTAGCCCTTTATAATTGTTGCAGTTTTCTGAAACCAAGCATTAAAAATTATGCTTTGACTTCATAGATTTCTTAGATTAAAAGCACCGAAATTTAAGAATGTTGTGCTAAGTGGTTTAAGATCACGCAATGAATTATTGAAACATATAGGTCTCTTGTTAGAAAATGAATATGACTTACACCGAGCATGCACTACATGTAATTCAAAATAGAGCATAAATGTGCTATTTTTACACCTTCGTAAATCTTCAGTGATGGGGTTAATATTTTATAATTTAGATTTGAATAGCCTGATACGCACATTTAACAAGAGAATTCCATCGTCTACACACATTTAAAACTATCTGTTGGTAAGTGAATTAGCATAATTACGTGAGATCTGAACGAGATCTTGGGTATTTATGGATCTATTATTCCACTTTTGCAGTTCACTGTATTTAATGTACAAATAGATAAGCTGTTATTAGGGTGACACAAACTATCTAACGCAGAGCAAAACGGAAATAGTTTGAAATGCTAATAAAGTTTCTGTAACTGAATGGCTGTGTTGAATGTGTGTATTCTTATCAGATAAGAATTCGTCAGCCAAACCTCAGAAAGCGCGTCTACACCATTTTTTTTCTTTTAATTTTTCACTTTTGTATTGATCTTTTGGCATCTTGTCTCCGAGAAAAAAAAAATTAAATTTTTCGTGCCAGATTTTATGTATCTGAATCTCTATATAAAGAAGTAACAAATGACAGAGGGGGTCTATTTATAGACAAAAGGGCACGTGCTGAGCCAAAGAAAACTGACATCCAATCAATGTTCAATCACACGCCCTCTGGCGGCTTTTGTGCGCGTCTCAATTTTCCGATTGTCCATTTATTTGCCGTTCCTGATCGCATCAATTAAATGGAGTTTTCGATAATATCCTATATGAACTCAAAATTAAAGATATGGCTACGCTAAAGAGCTTGACGAAATAATAGAAACCTGATATAAAAAAGATTTGCCCCCCAGACCAAACATTGATTGAGGGTAAACCCAGTCTGTAAACCATTGACAAAAAGGCAGGGAATTATCAGGTTTTTTTTGTAGCGAAGCATTATACAAAATAAGTTAACGTCCTACTGCGTGTAACGTTACAGTTTTGTTTTCAGAATTATTTTATAATTAAATCTGTTTTATTTACTGGGGAGGATTTATGAATTCCTCTTAGGGGAATACATTTTGTTTTGCATAAAAAAGATTTAAAAGAAAAGATATTTAAGGTCTATTTATAAATGTACATATCAATTGCTTTGATGATTTTCAATTCTTCATGAGTTTAAAAAGATCAAAAACATTTATTTACTTATTAATCTTTATGTAAGACTTGCACTTTTTTTTGACTTTTTAAAGTATAAAATTGGCAAAGGGAATTTCGTTTGTATCCCGAATTTAAATAATAGCTTTTCGTACATCCTAATTAGTAATTAGACATATTTTTAAAAGAGGGAAAATAATATATGTATTTGATGTGACACACTTTTCTCATTACATACTTCTGAACTTGAACAAAAAATCTAATTCCATACTTTGTAAGCACATTCTCTGGAAGTTCTCCTGTTGCATTGTGGGTAAAGAAATGGCTGCCATCATTCCATCAAACGATTTTGGATCCGGAAGTGCTCTCTTTTGGGTACAAAGGCCTACAAAAAAATTAAATCTAAGAATTCACTTCTGAATTCAATTACTTAAAAAAAAGCGGAGGTCTTGATTTGAAATTATACTGTCAGCATTTCGATCATAATTATTGTTAAAATTGATAAATAAGAACTGTACTTTTATAGGTGTACAATTACAAAGGCCAGTTTCAGAACATTCAATCGTATATAATATTATAGAAAGAAAACTTTTAAATTTCTTATTCTTCTTTTTACTTCCCATTGATCCGAAATTTTTTTAATCATTAAGAGATTTCGTCTGGATATATTTGTCAACAATTTCAACCTATACATGCCGTTTTCGGCTGTAGCATATGGGTCTTCGGGTTTAAGGTCTCATCCGAAATATACCCTTTAGTTTCACATCTAATGCTGAGCGCTTGAATAAAAACCTTCTTAACAATGCTAAACGTTCTATGTTGGCGCCACCGGGAACGAAAAATAGTGCCAGGATCTCCTGATCACGAAGAGATCTAGAGCGCCAAATCATCGGTTAATTTCCACTTAACCAACATTTTGAAAAATCCTTTTCCCACATAGATTTACCTGTGTTTTACCTGTATTTTTTTTGAAAATGTTGGCTAAGTGGGAAGACACCAAAATCACCAGGGTACCGCGGCCGGTTTGGCTGAACAAGACTTTCAGGTTGCAGAAGCACTGAAGCAACATTTAATTGTTTGGGAAAAATATAAACCTGTTGAGTTTGTTACATTGATGAACTGATTGATTTTTAAATATTTTGCATAAATTTTAATCGTTTGAACAATTTAGAAAATCATTTCTTATTAACGCTTATTAAATCATTTCTGCAGTTTTGAAGAATGTGTTATTAAAGAAAACCATTTGTATGACATTTTGAATCATTTAAACGGTTTTATAAATCGAGTATACAATTAAGAAAATATTTTGCAAAATTTTCAGATTAGTTATATATTAGATTGTAGGGAAAAAAATCAAAATCGTACAAACAATTTTCTGAATTGTTCAAACGATTCTCTATGTTGCACAAACGATTTAAAAAGTCCTACAATGTTTATAAGAATTAACCTGTATAGATAAATAAAAAAAGCGTAGAAACAAATTTTCCCATTTTTCCGACACATATACATTGTCGTATTTTGAAACAAGTCTTACTGAAAATAAAAATATTATAAAGGTAAAATACTGATTAATCAATTATCTATTTTAACAGTGGTCGCCTAACCTTAACAAAAATTGTATAATAAATTTTGAACAGATGTGCAGAAATCAAAGATGATAATACAACGGCGTAAAATGTTTACAATAACTTCACTTCAAAAGAAGGGGCGCCATTTGTTATCAGAATATCTAATTAAGCTCACAATTCAACACATAGCAACGCACATTTGATTAATCTCAATTTCTTTTCTTTCTGACTGCAGAACTCACAAATTGACACAGATAAAAGGAATTAACAAAGAACTGTACATGTACATGTATGCTTCAAAGTTAAAAATGTTCGACCTGGACAATTACAGGTAGAAAAGATATTAAACATATCCCTCTCAAATGAGAGAGAGAGGGGGAGGGGGCTATTCATTACGAGTATAAGAGACGGTCACCCATATTTCGCATAAATTTGCAAGAGTAACATGTATTTCCCTTCGTCGGCGTAACAACCATTTTTTCACCATAACCTTTGTAACTTAAAATATTTCAAAGTCTTTTGAAACTTTTATACGTGGCGCAGTGGTTTGGGCGTTTGCTCTAGAGTCGCGGAGTAAGGAGATGAGTCTTACGTCGCGAATTGAATCCCATTGCGGGACGTGGACTATTTGCAGCCCAACCGGCAAGTGATGGCGTCTCAGTATGAGTGAAAAATAATTCTCGAAGGGACGTTAAACAAACAAAACCATTTTATATCATACCTATATTGGCAACGTATGGTACTACACATCAAAGGGAAGTAACTCTTGTAAAAGTGAAAGTCGTCTAGATTTTATATATTGTGAAATTGTACTGAATACGTCGATCAGAAAATAACAAGAAAATAATAAAATGTAATTGATTTTTATTAGATATGATAAATAATCGATTCAATTTATTTGACGACAAATGTTAGTTTATTATGATTTTGTTAATGCTGAAAATACTGCACGGCTATAGCACGACATTTTAATCAAGAATGATAAAAGAAAACAAGATGGTTGCACAGAAACCAAGAAATTCCTAGTCAATAGTCAGATTACATTTTTTTCGCAAAATCTTTTCAAAATTAAGTTTGACAATCTGTTTTTCTGCTGTTAATGATGTTCAACATCAATCGTGTAATTTTAAAACACGAGAAGTACTTAGTTTATATTTTGTAGTAGGTTGTTTACTTCACATCACAATTACAAACATAACAAACTAAAAATAGCTAAGATCAGTACTCAGTTTTCGATGCTGCACTCCATTTTTATGTTTTTTTTTGCGTCCATCTTATTTTATTTTTTCCCCATTTTAAGAGATCGTAAACATGACGCTGTTTGACTCCAGTACAACGTTGCAATTAACCTTTACAAATCAAGACATCTCCGTATCAAAGGGCCGACGTGAAGAAGGGACCCGCTGGGAATTTTTTTTATTAGAATTAGAGAAAAGAAAATTAAATTTCCATAGAAATAAGAGGCATATGAAGATGTTTGACTTACGGAAAATCAGTATGGTACATGTACGCTTATTTGAGAGAGAGAGAGAAGGGGAGAGAGAGAAAAAGAGAGAAATCTGCAACTCGCAAATTACAAATGCATTGACACAGGAACGTACTAAAGAATAAAAAATATTTATCGATAGTTTGGATTTTCTGTAGGCGATTACATCCTCATACATACGTCACATCAAACTGTCTAACAGTGAACTAAGCTGTATACATACGTTATCGGCCCAAATGTTTGGAGAAGTCGGGTAAAATCGGTGCCATGATTGAGAGGTCAGACTCTTGTAAAACGGTAAAAAGTCTTGAATTTAAATAGTAAAGACGGTGGGAAAATTGTTTATTTTCCCCCGGAAATGTCTAGCAATGCTCCTGAAGTGCTCAAACCCAGCTACGCCCCGCGTAAAAAAATCATATATCATTTATCTAATTGAAATATACCGATCAAAACTTAAAAAAAAAAAAAAAAAAAAAAAAAAAAAACAACAACTGTGGTTAACGCTTGACAAATATGAGTTAACGAATTTCTTTGAACATATATTTTATTTTGAAAAACAAAGGATTTATTGGGCATATGAAGATTTGTGCACAGTTGTTTTATAAATCTTTTTTTTAAAGTTATTTTAAATTTAAAAAAAAAAAAGGTTTGTTATTTTACTATTATTAGCATTTTTTCATCTAAATCGAATGAACAAATTGCAGATTTTCATATATTTTGTAAAATTTCTACATCTGCATCTGAATATTTTTCACATGCAACATTGCTGTAGAAAATGAATTACTGCAATATTACAGTGTCTTTTGTTTATCCGTGGCATATATATGTCCATGCATTATTATAAATCTTGATCAAAATTATGTTTCAATAATATTGTCGCTCAAGTCATCGGTTTTATTTTATTGTAATCAGAAAAGTAAAGTAATTACAACTGTATATTAATTAATTTTTTTAGTTGCTTAATAAATGAATAAAAGGATCTGTTTATGTCTATTCAATCAAAATCATTTACACATGAGAAGATAACTAACGGAATAAGAACTAAAGGATACCCCCCCCCCCTTTTAACCATCTAAACAATCAATAGGCTATGAAAGAAACACTTTTTAAAATCTTAATTACATATAATTAACAGTTGCTTTTCTGTTTCAAGGGAAAAATAGTGAAATATAAAAGAATATAGACATATGAAAAAAAATATATATACATGTATTTGCCTATATGGAGAAAATAAATTCATAAATATTAAAAACGTTTATTACATATTCATATCGAAAGTTTAATTATTTGTATATACTAAAGATATCACCTTAAATTAAAGAAAAAAAAATATTTTTTACACAGTAATCAGAAGTTTCTATCAATTGTTTTAGTACCATTTTTCTCATAGATGATAGGCTATATGTACTCCTAAAATAGTAATTGATCATGAAAACATGAAACTATGTTTATGACTTAATATCCAAACTTTATTCTTTTGATACATGATCCATAAGGATTGGCCTAATTCATTGACAACAAAGTGATAAAGTTTTTTTCAAAACATTAAGGTTAAACGTAACGTACAGGACAACGTACCTTTCCCACTGATAATTTTTCAAGGTATTCTTCATTTAATCATCAGTTGTTTTCAGACAAAAATCAGCAAATATTACCAAGAGTTTTTTTTTTTAAACTATACTTAATTTTTTTTCACAAAAAGTGAATGAGATTGGGCAGCAGGCAAAGCCTATATTTTTACCCTCTCCCTTAGGTTCTGGACATATATAAAATAATGAAAAGCCTCATGTTTTCTAAAGATTAAAAAAAAAAACTAATAGTTTTAGCTGGCATTTCTTTAAAATATTTTATTCAGAGGAGGTGTACAGCATTACCAGGGATCATGAAATCGCATAAAGACCTTCAATTAAGAAAAAAACTCCAAACCACGTTGCGTATGTCCTTAAATAAAATATTTATAGCTACCTGTACAATAGCTGAAAGGAGAGAGAGAGAGAGAGAGAGAGAGAGAGAGAGAGAGAGAGAGAGAGAGAGATTTAAACTTACCTAAAGATATGAATGTAGATATCAGCAACCAAAGCAGCTTTGACACCATTCTCCGTTAACAAAATTAAATTAAGAAAGTTTTTTGGTCTGGTTAAAAATATGATCTGTTATAGTGACAAAACACAATCCTTTGTTATCTCAAGAGCTAGAAAAAAATTGCAATTATCATGTTGACGTAGAAATTTGACACAGGAATTAAAAAAATTACTGATCATCCAACGATGTAGGGATAAACTAAAACACGGAATCTGAACTGGTTATCAATTTATATCCGAACAGAAGTCGCCCCCGACTAGTTTTAAATGAAACTACCACCCAGCTAAGAATGGACGGTTTTATCATCAATATAACTCTAATCGATAGAACTTTATTGGTGATAATCTATATTAAATAATTCAAAAAGAGTCCAAATGACGCGAACTTGTTTACAATTGACAATCCCCCCTAACAGCAAATCAATGATCTGGTTAATTAAAATTATCCCAACAAGCACGTGCTTTGTAAGGATGAATTTCATTGGAAGATTACCCATACGCCTGAAACGTGGAAGTTTGTCTAAATATTGTAGTAAAGATACAATATTAATTTAACAATAGTCATTTAAGCTCAACTAAGCCCTTAATCTGATCCGTATCCGCGAATCTGTTCCAGGAATTACGATTTCGTGTTCGCTTCTGATTATTACCGGACATCAGCTAAATATTTCAAATGTGGGAATATCATAAAACTTGGTGACCTTACATCGATGTATTCGATGTTTTACGAAAGGTCATAGTCTAAGTCAGTAACCTGCACATTTTTCCTCTGTGAAAATCACAGTTTTATCACATGGAAGGAAAAAGACAATTTTTATTTGTTTTCAATAATTTTTGTACATGTATTGTTACATTCACAAATGTTAAAAAGGCCATGGGTCAAGGAATAGTTAGCCTTCCTACCTTAGAAAAGGGGGTTTGGCAAATTCTTTTTAATATTGCAATTATATTATAACAAATCGAAGTATTAAGGTCTTTGCTCTTTCTGAATTATTAATTTCAAATATCAAAACCTAATTCTATATCTTTTTTTTTATTTTGACGAACGGTGATGCAATGGTAATTGAAAATAGGAATTTTTGTGAAATTCACGGCGGTTGTGATAGGTAGATAGAGGATGCTTCCTCCTCTTTGGCACCTGATCCCATCTCTGTTTTAGGGGTCTGTATTGGTTCATGTATTTAAAATTCAACAATCATCATGTATATAACAAAAAATGAAATAGAAAAGGCCTTATAATCCATGGAGATGTAGAGGTGAAATAGCTAACCTTGACTCTGTGACGTGCAGAGGTCAAGTAGCGAACCTTGACCCGGGAAGTGAAGAGGTCAAGAACGCATACATGTATTTAGGTTTTGTTCTAAGTCACATAACGGTAGAGCATGATTGCTCATTGCTGTTTTTTAATACTATAATAATAACTGACAGTACCAATAAGAACATGCTGAAAAAGAAACGGATAATAAGTCATACCTTTTCGAGCAGGGTTTTGCTAAAACGCGGAACGGAAAACGGAAAATTTGATGTCAAATTTTTCATTATGAACAGGAATAATTCAGACATAGGAAGCAGTATTCTTTATCTAATACATGTAGTTCAAATTTAATTAAAAGTTATCGTAGCATTGTGATTTATTCATGATTTTTTCCCCTCACAACATCATTATTGATTATGAAAGGGGCAATGTTGTTTTGAAACATGCGGAGAGAAAGAGAAAGACAGTATATATACATATGTGTTAGAGACAATGATCACTGGCATTAAGGAATTTTTTTATCACAACTACAGGAATGTTGATGCATTCCATATGGACCTGAAACGGGGATTTAAGAAAGATAGCATAGATGTATATGACCATATTGTTCAAAACAGCGTAAACTGATTGCACAGAATAACGTAAAGATGGATGGGGAAATTACATATTTTCGAGAAAATTTAGAGCTGTTATTTATATTTTAGTACTGGGTAAGGGGTGTGTGTGTGCAGAGATGTACGTTATCCACGCTTAAGGTACATGAGTACGTGTACATATGCATTGAAAGTTATGAAATTTTTATTTTTCGCTCATACGCTCATAAGGATATCGAAAATCTGCCGTTCATATTGATCAGAGTGATCTTCAATAAAATTTCCCACTCATCCATATTTTACCACAACATGTTACATATATATGATATACATATCATATATGTACGGCATTAGATATTTTCTGTTCCGTTTTCCGTACCCTTTGTCTATGTTCAGAGATCTTCATGAATAAGAGAATGAACATGACTAAATCAACTCGTATTTTAACAATTAAGGATAAAATATGAAAAATTTATATAACGTATACCGTTTCTGGTATGATTTTTATAATTTAAGTGATTTAACCTGGAATCATATTTTCCGTTGTCCGTTCCGTTTTCCGTTCCGCGTTTTAGCAACACCCTTTTGAGCAATTGGGAAAGATGTGTACTTATTCAAACAAACAAAGGAGAAAATCAAGAAAATGAATTTTTGAACAAACCTCTTTTGATTTGAATAAGATATTTATATTTTCCGTGTAGAATTAAGTAGATGACAGAATATCAACATTTGCAAAAATTATGTATGTAATCTATCAATCATTATGGTTTCAATATTGCGTGGTAGTGTGTGTTAATTTAAGTAAATGCAATTAGTCTATTAAAAACCAATATACGTCTCGTTTGTCAACTTATAATGTTAGTTTATGCCGTCGGGATCGTAATTCTGCTTGCACAAAAGAAACAATGACTTTGTGATCGAGTGGGGCATCACATGATTGCACAATATTTACGTTTAATAAAATTCAATCAATGCCAAGCAAGTTCAAACTGTTTTAATTCGTCTTAAGCGGATCCGGAAACAATAGCGCAATCTTGGCAGTGGGAATGTTTTAAAGATCACAATTTTAATAGCTGATGTCACAAGCTTTAAACAAACCTTGATGAATTGTTTTTATACGTCTAAAGGATCGCTAATTGATTCTGTGCTATATTCATCATTCTGAATGCACCAGGAACGTATAAAAACTCAGTCAAGCAAATTTTTCCATGAGGATTTCTTTAAAGAAGAATTAAAGCACTTTATTTAGTTTTGTATGAACATGCACTTTTCTATCGATTATCAAGGATTATTCAGGAGATACCAAAAATGAAGGTAAACAAATTGTTTGCTATGTCAATAATTGCATTAAAATAAGAAGTACCCAAGACACTTTTGTGGCCATATTACGGTTAATAAAGTTATAAACCGATAGGATACAGTCATCAACCTAGAAACGAAACAGCCAGCATCTTATCACGATTTCATCGAAATGAAATGAAATAAGTACATGTATGTAAATGATTTGTAGGAAAGAAGATGGGCGAACAAGGCGTGTAAAATGCTTATAGCTTCAAATGTATAAAAATCATATTTAATTTGTGAACTAAATGTTTAGAGCAATGTTCTAATTATTGAACGGTATTAATTTATGACAAACAAAACTTTTCTGTGGAAAAATTCTCTCTCAGCAAAAATTTTTCTCAAGTGAATAAAAAATAAAAATAAAATTAAAAATTAATCAAGGATTTCTTCGAGTCTGACCCCAAGAGATAAAAATTTTCTTCCTGGAGTCTGACACGCTATCATATACAACTCATAATAGGTAGTGGTATTTAAATGAAATCTTGTTTGTGATGTGACACTTGAATAACGATTTCAAATATTTCTCAGAAAGATACAATTTTTTGTCATAGAAGTGTATTTTAAAGGTAGATTGGGTTTTTGCTCCATGTTTTTTGTTAAGCAAAAAATGTCTATATTTAATCATACTTTGAAAATATACTTTCAAAAAGTGGAGCGAAAATGTGTTTCAGTATGAAAAAATGAGTGTGTATACTATTTCATGCATGAATAATTTTAGCACTTGTGAAATTATTGTAAATTGTGGAGATTTTACAGAAAGTATACATTAATGTTAACTGAAATATCAAAGAAAATTGTATTATATTGAAATTTGATTTATCAATTTCTTATTGTCAAACCATAGGCATAACACATAAGGCATTACGCATAACACCTAAGCTATAACACAGCGGAAGATGGAAAAAATGAACACCGTACCTAGATCAACAGAATTAATCATCAATTCTGCCAAAACAAAAGCAATGATATTAAAAAATGTTTTCAACAACCAGGAAATAACAATCAATAGAAATATGAACGGAGATAATGACATCTTTGTCGGTCTTGGTGTAACTGTGTTTAAAGAAGGACAGACAGACTGTTAGACAGACAGACAGACAGGGAGATACAGAGAATACTGGGTCATGCTAGAGTTACCTACGACAGACTCTACAAGATACGGTCAAACAGCCAACTTTCAAGAAGGATCAAATTGAACATCTTGAAGTCAAACATAATATCTGTTTTGTTATATGGTGCTGAAACATGGAAGATGAACAAAGGAGATGGAAAGCTACTTGACACCTTCCTCCATATATACGTGTCTGAGAACGATAATTAGAATATGAGGTGGACATCACAAATGCAGGAGTAAGAGAATTAGCCAACAGTGGACAAAATCAGTAAAATCTTAAGATTCAGGAGATGAAATGGATAGGACGTGTGGTGAGAATGAGAAAAAGATAGCCATTCCAGAATAGCATTAAAGTGGACACCAGAGGAACGAAGGAGACAAGAAAGACCAAAGGAAACATGGAGAAGAAGCGTAGAAAGAGAAAGGAAACGACCTGGATTTAAATCGTGGAGTGATGCTGCTGTCAAAGCCAAAGATGGATCAAAATGTTACGTAGAAGACAAGTTCATGGACCGGTTCTCCACAGGGAGATAAGGAATTAAGTCAGTAAATCAGTCAAGCAATAGCATTTTTCTCGGCTTGATCACCCATCATCTTTACCAAAATAAAATGTGAGCTGATAATGTACCAAATTTATTTTAAAAAAATTGTACAGCCGACTGAGTTGATGGACATAGCTCAGCATATCTACAAAAAGACAGTTTTTAAATGCATTTAAATTTTGAACACCGAACCCGATATAAATAATATACAAATAAATATTTTCCTTCGATAGATTTACAGAATCTTGATGTTTTTCACCGTTTCTAATAAGAATTATTTAAAAAAAATGACTTAATTCCCATCATAAAGTTAGACTAAGTAACAAAATAATGATCGAGCAGAAATTGACAGATGTAAGATGTTCAACGTACATGTACCAATAAATTGTTCTTGAAACATCTTGATCTTTTAAAATCTTACCATCATTTATTTTTCATTTTGAGGACAGAAATGCTGAAGATGTTGAGGTTCCCACAGAATTCGTTGCCATACAAATATATTCCCCTAAATCTGATTGGTGTACTGGGAAAATGGTGACATTAATGTTGTGGGGAGTAGTTGCGATTTGTGCTTGATTTGATATTGTTGTAATACCTGAAAGCTTTAACGAAAATCCAGTTTCAGTTCCATCATCAAATCTACAAACGCAAGTTTAAATTTAAACAACAGCCAAACCAAGAAAGATAGACTGACATAGGGACAGACAAAATAGTGTTGGAAGTGTGTAAAGTTATCAAAAAAAACAAACAAACAAACAAAAAAAAAAAAAAAAAAAAAAAAAAAAAACACGCATCGTTACAGACGGGCAGATGAACAACAGACAAACTTTGAATCAAAAATCTCACCTGAGCTCAAGGGTCAGGTTAATCGATAACCGATAGTACAATTAAAAAAAGGACTCCCAGTCCATGATATTAAATGTCTTCGCCATGCAAACATTTCAAATTAATTACTTTGTAATTAGACTGTCTAACCTGTTAGGAAATTGCCACCACTGCAATGCTATCTGTCTTAAGGACAAATGATACAAAACAAGGAAATATGGATACCCTGATTGGAATATATTTTTGGACATATTTTAGTTTTAGTTGTAAATGATGCAAATGATAAATTTCTTAAATATTAAGAAATTGTAAACTTTCTATGATGTTCAAAATTCAACCTTTCTACAATCATCCTTATTAATCTATACAACTTTTTGTCACCTTCAATCCCGTTACTGTAAAACTTTGAATGAAAAATGAAAATATATGCGGTTATTCATTTTAATCCTTTGAACATGACTTAAGTTGATATTTTCAAGATTTCTGACAAAAGTTTGTTTGTACTATCTGTCCTTAACTTGCATCATACTTACCCCTTTAAATGCCCAGTGCATTGTAGCATTAGATGACGGGTCAGTCTTACAGACTAAAATAACTCCCTCAAAATCGGGTCTTAGTGTGCTGTTCTGCGGTTTGGTTGTGAATATTGGCTTAACTGTAGACAAAAATATATTTATAAAAGTCATGCACGTTTGTTTTAAAAGATTTTAGATACATTCATCGACAAAACATCTCAAATGACCTGATGATAACGACTGTTAATATGATAACGATCATTATATAATAATCAATTAAGTTGTGCCCTTCTTTCTAAACTAACAATTTTTTAAAAATTAATTTTAATTCATTTGATTAATTAAAATAATTATCATCAATTTATTTTTCTTCATAAATCATTAAAATCGTCTTTTTGTTATAGTACAAATCTCTTTTCTGCTTAAACTTTCAGTAAGGCGTGACATTCTCGGCGATACATAATTAGCGTCTCTCAAATGGTGTTCTAGATTCTCATTAGTTCAGAAATTAATAACATTAGCAACTTTAGATTGTTGTTAACAAACGATGAGATGACATAAGCCACACCTCTTTACTGTAAGAAACGATGTAATTGGTTCCTTGCGTCACTTGTTGATTCTGACTCATTTTTATCCCATGTGTATTTCACCCGTGAATGAAAAGCTGTGTAAATATCAGTATTGATGAGTTAATCCGGCAACCAATGAGAATCTAGGTCACTATTTGAGAGACGCTAATTATGTATCGCCGAGAATGACACGCCTTACTGAATGTTTAAGCAGAAAAGAGATTTGTACTATTGGTCATCCTCATTTATCCCCGCTCCACTTCTGTCAACATCATAAATAAAACAATTTAATCATCTTCCATCCTCCGCACTCAAAACGTAGCCATTTGATCGTCCATATAACAATTGTTTGAATATTTTCTTTTCACTTACTTCAACATTATTCCATATTAACATTTATATCTCCTCGTTAAATTCATCATCATCATTATCAACATTAAAATCATTCCCATTCATAATCGTCAACATCTTCATTTAATTTCTCATGTAGTGACATTAATACGTGTATTAATATTGCATCATTTACCTTTCTCGGAATGTCACATAATTAGATGATACAGAATCCTCTGTCTTCTTTAAAATCCTCAAATTTGTCATTTAAATTCTCTTGTCATCGCATACCTACCTCATTTTAATATGACACAAGGTCCGATGTTGACGAATCATCTATCATCTTGAAAATCCTCATTTAACTATCTTGTCATAATCAATAGTAGTCATCACCATACTTACCTCGTTTAGGGATGTTACATAGCGCGATGTTGCAGAACCTTCTTCGTCAATATCATCATTATACACATCTAGTCATCATAAATAGTTGTCATCGGAAACTTACCTCGTATTATGGTGTCACATAACCAAATGTTGCAGATTTCTCTACGTCAAGATCCTCATTCAACCATCTAGTCTTCATAAATAGTAGTCATCGCATACCTACCACGTTTGGGGATGTCACAAAGTCTGATATTACAGAATTCTCTATCATCGTCAGAATTCCCATTTAAATCATATTGTTGCCTTCAGTAGTAGTCATCGCATACTTACCACGTTTCGGGATGTCACAAAGTCTCAAGTAACAGAATTCTCTATCATCTTCGAAATCCCCCTTTAAATCATCTTGTTGCCTTCAGTAGTAGTCATCGCATACTTACCTCGTTTGGGAATGTCACAAAGTCCGATGTTGCAGAAGTCTCCATCACAGCAGTCGTTGCAATGGTTCAGTGTTACTGTGTCTGTTCCGTGCGATGACGTATGTGATGACGTTTGATAACTGTGCCACAAATTCATCAGAGCCTTACAAGTCTGAAAAAATTGCCATCTTTTAAAACTCCAAGCTCTTAATAAAAAAGTGTTAATTAAAAAAAATCAATTTGGAGCGAACACATATCATACAGTAAATAGTCACAGATATTGATTTTTTTGTTTGTATATTTTTATTATCCTTCTTTTAAGTATTACAGCCATTCTGGTTTGTCGAGAATATACCACGTGCAGAGAGACATTGCGTGATATCTCCCTTACTTGTAAGTATAACAACTGTATTTCCTAAAATGGCGCAAGCTGGATAATTAACCAAGGACATGATGTTCAAGTATAGTTTAAGGTTTGACAATGAAGCTATTTCTAATTTCAAGCTTTTAAACAGGTTTACATCAATGTTACAGTTTACACTTACATCTTTACGTTGACAGCCCATATTGTACCGGATCTCGTGGTTGAGTGAATGTCTGTATGTTCCAGTGTAACACATCTGTAATTGAAAAAAACCCAACTTTTTGTAAAATGTAATTGAAATCCTTTCCCAAAATATTAACAATTTTTATACAAATTTCCATGTTAAATTCTCATAAACTAACTTTATTTGACGATTCAAAGTTTTTTCTTCCTCAAATGTCAAGGTCATTCGGCGATAATGAACTGTGTCTGGAACATAACTTTGGAACCAAGTATTTTGGAAATAATTCAACTTTATGGACTTAGTGTTTTTACGAAAAGACGTAGTTCATTTATTTTAAAAAAGAAAATGTATTCCCAAATAATCATAGTGTGGATGTTTATAAACATTTCTGTTTTATAAACTTCAATTTTATTATTGAACTTCGGCAATCGCAACTTCTCGGGCCTTTCCGACTAGCGGAAATGTTGCGTATGCGTCCATGACAACAGCCTTTTTCATAAACTTTGAAATAAATGTAGGGAGACCTCTTACCTGTAGAATATGGAGCTTAACTTTATTGAATGTAAAGATATAACCTAAAATATAAAGCAGAAGAAACTATATAGTAATTTGATATATAGGAAGCAACTCCATTTTATATAAAATTTTAAACATCCTGTGATGTTAATATATTCGAGGTGTTTTTCCGACTTTGCCGGAAAGGCCCGAGAAGATGCGATTGTGAATTTTGAGGTTAACGTCAAAAGATGGCTGACGCAAAATAATTCCTTAATCTCCCCTCCAGATTCGGGCATTCTCGAACGAGCCTGGAGCTGAGTTTTTTTATGAGATAAAAAACTATATGTTAAGGTCAAGATCTACTAAATGAGTTTAGACTGTCTTTTTGGTGCTAGATCCATTATGACGTCATAATTGATTTAAACTTAATTTTTCCCGTACTTTACAGCTATTATTGAATTATGTAGAAAATGAAACATTTTAATGGAATTCAATTTGAAATCATGTCAAAATTAACCCCGATACCTATATTCAAATTACATGTAATATCATTTTAAAGAAGAGGTCAATAAGATATGAAAAACTGTTTTCTGAGAGACTGTAGGCAATATTGACACATTTTCTTTTTCTGAGAAGGAAAAAAATCCCATATTTATTCCTGAGTTCCTTCATTTTTCATTGAAAATAACAGTTTAAAGTATCTTTTTTCGTTGAGTTTACATAAAAATTATGCCCCGATACACCTAATTTCGCCAAGCTATATTTTTAAAGGATCATTGAAAGAACTTTTTTCTTAAATTTGAGAAATCTGAAGGCACCTTTCATTTACTAGATCTTGACCTTAACTTCCTGTATTTACCAGATTCATAAAAATTTAGGGCGTACTGAAATTTTTGTATACTGTATTTGTAGGGGGCGTGAATAGTCCCTGCACTTGATTTTCAAGCACCTGCTCGACTTCGACCGAAACAAACTTGCATGCATTGCTGGATGGATATATTTTTTTGGTACTGAAATGTTTATAAAGAATTGCTTTACAAGATCTCAAAAGGAAACCTTTTAAACATTTGTTTTAAATTAAGATCGCCTACTCAGAGTTTTAAGATTTAATACTGTAGTGCAACCTGCAGCACTCAAGATTGCAAGGTCTATCATTTTTTGAACACCAATCCCGATATAAATAAATCAACACTCACTGAATCTACATCACATGAAATAATATTTTCGCAGTTTTCCGGCTGAGTTGTATCGGAACAAGAGTAGCATCTCGTCTCAGTGGCAGCTAAATATAGAAATAAATATATGTGCTCACTTGATTATTTTTAAATAAAATAAGGAAGAATTATCTTTCACTGGAAATCATTTTATTGGAAACTCACGAGGTTTTCCGCATAAATTGTCGTTGCAGGGATATGTTGCATTTCCTGTTTCACAGCACTCATAACAATTCGTTATCCCAGTGTCTCTCTTTTTACCGATACCGGACACTACATGAACTATTTTACAGCTCTTTAAAAATATATATTTCATATATAATGCAATCCAGAATAAAAAAGGAAAATCCAGGAGTACCTTTTCTAGATTTCAAATTAAAAATACATGTATTATTTAAACATTTATTGCTTTAATTGCTTTAGATGATTATTCTTTATGACAAAATACAGAAAACATGGTAATATAAATACATGTGTAGACAATAGAGTACAATTTCTTTATCATATTATATTTGGATCACTGAATTGTACTGGCCTAAGGATAACCTTTACCCATCTTCATTTTGTGCCCCCCCCCCAAAAAAAAATCTTTATTATTCCTCTGGAGGAATATTCCTCCATTGTCACAGTCCTGATGTACAAAAAAAACTTGCATGTATCACATCTGAACCAGTAGAAACACTCAATTACAAGACGAAGGAATAATTCTCCATCATTAGGTATAGAAAAAATACATTGGGGAACATTCCTATATTGGTAATGGATAGTGATGGAAAAATACACATAGAGGAACATTACTCTATCTTAATGTTTATTACAATTAATACATACGGGAACATTCCTCTGGAACTGATGTACAAAATAAATTATAGGGGAACATTCTTCTATATGTAAGTATACTGATAAAAAAAATGTTACATAGAGGAACATTCCTCTATCAGTAATGGATACTGAAGTACAAAAATAGAACATAGGGGAACATTCCTCTATATGTAAGGGATACTGATAAACAAAATGTTACATTATATAAATAGTGCACGTTTTTGAGGGTAACAGTTGAAATTGACACCCCAAGGAAAACCATTGTCAACCGACGCGTCAGCGGAGGTTGACAATGGTTTTCCGAGGGGTGTCAATTTCAACTGTTACCCTCAAAAACGTGCACTATTTATTTTATTATACTGAATGTCTTATTGATTTCGGATGTCATAAAAAAATTCGGAGATCGTCGTTAAGTTCACGCTTAGAAAGCTTTCAAACTCCCCGCTTCTATTTTTCTCAATAAGAAAGCTTCGGAAAAGATTTACCAACCTCTTTATTGTTTGTTTGCTACTCAAAAAGTCCTTTATCATCTCAAGTTTGATGTTTCGTCTGTCGTTTGTTGTTTTCAAGTAAGCTACATCGGACGCAAGCTTTTATTGACGTCGTTTATTCGGCTTCTTTCAAACGCACAACCGACGTTTTGAGAATTCTACGGTGAACCGTACGCGCATGATTTGAACGCATGTGATATTTTCGTAATGTTACCCGTTGTCAAGTGTGTTGCTAACGCTGAGGGTAACATTACGGATTGTTAAATGCGTCTAAACCAATCAGATTTTAGTATTTAACATGAAAGTATAATAAAGAGGAATATTACTCCATCTTTATGTAATCCTCTTTCGGTAATGGGTACTGATTAACAAAATGTCTACATACTGGAACATTACTCTATTTTCAATAATATTTGGTGCACATAGTATTTGGAGGAATTCCTATTTGAAATAATACATAGGGGGTAATTACTCCATCATTTTATTATATGTGAACAATTAAAATTGGTGTGATGTTCTTTATCCCATAATTTTAATAAATGGAGGAAAATTCCTCCAACATCTTCTGATCCTGATATACAAATGGTCGATATAATTAAGCTAACATGTGTAAAAGTATGTATAATACAGTAAATAAAAACGATAAGTTCATCTTTGAAAACTAATTAATATTGATATATATTTCGACAACCTTATACAAAAAGTTACTACTTACAAAATAGAGTACAATCCTGCATTATTATGTGATGCCATGAAATGAGATAGCAATTTTTGCATGGAGAAATAATCATCCTTAATCCAATATGTACAATTTAAAAAAAATCCCAAGATTGGGGATCAATAGACCTTTAAACACTTAATGCATGGATGAGTTCCCAGTTGAAAATAAAACATAGAGGAACATTACTCCATCATTTTTTCATGTTAACAAATAAAATTTTTGTAATCTATATAATCTTGAGATATTAATACAATGTCATGTAGAAATATTCCTCTATGATCATCATCATTTTTGATAATTATAAACAAAGTTTAATGAAAAAAGAATACCATCTTTTTTCTTTTCCTGTTTATTCCAAATTCACGTAGAAATTTGTTTACAAGTGAAAATAGATCAAAATTCCCATTTTTAGAAAATAAGAAACATTTTATCCATCTTGATGTAGGTATTAATGTTAAGTAAGAATTAATTAATTATAATTTTTTTTACTTATTTCATTCTTATACTCTTAATAGTTTGTAGATGTAAATCAAAAATAACAAAAATGAAAGAAGTTAAATAATAACTACATTCTACCTAACAATACGTAATAAAATATCACTTCTAACCCCTGCTGAATTCTTCATCAAAATTTCGTGCAGATGGAGGTGTGCCACTGAAGCCTTTCTTCACTCTTTCTTAATGCAAAGATTAACTTATGACATTGTTTGATGAATCAATTTCCATTAATCCTCCAATTTATTTCTTTTCCTGTTTTTTCTTCAACTTCTTCTTAGGTTTTGCCTTTGAAAGGACTATCTGAATTTACACAAATGTAACAGAAAGTTATACACAACTTAAAATTAAAATGTATATTGTGCAAAACTTTTTTTTTACTTTGATTAGTACAGGTGAAAAAAGTGAAGAAAATGAACAGAGATCGATAGCTAAAAAACCCCACACAAATAATTGTAATGCATAATACTCTGTGAACATGCAGGGCATAAAACACAGACCCTCTGAAATTCCAGAGGTGGGATCAGATGTCTAGGATGAGAAAGTATCAACTGTCAACCAGTCACAACCGCCGTGAGCCCTATGTATACATGTGTTTATGTATATGCAGATTAATTGACAACATCCCAATAATTAACTTACAATACATATTGAAAATGTTTTTGCACATACCTTATGGTCATCAAGCTCTCTGTCTAGCAGTTCATATAAATGGCTCTCAATGTCCTCATTAAAGCTTTCTTTTTGCTTCTGTTTGTTCACTAATTTTGGTAATAACCAGTCTGCCTCTCTTCTGGCATAATCAACCATCACTTCATTGTCATCTTTTACAAGTTGTAAGTATTGTAAATACTGCTGCCACCATTTGTACTCGCCATCTCTAGACATTTGGTATTGTAGTTTTTCGATGTTTTTCCTTATGGCTGCTGTATCAATTTTATGGAAGTTTGGAGGTATGAGTATTTGTGGTTTGCCAGAAGGGACTGCATGAAGCATAGTTTCTACAGTGGGAGTCCATGGTCGACTGCTGTTGGGCCGGTAGTGCATAACAACTCTCTGGGATATGTCTCTGCTGAACTTAAAATGAAGTGGTTTGGAATGTTTTTTGATCTGATTCAAACATGGTTCCAGCCAGGTTTTGATGTCAAAAAGACCTCTTAATTGCTTAGCTCCATTTAGAAGTGAAAGAAGTTTTGGCATCGTCTCTGCATCAGATTTTCTCAACTTCATTGATAATTGGGAAAAGGAAGCATCAATGTCTTCATGAGTATGCCCTACATGGAGAAATGATAAATGGACCTAAAAGAAAAAAAATCAAGCTATTTATTTATATAAAGTTATTATTATTTTTTATTTTGACACATGTATATGCAACAATGTTTTTGGTTAACTATGATTTTTTTTTTCAATTAAAGAAATACATGAAATATAAAAATTAAATTCTATAAAATTGGTAAAAGACTGCAATATACCTACTTCTTTGAATATATCCAAAGTAACAAGTAGCTCACAGAAACCAAGGACAAATTTATTCTTATTTTCTCTGGCACAGTTGTCAGCTTGAATGTAAAACGTGCTCTGTAGAAATCCAGTCTGTAATTATTTTCAAAATTTTCATGTGAATGCTGAACACTGTTTAGTTAAATACTTTAGTTCAATTTCTATGAGTTTGTTTTCTTTTTCAATATAAGGACTTTTCCAAATTTTAAGACAAAAAATTTTAATATTAGATAATTAAATCTTACTTTTAATAAAGCCTTGTATGTGCTTTTCAATATGATATTCATTACTAGATTTGCATCATGCATATATTCATTAATATCCACATACAAATCTAGTGATTCTAGTCCATGATTCAATACTCCTTGAATATGAGTCTTCAAAAAACTGTTTGGGTCAACACCCTATATAAAGAAATAAATTCTTGTATGAAACAGACTGAAAACAATCTGTGTTGTATTCTAAGTACATATTGAAATGTTTGAACTGTATATGTATATACTGAAATACTAGTACAAATCCACAATGCTCGGTAATTACAGATACAATTTTAAAAAGAAACATGCAAACTTTTAGTAAAGCTTTCGCGCCTTAATTTCAAATCTTCGGAAGCTTTTGAAAAATTGAAATGAAAGCGCTAAAGCTTTACTTTACATTTTTGTATATATTTTTTAATTGTATCTATCTATCTCACATGTTGACTCCTTTACAGTTTATACAATTAATGTTGGTCATATGATTTCATTTTAATATCAACAGTTGTGACGTCACAATGGTTTTTGTATGAAAGTGATGACGTCAAATAAATTGAATTCATGTATAAAAAAGTGTAAAACGCGATAATTTTTTGTAAAACAAGAAAGAGGATTGAAGCTCTCATTGCCTGTGGTTGGATGTGTCATATCAGAGTTTTGTGTTTTATATCCCTGAGCCAGGGATATGAAACACACAACTCATTAGATATGGGTCATATCCAATCACAATCTATGGGAGATCCTATAAATATCTATACTATCTTGAATAAAAATAGAAATATGCGTATTGTAAATACCTTCATAAGTCTTCCTGTGAAATGTGGCAAATTAGTTTTACCTGTAAAAAATATCAGTATATTAATGGTCAGAAAATGAAATTTGTATTTTATAATTAAAAAAAAAATGATATCAAAACTTGTATGAAACTTACTCTGGTCCATGCCATCAATGATAATACTAAGAAAATGGCTGGGGTTGCCCCTAGCCAATTCCCTTTTCTTGTAGTAGTATCTTCTCTCTTTCCTTTAAGGAACAATAGACATATCTGTTTATTATTTGCTATAACACTAATTGAAAATATGTATCATGTATTTTTTTTCTCTAGACAGTCTATATAAGTATGTATTTATGAACAATTCAAAAGATCCCCACAAAAATTGGTCAATTTGCTATTGCTTACATTTGCCTTTGATTATGAACAGACATCATATCTTTTAGCTTTCCTCTTTTAACAGGATCCCGTGTTTTTTCTAGCTCTCGTTCAATGTGCACACATGTACTACATCTAGAAAATGAATTTGTCTGAAAAGAAAATTATATGCAATTTTTATTTCATAAAAGTGATATTTAATTTTTTAAAGAGTTACTTTTAATATGTAATTATGTGCATTGCAATGTTGTAACAATAGGATTTTGAAATGATACCTGCTTAATCTTCAACTTTGGAAAGTCTGTTTTCCAAATTTCATAAAATGCTGACCGGCTGACAGTGTATGCATATTTGATGGATATTTCTATTTTCTGTATTTTTTCATCAACATATAAATCATAAAGATCACTTTTTCTTGTCTTGAATGGCAGCATCATATCGCCATTATCAGGCATTCTGTCTGCATGAAAATACTCATAATTTTGCAACCAGACAATGGCTCCTTCTCTTGCCATCCCAAATCCTCTGGCATTTCTATAGCAAGCTGCTGATTTTCCTTCTGAAGCTTTTTTGCAATACTTGTAGTAGAAGTTTTTGTTTATTTTGAGCAGCAGTTTGAAGCAAGAAGAACACACATTGTGGCCACCATCGATTGTAAATGTGGCCAATCCCCTTTGATACTTAGATTCTTTTACTTTATCCATAAACCATTCAACTCGTTGGTCAAAACTCTTTGTCCAAAATCTGTATCTCATACTTCTCATCATTTTTTCATCGACATGTTTTAAGCAAGTCTGACGGCAATTATTTTTTTTCTTCATGGCCAACGAAATGTCTTTTAATGCTTTTTTTAAAAGGATGGAACTATTCTTTTTCTTGATTGATTTTAGCTTTTTTGTTCTTACATTTTCCTCAAAACTTGCATTGTAAATGCTTATATCACTGATATTTAGGCTTTTGTCTAGATGACTTCCGTTCATCTCATCCTAAAATGAGAACCAAAGTTGGAACCCCTTAATGTACATATTACATAGTTATATAAAGTGTACATTGATTAAATCATATCATAACATAAAATAAAAGTAATTTTACAAGCACAGTAAAACTGTTTTCATTCAACTAAAGAGAATGTTTGTTTCAATATGTAACATCATCATGTAACTTCATTTAACAGCATAACTTTGCATTAAACACAACTGTAACAATTGTACATGTAATACATGTATATTACATTAAAACACACACTAATTTTATGTCCCACTGAGATGACAGATAGGTGCAAAAGTTTTGTCAGTGTGATTACGGTATAAACATAATACATAATAATTTAAATGTTTTATCAGACAGAGGCATTGTTTTTTTTTTTCAATAAACAATATAATTAACAAAGCTGCAGATTGGGCGCTGTGTCATGACTCTTTTTTCTAATTACTCATTGGAAATGCACAACAAACATTAGAAATTTATACATCATTGAAATCTTTATACCAAGGTTGACATAATTCGTTCTCATCTGGTTATGTTAAATAAACAATATCTGATTTGTATATCATTTGCCATAGAAGAACCTGCATTTTATTAATTTTAATAGCATAAATTTTCTTAAGAAAGCTTTAAAAAATATTTCAACTGTTACCTGAATTTTTGGTGAAACTTGATTCAAGTTTAAATTCCTGTGTGCAGACTTGACTTTTTTTGGTGTTGATGTCAGTTGTAAAAAATGCTCCCTCTCATAATGCAAAATATCCTATAAGTTAAATCAATATATAAGTAGACATATGTAAAATGAAAATCATTGAATAGTATCAAATGCTACCTGTTAAACAATAAAACTTAGTGTTTATAACCTTAAGGTGGAAATTTGTTGAAAATATTGCAGCATTCAAAATAATATATAGCTTTATAATATCAAAATTTATTTACATTCTAACACTTTGCTTTCTTACATTTAATTTAGTTTTTTTAAACTCTACAATTATAAAAAAAATCTTAATAATTGAAGGCTTTAAAACCTCACAGTGAGCCAGTCTTTCTTATAGCAAATATCAACGCCAATAAGTATCATGCAGGATACATGTATTTTAATTTTCTTTAAAACTAGGAATCTGGGACTAATACTTATCCACAGTTTTG
The DNA here is from genome assembly GCF_033153115.1 of Saccostrea echinata. Classification (NCBI taxonomy): domain Eukaryota; kingdom Metazoa; phylum Mollusca; class Bivalvia; order Ostreida; family Ostreidae; genus Saccostrea; species Saccostrea echinata. The sequence goes on along the minus strand of NW_026889807.1, from coordinate 2,197,429 downwards.
CAGTTTTACATTGTATTACCTCATTTTCAAAATCAAAAGGATCTTCTTTTTGTTCACTTTGTATACAGCCTGTACCAGGATTTTCTTTTACATGACACTTGAAACATTCAACTGATCCACTGGCATCACTATCTTCAAAACTCATGCTTTTCAATATGTCAGATAGATTTGACTAAAAGAAAAATATTAATACAAACAATTAAAATTGTGTGACTAAAAGATAAATAATTTTGTAGTGTAAAAAACTTATATGTTTAAATCATCACTACATTAAGAAAGAAATCAAAATTTGTTACAAAAATTCAATATCAAATTTAAATAAAAATAAGACTATACATTTTTAACTGGTTTTCTGCCCAGTGTAAAATACTGCAGATTTGGATGAAAAAATATCAACCAAAAATTTCAGTTCACTTAACATGTAATTGTAGACATTATAAAAAGAATAGTGATTTATATTCGAAGGGACTTTTTAATCAACCAGATTTTGATTGAGAAAAAATAAAAAGGAGAGAAAATAAACCATTTCTAGTTGAACTTGAATATCTTTAAAAAGTATACATACAAATAATATCAAGCCAGCAATGCATAAGCATCAAAATAATGACTTTTTTTTTAAATTACTTGTCTTTTTTATTGCAAGTGTCATTTAACAATTAATTTCCATTGTTTCTTTTCTAAATACAGTTTTAGTTTAAGATACACTTTTAACTGTAATAGATGATCTTAATTTATGTTGTAAAATAAAGGTTGATACAGTGTAATAGATTTTTCTAATGGTAAAGATTGAAAATTACATTGCGCAACTCACCATTGAAATGTCGAATTTTGTCTCATCCTTTTCATTTTGTTTATCAAGATCAATGAAAATAAAAGGCTCATATTTATGATTTTCATCTTCCAACACTGGTAATTCACTCTCTGCTCTGGACTTGTTGACAGATGTAACAACATCATAGTGGTCACCATTCTTGTGATGCAGATAAATTGCTAAATCTGTGTTTTTATTCATTGGTTTAAATTCTAACCAGTCATATATTTTTCCATGTTTTGAATAAACAAAAATCGTACAATTTAAACACTTTGCAGCAAAATAAAGTTCTATGTCAGTCCCCCATACACGATTTTCCCTCATCCGAGTTCTTTTTAAATAATCATCTGGAGTCTCATCACGTACAATAGGATCTTTGCTATTCGCAATAAATGATGTGATTATGTTCCTGAAATACATGTGAAGGTCTTCATTACCACTGACTGAAAGTGCAAGACTTCTGAACAAACAATTCCCATCTCCTTTGATTTTGAAACAAGTAGATGGCTCTCCTAAATAAGAGTTTGGTTCATAAATCAAATCAGCTCTTTCAATAAAAGAAATTCCAAGTTCATTACAAGTTTCTTCTTGCCAGTCTTTGGAAACAGGGGTAAATTTTCTAGGACTGGCCATTATTGAATAGATCCTAAATGAGTGCAAAAAGAATTTTCAACTGTTTAATAGCCATGCACTGTGGTTTGATAAAATCACACATTATGATTGGTCAAATTTACTCAGCACAGCACTGTGATTGGTTGAATTATATAGTTGTTTCACTTAGAAGCATTAGGTTAAAGATCCTCTGCAGAATAAAGCATACGGCCCTGTAGATTAATTATCGAACTTCAAGATGTCCCAAGATACCAATATACCAGAAGAAGAAATTTTCAAAAGTATAGATGCTGACATAATTCAGAAATCATTGAAAGGTATGTTCTACATAACAAATTGTTCACTTAATTAATACAAAACAAAGTATTTCTGAAATTACTGTGATATATGCTTCTTATTGTAGGGAGTCATGTCAAAGTACACATTGATAACCTTATTTCTCCAGTCAATGATCATTGCATTAGATTGCTGAATGAAAATCATGTGAATGAACTGGTTGAGTCATTTACGAAAAACTTCAAGCCTTATACTACATTGGTTGGACTTGTAAATGAGGATTTTACAACTGATGACCTTGCAACACCAGGAAAAAAACATATAGAGGTTCTTGGTGGAAACCACACAAGAGCGGCATTACAGAAAATTTTAAATTCTGGTGAATGCACTCTTAAAGAACAATATGAGTTTGTTTATATGGATATATACCAAAACTTGACAAAAGATCAGGCTCTGTTTCTTGCATACAAACATAATGAGCTCCATGAACACTCTCAGGAGTTGAGCTTTGCAGAGAAAGTCTGTTTTTTTCATAGACTGTTTCTAAATTGTCAGAGGAATTATGCTGGACAACCCCATAAAACTATATCAACTAAATGGAGATCCGACATTGCAGCAATTATGAACAAATCTGTAAGTACAAAGTTTTTTTTTCTATTTAAAAAGTATACATATGAAAAAAGTGAAGATAATGAACATTGATCAATCTCAAAGATAAACTTCAAGTACAAACAATATAAATCTGTAAACAGGGTAAAAACACCCCCTGGAAATTCCAGAGGTGGGATCAGGTGCCTATATGAGCATGCTTGATTGTGATTGCAAATTGCAAGAATGAAAAAAAAATGATATTGTCTTTGTTTACCAACCTGTTAATCAATGCATGTCTTACTAATTACCATGTAATATCTGTGTGAGAGGGTGTGTGTATATGTCAGTGATAATACAGTCACGTCCCATTATATGTACGTTTGTGAAGTGAAAACTGAGAATTAAATGGGATGGGGTGGGGAGGGTGGTTCTCTATTAAGTAGCTAATGACCGCTATTGACTAAGATATCTAAATAAAACACTTTTGATTTTTTATGTGCATCAGATGATAGTTCAATTTAGTTTTAAGTCGATATATCCTGGAAAAAGAGGATGTATTTACTTATAAAATATAAAAATTGAAAAAAAGATAAACCGGAGTATAGCTTAATTTTATCAAGAATTTTGCAAAAATAAATAATTTTGCAACTTCAATTATTTTCTTACATATGCGATGGAAACTATTAAGAGACAGGGAATTTTAATAATAAAAAACGGAACAATTCTGAAGAAACACATTAGTTTTTAATAATTTTAAAAGCAGCTTAGAGTTATTGTCAGTTAAATGGACTGAATGAAAGATATCACAACCACATGTGTTAAAATGCACATTATCTTTTAAAACTTTCAAATACAAGTATACATAGTATGATTAAAATGAGAATTAAAAAATTAATCATATAAGAATCCATAAATAATCAAAAAATTCTTTTTTTTTTTTTTTTTAATAAATTAAGATATATTTTAAGCCTTAATTATCTTAGCTTTGTTCAAGCAAACTTTCTTGCCCCAACTCAAGAATTAATACACTGCTAATTTGTCATTAGTCATTAGTGATTACTTGAACTACAATAGCATAAATTATCTGGTTCACACATGAGGCAAAAAAAGATTTATCAATTGCATATTGGCCAGCCATCGCCAGGATTAGCATAAATTTGGTATAAAGATGATGTTGAAATGTTGCAATGAATTTAAAACAACCAAAATGCTTGCGTAAAATACTTTATAGAACCTGAAAAAAGGATGACACAGATTTGTTTGAGTTCACGAGACAAGTGATGTACATTATCACCGTAAAATATTTTTTAAAAAGTTTTGGGCAATATTTAATTGGAATTCCAAACTGATGCTATAATTAAAAACAGGTGACCTCCCAAGGGTCGGGAAGAAATAGAAAACCTAAGAAGAAATAAAATTGTAATGTAGGGCGCTGAAGTCTTACGCTGTTCAAACTGTCAGAAATGTCATATTCCATGAAACAGAATCAAATACAGAGCACCCCCGGTTAGGTCACGCTGTCCAAAGATGAAAGAGAAAATGATCTTTATACACATACGCTAAAGTTACAGTAAAGGGCAATGACCCCCAAAAATTCTATGACTATAATGCCAAACCAATGCTGGAATCAAAAGCAACAGTAGCCAATTCAGTGTGCAAAGGGGCGGAGGGAGGGGGGTGGACTCCCTTAAGTTTGGATATTTAGAGTTATTTAAGTTACGTAGTACATGTAAATGATCTTGGACACCCTAGTAAACATGTATAATTCTTCTAACGCTGGAAGAAATAAGTTAAACTTTATTACAAATTCTCAAGTAATTGAAACTCATGATCTGTAATTGAACATTATTAAATTTACAAGTAATAACTATTATTTCATTAATTTCATGAAAAATTATGTGTAACTCAAGTTACATTTTATTTACTTCGGAATTACATTTTACCCATAGTCTAATCCTTAAAAACTCAAATGTAAAATTCTTGAAAGTAAATCTTGTTTCTCTACACAATTTTTTCATAATTTTATTGGTATATTTTTAAACACTTTTTGAAACAAAACTTAGCAGTAATCACCAGTACAAACACCCAAGTTTAAAGAAAGCAAAACATATGGCAGGTGTTAAAATTCTTATGGCACTTCAATGTCCTCGAAATAATGGTCTAAAAAAAATAAGGCAATGCATCCTATCTCCTGTATACCTGATCATTGCTGAACATATGACATTTGAAACACAAGTTATGATTAGATGCAACAAAAAAAATCTTTATGAGTGATGAATACTATTGATAACTTCATATTCTATTACACAAGTGCATGTAATTTTTTAATAAATTCTAAATTGATGAAATGTACTGTAGATATACATTTTCCCAGTAATTAAATGTAATTTGTTATTAACTACTTTCGGCTTTTTGGCTGAAATTATGTTTAATTTAATTACATCTGTAAATTGTAGTAGTTGAATAATTCGGCCAAATTAATGTAAATTAATTTACAACTTTAGTGTGAAATTGACCCCATCTCTAAAGGAGAAAGTGGCTTGTCAATAAAAATTTGCTCTTCCCCATTTTGGAGGTTTTTCTAATTTGGACAGTTTTTTTTGTATGTGTTCATTTATTTGTTTATATTTTTTGCATGTCAACAAATTACTGAGTAAGATATTTTGAATGGGTGTACTAAACCCACCCCTCAAATATTCCTGGTTCCAAAGGGGGTCTCACAATGGTATGGTATGCCCAGATGGGAAGAAATGGAAACAAGCTCAATAAAATCAAAATGTAGGGCACTGACATTTTATAACATCTTTCAAACGAGCAATAAAGGTATACAAGGAGACAAAATCCAGACACAGAGCACACCAAAGTGAGGTTAGGCTGTCCACAGTAAAAAGGACAATGATCTTTATACACATATTTTGGGCTGAAGAATCTTAAGATGTGCAGGATAGGACAATGACTCAGAAATTCCTCTTTAACTGGAATCCCAAATTATAATCAGGTGACCTCGTGAGGGTCTGGAAGAAATGGAAATTAAACCAGCAAAAATACAAATAAAAAATGTAGGGCACTAGGATTTTACGTTATTCAAACGTGCAATAAAGATATGCAATAAAGATATGCAAGGAAACAGAAACCAGATACAGAGCACACCAAAATGAGGTTAGGCTGCCCACAGATAGAAAGGACATTGATCTTAAAAACCGTGTTGTTGAGGAATCTGAAGAACCAGCATAAGTTAAAGTAAACAAAATTAGCAGGATTGCAGTGCAATTGCAATAAATGCTAATTGAAAAAAATGTGATAGAGAGGCAAATGCTAGAATCTTTTAACTCTTTTTGTTAACCACTCATATACCGTATAAATGGTATATTTGCGGTTGGCCATATTTTGCGGATAGGACAAAATATATTTTTAAAATATTATTAAGATGTATTTTTTGTAAACATCATCATTTATTCCTACATGTAATTGCTGTAAGTGGTACGTACGACAGGGCCGTAGTATTTCACCTGATATAAATTTAGAACTGATAATTTCCTAGTGAAAAAAATATGCTTACTAGGGTATGAAACATTTATTATTGGAACATATTCACAACCCCCCCCCCCCAAAAAAAAAAAAAAAACAAAAAAAAAACAGAAAGATAGAAGAACAGCATAGCATCTTTTCAGATCTGATTCACCCTGAACATGATTAAGTCAGTATTAAAATACCTTAACATTGTAGTGTTGTACCAAATTTAATGGTGGCCCGGGTGGTGCAGTGATTAGAGTGTTTGCTCTTAAGTCACGAAGTAAGGAGTTGATCCTTACGTTGTGGATTCAAATCCCACTGTGAGACGCGGAGAATGAGACCATATAAAGCGAGGTCCATTGTCACTAAAAAATAGGTGCTGAAAAAAAGATCCCTCACTGGACAATGGCCCTGAGTGCGAAGTAGGTCTAAATTTGCAGCCCTACACCAGCAACTGATTGAGTAAAAAAATCTTGAGGGATGTTAAACAAACAAACAAAAAAATGAACTGAAATTAACATTTTATAGTCAGTTCCTTTAAATGTAGTTTTTGCAGCATAATGCAAGCATTATTGTTGCCACAGAAGTTAAAGATATAGAAATTTATTTGCTACAAATCAGAGTCCAAATTACAAAAATTTCCAACCACAGAAAATACCTGTTATACAGTTTTTCAAATAAGATATCAATAATATATATTTCAATTTCGATGATAATGTCTTCTTTATAAATAATTCCAAAACATTTGTAATTTCTCAAATTATATATATATATATATATATATATATATATATATATATATATATATATATATATATATATATATATATATATATATATATATATATATATATAATTTTATATATATATATATATATATATATATATATATATATATATATATATATATATATATATATATATATATACTCTTATGATGAATGTCTGATATCAGAGGTCTGATATTCTTTTTGGTATGGTGGGATGGTGGGTAAGTGTAAAACACTAAACAAGAAACTATAAACAACAGAATGATAATCCACTGTCCTTAAAATGTCAACAAAGGAGGATAGTTTGTGCTGTTGCTTTAAATTGTGTTAGAAAACAGATGCTGAGTGCAACGGAAACAAGATTTAACCCCCCCCTTTATTATCCCACCAAATGCACAGAGGAATCAATGAGTTCTTGACAGATTAATTAGATATCGGACAGTTGAATAGCAAACAACTGACTTCTAATTATAAATGACAGATATGACCTCAAATCAAACTCAATTTGTTATATAATAGAAAATAAACATAAAATTAAAATAAAAAATATATACATTTTTCCTTGTTAATAATGTTTTATGATCAGTTGTATATAATGTTTTAATATATTGTGTGCCAAAATATTTCCCAGCATCAAATGTTTCATCTCTTTTTAACAAATGTGTGGATTGAATAACAAGACAATGAACACATTCCTCTTTTAAAGACATTTTCAGCTGACCATGCATATTTATTAACAATTTCTGAAATCTTTTTTGTCAGATCATCACAAAAGTTATCATCAACAAAAAATCCTGTGTAAGATAGCAGTGAGGGTCATAAATCTGACCGTTTCTAGCACAGACTGCCCCTTTCTTCGAATTTTAAGGTCATCAGTTATTTTTTGCATTTTGAATTTAATTACGCATTGCATTTCTTTTTTCTGGTTTTGTAGTGCACACTTGCTGTGTTTAATAAAACAAGATATAAACAAGATATAATAATTTTAAGAAAAGTAAATATGAGGAATAATTTGGTGTATCTGTTAATCTGACATCTGGGTTTATTAATAAAAAGGCAGTTAACCTGACATAGCCTTTACCAGCTATAAATCTCTGTAATTTCCAAGTGGTGTAACATAATATGCACATCTGCTCAGTGTAAATAACTGACTCTGGAGCTTCCACTTTGTAAGTTAGGGGGTCAGGGGTGTCAATTATTACACATAGCCTTTTTATCATTTCAAATTCTTTATCAAGAACAGATTTTGAGATTCATGGCCCAGCTGAGTCAAACTTTCAGAAAATATTTGCACAAAACAAATATAACAGAGTGTGCCTTGTAATGGAAAAGAATAACTTTGGATTTTTAAGAACACTAAATTAATGATTATTCACCACTTCATGATTATAATGATTGCATTACTGCCCAACTCAAAACTCTGGGGGATCTTCATTAGTTTGCCAACTTATTTTTCCATTTTTTTTTTGTACCGGGGTATTTTATTATGTTTGTAATAATAAATAAATAAAACATTTGTTGAGCGCCCTATTTAATAAAAATTACTCTAAGGCACTTAACAATAAGATTATAGTAAAATAAATGTACAAGATAGTAATTAAAGTTTTAAAAGGAATAAGAAAATGAAAAATGCATCAAAATGGAGAAACAGACAAGAAAAAGAAGAGTTAAATAAAAATAGGGAAATCTGCGCAGTTATTTGCATGAGGCATTTTTTAAAATAATATATAAAAATTATAGGGGTTTACTTCACTTTCTGAAATTTTGTATATTGTTTCGAATTATTTCAAACACATAAATAGAATTTGCTAAATTTGACTAACTTTTTTTTTTAAAAAAGATACCAGTTATTGAAAGGGTTGAGTTGTTAAAGTAAGAACAACATTTTCTTTAGACAAATTTCTATTTCTACCTTAAACACACAAACTGCTATTTTAATTAATAATAAGCTTAAAAAGATCACTGTTATACATTGATTTGTTTTAAATGTACATCTACACAAGTTATTTATAGTATCACATAAATCACAAATCTTTATTTTTACAACACATTTATTCAATAAAATGTTCTTTTACAGAAAATGTATACAGTAAACCAACATTGTGTTTATTTCTTACTTATCCATAGCAGAAATGTTATATCGATGGGTTTTTAGGGTAACAAAAGAATATTTAAAACTTTGAAAAATTTTCTCTTTACAAATGAAACTATTTCCACCCAATTTAAGAATAATTTCGGCCAGGGATTTTTTTTCATCAGGATGATACAACACATAAAACATATATGTTAACATAATAAACATGTTTATTGTATAAGCAGAAAGAGTTTATTTGTTGCAATTAAAGTAATAAAATCTAAATAATACAATTTTTCATTTGTGTTAATATCCCAAGTTTTATTGAAAAATGTCTGTAATTATCTCAATTATGAAGACTTTTCAAACTTGTAGTAGGCATTTAAGATATGTCCACTATTTGTATTCAATATGCACTGGTTTGACTGTAATTTTTCTCTCTCTCATTTCAGAAAACAGATCTCAAAAACTCTTATAAAGTCCATCTTAACTTAGCAGCCAGCGAAAATGACATTTGGGAACTCATTAAAGATGTCTTCAACGCTTTTGAAAATGGTTGCATTAAAGGCCAAAAAAGAGCTGAGCAGTGTTCTCAGTATTGTTTTTGGCATTTTTCTAAAGTCAAAAACAATGAATTGAAAATCTCCTTGCTTACCAGATTTAAAAATGGAGAAATGATGCCGGAGGAATTTCGAAGTGCTTGTCAGAGGTAATTGCCTCACCTGTAATTTTTTTTATTTAATACAGGCATAAGGGACATATTGACAATATTGTTAAACTTGAATTCAATTTTACAGATGTGAAAGAGAGAATGATCAGAGCAAACCAAGTAAACATGAACCCCTCACTAACCGGTAAGAATACTTGCATAATCCATTTTCAAGGCTCAATACCTATAGAAGGGAAATGCAAATGCTTCAGATTTCTTTGATGAACAAACTGAAATTTTTATGCTATATTTTGCATTTTCGTATGGTGCAGAAGGCAAATGCTACCTAAGAAAAGAAAAGCTGCTGATGTCGTGACAGAAAACCAGGACGAATGCACACAGTAAATTTTCGTTTTTATTTATAATACTTCATTTTGTATACAATGATATATGAAGGACTTTTCTTTTTTTTTTAAATTATTTTTTTAAAGCTAAATGATCAAAGTCAATCTTTAAAAATCATGTATAATATTATATGTCAGGTCAAAGAAAAAAAGTGAGAAGGAAACTGGAGTTCAGACAGAAAATGAAAATTTACTCTATGAGAAAGAAGAGGAAATAAAAAGACTTCAACAGCAAATAACACTATTGTCAGAAAAGCTGAAACATGCTGAACAGTCTGTTGAACAACAGAAAAATTTTCTAAAAGAAAAGGATAGCAAGATTATTGTAAGCGCTTTCTTTCACTCAGATGCCTTAAAGAAGTTAAATTTTTAAATAATGCAATGTGCAAAATATATTCCATATGGATATTTTAATTAATAATTATTCTCAAATTCAATGAACCTATATTTAAAGGGGGTGGGGGCAAATTAGTTTTTTTTTTTTTTTTTTTATAAAAAATTGATTAAAAATACCCCATGAAGTCAATGATCAAAGAAAAGATTTCATTTTTCATTTTCAAGGCCCTGAAGAAGAGTTTACTCGCTATATTAACTAAAGCTGAGGAGCAAAAAGTAACAGAGGCCAATTTGAATGTAAGCTAAAATTCTCTGTGTTTTCTGTGATTTTTATTCTTATTGAATATTGCAATTATTGCATTTTGATTTGCAGAAGACGGTAACTGAATTGCAAGAAAAATTAAAAGATGAAATCCAAAATAAACTGCATGCTGAGGATGCAGCTGCACGTGCCAGACAGAATCTTCAATTGACATCTAGTGGTCATCAAGTAAATTTTTAGTATTCATGTTGTGTTTCAATCAGAATAAAATGTACATATGCATGATTATTTTGCTTGATAGACTTTGCAAATGAAATAAAGCAAGAATAGAGTAGTTTCTACAAAGAACTGAATAAAAGCGAGAACATTTATTTCAAATACTAATTATAGCATGAAAAAAATTATGATTCCTACCGGTACTTTCTTTGCAATAAGACACTATGAAGGCATTTTTTTTTTCAATTATAGAAATGTTTAGAGAAAAATAAGGGTGCTATTTTTGAAGAACGCCCCCAAGAATGCTCAACTAGTGAAAAAAAGGTATTTCCTTTATTTTGATGCCTGTTGTTTTGGTTTTGTGTTTGTAGCAGTGGTGAGGGGGATGACTGCTTAGCATTATAATCATTTAATTAAACTTATTTCATTGAAGGACATTTTATATTCATAAAATTGATGATTAAGCTTTTTAGTGTTTTCCTTACAAACATTGCAGATAAACAAAGGTACCAAGGACAACCAAGATTCAGAAGTAGTTCTTGTTGAGTACACAAAAGGGAAAATCTATTATGCATTAAGGAATAGAACCATCCTGACATACTGCCACAAACATGTCGGAGTAATTCAAGATGATCAATTTTTGCATCGGCCACAAAAGCTATCCTTCAAAATAAATGAGAAGGACCAACAAACTTTTGAAGAAGAGTTTATAATTTTATCAATGAAGGGAGATGTTGAAGAAAAAATGATCAAAATTGACAAGCTTTCAGCATCTATTGATGAGCAATTGATGGCAGTAAACAACTACATCAAGGAAAAATAATATTACAATTTGAATCAAACCTTGGGGAAAATATAGTTACACTAGAGAATATTTTTGTGTGACCACCAGTAAAGATTTTTTTAATGTAATACATGTATAATCCTGACAGTACATGTTCTTTAACAATTTGAAATCATTCGTGCATTTAGTGCAACAATATCAGGAGAAAATGGAAAAATCTTTCTTTCTTTTTTTTTTTTTTGAGAGAGAGTTAATTACACATGTCATTATTCGGTGTTAATAAATTCAAATAAATTCATTCAAGTGAAGCATTTTTTGTTTGCCTTAATAGTAGTCAGAGGCATTTTTCTACCTGCAATATAAAAATGAATAGAACTCAAAGTTCTATGCATGTTTATCACTTATTTCATTTCGATTTCTAGATCCATATCGGAGAGAATATCAGAGAGGAAATGTGTAATTTTTAAAACTAGATACTCCTCTACAACATGTAGAATATATACTTCTCAAATTGATATGCACACCAAGATATATTGAATATGTAAGAATGTTCCCCTATGTATTATAATGACTAGAAAGTCCTGCAAATGTTTTGTACACCAAAGTCCAAGGGAAATGGAGGAATGTTCCTCCAGTGTATTGGCATAAGAGATGAAGAAATCTATGTTGGGATTTTACTTGTACCTATCTGAAGTAAATGAATATTTCTCCATGCAAGAATTCTTCATGTAATGATGAAGAATTGTTCTCTATCTTGTGATTGGGAACTTTTTTATAAGCTTGTCAGAATATATCAATAGTAATCAATTTCTTTATCAATTTAAGATTAAGGTGGATAAGTATGTTTCCAAATGAATCAAAAGATGAACTTATCTGTATTATTTATGGTTTTGTATATATTTTACACAAGTAAGTTTAATTATGTAGACCATTTGTATACCAATACCCAGGTGATGTTAGAGGAACTCTCCTCCATTTATTAAGATAAAAAACATTACACCAATTTTAATTGTTGACATGATAAAATGATGGAGTAATTTGCCCCTATGTATTATTTCAAATAGGAATTCCTCCAAATACTTTGTGTATCAAATACCACTGAAAGTGGAGAAACTTTCCTCTGTGTAACATATTGTAGATCAGTGGCCATAGATGAAAAAGGAATGTTTCTCTATGTAATATTTGTAACATACATAAAGATGGAGTAATGTTCCTCTTTGTAACATTTTGTTTATGAGTACCCCTTACATATAGAGGAATGTTCCTTTATGTATAATTTGTAACATACATAAAGATGGAGATGGAATAATTTTTTGTCTGTGTATTAATTTGTACATCAGTATCCCTTACCGATAGAGGAATGCTCCTCTGTGTAACTTTCTTTTATCTGTATCCCTTACATATAGAGCAATGTTCCCCTATGTTTTATTTTGTACTTCATTATCCATTACCGATAAAGTAATATTCCTCTACGTAACATTTTGTTTATCAGTATCCCTTACATATAGAGGAATGTTCCCCTATGTTTTATTTTGTACATCAGTATCAATTACCAATAGAGTAATATTCCTCTATGTAACATTTTGTTTATCAGTATCCCTTACATATAGAGGAATGTTCCCCTATGTTTTATTTTGTACTTCAGTATCCATTTCCAATAGAGAAGTGTTCCTCTATCATATAGAGGAATGTTCCCCTATGTGTTATTTGTAGCATAGATAAAATGGAGTAATTTTTCTCAATATATTATTTTGTACATCAGTATCCTTTACCGAAAGAGGAATGTTCCTCCATGTATTATTTGTAACACACATAAAGATGGAGTAATGTTCCTCTTTGTTTTATTTTGTTTATCAGTATCCATAACCGATAGAAGAATGTTCCCCTATGCATTATTTGTACCAAAGATAAAAATTGAGTTATAATCCCTTTTGTCACATTTGTACATTACTTTGAACCATTGATAGAGGAATATTCCTCCAGGTATATCTGCCGAGGAAAAAAAACATCATGAAGAAGTAAGAATGTTATTTTCAGGTCTATACAATTAAGCAATATAACTATGCATGGACCTACTAGTAATCTAACTCATTTGAGAAAGAATTTTCATTTGACTTCCAACGAATATTTATTATTTGATTATGTTCATTATTTCATTATATAGGATTATTCCTCTAATTCAATGATTACCATTATCATTTTCATTTGAAAACTCTAAAAAGTACTCCTGGATTTTCCTTTTTTATTCTGGAATGCATTATATAAAATCGGAACGTCGGGAAAAAAATCATCTTTTCTTATATTTGAAATGTTACTAAGATGATTAAACTACAAAATTATATCTGAATCATATAAAAGGAAACACTAACAAAAATATTGAAGGGTAGACTAATAATCTCCTTGACGCCACTTGCCATAAGATACAAAAAAAAAAAAAAAAAAAAATGTATTACTAATGACCTGAAAATCTTTGATCCTCCTAAATATTTATTTTTCCTACCTGTTTGCTCAAGCATCCTGACTCAAACATTGGTTTACCGTTCAGCTGTGTAAATTTTCTGACAAAACATGCCTGAAACACGAAATAAAAGACCCTTTGCAATTGGCCACAACGTTCACCTGAGAAATAGCCAAATTCATGATATTATCGTAAACTGTTACAACCGAATTTCAAATTTTGATGATATTTATATTTTTTGGGGTGGGGTGGGGGTGGATTTGGGGAGGGGTTAATTTTAAATTAAAATTTTTACTATAAATATAACAAAAAAAAAAAAAAATAAAAAATGAGAGAGAGAGAGAGAGAGAGAGAGAGGCGAAATGGATCTCACCTCGCTATCACTACAAGTTGTAATAGTTCTACAATCAGATTGGTCGGGTACCCCATTGCAGCTAAAGCATAGCTGTTTTGATGAGATGACGACAACTACAATCAGAATGCAGTATAACACAGTTATAACGAATGAGATGACGACAACAACAATCAGAATACAGTACAACACGGGTATACCGAACGAGATGACGACAACTATAATCAGAATACAGTACAACATGGTTTTAACAAATGTGATGACGACAACTTCGATCAGAATACAGTAAAACACGGGTATACCGAATCGGATGACGACAACTACAATCAGAATATAGTAGAACAAGGTTATAACGAATCAGCCGGGGTGATTGTAATTCATAACATCCATATGCTGACTTTTATTCATTATTTTCTAAAATATTACAGGGTAAAAAGAAGGCGAATCGTTATATGCATGGATTCGCAATATCCATGTTTGTGTGTAATTTTTTAGTGTATATGTCTCCGTATTTGAAAAAATATATCTTAATCATAATCTGATTGGTTGAGGAGTTTTTTATTTCATTGGAATTGGTTAGGGAAGTAATCTTCTGGAAAATTTTCATTAGCTGATCCTAATTCTTATGAGATGTCATCTGAGACGTTTAAATGTCAAAATGCATAACGGAAGATTAATTTCCTTGATTGTATGAACCAATTTAGCTACTTTTAATACATTTACAATGTAATTCTGGTTTACCCGCTCTTTAATCAGAAATATCCTGGGAAGGAACATTAAAATGTTTTTTTTTTCTGAAATCTATTTCTAAAAATATTGAAATGTGCTCCTCGATGATAATAATGACACACGTGGCTACAGTCCTCATAAAAATTTCATTTCTGATTATAGTTTTTGGTACATGTAAAAAGTATTGATTTTATTTAAAAAAAAATTATGACCAAGGTCAAAGTGTCTCAAAAGTAGGTCAAACTCTTGTCACAAGGAATACACATATGAAATATAAAAGTCCTTGCACCAATCGTTCAAAAGTTATGACCGATGTTAAAGTATCTCAATAGTAAGTCAAATAACAAGGTCAAGGTTACAAGGTAAAAATATGTTGACATCTCAAATAAAAACTGGTCACAAGAAACACACTTGTTAAATAAAAAAGCCTGAAGTTTTTCAAAAGTAGGACAAACTTGAAGGTCAAGGTCATGAGTTCAAAATGATACCCAAAACAAGGCCTTGTACCAGATAATACATACATTAAAAATGAAAGTTACAGCAGAAACCCTTTACATGGCATGACAAAGGTTAAATATTTTGCTGACAAAGAAACAGCTTGACAGATGGGCAAACCAAAAACTATAAACCGAGTCTCCGATTACTGACATAGGCATAAAAAGGAAAACAAAGTAAAGCAACAATTAGGAAAAGTATTTAAGTCTTTCATTCAATACTTTAGAAAAATAAATGCACACTACATCTAGGAAACAATTATTTATAAAAAGAGCAGTTATATATATGGCCTTTAGCAAATTACTATGGCTTTATAATTTCTTTTATATTATGTAAAATGTACTCAACCAGTTGTTAACAGCAAACTGAGGGCCGCAGCAATCAACATGTCTGAAAAATAACAGGTTGTGTAGAATTCTCTTGGACTAATCTCATTCTTAGTCACATTTTACATCAAATAACATGGAAATCTATACATTAAGCAATGCTAAAAACCAACTACATTGTACCTACATTTACAGATTATTCCATACCAAGTCGTTTCCTTACTAGTGCAGAGTGTGATAGGTTTGTGGAGGTTGGGTGGGGGTTGAAGGGGATTTTTATTTTTATATTTTTTAAATGAGTGTGTCATTTACATTTTTTTTTTCATAGAGATTAGTTTTGATACCATTGTGAAATCTTTTTTAATTGTAATAAATTATAACATGGAAAATATTGCACTCTTAAGTTCTGTCACTCTATAGGATAGTATGCATGTGGTTTTATAAGTGCATGTGCACTGGGGTATTTATACAATGTTTTGCAGAGAAAATATTTTAAAAACATATTTTCTCTGCAAAACATTCTATAAATACTCCAGTGCACATGCACTTATAAAACTACATGCATACTATCCTACAGAGCGACAGAACTTAAGAGTGCAATATTTTCCAATTTTAAAATTGATATTGGAGCAATGAAATGAAGGATCGACAGTTCTACAGAGTACTGGATAACAATACGTAAATTATCATATTTATTAATAAGTACATATTTGTACATAAAACGGCACCCGCTTAATTAACGGAGAAATGGTGGCCAGGTTTTTTTTTCTTTTCTGATATATTGAGCTTTTCTTGTTCTTTGTACAAGGAAAGAAATATAATAGATAAATAAACAAGCCTTAATTTGAAAATAGTCTGAATTTTAGAAAAATAACATACTTACCTAGGCTTCCCGTTCACAAGGTGCGAGTAACTTCTCTGATCATATAGATAACGCAGAGCTGGTCAATCGCGTACTTCAACGTCAAGATGGAAGGCGCGGATTTAAACCCTAAGGCATCTAGATTGATTGTATAGGGCACGGATCCAGACCTGCCTTTCCAAGGGCAAGGGTGTAGGGCCATAGCCCCCTTTTCCATTCTTCCACAAAATACTTTAGAAGCTAAATGTTCTTCTAAGTAAAATTTCAAAAAATATCAAAATACTTGTATTTTCATTTACATACAGTACAGTTAGGCAAATTAAAAGAATTTAATACTCTAATATATGTAAATTTTCAAGGTAATATAATAGATATTCTCCTGCAAATTTAATATACTACATATTTGAGATAGAAAAAAAATAATACTTGAAACTTGAAGATATTTTTTTATGTGTAATTGAATATTTAAAACAAGAGTTTTCTTGCGTGTTCTGATACTCATTGGTAGATAAAGAAAACGGTTAAACAGGTAGATACTTTTATGATTTATTGAATATTCAAAACAAGAGTTTTCGTGCGTGTTCCGATTATGTTTTGTGCCACACATGTATAATTCCCTGACGTGGTTGTGTCTACATTTGTTAAATGTAGGATACTCTTTCTTGAAACAGTGACACCATTTTTAATCCATTTAACATATGGTGTGGGATTTCCGGTTACCGGACACCTGAGGTCTACGTCATCTCCGGTTTTTGCTACAGTATTCAGAAGTTGTCCTATTTTTGGTTCCTCTTTTTGAAAAAAAAGAGAAAAAGAAATATAGAATGTATATATAATAGAAACGTGAACAAAAATAAATACAAAGTCTCTCAAAATTTCTCAATTCACTAATAAGAGTAGTTTTATTATAAAAAGTACATTACTCACTGACAATTAAAACTTTTTGATTAGAAGATGGCACTTAAACATTTTGTGACATGTATAAAAATGATTTTTCTTTCGCTAGAATTTTCAATTTGTAAAGATTATATCGCATTCGATATTTAAAATGCCTAAATTAAATATGACAAATTCTACCAGAGGGCGCGCTACAGAGATCTAAATTACATATACATGTAACATTTTAGGAAATTGAAGCCAGGCCCCTTGGTCATGAAACAAACTTAGACTTAAGTCAAAATATCAATCATATGTTTATTCGTTTGTTTGCTGTTTAACGTCCCTTCGAGAATTTTTCACTTATATTGAGAGGCCACCATTTGCCGGTGAGGGCTGCAAAGTTATACCTGTACTCGGCACTTAAGGCCTTTGAGCAGTACTTGTGGGATCTTTTTTCGTGCCAGCACCTACTGCGACACGCTGTGCATCGGTTTATTCGGCCTCATCCAATTAAAGGACCGGTTTCCACCTCTCGCAGTGGGAGTTAAACCAGCGACGTAAGGATCAACTCCTTACTCCGCGACTCTAAAGCAAACGCTTTAACCACAGCGCCACGCGGGCGACTTAATCATATGTAACTTATTTATCATTTGTGATCTGAAATTCAGACAACAGCCGTTTGAGGATGCGATGTTGAATAACATATTTATTTTTTAAATACTGTTTCATGTCAAAAGCATTCCATTGCCATAAACAGCTTTTGACTTTAGCTTAAGATGTTTCATGATCCTTAGGCCAGAAGACCTGATGATAGAATATGTTAAAAAGATCTAACACTTTCCTTGCTTATTCATACTTTCTCTTCCTCTCCTATACCTAAGCATGCGCACTGGCTGGTTACTGATGTTGGAACTGTCAGAGGTTTGGCCGAAAGACCCGGATCCCCTTTTTCTCCCTTTGGACCTAAGTTGCATCAAAGAAAGTGAAGAAAGTTAATCAATTATTTAAGAGTTGTATATTCGTCAATGACCATCTAAGGTACGTCGTAAGAAAATTCAAAAGACTTGTTCAATAAGATAAAGGACCACAAATGTTTTATAACAAATTGTTTAACCTGTGCAGTACATACGTGAAGGACATCGTCAATAAATGTGGCCGAAGTTCATTAAGAGAAATCACCAAAATGTTTAATAACGCAGTGTTTAACATGTGCAGTGTTAAATGTAAACTAGAAACATTTACCTCTCACACACAGCCGACTGTCGTTTGCACAGTGTGATTCCAGAATGTGAGCCTACCAAAGAGGAAACATACTAGTCACATGCCAGACAAAGAGGAAAAGTACTAGTCACATACCAGACAAAGAGGAAAACATAATAGTCACGTACCAGACAAAGAGGAAAAGTACTAGTCACATACCAGACAAGGAGGAAACATACTAGTCACATACCAGACAAAGAGGAATCATACTAGTCACATACCAGACAAAGAGGAAACATACTAGTCACATAGCAGACAAAGAATAAACATACAAGTCACATACCAGACAAAGAGGAAACATACTAGTCACATACCAGACAAAGAGGAAAATTACTAGTCACATAGCAGACAAAGAGGAAACATACCAGTCACATAGCAGACAAAGAGGAAAAGTACTAGTAACATACCAGACAAAGAGGTAACATACTAGTCACGTACCAGACAAAAAGGAAACATACTAGTCACATAGCAGACAAAGAGGAAACATACTAGACACATACCAGACAAAGAGGTAACATACTAGTCACATACCAGACAGAGAGGAAAAGTACCAGTCACATACCAGACAAAGAGGAAAAGTACTAGTCACATAGCAGACAAAGAGGAAACATACTAGTCACATACCAGACAAAGAGGAAACATACTAGTCACATACCAGACAAAGAGGAAAATTACTAGTCACATAGCAGACAAAGAGGAAACATACCAGTCACATAGCAGACAAAGAGGAAAAGTACTAGTCACATACCAGACAGAGAGGAAAAATACCAGTCACATAGCAGACAAAGAAGAAAAGTACTAGTCACATAGCAGACAAAGAGGAAACATACTAGTCACATACCAGACAAAGAGGAAACATACTAGTCACATACCAGACAAAGAGGAAACATACTAGTCACATACCAGACAAAGAGGTAACATACTAGTCACATACCGGACAGAGAGGAAAAGTACTAGTCACATACCAGACAGAGAGGAAAAGTACTAGTCACATAGCAGACAAAGAGGAAACATACTATTCACATAGCAGACAAAGAGGAAACATATTAGTCACATAGCAGACAAAGAGGAAACATACTAGTCACATCGCAGACAAAGAATAAACATACTAGTCACATACTAGACAAAGAGGAAACATACTAGTCACATACCAGACAAAGAGGAAACATACTAGTCACATAGCAGACAAAGAGGAAAAGTACTAGTCACATAGCAGACAAAGAGGAAACATACCAGTCACATAGCAGACAAAGAGGAAACATACTAGTTACATACCAGACAAAGAGGAAACATACTAGTCACATACCAGACAAAGAGGAAAAGTACTAGTCACATACCAGACAAAGAGGAAAAGTACTAGACACTTACCGGACAAAGAGGAAAAGTACTAGACACTTACTGTACAAAGAGGAAAAGTACTTGTCACGTACCAGACAAATAAGAAAGAGACGAATCACGTACCAGACAAAGAGGAAATGTACTAGCCTCAAATCAGACTAAGACGAAAAGAAGTAGTCACGTACCAGACAAAGATGAAAAGTAGAAGTCATCAGACAAAGAGGAAAAGGACAAATAACGTACCAGAAAAAAGGGATAAAGATTTACCACGTACCAAACAAAGAGGAAAAGTACTAGAGACGTGCAAGACAAGAGGAAGAGGACAAATCAGGTACCAGAGAAAAAGTAGTAGACACGTACCAGACAGAGGAAAAGGACAAACCACGTACCAAACAAAGAAGACAAATAGTAGTCACATAGCAGACTTAGTGGAAAAAGATTCATCACGTACCAAAGAGGAAAAGTACTAGCCTCATAGCAGACTAAATAAAAAAAAGTAGTCACGAACCATACAAAGAGGAAAAGTAGTAGTTACGTATCAGACAGAAGAAAATTACAAATCACATACCAGACAAAGTAGAATAGTATGTAGTCACGTACCAGTAAAAGAGGAAAAGGATTCATCACGTACCTAAATTACGGATACTTTAAAGGTCATAATAAAAACTTTACTTAAAAACTATGTCAGAAAGACACATCTAGCTGTGGTCATAAAATTGAAGAAATTTGAGAAAATTAAAACGCTCAAATGCATGGAATCGACCATCTTGCACCCGACTCAGTTTGATATTTTATACTTTTAATAGGGTTTGCCTGTCTGAGAGTCTTACATGACTCTCTCCGTCTTTACCGAATGTCCAAATTAAATAAAATTTCAATGAAAATTCTCGATTACATATTTCTTGGCACACGCCGTAAAAAACATACAACTAAAGCTTTTTTTGTTCATTTCGTTCTTTAAGCACAAAGGCATGTCATATCATAACATAAACAACAAAAGATACCAAAAATATACTCAAAATAAAGATCTTGCGGTCTTTAAGTTTGCAATACTTTCGTTTCCACACGAGTTAGCGGTTTGACAGAAATTAACCATTAAAGTATCCTACATCTTATAAAGTGTCTACATGTCTGGCCATTGGAAATACTTGGATTTGAATTTGAGGAGTACTCCACAAAGATATACCTGGGCAAGCAACAGCTCTTGTACAAATGAACTGGCAGTCTGTCGTTTCTGTACGCTTTCTTTACTGGTCCTCGTTTGACTTTGCTGGTCTTCCTGGGACTTTTGATCAAACTCGTCCTTGAACTGGGATAAAAATGATATCAACTAAAAAGATTATCAAAGTGAAGACACAAATTAAAGTCGCAAAAATTAAAACGTTCATTCGAACTAATTTCTGCACAGCAGTGTTTTAAATGATGGGTAAGTTTAGATTTTAATTAAGATGTTTATAGTAAAAATGAAAGGTTTACTCTTTTTTTTTTACTCTCTCCACTAAAAGAAAATTATTCCTGAAATTGCAAGCAGATCGTATTAAAATGGAACACCTGTACGCAAGATATTTGACATATATGAAAGAAGAGATAATTCCACTTTGAAAAACATTCTCATTTTTGAGATATCTTTAATTCAAGAACTTCAACAATTTTACGATTGGGAACTATTTCTAAATACACCCTCGCCATTCACTTGAAAGCTTTTTTTAGTTAAAGTTATACAAACATTGTGTTTCTCTCTTTTTTCATTTCATTAATTTAGTTCTGAAGTATTTTACAACTGCAAAATCAACATTTTTTCTCAATAGCTCTGGGCAAGAAAAAAAATTGCAGTATTACTTTAGTACATGTTAAATACTTGAATTACTTTAATTACTTAAATTAATTGTTGATCATTTATGTATGTATTTGTAAGTAGTGCACCGATGATAAGATTTGTTAAAGAAAATAAACCTTAATCATACTCACCTTCAAATCAAGGTCTCGTAAGTGTTTTAATTCATTGAGTTCATTTTGAACCCCCACAAGTTGTATGTATATTACACAGACACTTGCAATAACCCCTAGCAACAGAACGACAAGTAGTGACGTCACTAGATCACGCCCTCTATCGGTGGAGGGGTGCTGGTCAGATTTCATTTTCCTTAGTTTTATTGTGCCTATATTCCTTTATTATTAGCATGTACAACAAATTTATCGTTACATTTCTTACAATGACCTATATTGATATGCACAGAGGGCTATTCAAATCTAAATGTATCATGATTTCATGTGGTTAATGAAGAATCACTTTCGCATTCAAATACAAAATTGGAATTACATGTAAGAAAATGACCCTTAATCAAATTAAATATTTTCAGTTTGTTTTATAATCTGGAATACGATGATCTTTCTCACATAAAGAGATCACGTGATCTAATACAAACAAACCATTTTGATTACTTGAAAATTACCATTCAAGTATAGAAGCCAAATCATCATGAGGACATAAGTACGGAGTTTTAATTTATACTCATAATTTTTGATAAATTGAGAATCTAGAATATTTATCATTCCTTTAATAACGACATTCTCTATTTTCTGTAAGAGCTTTTATTATCGTCTTAAAATGCTCCATAATATTCGTGACGAGATAAGAAATCTAACTATTGACACACTGTTGATCATCAAGGCTAAACATTCTGACCGGATTTCAGAAACGTGACGGTGAGTATTTTGTATTTTATGCATTATGTAAATATATTTATTCCCCAAAATGACTTAAAATTGCAATAGATTATTAACCATATAAACATTTAGAAGCACAATATAGCATACAGAAGAACTTAGGCCAATATTTGGATGTCTAAACATGCAGTGCATTTACTACTCCATAAAGGTAAAGCTAATTTTGTTTTAATGGTCAACAGAACGGAGAGAAATTCAGAAATATGGCGAGCTTTCTGTGGTGTTTTTCCCCTTTGAAGTAATGTTTTCAAAAATTCGGAAAGAGAGCTCTACACAATGTACAGGATATCAAGATTTTTAGAAGACTACATATAGTAGAGCTCAGTACTATACCTACCGGTCTCCGTACAACATTAAATTAAAGTGCTCTGCTATAGTGAATTGTTAAATTGATGCAAATGATTGACGTAAGCGCATTAAAGTTTTGGAAATGCATCCATAGATAAGATTATTTTGTTAGGACAATCCCAAACATTGATATCAATAACTGAATTCCTACAGAATTCAGTTAATTTCTACAACGCTTGCGATACATGTTTATAATTTCTACCGGTTAATTTGTTTTGAAAAAAGTACATCTAGAGTGCATTTAAAGAACGATACAATTAAAAATTATCATTCATTTTGTTTTGGGAAGTTTCAAAAGTATAATAAGATATTTTTTTTCACATGGTGTTGTGGATGTATCACGATTTCATCATTGTATTAGTTTTAATCAGATTTTTATGGAGTTAAGAGTACAGTATTTGAAACAGATGACAAGATTTATAATTTGAATATAAATATACAGTTGTAAAATGACCTCGACTTCCTTTGAATATGATGAATTTTTTTTTTATCTTTTATCACCAACCTTGATATAAATATGCTAACACAAGGTAAAATACAATTTAACTTCGTGTTTTCCATTCATGTTCCTCAGTTGCCATGATATTCATGACAGTATGCACAGTCATGCGAATACTTTTTTAAAATTGTTTTAAAAATTGAATTGTTTCAAGTAAAAAATTTGAAAGTTTTGGCTAATATTGAAAAAACTATCAAGTAGCAATGTTTATTTCTCCCTTTTAAAAAATCGATTGCAAAGTCATGTACCGTTTTGGAAATAAGATGAAAGTACTATTACATTCAGCAATATTTACTGAAAACAATTGAAATAATTTCCTTAAAAATCAAAACTCATATATCAAATATCGATATTAAATTTGGAAATCTGTTTGATTCTGTTTTGATTAAAGACTTCAACATTTGGGGAAAAAGATATATCGTGTATTAATGTTTTATGATTTGTACAATTGAAGATTACATTCTATTTTTATAGAGACAGAATGCTCCACATTTTAATTTTTCTCAGCATTCTTGAAGGAGGTAAGTACATGTAAGTATTTATATCTTGCAAAACATTTACACTCTTTTGCTTTGATTTTAAACTTTCTGAAATTATAAGTAAGGAAGAAAAATGAAAAATAAAGAAATATTTGGGTTTTTTTGGGGGGTTTGATGTAAACAAAGGAGTAAATCTAAATAGGAAAAATATCATATCATTTGATTAATATTTACAAATGGCACAATATAATTATCCAAATGAACAACTCAAGGAAATATACAACCAAGAATAATACAATATACATGTAGGTCAAGGGAAACATACATTGCAGATAAAGCGCTGTATAAATTTAGTACAATTCCTGTAAATTAAAAATCAGTCCAATAAATTAATTACCTTTAAAAGCATTTGTCCAATAAATTAGGAGATCTGTATTTACATTTTGTTTTACAGTGATGTACGCTTAAGCATTATTTACTTTAGTTGTATAGTATAGTTTATTCTTACAGCCTTGTCACTGGGCCCTCGGTGTCTGAGCTGTAGCGGAGTACCCATCCTAACAGATTGTAACAATATTGTGGAGTGTGGAAATGGAGAGGTGAATATCTGGGGGTGGATCTGATCGGAGAGAGATCCAGAGAGATCGAGAGAGATCGAGAGATCATTGCAAAAATGTGCATATATGTTTGCCAAAATCTTAAATTTCAGCTTAAATTGACAAAATCAAATTTAATTCATGATTATATCAGTATTCAAAATCAAAATCACCTTCAAAATGGCTGGCAATTGATATTTAATCATGTTATCAAATTGAAAGCAGCCAAATGAACAGCTACAACGAAAATGGTACGACTTTCATTTTGTTAACTTTCATTACAGACTGCATTTCCAGGAAGAGGTTGATATTTTTTTCTTTTTAAGGGATGCTATACACGGAAAGTTACTACAGACGTTGGGACTATTGTGTACGAAGCGGGTTGCATCAGTATGCAAGTAGGTAAATAAGGATAGCACATACAGTAGAACATGCTTATAGCGAACACACTTATAACGAATTGACGCTTATAGCGAACACACTTGTAACGAATTGACGCTTATAGCGAACACACTTATAACGAATTGACGCTTATAGCGAACACACTTATAACGAATTGACGCTTTTCATTTCCCATGACTTTAAAATATATTGTTAACTTATTGGATGTAACGAATTACGCTTATAACGGAGCAAAATCGTCCGTTCCTGGTACTTCGTTATAAGCGTGCTTTACTGTATTCTTTTTAAATAAAGTGATCGAGAACTGTAATATTCAGATGTCAGACAGATGTCTACGTAATGACCAAGAATATAAGACCTAATAAACTAAAGAAGTAATGTACGAGTTCGATTTACTCGAAACACCATTGAACGAAGAAACTTTAATCATAAGGGAAAAAATGAAATGGTACTTCCGTTTCGGAAGTTAATGAAATTCTTGTGCATAGAAAGAAAACTATTTTTTCACATGTAGCTATATAAATGATTGTAACACAAAGTAAATGCATTAGGCAAGCTCATTCGTACTTAACATGTAATGGTAAATTTATATGGACTGTAAATTCATAGTAAACAAAGTTGTCCGTCGCGTCATGTGTGCTAAAATGGTAACATTTACATGGTGCATCACATGGAATCATTTGAGATTGGCTGAAGTCAATCCAAAAATGGGGTCTCTAAATAAATGCTTTCTTAAATTCTGGTGACGGATTAATAATTACATGGAATGTGGAATGATTCTTATGAAATAGTGGACAAATCGTACGTGTATTAGCTTTTTTTTTCTGTATGGTATTGTTGAGTTTCTTTTCGTTTATATTCAAATGGACTGGTACAAATGTAGGTCTATTTGAAAGCTAGCTATTAGTTTCCGGGGGGATTTTGAAACGTCCGCCAATCTTTTGGTTATAAGCAGAAATATTTCCTCGAAAGAAAATATTCCGATTTAGTCATCATTACCGAGCATTAATCAAACGAGGATAAAACTAAATAACAAAGCATCCTTTTTAAATTGTGATAAAAAATTACATGATTTTCTTGCATACCGGTATTGAACAACGCGTTTCTGACGAAGAAAAAATATTTCTTAATTTTGTTTTCTCCTCACACAATTTTTGACCTGATTCAAAGTGTTTTTTATGCAATGTCAGCATGATAAAGAAAGAAAGATGTGTTCAAAATAACTGCCACCAGTGAGAAAGATTGAATACCTGACCTAATGCTTTTACATTTTTCCTTATTTTAAGGTCTGTAATATTCTGAACATTCTTGGAAAAAATTCCGGATTGGGAAAAAGAGACATTACAAATTGTTACGAATGCTGTTCTGGCGGAAACCAAACCGATGCCGGAAGTACTCCATGTAATACACACCTGTGTGGAATAGGTAAGAACATTCTACATGTATAATGTTGATAAAAAGCTTATAGTCACAAGACTGTTACAGTACGTGGAACTTAAGCAAAGAAATTATACCAAGAGTAATCCAATATATAAAAAACTATGTATTTTGTTATACATATGTAGTTTATAAATATAGATCTTATAGTATTTATAAACGCATAAGAGTGAGTTGCACCTTCTTGTAAATTCATATTGGTATATATTCAGGTCTCCATTTAAAAACCGAATTTTTACCATCTCTCTTGCCACCTGAGATATGTGTGAGATTTCTCTGAGTTATCACTGAGATATATTTTATGTGTTCCAGGGATATTGATCAGTCACATCTTTGAGGAACAGAGTGTTGTAAAAGCTGCTTTGGCCTGTAACATGAAACTGAAATCAAAATTGGAAATCTGGAAAGGACAATAACTGATAGTTAAATGTACATAAAAACAAACCAGCCAATCCCTGTCAAAATCAGAATTGATTTGATATACATGTACACGTTTATCAGAGATTGGAAGGAGATGATGAACTAAGGGGATTTTAAAATCTCATTTTTGATGAAAAATCATGACATGTTTTGGTGATCAGATATCAGTTGTGACCGGTCGACAGGAGATACTTACTCCTCCTGAGTACCTGATCCCAATTCTGGAATTTCGGCCCTGTTCACATATTTGCATTCTTTATAGTTTTTTAAAGATGGTTCGCTATTTCTTATCTTCACCTTTTTCATTGCATCTTCTTTGATACCAAACTCAATCAGAAGATATCCTAAGCTTCACATATCTCTAGATCATTGTTGCTTTGTTATATCGTTATTACATTTTTCATTCTACAAACACTACATACAAAATGCCAACGAATCAAACCAGTAAAGTAAAAATTCAACAATTTTCATATCAGTTCATCTATGATTTTGGTCAAACGTCAAAAAGATTGGCCAACTTACATCAAATTGAATTATAATGTAGAATTTCCGGTGTGACGGAACCCTAACAGAAATATACTTTATTAAACTATAATTTACTTTAATAGTTAACTGTGGTTTCAAAGTTTTTACTTTAGTAAATTAAAGTATTTGAAAATTGAATTTTAAATTGATATTTCATTTTTGCCAAATATTGAATGGGATTTGATTTCAAAAGGAAATACTTCTTATATATTTACATATTACATATATTTCGAAAGCTTATGTAATTAAAATGGAATTATATAAATATAAAGGCTCTAACTCCCTCAAAAAAGTTCTAGAGTTGAGTTCCCATAGTAAGTCAAATAAAGCATTAATTTTACTATAATAAATCAAAATAAACTATAGTAAATTTTTGTTTAGGATGTGCCAAATATTAAAACGAACGATTGCTTTTTCAATTAAAGATGGCGTCCCGTGTAGAGTTGTACTCCTTCAAACACCTCTGAGGTGGACTAACGTCAAGGTGTTTCCCGTAAAATTAAAAAAAGAGGAGAATCAAGGATCTTTTGAAAATAAAGTAAAAGTTCTGAAAGAATACGAGCCTTGAATAACAATTGACCAAGCACATATTTATCGGGTTGATATTAGTGATACAATGGCAAAGGTGTAAGTCGATGAAAGAGAGTGATAGAAAGTCATTTTGATGAAATCACTTGCTAGTTAGGATGAACAAAGCAGTCATTAACTGAAGTTGGGCCAATATATGTTTGGTGTTTGGCACTCATACAACATTGTTCGGCTTCGGGCAACATTCCTGTCATTTCCAATTGTTTCACTCATGCAATGGACTTTTTTTTTCAAGCAAAGCTGTTGTACGTGTAAAAAAATTAAAACTTTTCAATGATCAAAAATTTACAATAGTGATGTTTTTGTTTCGAAAGCAATTTACATTTACTTTTTAATGATAAAAATTATGAATGTATTTCACAATTATTACTTTTTTCCTGTGTTGTAGTAATGGACGAATTGCTCTGTGCACATATACCAAGCCCAAAAACAAGTTAAAGAAGACACCAGCATTTGAAATTTTACTTTCATTTTAGGTGATCGACCGGAAGAAAAATGTTACCAGTGTGCAGATGTTCTAGATCCTTTAGATTGCAGAACTACTGGGTACTGCAACCTGGACGAGGTAATTTGTGATATATTCGAATTTGAGCAAGGTTCACTTAAAACCTTTTTTTGGCTGTGTGTATTTCTTAAAAAAACAAAATCTGTTCCAGTTTTTGTTGACAATATATTAAATATCGCTTGGATTCCTTGTGACGGCAAATATATTGAAAATGAGGTTATTATTTCACTAATCAATGTATTTCGTGAACATGGATTTCCTCAGTATTCCCAAATCTTGAAAAATTTCTTAAAAATGGTCAAAATTTTAATCTATTGTTCAACATTTTGCATAGAGCCCAACACCTGATCCAAAATGTGCAATTATTTAATGAAAGAACTGTTTCTGAAAATTACAAAATCTGTTTTATATTTTGGATCGAGGAGTTGGCTTATACTTTAATTCTTTGCAGATGGTACTCAAATACAGCTGATTGACTTTTATTGATTATAGTTTTAATATCTTTAATTAACACAACTCATATTTCCAGCTTTCTTTGAATATTAAAGATATATTCTTTAATAAACATATCATTACACTAAATATTATTTCTAAGATATTTAATACTTGAAAGTGCAAGGTTGCATGACAATCAAATACTCCCTAAATTCTATGTTCATAATATTCCAAAAAAAAAAGCTTTATACAGGTTTTTCTAATATATTGACCTGAGACGTTTTTGCCATATATAACTCTTGAATGAAAATTTTGAAGATTATTTCATTTCACAAAGATTACTGAACTTATGGTGATATATTAATTTGGAAATTAGCTGACATTAATTTTTGAAAATTTGGTAATTTTTCATTTGACAAGATATTAACGTACAATATTTTTACAGAGTTTATTCAAAAATATAAAACACCCGGCAACCTTTTTATGTTTTCCCCACTTTCTTGAATTACCTCGTTTTGCTCAATTTCATGTAACTGAGTTTTCTGCATATATTACTTGAAGTAGTTTTTACCTAAGCAATGCAATGTTTAACAGATTTATTGTAGAGGTTGTATAGATTTTTCTATATTTCTAGTTATCTTATGACCTTGTAATATTTTTCTTAAGGGATTACTCAGACATTTTCTTGCAATGGTAAGCACAGTAATAAATTGCTTCTTAAAGTCTACTAATCGCCAAAAGGTCTGAAAAGTCGCTGAATGGCAGAGCTCTTCCATTCAGTCACCTCTCAGTATACTTTCAGCCACCTTTAGTGCAGTTAATTACTGAATGGGAACAGCGGTAGTTACAATCTGTGAAATGTATTTGATCTTCTCTTTGCCAGCAATGTTTTACAGAGAAAAAGACTGATCACGCAACAGGAGAGGTTCGATTTCACCTGGGATGTCAGAATAACAGGGTAAGAACCCCAGTCATAACCCTAACCCTTAAAGCTACCCCCTAACCCTACCCCTTTACTCTAGGTTTATTTTTCTACCGTATTTTATTCATGATATTTAAAATTCTCTTTCTTTATAAACAAATGGAAGCTATCTTCACAGCAATAAATTTTGCTATTTTTCCTCCTGTCAGCTGTTGGTGAATTTTCTTCAGAAAGCTGCGCTTCTTTGGTTGGAGTAAGGGCTTTCATATTTTACAAGTGTTTTTTCTTTTAAAGACATCTTTCTCTGGGAACCTATATTTTTGATGTCTGAACTTGACTTTTGAAATTGACTTTCTAATGAAAAACCTTAACATTGGTTATTATCTGAGGGCTGGTGCCAGGGTTTTCATATTATTATTATATATTATAGGGCAGTAACGTAATAAATCCTGTATAAAAACCAGGTTTATGTGGCCAAGGGTGATGTCCTGGAGGACAGCCTCAACGTAATAAAACGGATATAAAATTTCAGGTTCATATAGCCAAGGATCTTTACCGAAGAACTGCCAGATTTTGCACTAAGTCTTAATATTCAATAACGTCTTATGATTTTTAGAAAACATAATTTGAAAAATGAAATTGACATCGACGTCATCTTTATTACAAAAAGTGCAGACACAAACATGGTTTAACTTTCTTTATAAAATAGATTAAAAATTGCATAATTGACATTTTGCAAATATTTAGAAAAACTGTATATTACATAATCCACAAGACATTAATAATTACAAGTATTTTTATCTTGTTTTACATCTCAGTTTGTCTTGTGCCACACTTAGCTACACTAAAAAAATTCAATCTACCCAAGCATACTGTTATATATATGTATTATGTAACAAAATATATATCTAGAGAAAATTACCCAAGAAAACAGTTCCGTTTTGCTTACAACAACGATAAATGTGCGTTTTAATACGTTACAGTTTTTACAACTTTTCATAAGCTAATACTGAAACGTAATATAATCAACAGAGGACGTGATTGAAACGTCACAATACGTTACAACCGTTTTCATGACTTCACATATCTACATCGAAGCGTACTAGAACGTAACCATTAGGAACATCTATCGACTCTAGAACAACTGTTCCACGTTTGCGCTTAAATATATGATAAGTTTATGTGAAATATATCATGAAACAAAAAAAAAAAAAAAAAACTCGTTATAACGCTATGGTTATATATATATATATATATATATATATATATATATATATATATATATATATATATATATATATATATATATATATAAATCCGTTTTATTACGTTGCTGTTGCCCTCGAGGAAATCACTCTTGACTATATGAACACGGAATTTTATATAGGTTTTATTACCTTACGGCCGTGCGGATCCAGAAGTGCCAGGACGTTGAAAGGATATGTGTATTTCTTGTGATAAGGTTTTTTCTTGGCAACATTATTTTGGACCTTATGACCTTGACCTTCGAGTTTTACCTACTTTTAAAGAAAACATTCACCTTCACCATGAGTTGTCATACGGGGTCATCAGTGTTTCATAAACACTTCTTGTTTTGTCTGCTTGTACAATATAGGAATTGGAACATTTTCAGTTGGATTTTTTGTTGGCTTTTCTTTAGTTTTTTCCCACGTAATTGTGCTCACATTATTTAGTTACTTAATTTGTTTTTATTCTGTAGTTATTTTCCAGTATGCCTTAACTTAGGTTTCTACCTTTCTCTATCGAACAAAAACAAAACACTATTAGCTCTCTAACCCTCTAAACCAAATTCTTGAAACTGTAACCATTTTAAAATTTGTTTTTTTTTTCTGTTTACTTTTATATAGACCAAAAAATCTGTTGTCTTTTGCTACTTTTAAGGTATGCTCTTCACTAAGTCTCTACCCCTCTCTACCACACTCCGGCAGCTGTAACGAGTGCTGTGATCATGATTACTGCAATATAGGACTTTGTGGTCTGGCTTTATTGGGTAAATAATTGTATTTTACTTTAAAAATTACCACAACATCATCTCAGGTTGGCTACTCATGATGGATTGAACTTTTTTATTTCCAGTAATCTTCCGTGATTTCAGATGCTCATGACCTAGAATTAAACAGCTAATATGATTTTAGAATGAATAAACAATATAATTCACAAAATAATTTTGAAAACTTTACAGTAAAAATATCTAGTGTGCAAATTAAAGGTGATAATAGATGCTCAAGTTATAAAGATCAAATAAGGAAGCGTTAAAAAAAGATGATATATTATTTGAATAAATTTCAATTCTTATTCAGGCCTCAATTGCAATATCATAACCCGAGAACAGACTTAAGTCAAAATTTTGATTTTGAATATCTTAAGTTCTTTTTTACATATGTGCATACAAATTGGCAGGATGGTGTAATGCACAAATTCATACACATATGGAAAATTTTGTTTCATTATCAAAATTATTTCAAGAATCATGTTGATTTGAAATCGTGACTTAAAGTATGTCACTCGTCAGCTTTTTAGAAAAGTTTTGTCGAAATCTTTATCTTCAAAACTATTTATTACAATTCATTTTTTATAACATATTTAAATTAAACAATGCTAATTATTCAACATTCAATTTAAAAAAAAACTGCTCACAAATTCATAAAGAAGGAAGATTTATGAGGGGCTATTTCTTGTGGTGGAAGGATATGTACAAGAGAATTACTCAAATCTACACAAATCTTGTTAAATTTAATATCTTGGACCTTTAGCCCCACATATTTTACTCAGAGAATATTTTCTGTTACGATATGCTAGGAATATAAAAGATAAGTATCAATTGATATTTGTAGAAAAAAATTACACATTCACTCAACAGACCTTGCTAAGGAATAAAGATATACTAAAAATGTCAAGATAAAATTAACACCGTTTTTTGCCTGAAAATCGCACATTCTGACCAATATCCCAAAATCAATATCACTGACCCAAACTTTTTCTTTCATTATTTGAAACAATACGATACCTCCAACCGAACAGCACTCAAGTCATAAAAAATCTGATAAAAATATTTTATTGATTTTATACCCCAAATATGATATTTTCTTAGTGCAAAAAGGTCACACAATAATTTATGCGCAATAATTTGCATGATTTGTTCAATGATAAATATCATTCAGCTATTTTACGAAAAATAAGATTATATTTATTGCCATAATTACATCTGATAAAATATGATTAAGATTAAAGTAATTAACTAATGAGTTACAATTTAAGTGCTAAAAGCTTAAGGTCAACTTAATTGTTCTGTAGTTCAGTAAGATGCACTCTGACCCCCCCCCCCCTCCCGCGCATTTTCTTTGCGATTTTGAGTCATGCTATATGAGTACTTATCTAAAATATCTAATAATCCCTGATATAACTAATTTTGTGACATACCTTAAGACTGTTCTAAGTTTATGGTCATGGGGCCAAATATGCTTTTGTTCCATAAATGTCCTTGTCAGGATGAAATCATAATTAAAGGTATCTTCCAAGAATGATTGGTAAGTAGCTGATTAAGAATCTCTCGTGGTCATCTCAGCCTCCTGGCTCTGAAAAAGGCTCTGAAAAAAGTTAGGAAGTTGCATTATTCAAATTAGTCAAATTATAATGAAATACACACATGTAAGTCAAAAGATTAGTCAAATATTGTACCTGGAATATGCATATTTTCCTTTACTAAAATAGTAAATAATGAGAGAGAGAGAGAGAGAGAGAGAGAGAGAGAGAGAGAGAGAGAGAGAGAGAGAGAGAGAGAGAAAATCTGCCGTTATGAAAGAGTTCCATGGGAGTGCGTTTTACTGTATTTTTCTTTCTATAGGAAAACCTCACTTTATAACGAAGCCGGATAACTTCACAGTTGATCCGGCCACCAGTGTCACACTTAGATGTGCGGCGGATCCAAAGACAAACGCTACCATTAAATGGTCTTTTGAACCGGTAAGTATCAATCTATATGTTAGGAACATTTTTCGTTTTTATTCCATTCGATGTTTTTTAAATTAAGGAGATCAGAACATAAATAGCCTAATTGACTCATTTATCCTATTGATCTGAACGTGAACTTTAATCTATACAAACCACTTTGGTTATGCAAATACCGGCAATTTCGTGAATTTTCAGAAAAGCTAATGATGTCCATTTTCAGTATATCCAATTGTAATTAATTTTTAAAAAGCGACACGATAGATAGTTTTCTGAAGGCCTGAATTAGCAATAGCTATTTCCTGTTGACCGCCATTTTGGAGGTCCACATGTTCATATTCCTTCTATATTCAACCAACTTTAACTTTTTATACTGGCCATTGTGGGTTAGGAAGCATTGTTTTTTTTGAAAAATATACATTTGATAAAGCGTCCTTTATTTCATAATTTTTATGTTATAAAGATTTTTTTTCCAAATATTCGTTCGTGCTACACCCCCTTAAATTTGGTACGACAAACAGGAAAAATTACCAGGTTGACCACCAAAAGGCGGCAAAGGGAAATAACTCGGAGAGAAAATACGTCATACGAAAACTATCTATATCAAGCAAGACTTACATGAAGACAATCTTGATTTATTTTATTTGATTATAGTTTTTCTAAAATGAATGAAGTATAATATATAAGATAAGGTCATATTTCATCTGCAATATGTTCCTTCTGAAAATGATGGTGAACTTTAGCCAAACGGGGGTTCAAAGCAAAGATTATACTCATTAAGTCATCGTTTTCCTTTTTAACAAACATGGATTCTATAAACTAGTTGGTAGCAACTAACTGTATGCAAGTATAGACAAAAATAATTAAAACAGTAGAACCTAGTCAACTGGAAACCGACGACGGTCGAGAAAATCTCCGAGTATTTGAAATATTTGGATTAAATAGATAAAGAAAAAATGGTTTGAACTTCAACTAACTTCAAACTAAGAAATGAATTTGAATTATCAAGGTTCTAGATATTGAAGTTCAACTTTATTTCAAATTTCAATAAACTGGATTTTGTAAACACAGTTCATATTGAAGCATTTTTATTTAGTATATCAAATACCGGTCGCGGAAACTTAGTGTTGAGGAGCTCGTTTCGTGATCCGGAGGTTCTGCTTTCGATTCTCGTTCCCGGGGCAGCGTCAATCAAAAGACGTTTAACATAGGTAGTAATTGTTATATTTCCAAACGCTCGGCACTACAGATAAAAATTACGGGTCTTTCGGATGACACATTAGAAAACGAGGTCCCGTTGGCTCTAGACATAGGTCACAATTTGTGGCACTTCAACTGAAACAGGTGACATCTCTTCATGAGTAGAAAAAAAAAAAGAAATCACGAATGGCACGTCAAACAGCATATATTCAATCAATCACCTAGGTTATCGAATGAAAGTTATTGTAAACCTGATACATCCGGTTGATTGTTTATACCATGAATGAATAGGTACTCAGCGACAAGTATCCTCGGGGACTAACTATCCACCAGCAAAGATACATGTTCGCCTAGATATTGAAAGTTTAAAACAATCCTCCATCATGTTCATGTTCTTCTTCACCCCACAATTATAGTCCTGCTGGACACGTCATTACTGGTGAAGTAGATATAGATAATATTGACGTCCTTAAATCACTTATTTTTAAGGGGCCAAAATCTAGGTATCCCACATCTTTCAACTGGCATCATAATTTCATAAATACACTGTATTATGAATTATGTGGAAGATAACGCCAGGCGATGGGCCAAACATGAAAAAGAAGAGTATTGTGCAGAATATTGGAGAAGTGGTGTAAATCAGATGCTTTAAAATTCGAAGGAACCTTTATAAAATTTGAAATCACATAATTTCACCAAAATAAATAACATCAAAACTTACCACTTTTCAACTCTATATACAATCGTTCCCTACGATAAATTAAAACCAAGGCTTCTGGACATTGACACCTATGACAGCTCATTTTTCAATAAAATTGGAACTTGTAAATTTACTGGCCTTGTCTTTGGTCATTTGCAAAATTATTTTTTGAAAAAAAATTCTGATTGTACACAAAAGTTGTCTGACGTTGATATTAAAAAGATGCTGTAGTTACTGATTGACCATATCTAAGTGGTTTTCGGAGACCATGTCGTCCAACAATCTGTCGGATTTCCCATGGGTACTAATTTCGTCCCGTTATTAGCAAAGCTTTTTTGTATTCATATGAAGCAGAATTTATTCAAAATCTTGTAAATGAGGAAAAAAAAACTTGCTGTGCATTCAACTCGACATCTAGATATAACGACGACAAGTTATCAATTAACAATAGTTATTTCCATTCATATGTCGACACGATATATCCCAGTGAGCTTCAAATAAAAGATACTTCAGAGTCTGACGCATCTGTGTTTCATATTTGGATATTTTACTAGAGAAAGACGTTAATGGTAACCTAACAAGAAAGCTTTATGACACACATGTGATGACTTTAACTTTTTAATCGTCAATTTCCCTTATTTGAGTAGCAATATACCCTAATCACCTGCATTAGGGGCTTATATCTCTCACACAAGAGCATACTCTACGTACGAACAATTTCTGAAACGAAGTTATTGATAAACAAGTTGAAAAAATAAGAATATTAACAGTCTCGCTCAAAGTAATAATTTTGCAAATTCTTTGGTCGATACAATGACCCTGTCAGCAAATACAAGCCTATCATTAAATCAAACGCTGACTGACGTTTTTTCACACCAATTGTTAGGTCATTATTTACACTGAGTTCTCTACACATTTTCTTTTTTCCCGATCAAGACAAGGAGCACAAGGCTAGTGTAATGGGTCGGCAGGGGATGCTCAATCCTCCATTGCTCCTGATCCCACCTCTGATGTTTCAAAGGTCCGAGTTTGCTCTGCTCCTGAATTGTATTGTTTGAATGGACTTTTGAGCTTGAATTCTGTTCGTTATCTCCATATATTTCATCAATTATATGTGCCTATATAAATTGACTTTTTATTTAATTTTCGTCTGGCATAACCCGGAAGCGTGCGATGTATCATTATGATTATGTGCCTAGTATATAACGAAACGTTTGTTAGCATATTGATATACTCTATTAGGGAACTTAATTTTGTCTGAATTATTTGGTCTAGCTTGTGAATGGTGTATCAACTTCTCCAAATGGTATTACTCTCAGCAACCAACCTTCCTTGACATTGTCAGCGGACGTGACGTCTTTTGGCACGTACACATGCACTGCTACAAATGTAAACGGTTTCATAACAGCAAAAGGATACATTCAGCCGAGTAGGTTTAATTCTGATTTTTTTTTACGCCGAGTCGTATGATTACTTGATATTTTTGTCTTTAAAAATACATTTACACTGAAATATTTTTATCTAAATCACTGTACATATTTTCCAGCTAATTTCCTTTATAGTTCTACGTTTCTTCCTCTTTTCTATAACTTGGAAGTGTAAGGTTGCCTCACTTTTTAACCCTTCAAATCATCTAAAAATTAAAATTGTACTCCTAAAAACGGAGCAAGTTTTCAAGTTGATAAAAACGCATAGATTTTTGAAATAATAGTGAAAATGTAATCCTTCTGTTTTACTTATTGTCTTAAAGATATCTTAACCCTGTACAAATAAATGCAGTTGTTAAGTACGAATAAACATATGTTGGTGAAATAAAATGAAAGCCATAAGATTTTTTAATAGTCAAAGAAATTTATTGAACAACTGAATAGTAATCATGTATTTATTTTTTAAACCAAGAATTTCCTAGCACAACTACAACAACCACACCCACTACTATAACAACCACGCCAACTACTACAACAACCATGCCTACTACTACAACAACAACGCCCACTACTACAACAACAACGCCCACTACTACAACAACCACGCCCACCACTACAACAACCACGCCCACCACTACAACAACCACGCCCACTACTACAACAACACCCACTACAACCACAACTATGCCTACGACGTCTTGTCATGGTTGTTGTGACAAAGACGCACGTTGTAGTGATTTTACATTTGTATCCACGATCTGTCTTGATCCCTCTAGGGGACATCTTTGTGAGAAAACCTGTGGACTATGCTCTCACACACCTGTACATACAACAAAGCCCTCTTGTATTGATACAGATCCGAGATGTTCTGATTTTAGTTTTGTGGCTGTTGCTTGTTTAGACAATCAACAAGCTAAGACTTGCCCAAAAGTATGTGGAATATGCTAGGCGTTATGGTTATTCGTTATTTTGTATGTGGTTAAACCAGTAATTCAAAATAAATAAAATTAATAAAAACTGAGTTATCATTTAAACAATAGTGTTCGTAGAACATCTCCATCTAGAAAGGGTTTATTTAACTCGTTATGCAAATGTGACACGCAGCGTCTACATTTCCCCGAGTCTTTTTTCTATTCGACTGTGTTAGCAAATATAGTAGCTAGAAATGTCAAGTGTAGCTCATATTTTGCTGGTATCAGTTGATTTTATAAATAACAAGGATTGCCAGATTCGTGAACTTTAACCCGCATGTTTTATTGTAATTCATCAGGTTAAGAAATCTACCTTGTATGGCTATTGCCATAATGGCACACAACGGACCTCACCTTTAAAGTTTTCAAAACTGCTAAAAATATAAGAGAATGATAGTCTACTACATGTTAACAGTCCAGCGATAGACCTGGAGAGACCAAAGTTCCGTGTCGCAGTTAATGTCGGAACGAAAAAAATCCCTCACTGCTCAATGGCCCTAAGTGCTGAGTATAGGTCTAAATTTACAATCCTTTAGCGGTAAGTGGTGGCGTCTCCATGTGAGTGAAAAATTCTGGAGGGAGACGTTAAAAAACAAACAAATTTTCCAGCCAACTCATGGTTCAAGTCAGTTTGCGACGTAGTACTTATTGAAATACTGGAAAGACAATTGAATTTCATTTCCATTGTTTTTATAAAATATTCAAAGATAACGTTTTTATAACGATGTTCCATGCTTACATTAAAAAAATGAAGTTGTTTTTCTGGGAGAAATAATTCCATTACAAATCTATTGCAATAAATTCCATGAACTGGAGTACTTACTGATAATTATCAACGTATTGAGTCAAAGTTCAAGATCTTATCTGTATGTATATTAGTTGTATGTTATGTGCATGTAAAGAGATGGACATTTATGGATTTCTTACGTCGGAAAAAGGTAAATTCTGGAAATGAATGTAAGACAAACGAGATGAATTTAGCTTTTCCAACTTTTCTTATTTACGTAGAAATATTCTGTAATCAACTGCATATTGTGTCTATGTCTCCAAACATATTCACTACACAAGAACATGCTCTGAGTACTATCAATCTTTAAAACGAGGCAGGCTTCTCACACATAAGCTGATGGTACAGGGATTTAGGTTATAATTAATGTACTTGATCAATACACAGGGCTGATGTGTTTACTCTATATGACATTAAAAATGATTTTTTAAATATTTTTTTTCTATAAAATTGCAGTATTTAGTACTTTTAAAGGAAACATATTACATATGCACGCCTGCTGTATAAACTTTCCATTTCTCCTCCGTTATATATGCAGAGTTACGCGGATGTTGAAACAAATGATATGTGTAGATTTTATAAATTCTTACAAATCAGAGTGTCTGTTGAATCCAACATTAGTCATTAAAAGTTCACAGTTGTAAGGTTTAGATAAATGCAAATATCAAATTTGTCTACAATCATGATTTCTTTAAAATAATGTGTTTCTTAACCTATCTGTCGTTTTAGATATCTCTCAAATTATAATGATAACAAACTTTGAAAGTTGAGTGATAGTTCAATCTTATTTCGGTGACAATGCAGAATGAACTAGCCTGATGCCTGGTCTGGAAGTATATGTTTCTTGCCATTGAAATTGATAAAAAATGTTTGGGCAATTTTGTATTTAATTGCCATTCGGAGAAATTATACATAATTTTTCAGATTTTTCAAACATTTTTCTTAATTGTTTCATGATCTATATTTTACTAATCTTTCTACAAAAGTATAAACATTGAAAATGTTTATCTTTATCTTTAGGGCCCAATATCAGTTACCTGTGCATACTATTGGTGATTTTTCATTTTGAAGGAGCGTACAAGTCGCCCTGTTTTACATAAATTAGACCGTTGTTTACTTTAGATTAGAAGAAACCATAGGATAATAGTTAAAATACACAAGGATTTCTTGAAAATATAAAGCAAATTAAATTTCGGTGGTTTATACTTAGCTTAACGCGTCTTACATGTATAAAACTGACAGTTTGAAAAAAAAATGTATTTCATATTTTTACCTTTAAAAGGAAAATGTTGATTGATATACTCATATACTCTCTGACTACTCTCTTTGGGATGTCTTCAGTCTCCAGTTGTCTTCAAGTATGCTACGTGTGTAATCATGTAAGGGACTTCGCATCCTGCCAACAAAACATACGAGTTTGTCCACAAGGAGAGGTAAACCTATTATTAAAATTTTGTGAGTTTCAGATAAGGAAAACACATAATAAAATTTTATGCAATATGATATACATTGTTGAGTAACATACCTAGTAAGCAAAATTATTTTAAGATAAGTCTAAAAAGTTGTGTTCATTCCATGACAATACCTTATCCAAAGGCATGTTTGTATTTTGAATTCTATTGATGAATGTCGGTAACTTTAAAATATGATATACTTATTCCAGAGGAAAATGTAAGAGGCAAAAAATAAAATATATTATAATTCTCAAATTTTCTAACTCATTTTCCCTATAGTAATAAGAAAATTTTCCAGAAACTTGTAGGTTTGAAAAATATTAAAAGATATAATTCTGTGAATAAAGAAAATCGAATGGAAAACCTATAGTATGCATAAAAATTTAGAATGCTCACAAATTGTATATTGTTTGTTTGTTTTAACTTTGAGCATGGATGCTAATCATTATAGTCAGATTTCATGTAAGACTGATGACTCATTTGCTCTGACTACTAAAATTTTCGAAAATTTAATTCTCAGTCCATATAGAAACTAGTATCGGTGAAGAGACCCTGCGTCAATATCGAAAAAAATGGTAACTACAAGCTATGTACGTGTGCTACAGGAATATCTCGATGAAATATTAATCCTTCTCTGATGTTCAAAGCTATATGCGAGCAGAGACAGCTTGATGAATAAAATTCTGAACATGATCATTAACTTAACCTTTCTTTTAACATTTCTTAACCTCACAAGCAGTAGTGATAATGTAATAGTCAACACCATACTAGCATCAAGTCGCTATTTTTTATATCCGAGGAGGAGTGTTTACTTTGGGAGCTGGTGTGAAGGGAATTATGACAGAGATGACTTAGTATATGCCTTCAGTATCATAACCTCATATAATGGTTTTGAGTCATATTTTAGAAAATGTCTTTGTAGGTATGCTTTACATCAGAAACCTTGAGTAACTATGGATTTTTGGTTTACAGTTCTGGTTGTGCATCCAAACAGGTATTGATATGTTTGCTTCGATGAACATCTCATTTAAAAAGATTTTAAGCATTACAATCCACTTAGTGTTTAAACAAATCGGTCCTATCTTGTTACATTTCATTGCTTAGACCTGTGACTCTTTGAGCACAAGTAGTCTTGAAGGGCCAAATATTCATGGTACTCATGCAGCAGTGAGACCTAATAACATCATAGGCAAACGAACAACAAGGATTTGCTATCATTGTTGTGCAACCGAAGGAGATATAAGGTATGTCCCAGAAACACTGATGAATATCACTTTCCATGACATATCTAATATTGTACAATCTTCCTTCGATTGTTTTCATGGGTTTTCGGAATAAATAGAATTCACAGTGGCTGTGATCTTGCGAATAAGGGTTGGCAATGCTCTGTTAGTATTTTTTTCTTCAAAATTTCGTTCATTTCTTTATGCTTATCTGCAGCAGCATTGTCAGGTACAAGAAAATATGGACCTGTATTTGGACTTCCTTGGCAGAAAATCTGTTTTACTTTCCTTTGTGCAATTTGAACATAAAAGTTATCATTCATGATCCTTCATTTACATGTTTTACTTGACCTCTTGAAAAAAAAAAATGATAACTTGAAAAACACGTATGTTTGGAGCCCTTATTTCTCTTTACAATAATCAGGCGAAAGGTTTTTTCTTTGATTTTGCATTATATTATTGATCTTCATTTTTCGGCTAAAAAGTGCATCCATGTTTCGTCATTCATCACTCCAGTTTATCAAATCTTCTTTTTTGTCAAAATATTTGTTTTTAAATAGATCGCTGGCACATTTAACGCATATTTTGAGTTAGGCATGTGAAAAAAAAGCTAGGCACCCATCTGATAGAAATATTACTATATTCATCAACTTTTTCAGGATTCTTTAAAATTCTGTGATAATGAAATGGTCAGTGTTTTGGCAATGTCTTTCATTGTTTGTTGTTTGACGTCCCTCTAGAGAATTTTCACTTATATGGAGACGCCACCACTTGCCGGTGGAGGGTTACAAATTTTGACCTATACTCAGCACTCATGGCCATTGAGCAATGAGGGATCTTTTTCGTGCCAGCACCTACTGCGACACGGGACCTCGGTTTTTACGCTCTCATCCGAGGGACCGGTCTCCACGTCCCATAGTGGAATTCGAACCCGCGACTTAAAGATCAACTCCTTACTCCGCGACTCTAGAGCAAACGCTCTAACCATTGCCAACGCAGGCGACTCATTCTTGTATGTAGTGAACAGTGAACGAACAGAGAGAGCAGTGAAAGAGCATTGAACGAAAGTATAGCAGCGGAACAAACGGTGAAAAAGCAGTAAAAGAGAGCAAAAGGAGAGCAAAAACAGAGCAATGTGCGGTTTTAGAAAATCTCCGTCAAGATAGTCTTCTTTCTTTAAATTAAGTGACATCACTGTTCACGGTAGTTCAATCGGTGGAGCGCTTGCTCCGTGATCGGGAGGTCGTGAGTTCGAATCTCAGCCAAGACTGACCTAAGTCGATAAAAAAGGGTAGCAATTGTTCCTTCGCCATGCGCTCGGTACTTTGAAGTAAAGTCCTTCGGATGAGACATTAAAAACCGAGGTCCCGTATCCCGGCAGGCTTTGGCACGGTAAAGATGCCTTACTGCTTAGTGGCCCTGAGTGCCGAGTAAAGGTCAAAATTTGAATCCCTACACCGGTAAATGGTGACGTCTCTATACGAGTGAAAAATTCTCGCATGGGACGTAAAACAACATACAATTAATTAAGTGACATCAAAGACTACGACAGGATCCATTACAATCGT
The DNA here is from genome assembly GCF_033153115.1 of Saccostrea echinata. NCBI lineage: Eukaryota > Metazoa > Mollusca > Bivalvia > Ostreida > Ostreidae > Saccostrea > Saccostrea echinata. The sequence continues at coordinate 2,154,250 of NW_026889807.1, read as the reverse complement.
TCCACCTACTTTGTTCACTACTTTCACTTCACCCACAAAAACACCTTTATCGTTCATGGGCAGCCACACCGCCTCCAGGACAAAATCCATCTCGTCAACTACAAAGCCCACCTCGTTCACAACAACACTTTCTTCGTTAACCACTCCAATCTTGTCAACAACAAGACAGGATTTGCACTCGTCCATCACAAAGCCCACTTTCTCTACGAAAAGGCCCACCTCGTCAAAAACAAGGCCCATCGTATCAATCTCTCCAACCTTGTATACAACAAGGCACAACTTGTCCACTACAAAGCCCACCTCGGTATCAACAACACCCACCTCGTCAACCACTCCAACCTTGTCCACAACAAGGCACACATTGCTTACAACAAAGCCCACCTCGATTTTGACACCGCCCTACCCCTCCACAACAACGCCTACCTTGTCAACATCAAGGCCCACACCGCCCATGCCCATTCCCCTCACTACTCCAATGTCTTAAACACCAACACCCTTCACAGCATGCTCTCAAAGTAACAACTTCAGTTTTTGTTTGCAGTCTTGCTTGAGTTTCATTTTCAAATAAAAATCTAGTTAAAAAACAAAAACAAAGCAAAATAAAATTGATTGAAAAGTATATTGAAAGTTTTACATTATTGTTTTAAGTTGCATAAGGTTGAGAATATATATATATATATATATATATATATATATATATATATATATATATATATATATATATATATATATATATATATATATATATATATATATATATGAGAGAGAGAGAGAGAGAGAGAGAGAGAGAGAGAGAGAGAGAACACAAAGAAATTCACTTTTATAAGGATTCCCACTTCCGCCCCAGCTCGGGGTTGACCTCTCGACCTATGGAACCTGTCTCCTAGCAGTACAGGAACAGCGCACTAGAGCGCTCGGCTATCTTGGCAAGTCAAAAAACTTGCTTTTGATGCCGATGGAATTCTCGCAGCGCTGCTCTACACTACATGGTCATTGAGAATGGAATTGAAGTGAGATACAGTTATTTGACATTAGTTTTATTAGAGGATCGTTACCAATACACGTTGTAATGAAAGTAATTTTTATTTATAAAGCGCATTTTACAACAACTCTTAAACTAACATAACGGCCCTAAGTGAAGAAATATTAATGTAGAAAGCACAAAGAAATTCACTTTTATAAGGATACCCACTTCCGCCCCAGCCCGGGGTTGAACTCTCAACCTACGGAATCTGTCTCCTAGCAGTACAGGAACAGCGCGCTAGAGCGCTCGGCTATCTAGACAAGTCAAAAAACTTGCTTTTGATGCCGAGGGAATTCTTGCGGCGCTGCTCTTGTACATAAAACGATTTGACTTTGGTCGATAAAGTCTTTTAATAATGGTAGACGCTACGTTCAGACGTTTGCCACACGAGACCTGTTTGCTCCATCAGAGAGTCGAATTTGATATATATATCCGGTTTCCCACAGCAAATATCCCAGGTTTTCTATACCAAAACATGGAAACTACCATTCTGTCTATGATATCAAGGTTACCCATTTCTTATGCAGAACTCCCCCTCTACCACTTATTATTTAATGATACTTCCATAGAATGTTTATTACGTATTGCCATTGTGCCCCTCCTACTTCATGTTTTGATCACACAGATATGGACTTTGCCACTATTTTATGTTACTAGTTAAGAAAACATCATCTCATAATAATGCGAAGAAAGAAGCTCTGCAATACATTTTTGAATCTCAGAATAAAGCATATAACATAGTATTGTTTCAGATGTGTCACTGAACAGGAATGCCGGAAGGTATGGTGGGAGAAAACTTCAAACCGACAGGATTGCTCTGGATATGATCCAACTAGTTACACTGCAAAAAATTTCACATGCTCTTATTGCTGTACTACTCCTCTGTGTAACTAAATCATCGTCCCAAAAAACTTGTATGTTCTAAAATATAATATCATTGTTAGGGAAAAGATTGGCCTCATTGTTGCTTATGTCACTTTCAGTTCACCCTGTTCTTCAAAAGTGTTTGCAAATTACTCTTTCAGTTACTTGAATGATGCGCATTCATCTTCAACTTCTTTGTTTTCTTTTTGTTGAGACAAGTAAAAATCCTTTCTCATAGGGGTCAGCTTTTCGACAAAACCGTAGCAAAAAATTAACTGTATTTAGCTTTTGTTTACAATAGTTAACTATAGTAAGTGCTTTGACTTCGATTTACTTTGAAACTCTACTTTACTTAGAACCTTTTTAGGGGATCTTCAACCTTATGATATCTTGGACTGGATAACAATTGTGTAGAATTTGGAAATAATATCTGAATATTCATGTAATATTTCCATTCAATATAAAAAAAGTATAAATATCTTAAATCCATGGTAAAAATATATGGATTTACTCTAGTAAAAACTTTGATTTACTATAGTTAACTATGGTATTTTTGTAAGGGAATATCTAATTCTAGAACGCTTGTCTAACATTGTAATATAACTGCGCTACCTCACCTACATGAATTCGTAATCTAACAGCAACAGACCGTTTTTTTTTTTTTTTTTTCTAAAGATTCCTGAATTATAACCTCTTTTTATTGTTTTTTTTAATATGTCAAACATATTTTATTATGAATATTGACAATGCTTAATCTTCCTTATATCATCTAAATAAAATGAATCTATAGGAAATCCCTATATTATTCACGCAGTTACACGTTACGAAATTATACATGCAAATTTATTTTGTTAAAACCACAAGTTGCAAGAAAAGTGCTGGCATTCCAAATTCAGTATACTTTAAACCGCTGTCATGTTGAAAAATGTTCAATAGTTCAAAGTCCGTATTTCGAATTTTCTTTTTTTTATTTCAGTTAATACGCATAAATCATCACCATCAATATCAACAAAAATTCAATCTTTCTTACGAATCTGTTTATTTTTTCTTATTTAAATCTGTTGTTCACATGTACATGATAAAATTTATTTATTATTAATCACTTGATGGTTTTATGTAATTCATAACACATGCTACGTAGAAGCAAACATTTGCAGAGCATACAATCAATTCGTCTTTTCTAAAAAGATTACTGTTTTTGTCATTGAAAATGCCATTTTTAACATTTGTTTATGTAAGTCAGTTGTATATATATTGATGTGCAAATTTTGATTTTGATATCTTTAAAAGCCATATTTTAGCAATATGTGTGCAAGTAATAGTACATCCACGGGGATTTCTAGAACTGTCACAAAATTTAACTTTACTCTGGTACTTTCCTGTCTTGCATGTGTCTTTATAGATGCTAAAATAATAACGATTTATTTCCGTAAATGAACTGAAGAAATTGACGTGTAAATCGTGCTTTAAAATGATTTAAATAAACATATATACTATATATTGTGTACACAGTGTGTTTTTACATGTATAGGGATAGCTACAGTCGTCACAGAATACAACTCTGTCACAGTACCTCCCTGTACTTCTGTTTTACATGCTATTATAATCATGACTTCTGATTGACTAGGAATTTTTATCAATGCATCACAGGATATCAACAAATAATGGAATAAAATTTTTAGAAAACTATTTGTTTCATAAAACTTTTTTTTTCTGATACCACCTCTGGAATTTCCGAGAGTCTGTATTTTATGCACTATTAACAAATTTGTAATGTTTGTAGATTTTTGTTGGATCGACTACTGTTCATTATGTCCATTTTTTTTATTCTTGATACAAAAAGACTCCTGATCAAATAAGCATAAAAAAATTGTCTATCTTAATTGTACAAACAAAGCTGTATGAAGGAAAAGTTTAAAAGAAGACCAGTATAAATTATACATCTATTTGACCCGGTAGTTAAAGATTAAAAAAAGTAGTTTTTGTGGCTATTAATATCTCCAATGGTTATTTTGTTAGCATTGAGAAAGGGTATGGACTTGTCTAAATTTTTTCAACCACCAAGTAGAAAAAAATGTAATTCTAATAGCTAAATTTGTGAAGGTTGTTCTAATTGGTTTATTAATCTCCTATTGCAAGCTTTTCTCACAATGCACAACTTTTAAATGCACTGAAAAGTTTGTTTCTTTTTATTGCATTTTTAACTTTTACGGAATATAGGCAAGCTATTGAAAGTACTAGTAATAAAGGTGAGTGTCGTGGTTTAGTGATTGGATAAAGCGACCTTTCCATGCACTTTATATACACTATATAATTTAGATCAAAACATTCTATTGGGAACATAAGGTTCAACACACAATAGATAGACCAAATCTTTCCTCGAAACCATTTTTATTGAGACTTTCATATTTTGTTCTAGGATACAAAATCTCTCTTTATATGTAAAATGAAAGAAATTCAACCACATACTTTTGCCAACATAGTTTGAAATACTGTCTATCATACCCATATTAGAAGATTGTGATATCAGACATTTGATCTGAGAATGAATATTATTTAAAAAATTACCAAGCGATCTATTATGAACCAATGTGATGCTGTTTATAAAGGCAACCTTTTTATAACTAATATTCAGTAAAATATATTGATACCATTATATTTGAATTAAATTTCATGCAAAAATACGCGGGTATGTTAAGGCTACACCCACTTGCCTTTACAATATGACGTCATAGTAAGCTGTATGACGTGAACTTTAGAAATAATGATTTCTTAATATCTATATTTAAAGTTTAATTTCAGGTCAAAGAAATGAATGGAACCATTCAATACATAATATAAACTAAATCTTGTCGTTTTGGGGTGGTAAAAATAGCTAAGTATTTAGCACGGGGGTTAAATACCAAACCCATGACATCATAACCATTGATCAAATATTTGCCGAGTGAAATTAAACGTGACGAGAATTCATGTAAACAAATAGATGAAATGGGAGTTTCAAAGCATATACCGTGAATGTTATGTGTGATTCATAAGGAATTAAAGATTAAGAATCAGTTACGCTGATATATTCTTATCATGTTTTCTTATAATGAACACAGGCAGTGCTTTGAAATCCCGATCAGCCTTTCCTCTGTCGTTCTATAACAACAAAGATGCAAAAGTTCAACACTATGCCTCATAATTTGAAACAAAAAACTTTTTGTTTGTATCGAAAGCTTGTATTCTATAGTACTTGGAAAGTGCTGCTAGAATCGAATGGTTAACACGAATTGATAACAATTCTTTGATCGTATGCATAATATGTGAAAATTTTGGTAAGGTTTCATGTGAAACTTTGGAATATTTTTTCTGTGTCGGTAGAGTAGGATCCTAGCAGCACTTTTCATGGCCTAGTGATGTTTTTACATAATTATTTTCACTAAAAGAAATGAATTAGCTCCGAGGTAGTCTTGAACTTTTCACTTTTTCATTAAGGCATTTTTCTATTTATAGACGTCACGTGATGACGTCGCAGTGGAGTGCTTCTTTTAGCCTAAGACTCAATGACGTCTATACAAGGGATAATAATAGTAAATGTTTTATCTATGACTTTTCCGATTTATCAATGTTAGATTTTACGAAAAAAGTCTACATTCGCCGAAATATGATCTGGGTACTGCCTTAACATACCTGCGTAGAACATACATAGCCTAAGAATGGAAAATTAACGTGTAAATATCCTACACTTTAAGTCCTCTAAGGAAAAAATGTATAATTCAATTTTTACAAAAAATCAACACAATAATTGAAATGAAACCTAGATTAAAATTATCAAAATGAGGAAAATTGAACCAGCGGTAAAAGACATTTTGACGATCTAAAAGAAATCCAATGCAAAAAATTTAAAAGATTCGGTAGATGACGTCACTATATTTGAGATTTAACTTCCTAACCTTGTCCTTTATTGCACAAAAAGAATGGAGACTCCTTATAAGTCCAAATATCAGATCTCTGCTATAAAAGAAACAAAAGTTACTTTGCATTTAATAACAGACTGCCATATGACATGTAGATGGCATAAACATAATCCAAAATATGGGCTCCTGAATGACCAGTGTATAAGATGTCTATTTTTTTTTTAACAAAATATGGCGAAACCGATAATTATTTTTCATACAAAGATCCTTAATTATTGACATTATAATGATTTTATTCTTTTTTTATGGTGCACTTTAGAAGAAATGAGTTAAAACAGATTTCATGGGTGTTTTTTTTTTCTACCTAAGTATAGGAATACATTAAAAAAAAAATCTTTAAAAATCTTACGGGGAACAGCGAAGCCATTCTTATTCATATTATTGTCGAAGCATCTTCAGGTTATGTAGATTCACTTTTGTTCTCTCTAATCAATACCCCAGGGGTAGGGTCAGGCTACAATAGGAGATTAAAATTTAATATAGCAATTTATAGGAAAAATCTTTAATATTTTAGCTCATGAAGATGTTGAGATCATTCAAACTTATCTATAGGCAAAAAGTCCTTAGACGTGTGTGCAGCAGTCGATTTCCTTTAAATTATGATATTGTGGTAAGATTTGAGCAAAGAACAGAGATCTGCATTTAATATTGTGCATGTTTTAAGACGAAATCTCCAGAACAGTAGGACCACGTTGATCCAATTGGTATTGATTAACATTTGACTACATCACAACTCCTTCAGGTCTACATTTTGTTCCACAGCATTTACTCAACATACTCATTAATTAAAGAGTGAAATTTTAAAACAAAGCTGTTGGGTCAAAGTGACTCAGGTGATCGTTGTTGTGTATGAGCCTCTTGTTTTTCATTGGTGTTTTTAAGTCTATTTTCAAAACGAAATAAAGAAAAAAAATAGCAGACACTTTGAAAAGAATGAATCTAAAAATAAATTAATAAAAACATACATATCAAACAAAAATCCAGTTATTGGGTTTTCCACATCGATTTTTATAGAATTAAGAAATTTACAAGCAATTTTTCAAAATGTATAATGGATTTCTACACTTCATCGCTGGTGTGAGTAAAATATCAATTACTTTAATACTATTCAGTAATTTATTCTGAAATGATGACATATGATACTAGTATTCAATAAGCATGATCTGATCAAGTAGTTAGATATTAATGCAAAAGCTGTATTATAGTATAAATTATTTATAATTATATTGTACAATTATTAATTTTATGACACCATTTCTTGATATACAAACAGATTTTACTACTTCAAATTATTTTAATCTTGACAAAAAAATAAATGGTTTCATAATGCTATAAGTTACCTTTGTATTTACTATTTGAGGCTTTTCTACCAGTGAGTCAGGTATACAGCACCTGTCAGAATCTGTTTGTTGGACTATGTCGAGTAGTGGGAAATCCTACGAAAGTCACCATTCGGAGAGAAGCAGAGGACATCACAGAAATTTTTAGGAATCCAACTCCTTCATGTCGTAAATTTAAGTTTGAAATTTGGTATACTGGAAGTGGCAGAGAAGGATTCAGATTTAAAAGTTCCGATAGGGATGTGATGTACTGGCCCAGCAACTTTAAAGTAATTTGGGACTTATATCAAGCACAGGAATACGATAATAACATAACATGTTATTTGTGTGATTGCTCTGAAAGTCCTCCTGGATTCACTTTACTTGATTTAATGATTTCACCAAATGAAATAGAACCGCTTTCATTGAACCCACCAATTGTCAAAATCAATGACAAAATTTATTTATCCAGTTCTAAATGCAGAAAATCTGTGAGCATACCATTTCTTACTGAACATGGACCTTGTTTAAGTTTCTACCGTGCAAACACAGAATACGATCATGCTATAAGTTTATGTAGCAACTTTTGGCCTCCACATGCCTTCTCATGGATCGAGAGGTGTCACTCCTGGCTCAAGCCTACAATTGTACGCAATATAGTCAGAAATGGATGTCACTTCGTACCTATAGGACACAAATTAGGAAATCATGAAGAAAATGAATGGAGAATTTCTTTTTCTCAAGCAGAACAAAAGCTTGTGTATTAAATGAACCATTGTCAATTCGTGACATATGGTTTGTTTAAAATTGTTCTCAAAGAAATCATAAATAGTGAATTTGAATCCAAGGATAAGTTACTGTGTTCTTACCACATGAAGACAGCAATATTTTGGGTGATTCAACAAAACCGAATACTTCACTGGTGTCCACAGGATCTCTTAGTGTGTTTCTGGATCTGTTTTAAACTTCTTCTTAAATGGGTTTACGAAGGGGTTTGTCCTAATTTTTTCATTCCAGAAAACAATATGTTTCTAAATAACATCCATGGAGAAGAACAAAGGATTTTATTCGGCAGATTATATAAATTTTATGAGATAGGATTAGCATGCCTTCTTCACATTCCCTCCATCAGGTCATATATTATAAAAGCCCTTTTTAATCCCAGACAGCCTGTCTGTACGGATGAATTTAATCTCATTACAGAGTGTGAGCTTGATGGAGAACTTTTCAAAAAAGCATATGCGTCTAATGTATTGCTCTCTTCAAGCTTACATCATTGCATTAACAATCTTCGCACAGTAGAACAATTGATAGGTTCACCCCTGACAGAATATCAAGTTGTTTTTTTTACAGGTATATACAGCTTATTTTCTTCAAACTACTGCATTTTTGTTGTTAAACAGGGTCACTCAATCAGGAACAAACAAACTGATGTATAAAGCTGAAAAAATCGTCTTTCATATTTTGAGATTTGTAGCCAGATTTGGTAGCATTTCTGACATGTTGTATTTAGTCATGTATTATTTCCAAACATGCAGGTATATGAAAGCTCTATCTATTTTAAAAATAACAAAATTCAAATTTTTACAGCCACATGTGATACATTACGATTATGTATACCCAGAGTTATATAGTTGGACTGTAGGTGGACAAACTCTGTCTAAAAAACTAAGACAGGCTAAAGCAGCTGAAATCAGACTTCATCCTGATATTTTCTACATGAATGAATTAATACCAGAACAATCTGGATTACAGATTGGTATCGTTCTGCATATTCCTGCGTTTCTACTGTAATACATGCTGGAAATCTTATGCTCCATCCATACCGATACATTAAGATCACAAAGGAGTCTTCGTGATCTAGAGGCCCTAGTCCACTTTGATAAGTATGGGTATATACCGGAAGAAGTCAGGGACATATCATGGCAGATTCTAGGGATCTGTCAACAGATTACAGGAAACCTACCATCTGCTCTTTTCTCATACCAACAATCGCTGAGACAAAAACCACTTCATGAATTACAAACAGTTATACTAATGAGAATACTGGACATAATATATACAATGAATGCAATGAGTCCACTTGTATATGATTAGAAATTTAACATTATTAAAAATATAAAGCATATCAATGGATTTTTTTTACTTCCTCTCTGTTTTACAAAGAAATCGAATATTTTCGAGGGGTCAAGTTATCGTGGATTGAAGAAAAAGTTTGGTTTATTGGGATTTTATTCCATGGTTCTGAAACTGCTGAGTTGTATATATTTGGAATTTTACATTTCGTGGGGGATGGATTTGTAGAACTCCTTCTACCACGAAACAACAAAATTTAATCCCAGCAAAAAAGGGACTTCACAATTACATGTAGAACTTGATTACAATTCAACAATGATTGTCCTGGCCTTCATACAATGTATATTTTAATTTCAATTATGCTTTTGAACTGTTAACTCTCAACGTTGTCAGTGTAGCGTGTATTAACTATTGAGTAGATAAAAACCTACCTTTTTCACTTTAAGTTATGAAACAAACTGCTGAAATTGTGATACAGATTTATCACAAGATACAAATATTTATATTTCAATTAATTTTTTTTTCACACACTTACATGTATAGTTCGTTCACATTCTTGCACACTCTCAACAGATTGTTATCTAATCACTTTCCGAATTTACTGAGTGTCAAAAAATTATTTTCAATATGTCTACAATTCAGCAGATATATATATATATATATATATATATATATATATATATATATATATATATATATATATATATATATATATATATATATATATATATATATATATATATATATATATACATTTGCTGTGTTTTTCTACTAAGCCAACTGTGAAATTGATTTGAAAGTAATTTTTGTGTATACTCACGCGTAGAAATATACACGGTGAAACTCGTGCTAAAATTACGTCACAATTAGGCTACAGAAACGTTTATAAAAACGTAACGATATAGGGCAACAAGAAATTCAAATATTGAGTATAATATTGGTGCTTTTAAACTTGTAAAATGTAAATATAAGGAATATTTTTGAGTTTAGTGTGAATTATTGGTGTGTAAATCACACAGACTTGCATGTAGGCATATTTTTCATGAAGCGCTAGCGCACTTCATGAAATATGCCTACGTGACAAGTCTGTGTGATTTACAGACCGATAACTCACACAGGAAGAAACAAGACCTTTTAGTTAAAACTGAAAGGCGGCTTTCAGTGACTTTTCAGTGGCCGTTCAGTCACTGAATGGCAGGTGCATTTCAGTGACCTTTCAGCCACAATTCAGGTACCTTTCATTTTTATTTTAATTTTTTTTTTATTCGGAAATAGTTAATTCAATACCATTATAATAAGAAAACGTGAAATAAAATTTCTAAGTTAAAAAATAAGCCGATTATTCAATAAATAGGTCCAACTGAAAGATAACTGAAAGGCCACTGAAATGTATCTGCCATTCAGTCGACTGAATGGTTACTGAAAGACTACGGAAAAGTCACGGGAAAGGAACTTTTCAGTGACCTTTCAGTGGCCATTCAATGACCATTCAGTTACCAATTCGTCGACTGAATGGTGTAATTTCATCCTGTGAAAACTTTCTTTTCCGACATTTTTGCGATCTGATTTACTGTGAAGTCACACCTTTATTTTTCATTCCAAGTCTAATACTCCCCATGCAACCCTATAACCTATCTATTGTCTCAGTGCATGTTGAATTAGTGAGGTTACACTGCATTGGACGGTTGTGATGAGCATGTAAATGCAAATATCTCCTCAATATGCAGGGTTCTCCTTGACTATTTTACTGTGTACAAGCTCGACAGTAAACTATATTCCTTCCAGAATAGAATTTTTAACGCTACATTTAATTTTCACTATTCCACAGTAAAAATTCACCACGCCTCAATAAAATCCATTACAATTAAAGGGGTCTGCTTGAAGGATGGTGGTAATTTGTCTTGAAAAATGACTATAAATTAATATTCTTTGAAACGTTATGTATGTCTACCCCATCATTTATATTAGATTAAATCTTTCAAAAAATCCTCCCTATAACTGTTTGTTAATTTACAAAAAAAAAAAAAAAAAAAAAAAAAAAAAAAAAAAAAAAATGATTTTTTTCAATTCATAACGCTCATTTTCATTCCTACATTCCTACTGTGATTCGATATTAATCTTTGAACTAATTATGAATTAAAGACACTACAGAGACGGACACATCTGTTTCGTTTTTGGATATCTTTTTAGAGAAATACAACCTGGCAGACTACTAACTAGCGATTATGATAAACTTAATGACCAACATTTATATCATCAACTACCTTATTTTTGTAGCAATATTAATACCATTATCACCTGCATATTTAGTTTTTGTCTCCTATTTGATTCGATACGCAAGAGCATGTTCCTCGTATGAACAATTTCTAAAACGAGGCAAGCTATTGACAAATAGATTGATTATACACGCATTTTAACAATCTCGATTAAAGTTAACAAAGTTATGTTAGTCATTCCTGCAGTGGTGTGTGGATACAGCAACCGCTTAGAGGGTGGGGCATAATATGATTTATATTTTTTATGGGATTGTAAAAATCTTTTAAAAATCGTCTGAATAACAGCAGTTCTAAAGTAACTCAGGTGAGCGTTGTAGCCCATGGGTCTTTTGTGTTGAGACTTCTTATCTTTTATTTTTATCTTGACAGTTGTTTTCTATTGCTTATATAATATTTTTATCTGGTACTTGCGACATTTTTTGACAGACGTTGGAAATAAAAATTATAAGGTGTACATAATACCCTATATCTGGTCATCTGGGGAATATTTGGCGAATTTAATACAAAAAAGAAGTTAGAAATATAAGCAATTTGGTGCATTAATTAAGAAATAAACAACAATGTAAAAAAGTTCACTGGGAAATGGACTTGGTTGGTCACGTGATCAAATCCTGTGAAGCCCGAAGGGCTTCTCAGAAGATTTGATCAAGTTTATCAGTCTTTTCGTTACTCTCTAAAAGTTGTTTTTGAATCATATAAACATGATATAAGTATAATATAAGCAGACAAAGCATGTAACTCTGTAGTGTTCTCTAAGGTTGATAAAAACCCTTTATTAGTCGGCACTGCCTAAATGAAAACGCAATTTATTGACAAGTAGAATATGTTTCCAGTCTTGATCGTAAAAAGTAATTTTAACTTAAGGAATCCTTATTTTCTCAAGGATATCTCTACGACAGCACGGGATGAATCGGTGAATGTTTCGAGAGGATGTTTGCACCGATACCTCTATCTTTTCTGTGTTGGCAGAGCAAATCATAAACTTATCCAGTATAAGATACAATAGTATGTTTTTAAGTCACAAGTGTTACCTTATCATAAAGTGCAAATTGTAAATTATTTACTGAAACATGTTTTTTTTTTCTACATACCATTCACATAACCTGATATTAAAAAGATGCTTGAATTTCTCTTCGACAATATATATGCGGTTTTCAGAGGTCTTTCAACAATCTGTTTAAATCCCATTGGTACTAATTGTGCCCCGTTGTTACACTGTAGGAGACCTGTTTTTTTAAATTCATATCAAGAGAAGTGATTCAAGAAATTAGATTTTATTCATACGTTGCTCCGATATATCCCATTCCGAGCTACCTTAAATGGACAATTGAGAATGATCACTGTTCATTATCTCTACATATCATTCATCTATATTATTATGCTGTGGATGTATGTGTTTAACTACATGTAGACAATTTGCGTTAAAAATTAAAATTAAACTCATAACGGTCAAATTATCTTTATCAGTTAACGGTCCTGAAGATGGACTAGACTGTAATTTTCATACATCTATATCATGGCGAAGGAAAAATTTTAAATAAAGGTTATGCTCATTAACAATCAACTATTCTCATGTGGATTTTTTATGGTTGATCTAAATTCAAATAAATCAAGTGTTATAGTGTCATTTCATAATGTACCTCTACAGCTGTTGAATTACATGTCTGTCACAGGCAAGCCGGGTGAATTCCATACCAGGAAAGATGACTAGATCTTCAGATTAAAATACATCATTTATTGAATTTGGTAAAAATATTATCCGTGAAACAAGAATTATGGATTGCTGTTCTGGAGCAGTGTAATGTCCCAGTTATGTTATCTTAGAATATGATCTGTAATATGAATACAAGTTACTCAAATGTAACTTTTCATTTTACTGATTACAAGTATTTTACTGCCTATTCCATTTTACAACAAACTACACAAGCATTTTACTGCCTACTGTATTTTACTACATAACATAAAAAATACTACCTTGCTATAAAAATATATTTTTGTACGATACACACTTTCTTTTACTCCACACATTAATTGTAAATACTACATACTTTTTATATACATGTATACTAATGGAACACTACTTGTTGTTAGATTAAGGAGTCTTTGGTGGGCGATGGACCCAGAGAGTTGAACACGTTTATTAAATCAAATCACAGACTCGCACACAGAACAAAAGAAATTATCTGATTGGCTAATAATGATATAACATCAACTGGTTTTACTAATAAACGAAAGTCAGTAAAAGGTTAAACTAATAACAGGAATATAACACTTGTCATAATACAAAGTAGCAATACACATGCTTACTCTAACAGAATTCAAATCTGACAATTAAACCCTAGTGATCAAATAAAGTATAACTGAGCAGAGCTATGGGATTCAAATATTTCATTTTCATAGAAAAATTGAATGCCAAAATATATAGAACACAGTTTGGAAAAACGTCTCAGATATATATCTTAATAGCATGGATAAAACTACACAAAAATTATCTGTTTTGTGATGGACTTCTGATCCTTTTTTTTTTTTTAATTAATTGCAGATTTTTCGTTTGCAATTTTACATATCTTTAATTGACGATTAAAAGAGAAAAGTGGGTTGTCCTTTCTTACTAGATCTGATACACAATAAATAGGATTTTTAAATATATTATATATTGCAATCTATATACGCAATTATAGACTGATAATCCCGACATTATGAGTCAGAGTTTAAAAGCTTATCTCTTTAGTTGTAAGTGCAAATAAAAAGGATGGACGTTTACAGATCTCAATGTCCAAGAAAAAGTAAGTTTTGTAAGGGAACTAAATTGCAAATTTTCAAAATGTGATTTCTGAAGCATTTTTTCGAATGTGATTTTCCTAATACCTATCAACGGCAAGTGAAGTCTCTTTATAACCTTCTTTAACCTTGTATTCTAACATGCATTATCAATTTTATAATATTTAGATGTTCATATTTATTACATCATTAGAAGGAATATTGAATTTACATCTAAAAAAGCATTTAGGTGTTGATATATATATATATATATATATATATATATATATATATATATATATATATATATATATATATATATATATATATATATATATATATATATATTGGTCAAGGGATCAAATCCTGTGAATTCTGGAGGGCTTTAGATTTAGGCGTTATTTACTTATTTAGTACAATGTGAATTACAATAGCATAACAAGTCATCAATGTCATATGACTGATGCAAACGGATTCCGTCACTATCCTGGCATTTGTATGCAAGAACTAAAAAGAAAGCATTCTATTTATGTATGTGCGAGTTCTTTTTTCCATTTTGTTTCATGTAGGTAGGTTTTCTTCTTTCTTTACTATCTAAAAAATGTACAAAAAGGATTATTTTCTAAATTTTTATTTCTAGGGCCAATCGTGAATTGTGTGATCGCTCTTTTGATCTTTCATCTTTTTAAAGGTATGTAACAATATATAATCTTATGGTTATGATTTAACAACATGTTCACTTTGAAATCAAACAAATTGTATAACTGTGTTGGTAGAGTTAGTAGCTTTCTTATATACCTAAATGTAAATTGAACTCCAATGATTTATACAAGTAGTTTCTTGATACAGAAACTGTAATATTAGATATTATTTTTAATTATTTCATGAATTGATAATTCATATTATATAAGAAGATTATTTTCGTAATTTTCCTTGGCTGAAATGACGACATGAGACATCCGCCCTTTTGTGAAAATGATGCTAGAGTGCGGAATATGATATCGCATAAGTCCCGTTCGGCTGCAACAAGTTGCATTGAACAAATTACATTGAATCATGATTTAAAAAGCTTGTCTTTGCTATCGTGACGAAATGACAGCAAAACCTAGTTAGGACTGTGTCAGATTATTCACTTTGAGTGATTGTATGATATACCTATTATGGACTTTAGTAAACGATCAATATGTGGTTATTAGAACCCATTTCAAGTGATATTGACTTCAGACACAGAAAATGATAGCGACCTCGCAAGCTCGGTCGCTATAGTTTTCTGTGTCTTCGATCAATATCACTTGACATGGATCCATATATTCACATATCGACCTACACTGAAGTTCATAATTGTATAATATACTCAGGTCATAGTAGACTAGTGATAGGGAGCTAGCTTTGTGATCGGGAGGTTCTGGTTTTATTCTCGTTCCTTTCCCCGCGTCAACTTTGGACGTAAACATAGCTGGTTGTTGTTAATTCGTCAATCATAGGAAAGTCAAGGATCTTTCGAAAGAGACCTAAGAAACAGAGGAACAGCGTTGGCACGATGAAGAACCCTTAGTGCTATGACCCTTAGCGTCCTGAATAGGTCAAAATTTGTGGCACTTCACCTTTAGCAAAAAAAGTCCCTACATGAGTACGAAATGCTCGCATGGTTAACGTTCGTTAAAAAGCAGACAATCTATCAATAACTCAATCATTTACTCCTGTTTTTTTTTTTTTTTTTATATTTACAGTTTCAAGTTGTCTTCAAGTATGTTACGTGTGTAGTCATGTTAGGGACTTCGCATCCTGCCAACAGAACATACGAATTTGCCAACAAGAGGAGGTAATCGTATGATTAATTTCATTATAACTTACATATCAAAAAGAAATATATTTTTTTTCAGTATCAAGACCTTGCAATCTGACATATATTATTGCATAAAACGCCTATTAAGGAAAAGTATTCATTCTTGATATCATTATTCTTATTATCATAGGAATCTGGCTTTGGGGCCACCAACATATAAAAATCTCAGCTCAAATCTCAACCTCAAATCTTACATTTCTGCCTCAGCTGAGATTTTCCTAAGACACCGTGCCACCAACATTTCTGAGATTCATCTCACGTAAGCTGAGATTTGAGAAAAATCTTAGACTTATTCTCTTTGTTATATGCGACCTTTTTTCTAATAATGCACAAATTTGTTGAATTAATGATTGAATTTACCTTTTAGTCAGTTGTTAATACAATATTTTGGTTGTTTAATCGCGAAATACACATCCCCCACTTCCTTCGTCCTTTATTTGTTGTTTCGAGTCATTCAACGGAAAGGATTCCATTACGACCTTTGCGACAATAAATGTTCACCGAATCCCCATACAAAAATCCCTACAGAAGAATAACACAAAACCATATGCAAACTTTGCAGTCTTGGCTCGTCTGTCGACATAAACACACAAAAACATACACCGAGGCGTCATTTCCGCCATTGTGACGTTACGTATATAGAAAAATAACGAAAAGTAGGTAGGCGGATCAAGACTATAGGCCTACATTTCGCAGACCGATTTTTTTTTCTTAAATGTCAGATATATAAATTACTTTTAATTCTCCGTAGGAAAAGAAAAATATTTCCGTTATAGGGACTTTTTCTATTTAGAATAAACCTGAGTGATTTTTTTCCCTTGCAGATCTAAAAAAATGTTAAAAAATCGATAAACAGCTACATTCTCATACATGTATGCTGTACTTCATAAATTTCTTGAGTGTTTCGTAATTGTGCATAAGTATGATAAGATGGACAGCGAACATATCCAGGAGCGGGTAACGTTTTAAAGGATTGTTTATGAAGGAAATCTGAGAGGAATTTTTAATTGTCGGGAATTTCAGGTCACCCTCTGTGAGAAGATTTTACGGAAAGTCTTTATTGTTTTTCTTTTTAAATATATATAATAATAAAACAACGAATATAGCACCACTTGACCAATATTCATCGTTACACTTGAAACCCAAGTCAATCTCGCATACGCTCATCAAGTGATCAGAAATTGATTAATCCCTAATATCATATTATAAATAAATGTTTCACTGCGTAATGATGTAATATTTTTAACAACTACGGTCCATATACTTTTTTTTAATTTAAAATGTTACTTGTACTAAAAAAAATACTTTATTAAAGAATTCCATCCGGGCAAATGCAGTTGAATATATGCAGATTTTGTTGTGATTTACACATGTACCTCAGAATGGTCATAAGTCAAGTTTATTCTTATAAATAATATTTAAGTTTACGCACAGTGCATCGTGAGTATATAAAGTCGATCCCAATTCTCAATTAAGAATTTTATAGATTTATTTAAGAACCAAATTAGACAGACTGCTATCATCAGTGAAATAAATGGTGATTTATATATTATTTCGAATATATATTATTTCGAAAGAACTATTTGTTCATGGAATTTTAGATAGATTTCTTTTGATATCTGCGTATAATTAAATTTACACGAATAAGTACATGTATATTGTACGTCAAGTATAATATAACTATTGGAGAAAAAAACAAAGAAGGGGCTGGGTAGGTTTGATACTTTATCTAGTCATATTTCCTTTTCTCAGTGATATACATGGATATTGCGAATTACATGTAATACTACTAATTTGCCATGCCACAAATAACACTCTAATATATACATTTAATTAATTATTAATTAAATTGGTTCCTTAATGAATGAAGACATACATGCACATGTTATGCATAATGTGTCACTAGAATATTCCAGTAAATTTATTCTAAGACTTTCTTTTTTCTTTATTATCTTTCTTATTTTTTTTTCTTTTAGTAAAGTTTAAAGTGCTTGATTCCATGCGTGGACAATTTTAGGATAAGAATATAATATTCAATATTTACGTGTGCGTAATGAAGACCCTCCCCCCTCCTCCTCACAGGATGATCAAATTTTGGGAGAAATTAACATTCTTTCTGTGCTTGTATGCTAATTTCGTGTATTCATGGATTAAAATGTGCCCTGTCATAAAATTTGCGATCATTTTACCATAAAATAATTCTGTGAGATTTTTTTGAGACTGGTATACATCAATCTCAAGATTTTCTGAGGAATCTCAGAATTTTTTCTCAGCTGAGTCGGAAAAAACATTGGTGGCAGGCATGTTTGAGAAATATCTCAGACTTGAGAAAAAATCTCAGATTTGAGAAAAAACTCAAAAGACTAGTCTGAGTTTGAGAAAATATTTGTTTGGTGGCACAGTTCAGTGAGAAAAACTCAAATTTTCTGAGAAATCTCAATTTTGAAAAAATCTCAGCGTTGGTGGCCCCGAAGCCTGGTCGCTTTGATCAAGTTATACGTATAACACAGTTAAAAACTAAAGAACACAAAAATGGTAGAGAAATTCGTATTATAGTTTAATATCAATATCGGTCGTAATGACTAAATCCCTTGATTCCCAGGGGATATTTTCACTCTTAATTCATTTCATAACTGTTTCAATTTTTTTTATGATACTTTGCGAACTTAAGAAGACAAAACTCCAGTGACTATTGATTCGAATCTGCTCCAAAATCTAGACGAAGATTCGTCCTCATCCTGCGTCTTAT
The DNA here is from genome assembly GCF_033153115.1 of Saccostrea echinata. Classification (NCBI taxonomy): domain Eukaryota; kingdom Metazoa; phylum Mollusca; class Bivalvia; order Ostreida; family Ostreidae; genus Saccostrea; species Saccostrea echinata. The sequence continues at coordinate 2,135,377 of NW_026889807.1, read as the reverse complement.
TCTGTCCTTAAATGTCAAATTTAGAAAAAATAATTGAGATCCATAAATCTGTTAATGTAAAATTCAAAATAAAATGTGCAAATCCAAATTAAAACCCCCCAGAGAACTACTCAATCAAATATTTAATATAGTTAATAATAGTTTACTATAGTAACTAAAGTTTACTACAGTATATAATTTAAAACTTTGATAAACTACATGTATGAAATATTAATTTTTTTAAAGATATAAAGCATACCTCTCTCTAAAAATCATAACATGTGATGCGATTTTTTGAAATAATATAAACGCATCCTAGCGGGCGTCATAGAATGTCTACAGAGCAAATGTTGTCCAAAACACCATGTTCACTGAAAATTTTTATTCATTTCTTAATACTATGTAGTTGCGTTGAGAATTAAGTCAGATTTCGGAAGAATGGGCACATATAGTCGAGTTTTCTGATTTATTGTATGCTCTTTCTAGGTGCCTTCTAGTAAATTTTATCTCTAATTAGTCTACATCTGAAATCAATATTAAAAATCATGAAATTAGCATGTGATTTTCGAAAGGCTTATAAAAGAATGATTTGTAATTTTATATATTCCATTCCTCTCACACTTTTATCGTTTAATGAATATGATGAAGACACGATTAAGTAAACTGATCACTTGCTTTGAAGTGAACTTCTACACAAAAAAACTATTAAAGCTTTCCTCATAGCTATTTAAACCAATTAACTCGCAGTGTAGCAACCTCTAATGATAAAACGCCGCTTAATGATACAAATATCATTAAGCGTTGCAATTGCAACGCTTAATGCCATAAATTATTGCATTAATAGCTGACATTCTCAACCGCTAATGCTAAATCGCCGCTTAATGATAGAATTATATCATTAAGCGTCACAAATGCAGAGCAACACTGACGCTTAATGAAACAAGCAAATATCGACATAATCGACGACTAATGATACACACTAGTGTATCATTAAGCGTTGCAGTTGCAACCTTTAATGATATAAAATTTAGAAATGGCTTGCATTATCTAAGAGAAACACACATCCACCTTTCCTGAACAATGAGATATCACTTGCCAAAACATTTATATATGCCCTTGTGCTATATAAATGGTAATTATTGGAGTTTTACTATGTTTTCTAGCTAGTAAAGGGAACTTATTTAAGCTCCGGATGTTTAAAAGACAGACAGTCAGATAGCTGAGAGAAAGAGATACAGATCTAGACAAAGAGATAAATAAAATGATATTCAAATCCTTTTAAAAGAACCATTTTTTTTTACTGAAAATACCGAAACAAGCAAATTCCTTTTAATTTGAAACAACGATTTAAATAGTCAACCTAATACATGTATATATATATAATATATTTGAATATTTTTTATCGAAGTTTTGTATTTTAGATTTGATACAGCTTAACACATGTCACTGTTAACGTTTCAGATATACATATCGAGAAATAAATTTATAATTTTCACTATTGTATTTTTAATCTGCTCCATTTTTCCAAATTTCGGAAAAGAGAGACATCAGTATTGACAACTTATGTTAAAGGATACATAACACAAAAAATACAATGTAATACATTGAATAATATATATTATTTTGAGAAAAAGATTCATTTAACCTTTATTCGTGATCAGAGTTACTTGAATACATTACTGTTGCATGATTATTTTAGCATCATTTTTGAATATTTATCAAAATATAAATATGGGTTTTTCATGTTATCAAATCTCATAAAGCCTGGGCCAAGGAGCTTCTTGTTGAAATATGATCATGTACCAATCGTATTTTTATCCCTTTTGATGTTTAAAAATAATACTTGTGCCTTATTACTGGTAGGATAAAGAGTTTTGGACTAAAATTTACCCCCCATAGACGATTTATAGTCGAGTACAAACGGTACTTATAGGAACACTTGTGACTGATTTTTAACAAATATTTGCAAAGTATAGTTTTTAGCCCATGAAACGATTAAATTGTCAGACCTCGGTGGTTTATTTTGGAATTTGTTGAACTTGCATGTTGTTGAACTACTTATGACGTCATTGTGAATCACGTCGATCATTTATAATTTAACAATGAACTTGTGGTCATGTCGGAAACCTGTTTGTATACAGGGTTAAAACGTAACAATGAGATAATGTTGTGCAGGAGGAAATATTTGCGAAACAATGTAAATATTGAAGAATACAGTGTATAAATTCCACTTTTTCTGGGACTGAAAATAATGGACCCGAAGCGAAATTAATAATCCTAATCCTATAAAATAAATGTATTCTTTGTCCATTTGATACTCCGTGTGTGTGGTACGCATGTCATTTGAAATAATATATTAGAAAATATTGTTTAAATCTCAAGATGTAAGAATTTCAGAACAGAAAGAAATTATTTAACCCCCTCCCCCGGGGCCAAAGTTTAAAAAAAAAAGCATGTCCGCTATTTGACGTCAGCCATGAAAAAAAAAAAACACTCTAAATTTCAGTTTGTCGTCCAATGTAACATCACCGACTTTCTCATCAAAATTCAAAAAAAAAAAAAAAAAAAAAAAAAAAAAAAAAAAAAAAAATGCCGATCAGACTACGCTGTAGGTTAATGGAAGTGTTCAATTTTAGGAGAAGTAATGAGACGAAGTATGTGTGTATGTGTCGGGATTGGGTGGGGGTGAGGGGTTATCATTTAAAATGTTATCTTCGAAATATTTTATGTAGTGTTGATTAAGTTAAATATTTCTTTAGGGTCTTGGGGAAGATTAGTGATTTTTTATTCTTCTTTTTTGGAGGCCCTCCCCTTTACTTTGTAAATTTTGCCACAGACTTGCCTTATATGTAACCTAGGTAATTTTTTTTATCATCCAAATTTACATGTGCTACCCATGGTCCTAAAGTAAGTATTACCACGCGAGGTATTGTTTATTGATATCGATTAAAAATGAAAATTAAATAAATGTCATTGCAATTATAAGAACTCTAACTCGTGCTTATTTTTGCCAACTAGACAGCACACAGAAAATGTTCAAACACTTCTGTGTTTCTTTCTTTACTTGCATTTGTGCTACTTTACATGTATTGAATCAGATGAGCTGGTGACCAAGGGGAATCGATCTAGGATCTAATTATGTAGCGCCGAGAATGACACGCCTTATATACCGAAAGTCCAAGCATATCAAAGAATTGTACTATAATGAATTCGAAATTATTAGAAACAATTATTTCTTATATTATTCAAACGTGGATAATTCTATTCATAACTAGAAAGATTTCAGTCTGTCTCCACTGCAATTGTCAGTAAATAACGATCCATTTCGGTATGCCATTTGTACTCGCCTGTAAATCGATTCCGCTTATAAGTCGGTTGTATTTTCAGGTAAATTCGGAAGAATTAGTCATTGACCCGCTTATAAGTCGGTGGTATTTTGCTAGAATCTGTAGCCAATTTCAGATAAACAATCTACTGTATTTATGAGCGTTTCAAAGTATATTTTGGGGGCATTTTAACAAGTACAAGATCATTTAATTCTCTAAATATTAGTGTTTTAATTGTAAATGTGGTAACCTTAGATCTTCATTTCCTGCATCAGATTTAGTTCCAACCTTTATAATCGAGTTGTTACAATACTAATAAATTTCTTCTTTAAGAAAAATTTTAAATATTCTAGGACTCGCCTATAAGTCGGACCTAGACTTTTGTTCAAAATTCAACTCCCAAAAAGCCTACTTATGGGCGAGTATAATAAATTATGGCATCATCTTAGCACATGTATTTAAATTTCAGTACTTGTGGTATCTGCAGAACTGTAGCGTTATGCTTTTATATTGTAGTCTTTAACCATGACGCTACAGATTCTTTTATGAAAATAATGCGCAAATTACGGTGCAAGATTTTCTGCGCACAGTTGGGGAGAATTTCTCCACTTTCCAGCATTGGTCAATCAAATACCTTACACTGCCTAATTCTAGACATATTTTTAACCAATCTGTATATTTTATCCACCTCCTTACCCTTTATAGTCGTCTCTTCAGACCAATAAACTCGCTTGTTTTGATTTTTACTGCCATCCGACAAAAAAAAAAGATATACTAGTATATCATGCAAATCTAAGCATGCTACATTAGAAAAGAATATAATTGTTCGATAGTTTTCTGAAAGGCGTTAAATTATTTCCCTTCCAATTTTATTAGATAAAAGAAGACATTAAATGAAGGTTTTTTTTTTACATATACAAAACAAATGTTGGAAAATCTTTTTTTAGCTTGATTTTAATTGCAAAATTTGAGAAAAATTCTAAGGTTCAAGTTTGCACTAATCTCGAACGAAATTAACCCGATAAAATCAACTCAAAATTAAAACAGCAAGTTTGTCATTCTGATGCAGTTAACAAGGAGAAATCAACTTGCTTAATAAGTTAAAATTGTTTGTAAATATATTGCAACCAAACAGTCTTTTTTATTGTGAAATTGAAATTGTTGAATGTATTTCCAGTCGGGATCATTTAAGTTACATCGGGTTAGGCTCGATTATAGCAATTTCTTTCAATCGAATTTTCTCGGGTCTTTCCGTCAGAGGTCGGAAAAACAATCGAATCTTCTCGGGTCTTTCCGTCAGAGGTCGGAAAATCAATCTCGAATGTATTAACATCACCGGATGTTAAAAATTTATACATCTTCCTGTTTATTCTGTGGTATATCTAGGTAATATCTTTACATTCAATAAAGTTAAACTCCATGCTCCACAGATAAGAAGTCTTCCAACATTTATTTCAAAGTTTGTGAAAAGGGGGGTTGTCATGGAGACTACGTAATACATTCGAGGTTGTTTTTTCCGCTAGTCGGAAAGGTCCGAGAAGTTGCGATCGCGATTTCTTTTTAAATCCTTTCTCTGACATGTTAATTTTAAATTTACCGTTTGGGAGTACATGTAAATATAAAATTTAGAACATGACAGCTGTTGTCATGTTGTAATGTTGTATTTACTCCCACATAGTAAATTCAAGATTTAGAACATGACATCTTTATAATATGATTGTAAACTATTTCTTTTATGTTTCTTGAACACTTTTACACAGATTAAAAAAGTACATATTATTAAATTATTGTTTTCATACTCAATCATTATTTTGCGATAAAGTAAAAAGTCTCTGATGGTACTTATTCTATGCATTTAAATTAATTCATTTATCTTGGGAAAATTATCAGTGAAAAATATTGTAAAGTATATGTCCATGTGCATTGCCTATGCTCTTTTAAATAAAAAAAAAAAGTATTTTGCATATACTTTTTGTTCGCCTGTCCACTGCACCGTGACCTGTAGCCACTGTAGGATGTGCTTCTGTAGCACATTAAACATACATATTCTTGATGCAGAGTATTTGTTGATTCACTGGTATATTTTTCATTTTACGATCTTGTCCTGAGAGTACATTTCTTAATATAAATTCAAACTCCTTTCTCAGCAGTAAATTATATTAATTATACTTTCCAAAACTATACATTCTAAACATACTCGAAGTATTTAAACTGTAAATTTTATTTTGAAAATACATTAGATATGCCAAAGAACGATGAAAATTACAAGAAAATTCACTAGAATTGAAATGTATAAGATCCAAAGTATCCAGTTTTATCAGAAGGGGGAGGGGGTGCTGATAAAATATCTCACCAGTAAAGATCTGTTAGAAATGAAAAATATAGGGAAATAAATAATAATTAAAACAAATCACATATTCACACAAAAAACAATGCATGACAAGATCCCGGATTGGGGGTGGGGGTGAATTTTTTTTTTTATCATTAAAGGTTGCAACTGCAACGCTTAATGATACACTAGTGTGTATCATTAGTCGTCGATTATGTCGATATTTGCTTGTTTCATTAAGCGTCAGTGTTGCTCTGCATTTGTGACGCCTAATGATATAATTCTATCATTAAGCGGCGATTTAGCATTAGCGGTTGAGAATGTCAGCTATTAATGCAATAATTTATGGCATTAAGCGTTGCAATTGCAATTAGAGGTTGCTACATCGCAGTCTATTAATGCATAATTTTGCAAATTTATATTGAGTCGGAAAGTTAGATCAAATTTTATTACATCTAATTTAGGACGTTAAGAAAGTGTTGAATCATGGAATACAAAGTGTCCATACCTTAATTATTTGAACATATGGACATTTAGAATCAAGTGCAATAGTTTTAGGAAATTTCTTAATATTTCACTGTAAGAAGATTCTTTGTAGGTATGCTTCACCTCAGAAAGCATTAACAGCCTTGGGGTTTTAGTTTACAGTTCGGGCTGCTTGTCTAAGCAGGTAATTATAATTTGTTTGAATTCGTATAAGATCTTAAAAAAATGTTTGCAAGCATGATAATTCACGTGCATTCCATCTACTAGATATGTGACACTCTGAGTAGTCTTGATGGAGTACCTAAAGATAGTAAACATACACCAGTGGGACTCAGTAATATCCTAGGCAAAAGAAAAAGATCATTAAGCACCAGCTTCCGTTGTTGTGCTAACGAAGGAGATATTTACCGTCCGTGTAATACGGATAGGTACTGCTTGCAAGGTGAAGATATTAATGAAATAAAAATACTTGGTTAAATTGGGGGAAAGTATATTTGACTTGAAGTTTACATCTTTAAATATATATACTTAAATGACCATTTATTTAATCTTATTTCGGTTTCGTACAAAAGTACCTACTTCATTATTTTTTGTAGGATACACTTACGATAGGATAAACACAAAACATGATAAACGTAAAGCACGATAATCACAAAACGCAATAAACGCAAAAATACAATAAACACAACTTACTGAAGACCAGGTAAAATTTTTTTACGATAGGATATAAGCAAACCTGATCTACCATATCTGTTTCCTTTTTAGCTCACCTGAGCTGAAAGCTCAAGTGAGCTTTTCTGATCACATTTTGTCCGTCGTCCGTCTGTCTGTCTGTCTGTCTGTCTGTCTGTCCGTCCGTCTCTAAACTTTTCACATTTTCGACTTCTTCTCCAGAACCACTGGGCGAATTTCAACCAAACTTGCCACAAAGCATTCTTGGGTAAAGGGGATTCAAGTTTTTTCAAATGAAGGGCCACGCCCTCTTTCAAGGGGAGATAATTAAGAATTCGTGAAAATTTAGTGGTATCTTTTAAAAATCTTCTTCTCAAGAACCACTGGGCTGAAAAGGTTGAAACTAATGTGAAACCTTTCTTACATAGTGTAGATTCAAATTTGTTCAAATCATGACCCCCATGGGTAGGGTGGGGCCACAATGGGGGATCAAATTTTTACATAGGAATATATAGGAAAAATCTTTAAAAATCTTCTTCTCAAGAACAACAAAGCCACAATTAGTCATATTGATGTGGAATCATCCTCAGGTAGTGTAGATTTTAATTTCTTCAAATCATGACCCCCGGGGGTAGGGTGGGGCCAAAATGGGGGATCAAAGTTTTACATAGGAATATATAGGAAAAATCTTTAAAAGTCTTCTTCTCAAGAACAACAAAGATACAATTAGTCTTATTGATGTGGAATCATCCTCAGGTAGTGTAAATTGAAGTTTGTTCAAATCATGACCCCCGGGGGTAGGGTGGGGCCACAATGGGGGATCAAAGTTTTACATAGGAATTTATAGTAAAAAATCTTCTTATCAAGAACAACAAAGCCACAATTAGTCATATTGATGTGGAATCATCCTCAGGTAGTGTAGATTCAAATTTGTTCGAATCATGACACCCGAGGGTAGGGTGGGGCCACAATGGGCGATCAAAGTTTTACATAGGAATTTATAGTAAAAAATCTTCTTATCAAGAACAACAAAGCCACAATTAGTCATATTGATGTGGAATCATCCTCAGGTAGTGTAGATTCATGTTTGTTCGAATCATGACCCCCGTGGGTAGGGTGCGGCCACAGTGGAGGATCAAAGTTCTGCATAGGAATATAAAGGAAAATCTTGAAAAATCTTTTTTTCTCAAAAACAACACAGCCACAATTAGTCATATTGATAATGAATCATCCTCAGGTAGTGTAGATTAAAGTTTGTACAAATAATGACCTCCGGGGGTAGGGAGGGGCCACAATGGGGGATCAAAGTTTTACATAGGAATATATAGAAAAAAAATCTTTAAAAATCTTATTCTCAAGAACAACAAAGCCATGATTAGTCATATTAATATGGAAGCATCCTGAGGTAGTGTACATTCAAGTTTGTTCAAATCATGACCCCTGGGGATAGGGTGGGGCCACAATGGGGGATCAAAGTTTACATAGGAATATATAGAAAAAAATCTTTAAAAATCTTATTCTAAAGAACAACAAAGCCACAATTAGTCAAATTGATAATCAATTATCCTCAGGTAGTGTAGATTCAAGTTTGTTCAAGGCATCCTCCAGTAGTAGGGTGGGGCCATAATGGGGGATCAAAGTTTTACAAAGGAACATGTATAGGAAGATCTTTAAATATCTTATTCTCAAGAACAAAGCCATGATTAGTCATATTGATAGGGAAGCATACTCAGGTAGTGTAGATTCAAGTTTGTTCAAATCAGGACACCCCCCCCCCCCCCCCGGCCGAGTAGGGTGGCAGACATCTTTATAATTCCGTTTTCAAGAACAAAGCCATGCATGATTAGTTATATGAATATAGAAGCATCCTCAGAAAGTTTAGATTCAATTTCATTCAAAAATGGCACCTGGGGGTATGATATGCCTAGAACCGGCGATCAAAGCTTTTCATATGATTATATAGGAGAAGAAATCTGCTGACGAAGAACAGCAGGGCCAGGTGATTGACTCAGGTGAGCATTGTGGCCCATGGGCCTCTTGTTGGATGTTTACGGACTATAGACGATAAAGGCCAACTAACTAAAGTGTATGACAAACAAGATGATTTAAGCTTTTTCATCGTCAACTTTCTTAATTTATGTAGTAACATTCCGTTATCACGTGCATACGGTGATTACGTCTCCCAACTTGTTCGATACTCAAGAGCGTGCATTCTATACGATCAATTTTTGAACCGAGGCAGGCTAATGAAAGATAAGCTGATGTTACAAGAATTTCAACAACCTCGTTTAAAGTAGGCATTTTGTAAATTCTTTGGTCGTTATAATGACCTTGTTACCTAGCAAATATAATCTATCATTGTGTCTTATTGTGACCGAAGTGTTTCATACAAATTGTAAGGCCTTTGTTTTTATACTAAATCTGACTACGGAATGTTCTGTCTACGTGATCAATACTTAGGGTTCACGGCAAGTGTTACCGGTCAACAGGTAATGCTTACTCCTCCTTGGCACCTGATCCAACATGTAGAATTTCCAAGGGTCCTTGCTTTATGCCCTGATCACAAATTTATATTGATTTATATTGATTTTTTTTTAGATCGATCACTCTTTCTTATCATCACCTTGTCATTTCAAAATGCAAAACGTTTTCGACAAAAAAATTGTGTTTTTTAAATATGGTTAAATAATTTTAAATGCATACAGAGTTGCCAAACTAGTTGATAAAAGATATAATGATAAAACGAAGGCTGTAAAAAAAGAAACAAACATTTTATTGATCATTTGAGTGGAAAGTAACGTTGACATTATTGTAATTCTACTTATTATTTTTTTTACATGTTACGTGCGTTATCCATTTATGTAATTATACCAGTGATGAAATTCGTCGAATCGTTTAATATCATTAAAAATTAATTATGCGTAAATACCAACATTTTAAAATGTCTCGGAGGGGCACAGTTTTTTGAGAACAATGTGTCATAAATTAAACAAATATTCGTAACTTTCATATGATAGACATGCAACCAGTCCTCAGTCTTTAAATAACAGGAGTTTTTCTAAGTACCGGTACGGGAAGAAATAAGCTAGAGAAGGGGACTCGCCGAAAGAAACGAACAAACAAATCGTGCTTGATAATGTATCATCCCTATTTTTTTGTTTTTTTTTTCTCTCTCATATCCGTGTTACATATACCGCTGTCCATTTTTGTTAGAATCTTATATAAAGTGTTACTCAGACAAGTTATGCAATTTAATTCGAGAAATTGTCCTTTCCGGGATGCATTTCCTTGACACCCAACTTTAAAAGAGCAACATTACATGTATTCACGGTAAATACATGAACTGAAACCAGGTGAGAGGGCAACGGTGAATATAAAGAAATGATTGGCTACTCGTATGAATGAAATTTAGAACAGTTTCTTTTCTTTACTGTTTTAATAGAAAAAAAAAGTCAAAGTAAGAAATTTTCTCTCTCTGACAGTGCAATTGTAAAAAAAAAAAAAATGAATTATGGGTTAAGACATTGATAAAACAAAAAATGGACCCGGGCTATTTCTGGTGTTATTTCTCAAAGAAAAAAAATGAAGAGCGAGGGTTTCCGAATGCACACGATGAACGTTATAAATAGTAAACGACATATCCTTAGGCCTATAAACAAATTTCACGATTAAATCAAACTGGATAAAAGGAAACACTATAGAATACGCAATTAAGAAATGTTTTTATGTTTTATGTGAGTTATTGGTGTGTAAATCACACAGACTTGTCACGTAGGCATATATCATGAAGCGCGCTAGAGCTTTAGGAAAAATATGCCTACGTGCAAGTCTGTGTGATTTACACACCAATAATTCACACTAAACTTAAAAATATTCCTTATATTTACATTTTACTTGTTCAAAAGCACCCAAAATATACTCAATATAAATTGAATTATTCGCTGCCCTATATCGTTACATTTTTATTAACGTCTCTGTAGCTCATTGTGACGTCACCTCTGTGCGAGTTCTCCGTGCATATTTCTACGCGTAAGTATACACGAAAATGGCATTCAAATCAATTTCACAGTTGGCTTAGTAGAAAAGCATAGCAAATGTAAATATAGCCTTAGAAACAGAAATCACGATATTATAGAATACGATAAAATACACAAATAATACAGTAGGATTAACGCACGGTATGATAGGACAAACGCACGATAGAATACAATAGCAGTGTTAAAAACTAACGAAGCGGGTATTGTATGGCTTATATTTGGATTAAACCTCACAAGACGAAATCGAGTACGGTTACTCTGGGTCACAGAATTAAAATCATTGCATCATTCCAAATAACTACAAAGAGTTTCAAATATGTACTGTAAATCTGTTAAACCATTATTATTAACATTAAATTAGAATTAAATTGTAAATCTGTAACTTTAGCGGATGAAATATTTCAATCAATTATTGATATCCTGCTTTACGACCGACCCTTATAAACAGGTTCATTCAGTACGGTTGTGTTATATTTAGGATAGAGGATGACTTAAGGAAAAAAGTTGAGATGTGGAAAGGGAATATAAATGGATATTTCTTTTGCTGTTGTATTTTTTTTTCTTTTATTTTTTAGTAGACCCACACTATATATGGTACTTCATTTCTGGAAACTCTTCCGTATAAAACAATTGCTTTCTGTTAAACGACCTCATGGTATAATTTCTTGGGCTTACAATTATCTCACATTTGATAATTGTTAGATCAGGAGATCATCAAATGATTTATGTAAGTTATGCAATAATTTTCAGTCTTTTCCACTATATGCTTTATTTATGATGCAATAGAAGTATTGTAGATAAGGTATAAATACACAACTCTTTTTATAATAGCTAAAAGCGATAAAAGTAATTGATTGCAATGTTTTCAGTAGGTAAGGTTTTAAAAAAGAATAGTGAAGAACTACTAATAAATTGCATTAGAATTTCAACAGCTGCTGCAACTTCAACGGCGCAAACTACAAGATCTACTACTCCAACAACCATGGTTACTCCCATAACAACCACAACCACGCCCACAACTACAACCACGCCCACAACTACGACTACGCCCACAACTACAACCACGCCAATAACAACTATGCCGTCTTCTAAAATAACCATATCATCCTTAAGAACCTTTACATCTACAAGCAGAACTCAAACACCAGCATACACTACAAGTACACCTACACCTTGTACTGATGATCCGTTATGCATTCATTATATGTTTGTGTTCTCTGTTTGTGGAAACCAACCTCGGAAATGCCCAACTAAATGTGGAGGATGTCATGTGTAATGTATTCTTTTTATCTGGACCTATGCACACTGTACTTTCAAAATAAATTTTAAAGTAAAAGACTTCGTTATAAAATAAACTTATATATATATATATATATATATATATATATATATATATATATATATATATATATATATATATATATATATATATATATATATATATATGCAAATATTTATCTTAGACGAACCTATTGAAGAGAAAATATGTTCAATTCTGTATGTACTTATTTTTATTAGAGGGTCAGAGGTCATTGCGTGACTGAATCACAGAGCGAGATATCTTGTCTACATATTTCTGTCACGGTGCAACTAGTTTCTGAACTTCTAAGGTAATAGCGATGAAAAAGATAAATTAATTGAAATATATGAATATTTTTCATTCATCAGATGTTCGATAGATCTTCCTTCGGTGTAAAGAATGTTTTGAAAACTATAATTAGCCTAAAATCGCACTTACCTTTTTAACCCGAAATTCCTTTCAAGTTATGTAAACTAAAATACAAAGGATTTCTGCATGAGAACGCATGAAGTGCGACACTAGTGTGCAAATAAACAAATAATTTTGATTTCACCTTGGTTTATTATAATGTTGCTTAAGCTTGGAACACTTTAATTCTAAAAATAATGGTATTCATCTTAACCTTTTAGCATAGTATTCATTGAACGTATTTTAAGAAATACATAAAGACTCTACACCTATTTATCCATTATCATGATCATGAGAGCTATATAAGTATTTAATTCTTTAAGGTCACTCGAGTCACACAGATATTGCATTTTTTTCCTCTGTCCGTCATCTGTGGTCTCTACGCCTGTTAACTCCAAATCACATCTTCTTTTACCATGCACATTGTACAGTTCTGCACCACTTAAAATCATTTCTAGAACCTCATTTCTAGTATCCATAAGTTAAAGCTCGAGGAAACACAAATTTAATGATATTTTGTTCATTATAATTCCAGACAAGAATCTTTTAAAATCACTACATGTTACACAATAGAATTTCACCTGGAAATATAGTGGTTAAAATATGAGCACAATGATGAAAAAATAAAACCCCAAACAAAATATATTAAAAAATTGGCTATTTCTTTTGTTCAACTTCCACAACCACTATGCCACCAAGACACACACCACGCTACTACGCCACCAAGACAACCAAACCTGTTTGTTAAACCTTTCGTGTATTTTATCTTCAAATGTCAGCTTGTTTTACCATAAAATTCCTGTATCAATTGCATTTACTTCTTTGCAAATATCAATTTCGTTATACAAGCATAAGTTATTTTATTTGTATTTATAGTCAATTTGTTGATGGAGCATATGCATATCATACGCAGATGTGTTAAGAAAGCACTAAGATAATCTGACTTGACTAAATCAGTGATACAATATGATTTTTCAACTATATAATTTATTCAAAGAAATTGTCAAACCCCGGGGTATTGTTGTTCTGTTAACTTTTTATTAAGGAATATTTTGCTATAAATAGCAGTCACGTGAAGACGTTGTGGTGGTGCACTTCTTGGCCTCAGACACTCTGTTGTCTTTATACTATAGTTAATAGTACCGGTAGTTTACAATTATTGGCGACTTTGATAAATTATCAAACTTAATTTTCTTCAAAAAGAATAAAGAACGAGGGCGCCTTTGATTGGCATTCGGCAGGAATCTGGGCGCACTTGAAAAGTGAAAATTTCATTGATCGGTCTGTTACAACGCACTTTGAAAAATTACGCACTTTGAAAAATTTTTTCAAAGTGCGTTAATTTTGGGACCACGTTAACGCACTTTGAAAAATTTTACTTTTTTTTCAAAGTGCGTTAATATCGACCATATTAACGCACTTTGAAAAGAAAATGTGCACGGCTTGGTCAATATTCTTGCAAATTTTAGGTATGATAAATAATTATTTGAACCTGGTTTAATACTTTTTCAGTGATGATGTCACTTCAGGATCTGAGATAAAGACGTTTTAAAGATATTTAGGGGTTGTTTTCTTCCCGACAGTACCGTTCACGGTAGCTCAGTCGGTAGAGCGCTCGCTCCGTGATCGGGAGGTCGTGAGTTCGCATCTCGGCCGCGACAGACCTAAGTCGATAAAAAATAGGTAGCAACTGTTCCTTCGCCATGCGCTCGGCACTTTGAAGTGAAAGTTGCGGGTTCTTCGGATGAGACCTTAAAAACCGAGGCCCCGTGTCACGGCAGGCGTTGGCACGATAAAGATCCCTCACTGCTCAATGGCCCTGAGTGCCGAGTAAAGGTCAAAATTTGAAGCCCTTCACCGGTATATGGTGACGTCTCTATATGAGTGAAAAATTCTCGAATGGGACGTAAAACAGTATACAATCAATCTTCCCGACAGTTCTTGAAAATGTTATAAAGGGAAATAGGTCTTATAGAAATGATTGCATAATTTCGTTCCTTTTTTATTTAATCCATTCTGTAATAAGTTCAGTGGATGAAGGGGTCGATATGTGACTTAAGGCATGGCATTTTTCTTTGGGAAAAAGGAGCAATTATGATTTTTCTCCACCATGAAAATTCTCTCTTTCTCTCTCTCTTTCTATCTATCTCTCTCTCTTTCTATCTCTCTCTCTCTCTCTCTCTTTCTCTCTCTCTCTCTCTCTCTATATATATATCTGAACATACGCTAGACTGATTAATTTGATAGTAATATAATAAAACATTAGCCACAATACTCATTCGACTGGAACTCTTAAATTTTTTAAATCATAATAAGGCTAGATATATATCAAATTTAAAAAAAATTCTAAGATTCTGGTATATAATATTTGCCCTGTCCGTTCGTCTGTCTGTCTAGCTGTTTGTCTGTTTGTCCGCAAAAAACTTTAACCTTGTCCATAACTTTTGATTGGGCGGAGCTTTGACTCTCATGTCCCACATGCGTATTTCTTGTGACCTTTCTTTGGGTAACAACATATCTGAACTTTTAACCTTGACCTAGGAGTCTGAGCTAATTTGATTTTCCTGAAAATGAACATAAATAGACTTTCAGTTTTAAAAGAACTAAATTTCGATTAACTAAAGACTTCCTTATACAGTGCTTTTTACTGTATTTAGAATGTTCCATTTTTTTCTTCAAATATGACCTTAAGATGTACGAGTTATGTAAATAAATATATCTGGGTAGGAATGATAAAGAGTTGAGCTGAGAGATCTTCAACCTGTCTTTTCTTCGTTGTCGATGAGGGTTGATCAATTCATCAGTTTTTAGAAAGAAATACAACAAAACAAGGGCACCGCAAAGCGAAGCATTCCTTCCCCAAAAGCATATTCTATAAATCAAGGCAGCATTTGACATCGACACTAACACACAATCGCGTTACTATATCCCCTCAAACGTTGCGAGGGGATAATAATGTTGTCTATTACTAAAATTTAAGTCCAAAATTTTTGTTTTATACATATTTTTTTCAAAGTGCGTTAAGTGTGTACATGGTTAAAAATTATGATGTACACTCTTAACGCACTTTGAAAAAATTTTTTAAAGTGCGTTGATTTGGTCCCAAATTCACCGCACTTTGAAAAAAATTTTCAAAGTGCGTTGATTTTGTCCCAAAATTAACGCACTTTGAAAATTTTTTTCAAAGTGCGTAATTTTTTCAAAGTGCGTTGCCACATCGGTCACATGAAATTTTAGCATTCTTTTGATGTATCGGGTTCCTGTGAAATAGGAAAGGGAAACATTTTCCGGATACTGTATTTTGATTTGCTAAAAAAGAACTTGAAAATTGGCTAGATGAGTCATTTGGTACAAAATGTTACATTTTTAAACATGTTTTTCTAAAAATTTGTTCTCTCTGGGTCATCTCTCCATGATTTTGAAACACTATTTGTGTGCATTTTAATTCAAAGAAACGAACAAACTTTTGTAAAAAATGGAGACAAGACCCAGAGACGATAAAAAATTAACTTTTTCTAAAAAAAATTCCAAAATGTAAATGCGGTGTTTCATTGTCGCTTTAAGAACCTTAAAGGGTATAAAGCGGTGATAGCTCAGTAGGATGTGCTACCCGTCCAGTGCAATGAAAAAATATATTTTTAGTTCGATCCTCGCATGGAGCGTTAATATTTTTTTTAGTACAAACAATTCGTTTGTCTGATAAATTTTGTGTACTGATTTATTTTCAAATAGATAAATTCTGGTTCTGTTGCACCGAAAGCGAAAGCAATTCTTCCAACATACTGATACTTTAAGATAAACAAGTATATACTTGTAATTGCATTTAACTATACCCTACAGTGTTTATTATTTATGTGAAGCGTTACAAATTTTTAAATGTAGTAATTATTAAGATAAGCGGACTGATATATTAAATTTGGCAAAGTATTTCAAACTAAATGTAACATTTTCCCCAATCTGATTGACATTTTCCCATGTGCCTAACTTTGTAAAGTATGTCCAGCTGTGATCAGCCGACCAAATCGTAGACATTTAAACTATAAATGTTTCGTACGCCTTATTCCTGCAGATCACACGCCAAACGCGCCCATCTTCTTTCCCGAGAACGATTTTTATGCTTCCTTAACATACCCGCGTACACAAATTACTTTTATTATCATTTTACACGTCAAATGTTATCCTCGAAATAAATATTTTCGCGTGTGTTAGGTAAAATCAAAATTGTGACTATTTTCTCGGAAAGGTCCTAGGAATAGACTTGACAGTAATTTATTTTTATTTACGTACGCATGACAAAATGGAAAATGTAAAAATGACAACGCAGACAAAGGTTGATTTTGTTAAATGTGGTTTCTATTGAGTGAAAAAGGAGATCTAAACATCTTCTGCAGCTTGGGCAAAATAGGTGTGTAAAATGAAATAATCTGCAATATAATATCCAATAGGGGAGGAATCATTACTTTATGCACAGTCTTTAAGGTACTATCTATCTTTATTCTATATGGCGAATTAAAAAAATCAAAGAACTTCACCTGTTAAGTTTAATACAACTTTTTTATATAAAAAACCATCCTTCAACTGACCCTGTATAATAATTTAATTGTACTTCGATTACAGGCTGAATGAAGTAAAATAAATCTCATAATTATACTTAATTGTTCACTGTTCTTCAACTACATGATGAGTGAATTACATGTATTGTATATTAAATATCGCACGTTCTGTGCCACGCATATACTTTATGAATCATCGTCATCATCGTTTTATTGATATAATGTAGCGACATTGAGGTGAAAATGAATAGAAGCTGCAATCAGTTGTAATTTTTTGCAGTTTTGCGGTAATGCTTCCCCCCCCCCCCCCCCGACTCTCCATTCAAGAACTCAAGATGCACAATCCGGTTTCCCGTTACCATTATCATCTTCTTGAATGCACATACTCTACATTACAATGCCAATGTATAGCATGCTCAATTTTCTTTACACTCCACAACATCCAACATAGTTACGTGTGCCCTTATGGTAGAGATAGCTTAAATATCCGTGGACGAAATGATCGACACATGCATAATATGCTTACGCTTTAAAAATTCCGACACAATTTTTTTCTTTATCTTTTCCGAAAATCTTCTGTTAAAGGAGCATAAATAATTGGATTCGCAACTGAGCTGAACAGTAGAGCTACTGTAGCTAAAATAAGAAATTTGATTTTACAATGTCACTTGTTCCTTCGATCAATATTCCTTTTAGTTGAATTAATGTAACACCAATTTGGATAAGCCAGGTAAATGTTTGCATTATGATAATAATCAAAACCCTCTTTGTAATAAAATGCTCATGGGGGACAGTTTGCATTGTTTTTCTGCAGGTTGTTCCAGAAGATTTTTCATTCATATCAGCTAAAAAAAAAAAAGCTATAGCAGGACCCCGACAATCCCCAACATTTTCTTTTTCCTCAGTACCGTTCCTATCATGACTGCTCTGAGATATTGGTTACCTGTTTTACAGAAGGGAAGTTGTATTGAACATGGCGTTTTTCTTTTGAAGAGAAATTCTTTATGCGTCCATCGTTTTTGGAAGATTCATTGATAGCACGTCTTTCCACCACTTAAACAATTAAAGAATACAAGTTTACATCCAGGTATATTACTTTGTTCAAATTTTGGTCTCTATCGGAATTCCCTAGAAATCTTTCTTACATGGAGTATAACTAGTGTGTATAAAACAATTGTAGCCATGGTCACTGACAATGCATAACCGAGAAAAATAAAGAAAAAATACAGTGCAACTTCCCCTTTTAGAGCACACTTTTTTTTCTTTTTGCTGCAGAGGGATTCCAAAAATTAGGAGAGATCCCGACATGGATAGAAATACGATTTCCAATAATGATTACCTTTAATGAAGAAGTGACATCGGTTTTCCACATACCATTAATTATCTTTGAGCAGCTATCACTACAATGGTATTGATGGAGACCACTCGAACCAAAACTAATAGGAATAGACAATGAAAAGAACATTTTCTAATGCTCCTATTGCACAAGTAATAAAATGACGGTAGAAAGCAGATTCTGAAGCACTGTTGCAAAGTTTCCTGAAAGGCGTTTGTTTTTGTTTTTTTTTTTACCTCACTGGATTATGTAGAATAGTATTCATCTTTGACAGTTTGGTATAGGTCATGCTGAGAAATAATGCAAAAAATGGGATTTTTGGATGTTGCTGTAGAAATACTTGAAAGTGGTACTGTATAATTGAGGAAGGAAAGTATGTATTTAACATACTAAAAATATTTTTCTGCACTGTTCCCGATTAAATCTGTTGGGCAGCATGTAGGTCAGAAATAAAGTTATATAATGATTGACTCTTGTCCACACAACACAGAGATAAATGTTCTCAAAAGATGCAAAAATGTCACGAATGACGTCGATAAACTGAAATACCCACCAGTTTCGAGTTACCATACTACTCGAACGTATTACAAATGGTTTTGTGCGATTTGCAACGATGATTTCAATTTTTTTACCTGGCCTATTGATATAGTCTGTGATCAACTTCTGGACATCAATTTTATGTCAACCTTTGATGAAGTCATCAAAAATGCCATGGCGCGAAAATGTGTGCTACAGTCATATCCTCCAAATGAAAATATCACTTACAACTGGTACAAAGAAAACGAGCAATATTTTAATTTTTGTAATAAAACAGGGACGTGGAAACATTACATCCAGATTGTTGAATACGGATGTGATGCGGATTATTTTAATAATGATACATTGTTCAAAAAAATGTTTTGTAAAATGTGTAATCCAACATCCACTGCTGTCAATACAATATCTCGGTGCAACGTGAGTGGAATGTGGGGTACGTTTAACCGTACAGTAAATAACGCATGCTTATATTATCGAGACAACTCTGGGACTTTGCCATATAAGAATTTATTATCCATTCTCTGTAACCACTTAAACATTTGTGGGACGCATAGTCACAGATTTTTTTCAAATTTGGCTAGAATTTACCACCTCATTAACTACTCCAAAAAATATTGTTAGATCATATGAATGTTGAGTGGTTACCATGGAAACACTGTCTAAAGTTGATTTTTTCTGAAAAAAAATGCAATTTTTGGGAGTGTTATTCAATGAAATGCAGCTACTTCAATTCATGTTACTCACAGAAATAAAAAGTATGACATCTGATTTTAAAAGTCATTTAAAAACATTGTTGGTATTCAGTCTATAAATACTAGAAATCTATGATTAAAATAGCAGACATTCATTTAAAAATTGAATTATCTCCCTTTGATAATTGTGAGCTCTTTAGTGTGAGAGATAAAAAAAATCATTGGACAAAACTGACTGGAAATTGTTTACATTGTCAACATTTATCCTGGTTTTCAAGTAAAATCAAGTGTTTTTTTCTGTTTATTTAATGTGCATACAAATTTTAACCTCTTTGTTTATTTCCTGGATGCAAAAGAGTAATTTTTATGTGTGAACAATGGGGAAATGTACAAGAACACATGGTACAAGAAATCAGCTCTGTGCACATTCATGATATTGAAGCCTAAGCCTCAAGGTCTTATGAGTTTCATAATGGGGATAAAAAAGATAAACTTAAAATATTAGAATTATATTGAATTGGTTGTAAGAAGAGGTACAGTGTCTCAGTCAGAGTACGTGATATATTACAATGAATAACAGCCAGGAAAGCCAGTGTTTCTTTTTAAAAACGAATGTGGAAAAAAAAGCAAAATTGAATTATAATGTTAGAAAAGTAGGCTTTTGATTTTACCTAAATAATCAAAGTCTAGCTACATTTACATGATTGTACAAAACTGGAAGTTGAAAGTCAGATAAAAATAGGCTTGACAACAACAAAGTACAGGTGTATCAAGTTTATATTGAATGATGTGATGTAAGTTTATAATGTGGCTGGAGCAAGAATTTTCTTTAAGGGAAAGGTCTTTACCCAATAAAAAAGAAATAAAAAAAATGTTAAGGCCTATAATAAAAATGTTTTGTTTGATTACTATCGACCAGTCAAAATTACACTTTTGGGGGGTGGGGGGTTGCATAGAAATACAATCATATTTAAATCTGAATCATATTTAAAGTTAACGGTTTATCATATCTCTAGACTAAGATACATTTAGATTGAACATTGTAGCAGTAAAATTAATATCAAATCAGTCTAGCTGTATTTTATTAACAATGAAAACATATTAAATAAATTTCTGACACCCCCCCCCCTTTCTACCAAAAGGAAAAATCTAAAATTAAACAAAAAATAAATCTATACCTCGGAATGGGGGCGGTAAGGGGTTAATCACTTATGAATGAACCACTTCCTTTAATATTTATAAATAACGCTTCTTAACGTTTAACAAGGTATCCATGTTTTTTTGCTTTGTTTTTTGTTTGTTTGTTTGTTTTTGTTTTTTTTTTTTACAAATGCCTCTTACCAATTGATGTTGGTAAGTGCTTTTACATGGTTCCTAGAAGGGACGGAATAAGTCCTGGTCATTGGTTACTTTACTATATTCATTTTAAAAAAAATGAAAACCGCAGGAAGAAGGCAGGGACAGATTATTTATTTTCAACATTTTCAAGGACTAAACTTTAGAAATTATGTTTACATTACACACCATAAGGTGTATGATTCCATCCAGCTTACCAACCAACTCAAATTTAGCAACCGACATAAATTCAAGAAAGCATAAAAACAGATTATCCGAACAGGTCCAGCAGATTTTTACAACAGATAATTATTGATTAAGTTTTGGGAAATAGCAGATCTATTATGTGTAAACCCATGCATATTTGGGTTGAAATATTTATCATCAATGTTGCTAAATTTTCAAGTTTTTAAGAATAATATTTCAAAGTAAAATGGATTTAGGCTTTTTCTGTCAATTTCTCTGAAAAAAGTCACAGGAAAGCATAATTTGGCTGTCACTGGAAAAGTGCGGGCTGTTGAATAGAGTAAAAAATGTACATTTTAGAACAAGGACTTAGTCTACAAAAACAACAAAAGAGTGTTTTACATGCATGTAGCACAATTCTCTACGTACAAGTCACTCAATAGGGTAAGTGAATAGGCTTTCAATATTTGACTTGGCTACATTTTTATCAATAAATGACCTTAAAAAAAAAACATTCTCATAGCATTTTCACATTATGCATCAAGCTAAAGGTGGAGAATGTAATTTATTTACCAAGCAGTTTCAGTAAAATAAATTGTGTATAAAACAGGATACGCTTTCACAACATCCAACTATAAATGCTATACCGACAAGCTAATTCAGGGAATCTGTGTCCCCTACTTAAGGAAGAAAGAAGAGCATATATGGATCTAGATGGGTGGTGGGGGTGGGGGGGACGGGACACTTTAAGAGGAGCGGGCGGTACCATAGGGAATTATGATATAAAATTTCATTGCAAAAGCTAAAAATCTTTTTGAGATATCACTCGGAAATGAAAGTTTTACACACAAACAGAATGTATAAATTTTTGATATTGACCTTTGACCTTTTGACCTCAAAATCAATAGGGGTCTTTTTTAGTTCATAGGAATTTGTGCTTTAAAATTTCGATGCAAAAGCTTGAAGGCTTCTCGAGATATCACACAGAAATAAACTGTTTAAACAGAATTTATGTATTCATGACCTTGACCTTTGACCTTAAAATCAATGGGAGTCTTTCCTAGGCCACAGGGATTTTTTATGCCAAATTTCATTGCAAAGGCTCAAAGGCTTCTCGAGACATCGGGCTGAAACAAAAGTGTTACAGAAAGACAGACTGATGGACAGTCATACAGACCCAAATCAATATCCCCCACTTCCAGTGAAAGTGGGGGACAAAAAGGCAATTTTTATATACCATTGTGACCTTGAACTTTGACCTTCTGTCCATATTTACCAATTCATGTGATGCCACATGTAGTTATTGCCCACCAGAACTGTAATTTTGTTTATTCATGCTGTTTAAAACAAAAGTATTAGTTAAGACACAGAAAAAAATGTGCTTAGTTTCCTTAAATTTCCATCTAAATTGAGCTGTTTTGATCTTGACCTTTGACCTTTTGTCATGAAAATTGATTTTTCTCTTTGTTTTTGCTATTGGGTATGACATAACTAAATTTGGTTTTAATCCATTTTAAAATACTCAGGTATTTATATGGAAACTGATTGTAGATACCTATTGCCCTTGTCTGGAATTCTTTTAAAAAGCTTAAGTTTGTAACCATGGTAACATGAAAACAAAATATGAATACCAAGTGTTTCTCTGCAGTTTATATTAGAACTATTTATGGATTTTCAAACCAATGTATTTATTTTTCCCCAAATGACCGCAAAATTTTATACCAGGCTTTTCAAAAGAGCATAAAATCTAAAAAAATTTCCCAGAAAAACCTAAAAACGGGCGATATTTTTTCTATTAGGTAAAGTTAATCAAATACTAGAAATTATCTAAAGAACTACAAAAATGATGTATTTCGGCAAAAAGATGATGTCATGTAAATATCTTGTTGTATTAAAGACTTTTAATTTGTCAAAAATGGTCATTTTTCATCAAAATTTTGCATTTTTTAGGCCATGAAAAATGTATGTTTAGTTGCCATGGTAACCATTGACCATAGCAACCATTTTATTATGAAT
Organism: Saccostrea echinata; assembly: GCF_033153115.1. Taxonomy (NCBI): domain Eukaryota; kingdom Metazoa; phylum Mollusca; class Bivalvia; order Ostreida; family Ostreidae; genus Saccostrea; species Saccostrea echinata. The sequence continues at coordinate 2,112,185 of NW_026889807.1, read as the reverse complement.
TTTAGTTTCATACATCAATATAGGAATGTGTGCCAAGTTTCATAAAAATCTAAAACATAGCGTGCCACACTCCCTATTTAAGAGTTTAACTGCTTACAGAGAATGGCTATTATTTCGCTATTTGTGTAACCGACCAAATTCATCAAAATTTCCATTTTTCGATGTATGCTTGGACAAAAGTACCGAGCTTTTATTTCGTAATGAATCTTCTGTACCTATATTTTACTTTTATGTCGATGTGCGGGAATTTTCAGAGGAATATTTTCTTTTAATTAAACAAAAAGTTTTTGAACAGTTTGGAGAAATAAAAATGATAAATCAATCACGTGATCTAGTTTTGATGAAACACAATTACAGTGATTTAACAAATCTTGTGCATAAATCGTATTCAATGGACTTTGTATCGGGAACGTGTGGGGAATACAAAATTCCAACAAAGTTCAATTTTGGCTCTAACTGTTCATGTGATGCATCTTGCATTTTCCTCATTGGAAGCAAGTATTGCTGTAAAGATCTGTTTCTGATGTATCCTACAACTTGCTTAAAAGAAAGAATATTTTCGAAATCGGATCCAAACAGAACAATTAATGAAAGTTTAGTGACAAATGGGTGTTATGGTCTAGATCATTATCCAGAATTTATAGGTCAATATGTAGGAAACCACCGGGAGATGTATTTTCTATTCACCCAGTCACGGATTTATCGACAGACATTCGATATTTAAATATGTACTGTTTACTGTGTAGTGTTGCTCGAAGAGAAAAAATCTACAAACCCTGGACGATGAAGTCACATTATTTTTCATATATCGAACACACAAACTTCTTGCATTATAGTAGTTTTATAAAATCTCTACGAGAAGCTGATTGCAATATGACGCTTTATCCGCCAACAGACAGTCGAAAATGTGACAAACTCACGACCTATATTGTAGAGAAATGCACCAAAACGGGACACTGGCCAATGATAGATTCAGATGTAAGGTAGGCATGCGAAGATTTTCCATATACACAAAATCAACAATGGAATGCGTATAATGAGTTTGGAGGGGGTATATATAAAAACATTTATTGTGCTATGTGCAACCCATATAGAGGTGTGGAGATAACAATTGACAAGTGTTCAGACACATCTGATAACTTTGGGGATCAATGCGATTTTTTTCCGAAGGTGTACTTCTATGCCCCTTACAAAAATTTGTATTGTACAATATGCAATACCATCGGCTTGTCAAAGGATAGCGGGTTTGGTGGTGGAAATGGAGAGGAAGAAGAGAATTTGGTAAAAAAAAAAAATCCCTTGTTTGGTATCCTTTGCTACGCAGTTTGTTTTCCGTCAGTGGGAATTATGACGAGATGGATTTTGATTTGCTGCTTGGTCGGATGTGCTCAAATGACCAAATTTACGACCCATTCCTTGTAAGTTATTTCATCATTGAATTCTTCTATGAAGATTTAGAATATATATTATATGCAAATATTTAGGATGGATAGCGACTTGATAAGCAACTTAAATAAATCATTTTTTAAAAAATACTTCTTAGTGGAAAAAATACCCAATGTCATAATAATATGAATAATTGAACTTAAAACACCTTAATTTTTTTTTTCAGGGAATCTCTAGGAATATTACATGCTTTACCGGAAAGTATTTAATTCGTGGAGAAAGCTGCATCCCGCTTTTTTCAATTACCAAAAATCTTCGATATAATTTGGATATAACTTTCAAGGGATTTTCTAAGTACAAGATATCAGAGAAAAATATTCAAGATCAGTCACAGATTTGATACCATTCAAAATTAAGAAAAATGTAAAGCTAACACAAAATCTTTTTTTTAACATTTTCCGTATAGAATATGTTCAGAAGGACTACGGAAAATTCCATGGATGGATTCACTCCACAATATTCATCAATGAATCTGTTCATCGATTGAAAACGGAAAGATTGCTAATACAATTTACTGAAACTAACTTGGAATATATCTGCAATGATACATTTATTTTGTTTGATTTCAAGAAAAAATATTTTTCTTCAGCGAAGAATAACAACAACAGAACAAAACTAGAAGAAGAAAAAGATCGATGTTCACATACAACTTACGGTTCCTCCTGGGATCATATATTACGATATCGTGCAGTACATATCACTAACGTATTGATATGCAAACAAGTGGTATTCAAATTAGAGAAGTATGAATTTGATAGCATTCAAAACGTGGTGTTTTTGAAGAGCTACGATATTTCTCTACCTGCTGTAAATGCTGATATATCAAAGAATGGGACTATCAGAGTGTGTGTTGATGTCTTAATGTCTAGTATCAATAGGGGGGACAATTTTAGAAGAATTCTACTTATACTCTCTGTTGCATTTTCTATATTATCGTGTGTATGTCTGTTGATGACTTTTCTCACATACTGCTTCTTCGGGGAACTAAGATCCCTTGCAGGGAAAACAATAATGGTTCTTGTTTTTACTATCTTTATCATAAATATTGTATCTCTGACAAGTTATGGGGAAAACAAAAACAGCAAAAAATGTATTGCTGTTGGTATTCTTCTTCATTATTTCTGGCTTTCGTCTTTTACAAGTATTAACATCTGTTGTTTTCATATGTATCGCGTTTTTCACGCAATAATACCTCTGCAAGTAAACAATGAAAAGTTCCTGTTTATAAAGTATTGTATTTATATCTGTCTCTTGCGACTTTTGACTGTTTTAGGGTATTTGATTACCATGTTATCAGTTCGGGGGAATGTTGGTTATGGAAAGCAAGAATGTTTCATAGATGGAAAAATGTCCTTATTTTTTTCTTTTCTAGTCCCGATTGGATATCTCTGCATTGGTAATGTCTTTTTCTTCTCACAGACAATACGTGCAACCAAACTTTCTCCAACATTTTCTAGCAATAAACCCGAAAGGAACGATTTTTTAATATGCGTACGCTTATTTCCTATAACAGGGGTCATTTGGCTTTTGCAGATTTTAGACGGTCTTTTACCGCAGAGTTATTTCACGTACATTATTTCCGTTATAAACACATCACAGGGCGTCTTCATATTCCTGGGTTTTGTTTGCAATAAGAGGACAATTCTTATGTACAAAAAGATATTTACGGAAAAGACGGGAATCACTAAAAGTACGGATCTCAAAAGTGCGTGTGAAACTCCCAAAATGTTGAAAAGTGAGAGTAGTTGTTTAGTTTTGGACATCGAATTATCGAAACGCTGAAATGCACATTTATATTGTTTATGTTGTATTCAATTACCTTTATAAAGTACTTTCATAATTGTTTGTGTGAATGATAAACTAATAGTTAATAAGCAGATTAAAAAATAATTGAATAAAACGGGTTCTATATATATTCATTGTAACATCTTATTGGTTGTCTTAAAGAGGACTTTATTTGTTAAACCTTTGATTGTTGATTGCATGTTGTTTTACGTCCCGTTCGAGAATTTTTTACTCATATAGAGACGTCACCATATACCGGTGAAGGGCTTCAAATTTAGACCTTTACTCGGCACTCAGGGCCATTGAGCAGTGAGGGATCTTTATCGTGCCAACCGTGACACGGGGCCTCGGTTTTTAAGGTCTCCTCCGAAGACCCGCGACTTTCACTTCAAAGTGCCGAGCGCTTGGGGAAGGAACAGCTGCTACCTATTTCTTATCGGTCAGTCGCGGCTGTGATTCGAACACACAACCTTCCGATCACGGAGCGAGCGATCTACCGACTGAGCTACCGTGACGGCATTAAACCTTTGATAATTCTGCGTGTTGCTTCATTGAATCGGAGGAAGATTTGCCTCGCCGGTTTGAAACGACCAATGGTAATTCACCGTTTTAGAGATATGACAAGTAGATATAACAAGATATTAAACTTCCAAATTCGACTAAGTTTTGTCAATCTTAATATTTCTTGTCATAAACAAAAAAATTTTTTTTAAAAGAACTTGATATAAAAAAGAATGTTTTATTTTTAAGGAAGAAAGGATATTGACCTTCAAAAAAAAAATCTTGAAAAAATATTATAATAAAGTATTTTGAAACATAAAAGTATCAAGAAACTCTCAGAGAAACTCGTGACAAAACTCGTGATGTGAACAGAAAATTGTATTTTTTTTTGAAAAAAATATTCTTAAGCTATATATATTATTAGTTCATGTCACAAAAGATAAATAGATAAGAAATACTTAAGGCCCTTTTTAAAAGCATTTACCAGATCAGTGCTTATGAAATTAAAAAAAAATCAATAGGCCATTGTCACAAAAATTACAAAAATTTCATTGAATTAATTACGTTAAATAAATACTAAATAATAAATACTAAAATAATAAATGTCGACATTTTTGCATGTCACATAAATGTCCATTTTGGTCATTTGTAGCAAACATGATTTAAAAAATCCAATAAAATATTCTTTATGTAAGTTTTCTCATAAATTAAACACAGATAATGGTTTCATATCGGTAAATACCCGGTGTGCTTTTTTTTTCTTTTAAATAATAACGTTATACACTGGCCACGTCATGTTAGACGTAAATATTGCTCTGATATACGGTCCAGAGAAAAGTAAATATTAAATAAAAAACAAACAAATAAACGATATGTGTTTAGATATTTTACAGACTTGTATTTTATTTATTTGTGGTTTGTAAAAAATATTTTAAATTTTTTTGAAAAAGAATCCGTAAGATAAGACTGAGAACATTGCTTTTTCCTTGTAATTATAGAGTTTATGCATTGTTTGATAATTTTTCGTCATAAGGATATAATTTTTGTTGTTTCACCCATGACTTAGATGAATTCATGAAAGAAATCTTGAAGGGCGGATACAGAAAATTGATCGGCAAGGGGGGGGGGGGGGGGCATCTACAGTAACACAATCCAGTTTAATTTTTCTAACAAGTTAAAAGAATGAAGTTTGAGGATATTTTCTGACAAATTAAATGAAGAGTGAGGAAGGGGGAGGGGCAATATGTACCTACAATACTGAACATACGTGTATGAATTGTCCTACATTGGTAATTATTGACACAGGCAATAATACGTGTGTTTATTTATAAAGTTCATTAAAATAATCACAAAAAAAAATAATAATAAAAAATAAAATGAAAATTAAAATCACATCTGAATAGATAAAATTGAAAAAGGAAGTATTCTAATAATAAAATTGTCAATAATTTAGTATTAAATTATACAAAAGGATCATTATTAATGAACTAATACTCCTAATCATGAATAAAAGTGTTTTCGTCACACAACTTTAATCTTTAAAAAAAATGTGTTGCGCTCCTGACCATAGAAATATAGATCTGAAGCACAGGCAGATTCTGTAATTAATTAATCTATTTGGTAAGAATGTTTTTTGTGTCTTTATTTTCCAAAATAAAAATCAGAAAATCATATAATGATAACAGTTTTTTTCGTGCTTGGGAGCAAAACATCAAATGTTGCACCTGACATTCTTGGGTATGCACATATACTTGACTCTGATTAATGCTGCTTGTGATTTATATAACATTTTAACCAAGCTTTATGATAAACGTGATGACTTTAACTTTTTCAATCGTCAACTTCCCTTACTTATGCAGCAATATACCTTCATCACCTGCATACGGGGTATATATCTCTCAGTTGATTCGATACGCAAGAGCATGCTCTACGTATGAACAATTTCTTAAACGAGGTAAATTATTGACAAACAAGTTGATGAAACAAGAATATCAGCTGTCTCGTTTGAAGTCATCATTTCGTAAGTTCTATGGTCGATACAATGACCTTGTCAGCAAATACAATTTATCATTGAGTCAAATGCTGACTGACGTTTTTAATATTAATTGTTAGCCATTATTTACACACTGAATTGTCGACGGATTTTTCCGTTATTTCCCGATCATGACAAGGAGCACACGGCGGGTGTGACCGGTCGGCAGGGGATGCTCACTCCTCCATGGCACCTGATCCCACCTCTGATGTTTGGAGGTCCGTGTTTGCTCTGCTCCTATTTTGTATTGTTTAATGGACTTTTGAGCTTGAATACTGTTCGTTATCTCCATATATTTCATTTAAAGCATTTAAATGTATATTAGATATTGTTTTACACTTCGAAAATTCTTTTTTGTCTTTTCCTTCAGAATTTTACAATTGATGTTTTTTGGAACACTACATTTTTTCTGTTGCACTCCTGACATGGTATAACATTTTTTTAAACATCAGCCATCTTGTGCAAAATTACTTGGTGTTTACATTGACAGGTGTCTTACGTGATCTGAACATGTTGAAATTTTAACAAACAAACTTGCAGGAAAAATAGTTGTTTTATCTAGATTAAAATCACTCATGGCCTCGGAGTTATTGCTGAAAATTTACAATACAATTGTTTTTCCTCATTTTAATTACTGCTGTACTGTTTGGAGGCAATATGAAGAACAAAGACGGTCTTAACAAACTGTGTAAACTCCAAAAGCGAGCCGCTAGAGTGATTTTAAATAAAACCTTTTATACACCTACATCAGAAATGTTTCTGGAACTCAAATGGATGCCTCTAAATGTCTATTTTATATATAGAACTGTTATTCTTGTTCTAAAGTTCTGCGTGGATTAGCTCCAAATTATTTAGATGTTTTCCTATATATTTCAATGTAAAAATTTGATCCCTCATTGTGGCCCCACATTACCCCCGGGGGTTATGATTTGAACAAATTTGAATCTTCACTACCTGAGGATGCTTCCATATAAATATGACCAATCATGGCTTTACTGTTTTTAAGAAGAAGATTTTTAAAGATATTTTCCTAAATATTTCTATGTAAAACTTTGATCCCCCATTGTGGCCCCACCCTACCCCCGGGGGTCATGATTTGAACAACTTGAATCTACACTACCTGAGGATGCTTCCATATAAATATGACCAATCATGCCTTTGCTTTTCTTAAGAAGAAGATTTTTAAAGATATTTTCCTATATATATCTTTGTAAAACTTGGATCCCCCACTGTGGCCCCACCGTACCCCCGGGGGTCATGATTTGAACAAACTTGAATCTACACTACCTGAGGATGTTTCCACATAAGTTTCATCTTTCCTGGCCCAGTGGTTCTTGAGATTTTTGAATGATGCCATTATGTTTTCACTAATTCCTAATTATCTCCCCTTGAAAGAGGGCGTGGCCCTTCATTTGAACAAACTTGAATCCCCTTTACCCAAGGATGCTTTGTGGCAAGTTTGGTTGAATTTGGCCTAGTAGTTCTTGAGAAGAAGATGAAAATGTGAAAAGTTTACAACAACAACGACAACGACGACAGACAACGGACAAATTTTGATCAGAAAAGCTCACTTGAGCCTTTGGCTCAGGTGAGCTAAAAACTCGATAAATACGTGTTTAAATGTTTATAAGCTAATGGTATACTTTTGTGGCAATATATGCAATGTATACGCCAATAAAGATACTACTGCTATATTTATGTTTTAATGTAATTTTAAAAGAAATCAACAACTGATCAAATAAAAATAAAATTATTTCTCTAAATAGATAAAGTCATTTAAATTCACAAAAAATGAGGACTTTGTGAGAAAAAAGGGAAAAAATATAGCTACTTCAGTTAACTTAGATCAAGAGTTGCATATTTATTAATGAAGGATTGATTATGTGACCTACATGTACCAGAATTTCCTCTCCTTAATGTACAATGTTGGTGATAATTTACCTTTTTTCCTTATTTTTTATGTAAACCAGGATTATACACTGAAACTTGTTATTACTGATACTGTTATGTCTAGATTTTTTTCAGCTTATATTTGTTTATTTATAAAATCTTACATGTACGTATGCAGGAACATGTAAAGGGAGGGAGGGGGGGGGGGTTCACAGCACACTTATATACTGGAAACATTCTAATTTTGTTTTACACTATTTTTACTCGGTATTCATTAATTGTTCTTTTTTATTCTTAAATTTATTTTTCAATTTGCCAAATAATTAATATAATTTGTGTTTTGAACTAACTAGTGATTCAGAAATAAGAGTTTTGTAAAATTTTTTTCCAGATCATATTGTTGTTTATCGGCGAAATTGTTGCCGAAATTATCGAAAGTGAAATTCGCGTTTCGCGTAAGATATTTTTTTTACTAGAGTAACAAAACAAAGAATTTCTCTATTTATCTCTCTTTTGCTTTTTTGAGAAAAGAAATGAATTCTCGTCTACAATGGCTGAAAGATTATTGTACGCAACATTTACGAACAATGACGTTTCACGAAAGATTCATAATAAATGATTGATTAAACCCAATATACGAACGGTCCTTCTTGCAGCGATTCTACACGTTACACGAACAATTACGATTGCATTAAGTTCAAGGACACACTGGTATCTTTTCGCTATATTTCAGACAAATTCCTTTACATCAAAAGTTCTACGAGCAACTTACTTATTCACTGGAATTATGCGGAAAATAACCGCTTCCTATAAAGTCGACTCACGGATGAATTACGTATTCAATTAATGTTAAATTACGGAATTAATCATCAGTGCAAATCCAGATCCAAGCCTTTTTCATAATAGTAGGGATAAATCTACAATTTCAGAATATGCGGATATCTGTAAAATTGTGATATTTTCGAGGTGCAGTACATGTGTCATCCTATTACGTCACAAGTGTCGCTCTAAGGCTTTATACAAAGTCTACTCATTTTCAGTTTAGTAAGACGATATATTATGGATTAATATATTCAAGAATGCCTCTATTTTGATCCGATAACGCTCATTTCGTATAGATTGTATATTCTCAAGCTAAGTCAATAGCTTGATCGAGGCCTCAGGTAGATAGAAACTGCGTGTCAAACTTAGAGATTGCGTCATTTCAGTCGGTACAGCGAGATCAAGCTGGCTATTTTTTTTTTACACTCGCTGAATTATATTAACGCAGAAAGGTTGAACACCCATTTATTTTTACAATATTTATAAGAAACGAAAATGTTTGAGGGGGATATAAGAACATAATTCAAAATACTCATTCATTGAGATTGATTTATGTTGTTTTAACTTGATGTCATAGTTTTTTTCCGAAGTTGTGCGAAGGCTGACATGTAAACATGGGAATCCTTTACCTAGCAGCGAAGTCATTTTTTTTCTTATTTTATCTTGGAAGCAAGAATCTCTTTTGATTTGTACAGTGATTTCAAGGATCACCATATTTTTCGATAAGCTAACTAATGACATATTCACTCACAGGGTTATCTTGGAATACTTTCAATAGCATCAGTTTTGAAAAAAAATACCGCCTACCCTTTAAATCTATTTTATTTCTGACGTTGGTCGCTCGCGTGGCGCAGTGGTTAGAGCGTTTGCTCAAGAGTAGCGGAGTAAGGAATTGATCCTTACGTCGCGGCTTCGATTCCCACTGTGGGAGGTGGAGACGGTCCTTCGGATAAGACTGTATAAATCGAGGTCTCTTGTCGCAGTAGGTGATGGCACGGAAAAGATCCCTCACTGTTAAAAGGCCCTGAGTGCATAAGATAGGTCAAACTTTGCAGCTCTCCATCGTCAAGTATCCAAATGAGTGAAAAATTCTCGAGAGAGACGTTAAACAACAATAAACAAACAAACAATTATGACGTTGATACAAATGTTTATTGTAAGAGGAGCTTGTTCTATAATCACACTGTATGATGGTGCTCAAATTGAGGCCTTTAGTCTACAAAATTAAAATGGGCTTCATTTGGCAGTCAATTCAACATGATGCTTAGAATTAGAGTCCATTTCTATTTTTTCTTTAACGTAAAGTGTACCTTTGTGTTACTTGTTACTCTGCTAACAAAGTTTAAAATTCACACATCAAACCTATCTCTTTGTTTAATATTTATTTTTTTAATTCCTTTCTCATATATCAGCCAACATTACTAGCAAATTAAAATGAAAAGATTGACATAATAAAATTGAGGAACATCTATTCATATATAGGAGAAAAAACAAAACAAAACAAAAATTTGTTTTGTTTAAAGGTGTCTATTGACTATTTTCAGTTGCATATTCTCTAGCACGGTTGATCATATCTAACAAACTTTTCAGAGCTTCATTCGTATGCGTTTCGCTGGATAACGGATCACAGGCAGGCATTATTAAACGAAGCGGTAGTCCGAAATCATCACAAGCTTGAACCCGGAATCTAAATATGTCCTGAAACTTAACTTCAGAGAAATTTTTTGTCCAGAGAAGTAGAAGCTTTGGTTTTTCTGTAAAGGTAAAATTCTTCAAGAAATATATATATTTAACATGTGTAGCATCTCATATTCTGATTATGTAGTAAATTCGTAAAAAGAAAAATCAGGTCAAAAAAAAAAAAAAAAAAAAAAAAAAAAAAAAAAAAGAAGTAAAAAAGGTCAAGGTAAGAATTTCTTAAATTGCAAAAAAATGTTTCCAGATAATCAATAAATAATTTATTCAAGAATTGTTCATCTACATTTAAGCAAAATCATGACGGGGGAGGGAAATACCATATCATACAAATCAATGTCTTTAAAAGAACTTGATTGATTTTGAGGTTAAAATAGTCAAAAAGGTCAAGGTAAGAATTTCTTAAATTGCAAAAAAAAAAAAAAAAAAATTTTCCAGATAATAAACTTATTTGTTTGTATTTTTCCAAATATCATGACTCCCATTGAAGAAAATAAATGACCTATTGATTTTAAGGTCGAAATCTTCAGGGGAAAATTCATACCTTGCACAAAATAGCTCTGATGAAAACTTTAAACTGTCTTCTAGTTTTAACAATAGAAGTTTAGACATTAAGTCAATATAACGTATAAGAGACCTTTATTTTTTCCAGATATATAATTTTAATTCAAACCCCGATTAAAGACATATTCAAATATTGCAAAGATACTACTGGCGCAACATAAATTACAAAATCAATCAACAAAATTAAGGTTTTGAACTGATGTCATATATCTACCTTGGTTATGAACGCTATTTTTAATTTTTTCGTTATCAATCTCATTGTAACCATAAAGGGTTTCCTCAGAGGCATCAAGGACATATACAACACAATGTAATTTTCTATCCAGTTCCGACAAATTTCTACGGCCAGTTGAAGCTTCAGTCTAAAAACAAAATATTTAATACAACATACTTCAAATTCAATTCACATTAGTTTTGTCTATACGCGGATTGCTATCACTATGACAGTGAGTACAAGATAGTAAATTCAACTTTCAATACTAGCAAATGAATATTTACACCAAATGAATATTTACACCCAATGACTGTAATCTCCTTTATTTTTTATGAAAACCGCGGTCGTTTATCGATACGTTAACACAGCTAAGCATACCGCCTTTCTATGCTTCTTGAACATCGAATCTTCCATCAATCGAACATACAATGACGAACATATCAATTACGCAATATCTAACGTATGTAATCCTACTTTTTATGATTATTTAAACAAATATTAATATAAATAATGAAATTTCTTTCTTTCTTCTTTCTTATTACGAGAATAAACTTCTTTGCAGAAGAAAAATACATAACTTCTGCACATTGTGCTTCTTTTTCTGCAACAACTACAACGTTAATTCCCATACTAGCAACCAAATAATAAATCATTTTTTGTGTAATTCAAAAGCAATTCAATCATAATATTCATTTTGCGTTATTTAATATTATTTCATAGCTTAGACAAAAATGTTCTAACAATCGGATTATCCCCCCCCCCCTTTTTTTAAAGAAATGTTGAAAATACTATTTTACTCAAATTGTTTGACAATTGGTTTTTAAAATTTAAACTATTATATACCTTTCTCCTGCTATCATTGGCATGAAACCAATTAACTAAAAACAGACAGATGACCAAAAATGAAAATGTATTACCTTTTAATCCATATACAACGATTAAAATTTAGAAGTAGTTTACCGCACATGTGCTGCTATCCACTACAGAATCCATAGTTTGTATATTTTCTGATTCAAGGATTCGTATTTGAATTGGTCTCCCAGATCTTGTTTTTGATGAAATCACAGTAAGCTAAATGTATATTTAAAAAAAATGATGCTTATTAATGGAGTTATCGTTATTATGCTAAATTTCAGATATTCAGTTCACTAATTAATGTTAGAGAAAGTGCTGGTTTTGTACAGATACTATTTTTTTAATCTGTTTTTTTCTGTTTAGGTGAAGCTTAATGTAAGAAGTACAAAAAACAAAAATATTGATAGATTTCAAACGGTGTTTATGTAGCGTGAAATTAAAACATGCACGAAAATTTATTATAAAGAATGTTGGCCCTGATGTAAGAAATGAAAATGTATTTACCTACGTGCAAAAAAATTATTTCAAATTTGTAGTTTGAAACAAACCAAAAGTATGTTTTGTAGAATTAAGGACATATAGTAAATTAATCCTTAAGAAAAAGTCTTGATAATAACAACTTAAGACGGGATTCTTCTCATATTTATGATATTTAGAATGAAATTTTCACAGATTCAAGAAAATAATATCCCTAGGTGATGGTATTTAAAATTAGATTAAATTTGATCGTTTAGTTAAAGGAGCAATGTCAGGTCAAGGTTATTATATTTTCCTTCATATTACGAAGAAAGAAATATTGCTATCAACCATGTGATCCTTACTTCTATTTTAAAGAATATGTATTTCTTATTGCATTAAAAGATGACATCACAGAGGGTCTAAATTAGATTAAATTTGATCGTTTAGTTAAAGGAGCAATGTCAGGTCAAGGTTATTATATTTTCCTTCATATTACGAAGAAAGAAATATTGCTATCAACCATGTGATCCTTACTTCTATTTTAAAGAATATGTATTTCTTATTGCATTAAAAGATGACACCACAGAGGGTCTATCAAATGATAAAATCGAATTGGGTTAAATAATTAAACTAAATAGATAATTGCTCTCTTTTTCTTGATTTTTTAAAGGAAATATTACGTATTTTTATTTGCTTCTTTCAGTGTTTGCAACTCGTGATAGAATTAGCTAGACATGCAGGGCTGACTGCTAGTGAAAGTTGTCAGCCCTGCCAAAACTCTACTAGCCCGAGAAAATAAGTCTTTTATAAATGTTTTTAGCAATAATGTGAATGGGGCACGGTCACCAATACTTCCATCCCAAATCTATAGGATGTCGAATTCTGCCCCTTTGCATGTTACAGTTAGCTGCCGATACTATTAGTTGATTTGAGAGATATTTGTCAAATATATAAATTTTAATTTATGGCAAATTTTAACACGTCCAGCCGAACTTTGATACGGGCAAATCTGTTCGTCCGCTGCAAAATTTGTGCGTCTCGAGCGTTTATTTCAAACACTGCTTCTTTTATTTTTTCATTTTTACATATTGAAAAGTAGTGATGTAAAGATACAAAATGATACAAAAAAATACCCTTTAGTAAAAGAGAAAAACATTTTAAATGAATTTTTTGCTCCAATCTGTTCTTACATTGGAAGCTTTCAATGACTAGCAAGATTGCAATCAATGTTCGGGAAAACGTATTATTTAAAATATATTGTAAAACGTAATAACATAATTATTAATTTCAATTACTACACAAATTTCTTTAAGCTTTTGATAGTTTAAACATGCAAATTCAATTCATTTTTCTGTAGTAATTTTGAGAAACAGAAAAGAAGATATTTTCATATGCTGCTATTCGACAAAAATATAGTCCCTTCTAGATTTCAAAATCGGTTTACCATTTCTATTTAAGGTTGTACAATTACGATAAGGAAAGGAAAATATGATCTTGAAAATTCTCAACACCTAGATATAGAAAAAATGTTTAGCAGATATATCTCGAATACTTCATTAAGTCAGAAACTAGACAAGAATCCCTCCTCAAGTCATTTTTATTCAAGTAAAATGAAAAATATTAAACGAATAGATTTTACTTGTTCATTCAAAGTTTCACAATATTGACCTTAAATGTGATAAGAAATTGTATAAAAAGGTAGGATTTTGAGCTTCATAGGAAGTTTACAATGTCTTTACAATTTATAAATTTGATATTTGATAAATTTGATAAATTTGTATCACTTGTTCTTAATCATTTACTGCTTAAAAATCATATCAATATTATTCAGCTTATCTTATTCTGTGATGTTTTATGTGGAAATGCCATTACCGGTGTTGTTGAATTGGATGAGGTTGTCATTAGAGCAGCTCTAGTGAGTATGACTGTCTGAGATTTCAGTGCCTCTGTACACATTTTCACAAAAGTAAAATTTCCTCGCAGAGGAGCTCCCATAATGGCAATGTTGATATAATTAAGTGAATCAGGCAAGTCCGGTAATTCTGTAACTTGTGCAATAACGTTTTGTTCACGCTTTGTGAAAAGAAAAAAAATCTTTTTGTGACTTTTTCCCCACATAAATTGTAATAGTGTTGTTAAAGAATCATTTGAGTTATTACTATTTTTACTGAAATAATTATTATTTGCATGAACATTACACCAATTTTATTTCATTGTAAGACCATGAAAGAGCAAATACCGCTGTTGTTGAACAATCTTTATCCTGGTAGTTTTTCTCATAACATAATTGTCCACTTTCTATCAAAAAAAGTCAATTAATACATATAATTATCTTAATTAATTATTAGATAATTAAAGCAGTTGTTCTATAAGAAAGTAAAGGGCATATATAACGTGAAACTTAACCAAGAAACCTGATTGCAAAAAACTTATTTTAAATAAAATTTTTTTTGGAAAACGTGATTAATTATAATTATGCATGAAATTGCATAAAATCATGCAGTTTTGATGTAATATATAATATAGTTTTCTTTTTTTTCTCTTTTTTTCTCTTTTTTGTTTAAAAAAAGATTTATTATATACATGTACAAGCAATATACACTGTAGAATATTCAATTAACATTACAATTGTTTTATATTTATCACTAGGGCAAGAATTGCATTCATAGATGAAGGTCATATACTTTTAGAGTCCTGATATGAATAATTAGATAAGAAAATTCTCTCAAATCGGGGAATCAGATAAAATAGGAAAAATAGTATTTAAATTATTTGGCTTACTTTGTGAGGGATAGAGACAATGTTCCTTTGAGTACACTTTAGAAATAAGATACTTTTTGAAAATGAATTCGGCATAAATTCCCAGTTTCTCAATCTTCGAGAGAAGAAGTGGTCGCATTTCCGTATGGATTATAACACATCCTTCTGATATCCCACGTAGCACAATGTCATCAAAATCAGCATCGATTAAATTCATTAAATTTCTTTTTAGTGCAGATATCCTTTCAGCTGTGATTTCATGCACATCCTCCTTTGGTAATTTCAGAGAAACATTTCTGTAACCTATAAAACATTAACTTCTTAAAACGTTTCAAAACTTGATATACAAATTTCTTCTTAAACTCTTTTTGACACACAAACATGCTTACACACGCATACACACCTGCGTGAGAGCACATATAATTGATAGTCTATTAAATTTACATTCTCTTTTTCCAAGCGGCTTAAAAAAAAGGTTTAAATCATACTTACGAAACACTTTTATTTTATTGATTTTCGCTTTGATGGGCCTATGTGGTTAAGTCATTTGTCAATGAATAAACTACTGTATGAATTGTGCATTGTCATAAAATTTGGAAAGGAAGTAAAAATGAAGCAAGTATTTTTCTTTTTTTTGAGTTTGAGTAGGAGTAAGAGTGAAATATAAAGATAGCAATCAGTAATCTATCTCAAAAGTCCATTGAAACAATACAGATTTGGAACAGAACAAACACAGACCTCTAAAAAACACCAGAAGCGGGACCAGGCGCCATCGAAGAGTAAGCATCCCATGTCGACCGGTGACACCCACCGTGTGCTCATCGTCATGATTGGGCAATTCAGTGTTTAAATGATGGCGTAACAATAAGTATGAAATACGTCAGTCAGCATTCGACTTAAGGTAGATTGTATTTTCTGACAAGGTCATTGTATCGACCATAGAAGTTGCAAAATGATGACTTTAAACGAAACTGTCGATTGTTTTATTTCATTAACTTGTTTCTTAATACCTTGCCTCGTTTTAGAAATTGTTCTTAAGTGGAGCATGCTCTTGAGTATCTAATCAACTGGGAGATATGAACCCCATATGCAGGTGATCAAGGAATATTGCTACATAAGCAATGAAATTTGACGATGGAAAAGATGAAGTCTTCAAGTTTATCATAAAGTTTTGTTTTAAGGTTACCATTAAAGTTATTTTCAAGTAAAGTATCCAAACATGAAACAAATGTTTCAGAATCTGTGGTTTGTTTTATTTCAAGTTCATCGGAATACATCGAGTTGACATATGAATGGAAGTAACAATTATTAATTGTTAATATGTCATCGACATATCTAAATGTCGAGTTGAAGACCACAGCAAGTTTCTTCTTCTTCTTATATATAAGTTTTTTTTTTTTTGAAAATAAATTCTGCTTGATATGAATACAAAAATAGGTCTGCTAATAACGGGGCGCAATTGGTACCCACGGATATTCCGACATACCTGATGTTCAAAAACTACATAGATATTGTCAATCAGAAACTCAAGCACCTTAATATCTACTACAGTGTACTTGTATGTACAATCAGAATGTTTTTTAAACAAAAGTTTTAAAATGACAAGGTAAGTAAATTTACGAGAAATTTCGTATTTAGAGAGAGAGAGAGAGAGACAGAGCATGAATACCTTCTAAATTTTCTCTTCTGTAATATCTATTGATGCACGTCGTTGTTCTTTCAGCAAATTCTATACATTCCTCAACAAGGTCACTTTCATTGATCCTTTCCAAAAATCCTTGTAGAATGTACATATTCATAGAAAAATCGTATAATTGATCCATAAATTTCAGTAATTCTTTCCCATCATTTATCTTTACCAGCATCTTATACCGTCTACTATATCCTGTCTCGTTCGAGTTGCCTAGAAGACAAAATAATTATAATGATAATAACATCTTACATTTTGAAAACATCTATTATTTTTCACACACAGAGACATCGTCTCTTCAAAATTGTTTGTATTAAATTGTGTCTTCAAAGGAAGTTGTCCAAAAAAACCAATTAAAACCAAAATTTGCATGAAAATCATTCATTTAATATTATATCTGATTTTGTATGTTGAAATTTAAAATCTTTCATTGTAATGAAATTATAAAGATTTATAAGAAGGATATCATGATCTTTCCGTTCCCGCACAAAATCCCAGAAATACGAGGATTGGTAAGAAAGTAATCTCACAGCTGATATAAGATTTTTAATAATCGAAAGTTATAAACACAATTTCATATACCAATATCCCTATATATTTTAATTTTTGCTTTAGAATTTCATTTTGTTATATAAAATACTTTTGTTTCAAATTATTTAGATAATCACAAGGTTATATTTTGTATATCGCCACACGGCAAGAATGTTAAAAACGTAATTATGACGTTATTACATGTGTATTTTCAGTTCATCTCAAGCAGGTTTTTTGAAATATACTTTATTATTTATTTCTTTCACTCAAAGTGTATACAGCAATTGAATCAGAAAAAAAATTATGCAAATGAAATTTCCGACGTAATTTTAAGGCATTCCTTAAACTGAGTTAGCACCAAATGGTGTGGTCGAACAAATTGCGGAGCAATAGGATGTAATAAAATATTTCTTTTATAAACGATTGAATAATTCCTATCTTTCTGATCGTCTGAGATCCAACATTGTAGAAAAAATACTACGTTATTTTCACCTACACGTGACCTTCCAGGTTAATATAAGGAATTATTTTAATAAAATATTTTTTTATATGACTCAATAATTCTTATTTTTCTGAGTTCCAACATTGTAGAAAAAATACTACTTTATATTCACCTGCACGTGACCTTCCAGGTGAATATAAGGATTTATTTTTCTCCAAATTAGACTAAAAATAGATTGGGAAATTCCAAATTGATACAAAAAATTATGGAAAGTTTTTTCACTTGCACCTTTCTTCCGCTCATATAAACATAACATTAAGGCACATAGAATCTTGGGTGAGGGTTGTTAGTGGGGTGGGGTGTTACAGGGGGCCTGCCCTCTCCCCACCTTTTTTGAGAACTTTTGATTTAAATTTTAAGAATAAAAATGTTCAAAGAAAGTCCCCTTCCCCTGTTTATGGACCTTAACATCCCAACAAATAAAATTTTGAGTTGGAAGAATTCTACTCTTTTTGGTGTTTGTCCAAAATTTTTCACATGTAAGTTGTCATTATTTTCCTCATCATGCCCCATCTTTTTTTTAAAAATCGATCCTATATACGCGCCTGACATTCATTTTTTCTACATTGCACCTAAAATAGATTTAAGAATTTCAATTTAATACAGCTGGTTATGTTTATTTTGTCCTAGTTTTTCTCATTATGTTTGGGTTTGGATAGTATTTCAGTAAATGTAAACAAGTAAGATGGCATGGACTGCTTAACAAGATTGTGTCATTTAATCCTTGAATCATATAATACAACAATTATTGTTGTTTTTTCGGTCAATACGACGATTAAGCCATCTTCGAAGTAAAATATTCACCTCGCCCTTCGGGGCTCAGTGAATATTATACTCCTCAGATGGCTAAATCATCGTATTGACCTCAAAACCAGCAATGATTATATGCTGCTTAAAGTGAAATACTTCCTCCAAGATGTTCCTAAGGGACAGGAAAGGGAGATTGGAATTAAATCAATACACAGGAACGTTAAGAAAGAAGTCAATTATAAACTGCATAAGAGATTTAGGATTCTTCATCATCAAATCATGAGGAGGCCTTAGAAGGAGAATATCGATTGTCTAATCCTTACGATGAGGAGCGTAATAGTCGAACTTTTACGCGGGTATGTTAAGGCTACACCCTGATATCCTACATGCCTATACAGTATGACGTCAAAGTAAGCTGTATGACGTGAACTTAAAAGATAATGATTTTTTTTCATATCTGTATTTAAAGTTTAATTTCAGGTCCAAGAAATAATTGAAAGCATTCAAAAACATAATATAAACTAAATTTTGTCGTTTTGGGGTGGTATAAATAACTAAGTATTTATCGCAGGGGTTAAATACCAAACCAATGACGTCATAACTATTGATCAAATATTTGCCGAGTGAAACTTAACGTGACGAGAATTCATGTAAACAAATACATGAAATGGGAGTTTTAAAGCATATACAGTAAATGCTATGTGTGATTTATAAGGAATTAAAGATTACGAATCAGGTACGCTAATTTATTCTTATCATGTTTTCTTAAAATGAACGCAGGCAGTGTTTTGAAATCCCGATCAGCCTTTCCTCTGTCGTTCTATAAAAACAAAAATGCAAAAGTTCAACACTAAGCCAAATACTTTGACACATAATTTTTGTTTGTATCGAAAGCTTGTATTCTATAATACATGGAAAGTGCTGCTAGAATCGTGTGGTTAACATGAATTGATGACAATTCCTTGCTAGTATGTACAAAATGTAAAAATTTTGGTAAGGTTTCTTGCGAAACTTTGGAATATTTTTTTCTGTGTCGGGATAGTAGGATTCTAGCAGCACTTTTCATGACTCAGTGATGTTTTAACATAATTACTTTCACAAAAAGAAATGAATTATCCTCGGGGTAGTGTTGAACTTTTCACTTTTTCGTTAAGGCAATTTTTCTATTTATAGATGTCACGTGATGACGTCGTAGTGGAGTGCTACTTTTAGCCTAGGACTCAATGACGTCTATACAATGGATAATAATAGTAAATATTTTATCTATGGCTTTTCCGATTTATTAATGTTTAATTTTACGAAAAAAGTCTAAATTCGCCGAAAAATTATCTGGGCACTGCCTTAACATACCTGCGTAGTATTTTACCTTTGTAAAGGCCACCTCACTAGGACTTGAATTTGAATTTGATAAAAAAAAATACTAAGGATGTAATAAATTTGGGTGTGTCCCTGAGTCAGGGATGCGTTGGCGTTGGCAAATGGTGACACTGCTCGAGGAATGTTTTGATTAGAAGGACCGTATGTTGGAAAAAAATCAACATATTACATTTCATGTATTTTGCTTGTTTGTTTGTTTGCTAAACGTCCCTTCGAGAATTTATTTTTAGTCATATTGAGACGCCACCACTTGCCGGGCAACAAATTTAGATCTGTACTTGGCACTTATGGCTTTTGAGCAGTAAAGGATCTTTTTCGTGCCAGCAGGAGGAGACCAGACTGACCGGACATGATTCGGAATATCTCTCTCTCTCTCTCTCTCTCTCTCTCTCTCTCTCTCTCTCTCTCTCTCTCTCTATCTATCTATCTATGAGAAAGAAATGCATATAGGTATTTAAATAAAAAATAACAGAATGCCGATTAAAACTATCAGTAATATCACCAAGGAGTATAAAAGTATGTAGGTACTTTGTTGTAA
Organism: Saccostrea echinata; assembly: GCF_033153115.1. Classification (NCBI taxonomy): domain Eukaryota; kingdom Metazoa; phylum Mollusca; class Bivalvia; order Ostreida; family Ostreidae; genus Saccostrea; species Saccostrea echinata. Next base: position 2,091,774 of record NW_026889807.1, on the reverse strand, counting down.
GAAATTGAATCTGTCTTTAATTAATGAAGGTTTTCTTGATAACCTTGAATAATTATCTGAAGCAAAACTGCAACACAAACCAACACATATTTCAATCAAGAGATACATTTGTTTTCTTTATCTCAATTACTTTTAAATAGTTAAAAAAAGTTTAACCTGATAGAAAAAAAAGAAGATAAAAAATCCACTCGAACAATTCTAGAGAGAGAGAATGAAATATTATTTATTTTTTGCTGAATCATATTCCATGTATTTTTATTTGTCTAAAACGGTAAGAAAAAATAAAAATTATTTCAACAAGGTGATTCATTTTCGTTCAAAAAAAACAAAAACAAAAAAAAAACAAAAAAAAACAAAAAAAAACAAAACAAAAAAAAAAAAAAAAAGCAAAAAAAAAAAACAAAAACAAAAAAAAAAAACCAAAACAAAAAAAAAAAAACAAAAACAAAAAAAAAACAAAACAAAACAAAAAAAACAAAACAAAACAAAATAAAAACAAACAAACAAACAAAAACAAAGAAACAAACAAACAACAAACAAACAAACATTTTTTTTTATATATGTACAGGAAGTAAATATAATTTTCATTAATACTAACTTACCCGGAAGTACAAACTTAAGTCGCTCTACACTCTCTGAATTTAGTTTCTGTCCAGTTGTAAATAAAAATTCCAGAAGTTTTACGCGATAGAAGCTGGGAATTTCACCATTTTCTATAATAAAATAAAATGAATGAAGTGGTTATATATATATATATATATATGTATATATATATATATATATATATATATATATATATATATATATATATATATATATATATATATATATATATATATATATATATATATATATATATATATATATATATATATATATATATATATATATATATATATATATATATATATATATATATATATATATATATATATATATATATATATATATATATATATTATAATTTTATTTGAACTATTTTTCATTGTTCCCTTTTTTTTAAACATAGGATTACAAAAGTTGGCCTTCATTGTGTCATAGCACGTACTACAGTTCTAACAAATTGTATAACACGCGCAATGGGTTTTTCTCGACACAGCTTTCTGTATAAGAACATGATGAACATTCAAGATTTAAAATTCAATTCATATATTTGCATTCATTTATTAAATGGTAGATTCATAGAATTAGACTTCACTGTATAAATCATAATTGGCAATGAAGGCATATATAAAATTAAATTAGATATATTTTTGTTTGCAAAGGATAGCACGGCCTAAGGTCTTCGAGATGATGAATAACTGGCTGTAATTCGCATTCTGCATTACGCACTGTACAGTATATATTAATTTTGTTTAAAGAAATTTAACCACACCAATAGATAAATTCAGAGAGCAGCAGTTATTTTTCAACATTAGCGGGTTTCTTTTTATTTTTGTTTATGACGTTACACTTGTCATCCACGGCATTCACCATTTGTGACGTCATAGTAAAATAATTACTTTAACCTTTTGACATCCCCTTCCATTTATGATGTTATTAATACCAAAGCTATCATCATGTTTTATAAGAAAAAATATAATGAAGTTTTAATACAGATATTTATTTTGAAATTTTTATTCGGACATTTGGTCTTAGTCAGAATACGGGCAGGGCGATTTTATGGATAAAGTAAACTTAGCTTTCAAGTACATTTTCGAAATTTATATTTTCTTTCTCACATTAAAATAGAATTCGTTAAAGATTTGTGAGAAATCTTATTCACCTATAAGAAGAATGGAAAGTTATACAGACAGAAGAACAAATACAGAATCAGACATATTAAAATATTAACATCCATAAAAATCAATAGCAAAAAAGTTTATTTCTAGGAATGCAAGGGAAGGAGAGGCACAATGAAAAAAATCATTATAAGTACTATAATATGCTTCAAAATCGAAATCAGCCAGGGATTAAGAAGTGCACTAACCTTTGTTTTAACTCAAAATTTTTATTAATGACGCAAAATGTAATAAACTGAAATTTTTTACATTTTGCGTCGAGGTCGACACAAAATGTAATAACACAAAATGTAAAAACACACTTTTTTTCGATTATTATATATTTCGTTATAAGATTTTGCCTTGAAGTTAGTTTAGAATTTAATGTCACAGAAAGTGATAATCGCTTACTAGTTTTATCTCTAAAATAAATGCATTTATCATAGAAAGTGCGAACACGGTATACTGCAGTCAGTTAGATTTTCTTTGTACAATTTAGCCTTCCATAGCCAAAATATTCTTGAATTTTCTGTCGTTACACGTTTTACATTGATTCCGGGGAAGAGTTTATTAAAATAAAATGACGCAACCTTGTTTAGTTGCCATAACAAATTGATGACCATATTTTCGAAGTTTTGGAAGGTCTCTTGTTCTGAACCATTATTCTTATATCTCAAATTATTTTTTTTTAATAACTCGAATAGGATTTGAATTTATTTACAGCTTATATACTAAGCCGTTTCTGTTATATTTTATTGTAAATTCAACTTGTAACGCCTCCGGAAATTTGTTCTCCCCGTTTTTGGATGGATAAGTTATCAGCTCTAGTACACAAGTAATTATTTCAATCGGTATAAATAAAATTTCTGTAAGTTTCCACACATAATTTAAAGAAAACAAAATGCGAATTTACAGGTATTTATATTTATATAAAGCAGGTAGTATTGACAGGTGTGTGAAACATTAGGAAGTATGATTTAAAATATTCTCAAGGAGGTCTAAGGTCTAATATAAATTCTAAAGAGTGTGTTATCATATTTTTCCTTAATCTCAACGCAACATGTAATTATGCAAAATAGAATAAGCCAAAAAATGTATCATTACATTTTTATTTATTTCATTCTGCGTTGACCTCGACGCAAAATGTAAAAATGCAAATTGTCATAATTCAAAAAATGTGTTATAACGTCTTAATTAGTGTTTGCTTGTTCTTTTTTCTTTTGAATATTTTTGAAATATACATGTATGACCTTCAACTTTTTAGGAAGTTAATGCCATATAATTTAAAATGATAATTGCTTTAAGAAAATTTATTTAAAAGAATCATATTAAACGAGATAATTCAAAGAATTTATTTCCCCGGTCAAAGGCCAAAAGAAGAGGATAGAAGACATAGACTGTAGGCAAGATAAATATTGACCTAGAGTTTTCATCTTTCGGCAATAACATCTTCAGGGTTTTGTTTTATCAAGTAACAGGAATTCATAACATTGTTTCATAGCATAAACGTAAAGAAAATTACTGATTACGAATATTATTTTTTTGACTGTCATCTCTGACTTTTTGACCTCAAATCATTTAAGATATTGAAACTTTGCATTATAATATTACTTTGCCAAAGGTAACAGAGACAAAGTTTTTTACATGAAAACCATATTGATGGATTTCCGACCTGGACTTTTGTCTTCTATAGGGATCTTCTGGGCGTATTAAGAAGTAATCTTATAATACACTGTACTACATTAGAAAACTGAATAGAACTGGAGATAACATCTTAAAAGCAGGGATTCTTTTAAATTGGGTCCGTTTTTAGTCAGAGGAAGATTTGATATAAAAAGTCATTCGTAGTTCTAAACGAAAACTTAAGACATCTCCCGAAGGAAACCATCATACGGAAAGTATTAAGGAGGCTGGGGGTCAACAAATTAACTGTCAGATATAACTTAATTTTTCAGATATGATATCTTAAGCTGTCAACTATCATTTGGCAAAGAAAAATTTCATACATTCTAGTTTTAAAATTTGATCATTTTTGTATATCTTTATATGGAACTCTTCTTTTAAAGAAGATCTTAATAGTCTTAAAATGGCCACAACCCCCCAGCCCTCTTAATTGATGACGATATCCTTTGATCTTTTGAATGAAATATGAAGAAAGTGAACAGTATTCAATCTCGAAAGTCCAATGAAACGATACAAATTTGGAGCAGAGTAAACACGGACCTCAAAATTTAGAGCTGGGATCAGGTACCATGGAGGAGTGAGCATCCCCCGGCCGACAGGTCACATGCGCCGTGCTTCTTGTCATGCTCGAGAAACAAAAACCGACAAAATAGACATTTCAGTGTATAAATAATGGCCTAACAATTAGTATGAAAAATGACTCAATGATAGGTTGTAAGTGCTGACAAGGTCATTGTATCGACCGCAAAACTTCCGAAAAGATTACTTTAAAAGAGGCTGTTGATATCCTTGTTTCGTCAACTTATTTGTCAATAGCCTGCCTCGTGTTAGAAATTGTTCATACGTAGTGCATGCTCTTGCGTATCGAATCAACTGAGAGACATAAACCCCATATACAGGTGATAAGGGTATATTGCTACATAAAGTAAGGGAAGTTGACGATTGAAAAGTTGAAGTAATCACGTTTATCATAAAGCTTTGTTGTTAGGTTACCATTAACGTCTCTTTCTAGTAAAAAAATATCTAAATATGAAACAGATGTGTCAGAATCTGTGGTATCCTTTTTTAAGCTCACTGGGATATATCGAGTCGACATATGAATGGAAGTAACTATTATTAATAATACGTCGTCGATATATCGAAATGTCGAGTAGTTTTTTTTTTTTTTTAAATCAAAATGATGTATACTAAGCTATAACAACTTTTGATATATACACTTCCTTGAAAAAGATGAAGGATAATTTGCGATACTAGGATGATACAAACAGATTGAATGATCTATACATAGGGCTCAGGGCGGGTGTGACCCGTCAACAGGGTATGATTAAATCTCTCAGGCACCTGAATCCACTTCTGGAATTTTCAGGGGTCCGTGTTTTATACCCTCTTCACATATTTGTCTGCTTTTATAGATTTCTTGAGATCGATCACTGTTCGTTATTTTCAACTTTTTCATGGACAGGCAGAATTAATGGAGAAAAAACGACAAAAGGTCAAAAGGACCATCAAAATTCATATAATCCTCTCAGGTCAAAACGTCAGAAGCTTTTTTTTCAATGCTTCTGTCCTAGCTGAAATTAATGAGGAAATTATTTTTTTAAAGCTCTTGCAGATCTACCGTGCCCGTTGAGTCTTAGTCACATCATTGCAATGATGAATATTTTCACTTTTTTTCCTTTGTTGAAAGGCTTACTTTCAATAAACTTAAAATAGGTTATTGTTTGTTTTATGTGCTCTTTACCGCTATATTTTGTACATCTTAAGGTCAACATGAAAAACATTAATGTTTAAGTCAAGCGTATTTAATTTCAACCCCGTACGAATTTTTATTAATATACCTCTGACAGCTACCTAAAATGTTGTCTACCATAACATTGATATTGAATATTCTTTTGATTTATTTTCTGAACCAAACTCTGACAAAAACAACTTAATCGTGTGCAATGTTCCAAATTTGTTATATGTCTTTCTAAGATTTATGAGAGAGTTAATATTTTTTTTAAAGAAACCGACATGAATATTCATAAGTAATAATCGTTATAATCTGAATTAATATCAACAATTTTGAATTAACGTCTCTGCTGTATGTATAAAAATCATATTTTGGGATCCACTAATAAAGAATTCTTTCAGTGTGAAATATTATTGATAAGGAAGGAAAAAGCATTACTGGGGAACCATTGTTCAAATTAAAAAGAAAAGAAATATTAGAAGCCCTGTTACGACTAAATAAAGGTGTTCAAAATTTATGAGTTTGTGACCTGAGCAAATCTGTCTTCCTTATGCGTTGATAAGTAAGCTATTCTGATTTCGTGAAATATGGATAACTATAGTCTAAATTTCTGTGAAGTGCACTAAGTTCGGTAATAAAGATCTTAAAATGTGAAAGTTACTTTTCGTTATATTCAAAAAACAAAATAGCCAAGTATCACAATCCTTGTCAGAAAAAATCCTGAATACTTACGATTGACAGACAAAACTACAATAGAAGCATTAGGTGTTCCTTATATAAAATAACATGTATATTTAAAATTATGTTTGTGAAAGTCGCATTATATACGTATGTGGAAAATTATACCTTTTTGGATTACTGTATATCCATTCCTTTTTAAATATTTTGGGAGAACAAATGAGCAGAGAAAAATCAGTGAAATAGCGAAAACAATTCCAGTAGACAATACAACCATATTCCTGCTGAAATTAATGCATAAATATTATTAACACCAACAAAAAAAAAAATGATTTTTGGGACTTGAAGATTAGAACTTTTATAGAAATAAACTAATAATTATCAAAAAGAAAACCTGCCTGGTAGTTTCTTCTGAGTCTCCCTTAGTAATATTTACTTGCACGTTTGACTCATTTTGCCTCGTTTCACTGAAATACGTAAAATATTACACCCTTGATAGTTTCGTTTGAAGTATGGCGTGTGAAGGCTGATGTGATATTTTGTAAATTACCTTAGTCTAGAGTAGATATAAAAATGTGATAGTTTGTCTTGTTAAAACAACTTCAATTCAATTATTTGTTTTAATATGTCAGGCAATTCAACATTAGTATTATCAATATGTTCTTTCATAAAAAAAAATGTGAATAGATTACAGGCCCCTGTATGCTCTACTGTCAATCAAAAGAGAAGTCAACATATTTTAGGAGCTAGTACAGTAAAGGGCTGGGGCAAAAACATCAATGTCAAGATCCATCATCCCTCTGATTACGCATTTAACATTTTACTTTAACGATGAGGATTTGTAACAGAAATTGATTTCATAATTAAAAAGCAAGAAATGTCTGCATACATTGTGATGCAAAATTTGCCAGAAATTGCTCTTAAACTTGGCGATTTTACAAGATCAATGATATAGTGACAACAATTATTATTAACACCACAAACATTGTCTTTGAGACTTAAAGATTACAGATTTATAGAAATAAACTAATAATTATCAAAAAGAAAACTTGCCTGGTAGTTTCTTTTGAGTCTCCCTTAGCAATATTTACTTGCACGTTTGACTCATTTTGCCTCGTTCCACTGAAATACAATACGTATTATATCCTTGATACTTTCATTTGAATTATGGCGTGTGAAGGCTGACGTGATATTTTAAAAAATACCTTAATCTAGAATACATACAAAGATGTGATAAATTGTCTTATTATACATGTAACATCTTTAACTATTTTCTCGACTATGTCAGGCAATTCAACATTAGTCTCTTCATTATGTTCTATCATAAAAAATGTGAATAGATTAAAGGCCCCTGTATGCTCTGCTGTCAATCAAAAGCGAAATCAACATATTTTAGGAGCTAGTAAAGAGGACAACACATCAATATCAAGATTCATCATCTTTGATTACGCATATAACATTTTACTTTAATGATAAGGATTTCGTATCAGAAATAGCATTCATAATTAAAAAGCAAGAAATGTTTGCATACCTTGTGAGGCAAAATTTGCAAGAAATTGCTCTTAAACTTGGCTATTTAACAAAGGAGTAATAGTAAAGTATAGCAGTGAGAGTTATCTGTTTTATTAGAGTTAGTGAACCTTTAATAACTATATTCGGATACTAAGAAATCTAATTATTTTCAAATTTAAAACATAATTATTTTACTCACCAGGAGTCAGAGCAGCAAGTTGGGTCTGATCTGTAACATTTGTCTTTCTTATTAATATCATTGCATGCTGGATCTGTCATTTTGAAAGAATATAAAGAATATACATACATACATATATATATATATATATATATATATATATATATATATATATATATATATATATATATATATATATATATATATATATATATATATATATATATATATATATATATATATATTTATAATATAATATAATATAATATAATATAATATAATATAATATAATATAATATAAAAACTAGATGCTGTCATGAAACAGTAATACCGCACTAAGGCGTTTGTCTGTAAATGCACACCCCTTCATATTTGGGTAACCAAGGGAGAAGCCAAAGTAATTTTATAATTTACACAGTAAATTTATTTTTCAAGCCGTCACGGTAGCTCAGTCGGTAGAGCGCTCGCTCCATGATCGGAAGGCCGTGAGTTCGAATCTCGGCCGCGACTGACCTAAGTCGATAAAAAATAGGTAGCAACTGACTGTTCCTTCGCAGGCGCTCGGCACTTTGAAGTGAAAGCTGCGGGTCCCTCGGATGAGACCTTAAAAATCGAGGCCCCGTGTCACGGCAGGCGTTGGCACGATAAAGATCCCTCACTTCTAAATGGCCCTAAGTGCCGAGTAAAGATCTAAATCTGAAGCCCTTCACCGGTATATGCTGACATCTCTATATGAGTGAAAAATTCTCGAATTGGACGTAAAACAACAATCAATCAATTAAATCAAGCATAAAATGCTCAGGTGAACATGCCGCACATTGGCCTCTTATATAAGTATTTCATATATTAAATTCATTATCAGTCTGAAATTACTGAGTTTGATTAATGATGAGATTATTATCTCCAATACCCACACCCGATCAATTTCGTCAAATTTTGTCAAAAAGACACCCTCCCAAAAACTTGCCTGTTTTTGGAAATAGATAGCACAAAGTTATGTAAAAACGTCATTTGTAATTATAATATAAAATTTGTACATGTACCATGTGTACAGATTTTTTGAGAATTTCTAGACTCTCGCCTCACATTGGACTTGTGTTATCCTATGAGTATTAGTTTTACCATTGTCATACTGGAATTGCACATGGTGTACACATAATTATATCAGTAGGAATTAAATCATTGTTTGTTTTAATTGGATCATATTTAATGAAGTTGACAGTACCTATGACAGGCGCTAACTACAAGTTTAGGTATAGAATGGGGTAAAATAATCTAAAATGCAAATGATTAGGTTATAGTTTAAAAGGGGTCAAAAGGTCATTCCCATTTCCTGGATGTGGAAACAATCAAATAGGTTTAAATAAAATCAGAAACTCTAACTCTAAAGTCTTCTTTGTCTTATGACAGATTAAACGGTATAAAGGGTCATGACCCCCCCCCCCCTCCTTGTTACAGGTCTCCCTGGCCACCCCTATCCCTGAAACGACAAATGATCATGTAACTCAGAAATGTTTGAAAACTTTTCCCCTTAACAATACATGATTTTGTTTCTTGTGTCATTATGTATCTAATGGTATAAAAATTATGAACCCCTGGAGGTCATGCCCCCCCCCCCCCCTTGAACTTGAAATGTTTACAACATGACCTGCATCAAATTCAAAGGAGCATCAATGATAAGATTGCTTGACATTCCATTCATGGTTTTGGGTCAATCCCTTCCTAGAATTAGGAATAAAAATCATTCAGAGAGACATTCAGTGCTATTAAACTGTTTGAACATTTTTGTATATATTCAATTTTTTTAATGTCAAAACAAAGTATTTGTTTGTATACATGAACAAACTGGGAGCTGGGAAGAGGGAAAAGGGGAAGGAGTTATCTATCCATGTCTTAATTGTCGAAAACTCTTACAATTTGTGAATATTAACCCCACTTATGATTTGTCATCATGTTTTTACTCTTCTCACAACATACATGTACATGTTTATTAGTCAATAGATATAGACTTTTTGCTATATTCATTGTTCTCCCTTGAATCTGGAATGATGATACTATACAATTATGGACTTCAGTGTAGTTCGATATGTGGTTATAAGCACTCATGTCAAGTGATATTGACCGAAGTGACAGAGCTTGCGAGGTCGCTATCATTTTCTGTGTCTGAGAACACTTATCACTTGACATGGGTCCTCATCACCGCATATTGCCCGTTCACTGACGTCCATAATAGTTACATAAAATAATCTCTCTACGTGATTAATCTGACACAATTTTAACTGTACAGAATCGGTGTCATTACATAACAACGGTAAAAACATGCTTCTTATATTATGACGTCACGTCCTACGTAACTTCAGTGCAGCCGAACGGTGAGTCATGCGATATCATATGCCGCGAACGGGCTTTCGCATCAATAGCACAAAAGGATGAATATCACGTGACGTCATTTCAGCCAGTGAAAACTACGAAAATAATCTTTTTATATAATATAGATATTTTAAGAATGATTAAAAGTTGAACAGGTTTTCCATCTAAAACTTGATTAAGCTCTGTGTTTGAATTAGGTATACCGATATAGCTTGATTTTGCTATCCAAAACACTTTGATTAGCTATTCATAATCATACTTCTTTCTTAAATATGCAGTTTATTTTTTCAACATGGATAAAAGTCATACTATGGTGACATGGTATATATTTTCAGCTTTGAACTATTCTAATAAACAATGCAGGAAAAAAATGCTTTTCAAATATTGTAGCTCTTTCCGAGCACTTGCGATCATAAGTTGTTTGTTTTGCATAGGAATATAAACCTGGGACAGGATTCTCCATCAGCTGTTTTACTGTGTCGGAGACAGTAAAATTTTCCCCGACAAAGTAAAAATTCAAATTTTATGCGTGCTACACAGTAAGATCCGTGATAATCGGAAAATCAGAACATAAATTTTCTAGAACTGGAACTTTAATAAAACCAATCTACCGTCTTTCAATTTCAAATGCAGAGCATTTAATTATCTCTTAATTAGGGCATATTGTCTTGCTTCACCTTGCATTATCAATTATCTCCTAGACCCTCGCTGAATTTTACGCATGAAGGACAAAGGCAAATCATTTTTTTTCTCACACTTCCATGTAACCGTATAATTGCTAAATGCATTTTAAAATATTATTTAAATATATGAAATCAATTAAATATATATCTTTTCTTCAGAATCACGTCTCTAGAATACGCAGCACAGTTAAGGCTACAAAAAGGGGGCGGAGCCTAATTTGTACGGGAAAAATTAACTATGACATCATACAAAACCAACAATTCCTAAAAATACCACAAAATGAGGTGATCTACTATTTTAATCTTTAGGAGACCATCAAACTACATCAAAACTTACTATAACATGCTGTTTTGTCGTCAGTTAAATCCCACATAACAAGGTATAAATAAGTCACTGATCGCAATGCACTTGTCGATGTGACGTCATTTCGTAAAACTTGACGCAGTTTGTATGCAGTTAGAGGCGGATCAAGTAATATTTTTTCAACGAAAAATGTATTCTTTACTTAAATAAAATATTATTTACAGATATTTCATAGGCCATTAACTTGGATTTAATGTCTTCTTTACGATTTTATTAAAATATATTTCGTATATTTTTTCGTATATTTCCTATTTAATTGACACTGCCGTATATTTGTATGCAAGTACATCAGAGGGTAATGTGAGGGTCTTAATAAATCGATCTAGTGCAAGGGCATACACTCAATGGATCATAGTAAGCTTTTACAAATCAACTCTAGAAGTATTAAGGTATCTGAAAAGTGCTGCGATCCTGATGAAATCTTGAAAATAATTTAATTATATCTATATTTAATGCCATTGACCAGCAAAAAATACAGCATTCGGTCATACAAATACGATTTTAAAAATGAAATAGCAGAATCTAGGTAGGATAGCAGCGCTTTTCAGAAACTACAATGCGTGTTGAAAATATTTTTAAACTAAACTTAGAATTTTAACTTGGTTATGCACTTGCACTAGTGAGATTCAAAGGTGAACTCAATACTGCAAGTAAATGTGCTTAAATCACGTGACTGCCGCATCACGTGTCAAGTCTAAATATAAAATCTAATCCTCCTCAATATGTAGTTATAATTACAATTGTCCGATATAAGTAATGTACTAAAAAAAATCGCCATCCTGATTATGAATATATTTTTAATCACAAAAAATTGGTGATATTTCCATTGTTCACCTTAACTGTACTGCGTAGTGATGGCACTGTGAGTCAAACATCATAACGTAATTTAATTGATGTACATGTATTGTTGAAGAATTTAACGGTACCTCTAAAAGCATTTCAATTCTAAAGTTTCTTTTTTTAAACGCAAAAACTTACCCGTAATCGATCAACAAATAAAATCACGACAAATTTACTTTCAAAGATGGCAAGTAGTTCGATTGTATCGACCAAAATTTCCTCTGCTCTTCAGACCATGTATAAAATATAAAGTTAAATATAAAAATATCAAGGTTTAATATAGCATCCACAGCTCATTTTACGTTATTTATTACGCTATGTGACAATATACAAAACCACCAATTTAAAAAAAAAAAAAAAAAAAAAAAAAAAGTAATTAACACATTCTCATATCTCCAACTTAAAAAAATCAAATTGAACTGTAAAGGTAAATTGTTTAACAGTCTAAAAATTATAATGTTATATTTTTTATGTCGCGTGCTATTTTAATTTCTTTTAAATGTTCAAATATGTTCTGAAATAAAACGTCACGAATTTAACACGTAGTAAAAATCGCGTTCTTTTATTCCGCCGTTTCCAGGACAAAGGAGGATATAGTCTGCATTTTTTGTACAAAGTAGATGCTGAAGGTCATGCTGAACATAATGAAACCAAACACGTCTAGCCGGATTCTTTTATTGCCATGATAATTTATAGCCATATGTAAGTATTTTTCAGGGAGAATTTTCACTCGTTTGACGAGTCGGTTGTTATGTGTGTTACAATAATAGATCGAAAGAAAATCTTCTCTCTCTCTAAGAAGCTGTGTAGATTTATATTCCTTATATCGGCTCTAAAAAGCGATCCTTCAAATAACAACACTGCGTATTTAGCGTAATTACTAATTAACGTCATTTTCACGCCTACCAGGCTAAACTGTAAACTTGTAATGAAGTGTGTTGAATGTTACTATAGATATTCAAAGGGGGATAACTCTAAATGTCTTTTTTGTGGGGTACCCAAAGGGGTAATTTTAAAATTACATATTTTCATCCTAATTATAAATGTCAAAAATACTATGGATATTCAGAGGGGGATAACTCTAAATGTCTTTTTTTGTTGGGTACCCAAAGGAGTATTTTTAAAATTACATATTTTCATACTAATTATAAATGTCAAAAATATTATATAACATGAAACAATTATTGGGACTGGGAAAATATCAATAAACTAAAATGATGTTATAATTTTGAAGCAATAAAAATTTACAGTTATGATTAAAATACAAAATAAAAAAGAAAGGAAAATAAGTATTTAATGTCCAAAAAAAATATATTAGCCTCTTGATTTTTTTTTAATTAAAGTGAATGTAAAAAAATTCAATGTAGTTGCTAAATAAATTATCTTAATTTTTGATATGTTGAATTCTAGAAGATTGTGTCTAAAAATTTATACAGAAAATAATGATTCTGATATGAGGAATATTGTTTTACCATCACAACCTTCATTCAGTTTGTCTTAAATTTATGTTCCCATTACCATACAATTTATATCCACACACTGACATTGTATTGTAATTTAATATATATATTTTTTACTTTTACGTACAAAACATTATTAAAATATTAGTATGTGCCAAAAGTGCATAATTTTTTTTTTAAGAGACATGCATGGGAGGATTTTTTGTTTGACAGAGAGAGAGATGTAAGGCCTATTTTCAAATCATTTTGAAGGGAAGCCAATACATCGAATCTTCCCATCCCTCCCTGTAGACCTGCATACGCATTAATTGTGTTGTATAGATATTTTAATTTAGATTACATTTTATTGGTTAGTTACATGTATAGTACTATCTATGATGTTTCTATGTTCTTGTCTGACTAAAACATTAAAAATATTCTATTTTTGTGTTAGAGTAGGAATGAATGAATTGATGGATGTATGGATGGATAGAATAAATAGTATTACTGATGCATCAAAGAGGGCTTTAAAAATGAAAATTAAAAATAAATCAAATGTTTTACACGAGAGAGAGGGAGAGAAGAGAGAGAAGAGAAGAGAGAAAAGGAGATTGAGCTTGTTTTGATAATTCACAGACAAATTGGACAATCTTTAATACAGATTACAGATACTACAAGTACTTATTTTTTTTACCTAAATTTCATACAATTTAAATTAATTTTTTGTCTCCTTTTTTCTCTTACAGAATCTATTATATGCTTCTGCCAGTCATATTTATGACTAGTATTCCGCAAATTTTGGTTGAAATGTCCAGTTCAAACATCAAATCTTTCAATTCTGACATTATTGATTCTCGAGAAGTATTTGGAGCATCCAAGACTGCGCAATGTGTTCTGGAAAACTCGCAAAACTGCAGTTTTACCTCCACTAAGGTAGCAATTACACGGCTTTGGACTCAGTATGTGAAGCTTAGAAAGACATATTGTCTGAAAAAGGGAAATAAGAAATTAAAAAAAAAAATTCCTGGATACGGAATTTGTTCCACTTCAAATATCTAAAAGTACACAAAGGATTTCTGAATCATCCTATCTTATCAGCTTAGGTGGTGATACATCTTCCACAGCCATGTCAATTAACAAATCACTCATTCTTGAAAATCAACGTCTTGTCACAGAGAAATCGAGATTAGAATCAGAAATGTCAAAACAAACTTCCAGCATGCAATGTATAAGCAGTTATTCAGAAGAAGTAACAAAGAAAAACGAAATTCTTCACCAGAAGTTAAATGATTCAAAGCAAGAAACCAAACGAACAAAAGGAAGAGAAGAATACTGGGAAACAAAATCCACTCGCTTAGAAACTTCAGCAGACTCAACTGTAGAGGAATGTCACCAATTCATAAGTGAATAACGAGAGGCAAATGATGACCTCAACAAAATTGTCAGAGAACTTCGGAAAATTTTTAAGGAGAAGGAGGAGGAAATTTCAGTAATGTCTGAGTTATTACAAGAAGTAAACAAAAAGGATGTGATTCGCCTGATTCGCTTGTTTAATAAAAAAGAGAAAGCCTTCACACCTCAGCTCTATCTATGTGTTAATACTCCAGTACATCCTGAATTTGTGTGTTATGTTTGTTTGTGTGTGATTGTGTGTGCTTGTTCATCAACTAGAGAAACACTTCTGTCTTGTATGTTATGTACTTCTTATATGTACGAGAGAAAGAGAGAGAGAGAGAGAGAGAACATTTTCATCATGCACCTTTTCAGTTGCATCATATTAAATGTTGACATTTAGTATTTCTCTTTATAGGACCAACTGTTGAAGCATGTTTAAAGTTGGCAAGAAAAAAAACCCTGATCTTCTTCCATGTCATTCAACTATTGCAAATATGAACATACAACGTCCTTCACTCGCTAAAATACAACTGGAGGAAATATTACCCGAGAAAAAAAACAATACGTTACATACAGATGAAACTTCAAAGCATGGCATAAAGTATGATGGGTTTTCGATTCGTGACGAAGAAGGATGTTATTTTGTTTTAGGGCTGCGTGAAATGACAACCAAGTCAGCAGAGAATACTTTAGACACATTTAAGAATATTTTAGAGGATATTCTGAAGCAGACAACAAAACTCTTGAAAATACAGGTCACAAAATTTTGGGCAACATACAAAACACAATGATAGATAAAGCAGCCACTGAATTAAAATTCAATAAACTACTAGAGATATATAGAGTCTTCTTCCACAAACACGAAAAGATTACAACACTTTAAATAATGCTGGGAAAGAAGCAGTCAGTAGACTAAATAACTTTTTGCGGTCTCCATGGACTAGTTCACATGGCAAATGCAGCATAGAAAAGTCTGTTTGAAGCAGAGAGGGGATATTTTCAAGAAAACCCAACAATCTGTCATGAAGGATTCTCAAAAGAAGGCGAATCGGGTTGCTTTCGGGTGATTTAAAATGCATGCAAAGCTTTTGCTAGGCGCGGAGATGAAAAAAAGTAGGTGCTTTGGGAGTTTTAGAACATACATGCAACCGTTTCTTCAGCAAAATGGTATCACGTCCCTTCCATTTCAGCCGTTTAAGGGAAATAGGTTTAATATTTTGTTTCAAAATGCAGCTTGTATCTTCTATCTCCATTCTCACCAGATTGATTTTCTGGAAAAATCCTGCATTGAGAGTAAGAGACTTTTTATGTCCGATCTTAAGGTTTCATTTTATGTCGCCGGATTGAAAGCTCTAGGTCTTATTGCAAAATTGATCACAATACCCCTATGGAATCTCCTTGAAAGCAGAGAACTCTCCACTGAAAGTATGTCTTACCACTACCTTTATTTATCAACGTATTTAGCAGATGCTAGTCGAAATTTGCCAGATTTTATAAATGGAAAATTTCCTGCTTTCACGATAAACAATTTGAATGGAGACAAAATATTTGAATATTTGATAAGCGAATCTAAATATGACACAGACGTCGAGATTATGTTAAGCATTATGCTGCCCTCCATCAGGAATGTCGTTCTCCATGTTTAAAAAGACCATTTACCAAATGGAAAGTACGAAACTTTTACTGAAGAGCTGTCATTACTAACAAAAAGTGTGGACAAGCACAATTCCTTTTCAGAAAGACTTTTTGCATATATGGACCAAATTTTAAGAAGTAAACCTAACATATCTACTCTTGCAATTGAATCCTAGACCCTATTTTTGCTGAATAAAACATCTGAGTGGTTACAAAGTAAAGAAGAAAATATAGAAGGTCTCATTTCAGAAGCCAGGAAATCTCTTCAAACGGAAAGATATATCTTTAAAACACGGAGTAGAGAAATACAGCAAAAACGGGAAGAGCGACAAGAGCAAGAATTTCAACCCAAAGCAGAAGTTCAGTAAAAAAGGTTGCATCGTCTTGAGAAACAGAGCGATGCAATTGTTTTCTATGGGTTATGGGGATCTCCACAGAAATGCAAATTAAAAATAGAGGAGGTCAATCTTGTCAGGGAAAAAATCAAGGCTATTAAAGCACAGTTGCGGTACAGGAAAAATGTTCTGAAACAATGTGTTACAGAAAAAAAGAACTTTATAAAGAAGAAGGTACGGTTTTAGCTTTATTGTGCCCTAAAAATTTAATGTTTTCAAAAAAGTTTTGTAACTGGCATAAGTATTAGTTGAGTGTATGACTGCAATAAATAAGGAAAGAATATGGCATGAAGGAGTACCATTCTTGAAAAATGACGTCATTAATTTGATGCATTTCTCTATTTTAAACAGAAAAAGCCTCAAAATGCCCCATTTCAAGAGTTATTTTCCTTAAGAAAATATTGTCCACAGCCGTCGCCCACTTTGATTTTTGGATATGTTGTGTAAAATTCTTTGAAAAATCACATATCTCAAAATCTTTGTGAGCGATGCCTGTGGAAAATATTATCTGAAAGAAAATTCCATTGAAAATGAGTGTCTTCTGCATCTTTTTAAGAAAATACGGGAAAAAAGTTTATGGCGTCACAATTATCATTAAGAAGGTCATGTGAGAAAAATGATTTGTATGATCTTTCTACATGGAGTTTCAATGATTCAGAAAAAGGGAGTTTTTATTTTTAAGAAAAATCACAGGGCAAGATTTGTATTGAAACCGTACCTTGTTCTTTACTAAGAACGATGATAAAAGATGCACACTCTCCTACAAAAAAACTCCCTGCAAA
Organism: Saccostrea echinata; assembly: GCF_033153115.1. Classification (NCBI taxonomy): domain Eukaryota; kingdom Metazoa; phylum Mollusca; class Bivalvia; order Ostreida; family Ostreidae; genus Saccostrea; species Saccostrea echinata. The sequence continues at coordinate 2,074,328 of NW_026889807.1, read as the reverse complement.
TTTGTTAAAAGTTCTGAAGTCAGTATAATTTTCTGTAAATAAATGTATTTTTCTTTGAGAAAGTAAGGAAGTCAAAATATTTATGATGAAATTTTTTCGGTAGTAATGAACTTTTATATACTACTTAGCAAAGTTGATATTTGGTTTAGGTCATATTTAAATACATGTACATGTATTTGTTTCTAAAATAGAAAAAAAATTATAATTGTTTTGTATGTTTGTTTATTAATGTTTGTGTTTTAGAACGATACCAAAAAAAAAAAGAATAATAAAAAATAAATAAAAATGCAAATAATAAAACTGTTGGAAAAAGTGATTTTTTTTATATTTAGGCTGTGCTGTCAAAACTAATGCAATGGAGAGTTCACTGTCTTTATACTAGTTCTTAACATAACATAATTTTTTTTCAACAAGGATAATTAATGAAAAACGTCATTGAAAAACATATAATATTATATTGCAATTGTTGTAATTTTTTAAAATTTTCAATTTGTTTGATATTAACCACCGTTTTGTAGCTCTTTTCAATAGAGAAAAGAAAATAGAATATAAAGTCAACCTTAAACAATTTAAAATATGACACCTTTTACACGATATAACCCAGTAAACTCTGCTGTATTGTTGTTTTTTTCTCACTTGCTAATTAAGGTGTAATCCTCAACAATTGTTATAATTTAGTGTTTTTAATGGTTTTAAATTAATTTGCCATCATTTTTATTGATTTTATTGCTGACGTTTTTTTTTTCTATTATAAGCATAACGTTGGCGTAACGTTGCGTTTCTTTAGCGTAAAGTTGCGTTTCTATCGTGTGACTCAACTGATTATACAGGAAGTAGACCATCAATATCTAATGAATCTGGCCAATCTAGGTGTTTTATCAATTAAACTTTAATAATCATGATTCTGGGTAACAGAAAAAGAAGAAAAAGATTATATTTTTAATATCTTAACTTACATTTTAACATTAATGATCCAAAATATTTACTTCAGATTAGTGGTCACACAGAAGAACAATACCGTTACATTTTGCAAACTATTTTTAGTAACAGCGTTTGACCAGAAAATCCCAAAATGATATTTTTCTTAAATGACTTTTTATAAACTTTAATTTAGTATATAATACAACTGGTAAATATTATATATAAAATTTGACTTGTGGATGCTATTTAATAATTACAACTTGTAAATACTGATAGAAATATATTATATAAGTATTTTTCTTATAATCGTATTTTTTTTAAAACTGTGTGTATGTGTGTGTGTGTGTGTGTGTGTGTGTGAGGGTGTGTGTGTGTGTGATGGAAAGGGGGGGGGGGTGTTCAGTTGGTTTGTGTTATAGTATGTACATTATTACATATAGTTGTAGACATTCTAATTGTTTTCAATATCCATTTATCATTTTTTTTTATTAATATGTACGATCATACTATTTGTGTTAAAAAAAAAAAAAAAAAAAAAAAAAAAAAAAAAAAAAAAAAAAAAAAACAGTGACTCATAACAGTTGCATGTGTGTGTGTACGCTTGTGTAATTATAATGTATAGTGGTTCAGTTGCGAATTTAATCGCGAATATACCGCGAAAATATAGGGCTTCGCGAAAAGTCTGCAACGCACTATAATTTCAAATGATGGAGAACCCTGTTCGGGTATTTTCTCTCTTTCCTTTCTTTTATCTTTCTTTCTGACATCTACTTGGGCCAAAAATTAAAAAAAATGGAATAATATAAGAAAAGTTTTTTTTTTAATTGATCAACTTTTTAGGATTTTATACTGAGTAATTCAATGGCATCCCTCCCAGATATTTAAGAAAAATTTTACTCACACTCATGTCTTTGATCTATATCTAAGTACAAAAGGACAGCTAGAAGTCTTTTTCATGATTTGTTACAAATGTCACATGGAACTCCTATTACTCAAGAACATGTTAGTCCTTCACTTAAAACCCTTAAAATTACACGACTGTTTTCAGAGTATGCAGAAATGAATTAAAATGATGTTAAATAATTTGAAAACAACTCACCCAACCCTCAAATGATTGTTGAGACAAGCAAACATATCCCTCAGAGTATAATTATCATACATGAGCCTCTAAAAAGCGTTTAACTTATGTGAACTGTTAATTCAAGTTTTTCCGATTTATGACCTCCATGGGTAGGGTGATGCCACAATAGGGGATTTAAGTTTTACATGGGAATGTATAGGGAAAATCTTCAAAAAGCTTAAGAACCACTGGGCAAGAAAAAAAATTAAACATGTGACAACTTCAACACGTGGAGTAGAATCAAATTTGTGCTTTCAAAACTCTACTCCTTTGACCCTGGATTTCACTAATACTTGGAGCACAAGTAGACTATACTAAGATACATAATTCTGTTTATTGTTTATTTTTGTGGAATTAATTCAAACCGCTACTCCTCCTAGAGTTTTGATTCGATTTCAATGACTTTGTGCACAATCAGCCTTTAATAAGGTACATAATTCAATGTTTATCAGTTTTTGATTTCCATGAATGATTTTGCCATGGTTATATACTGGAAGTAGATAAAAAAGCAGAAAAAAGTCATTTTCGACCCCTTTTTGCCCCCAAAGATGAAAATGAAAATTCCAAAACCTTAATGCACGACTAGAGGACACCTCCTATCATCTTCCAAAAGATAATTCGGCTATTGTGTAAAATGTAAGAGGAGTTCTGGTAAACAGATCATAGTAAAAAGAACAAAAATTTAAAAAAAAAAAAAACCCATCATTTTCGACCCCTATTAGACCCCCAGGGTGAAAATGAAAACTCCGAAACCTTATTGCACATCTACTGGACACCACCAATCATTTTCCTAAAGATGATTAGGCTATTGCATAAAGTATAAAAGGAGTTCTGGGAACCAGGTTTTTGTAGAAAAAGAAACGTCATTTTTTGGTCCCAGTTTTGCCATTGGGGTAATATGTAAAATTCCAGAACTTTATTGCACATCTACAGGACACCATCTATCATATTCAAAAAGATTAATTGTAAATGGTTAGTGCCTAAAATAAAAGAGGAGTTTGAGGAAGAAGAAAGTGTTACGGACGGACGAACGGACCTGAATAACAAAAATATACCCGACCTTTCTTTAGAAAGTGCGGGTATAAATATAAAATATACTCGTTTTTAGTTACGTTTAATTTTCTTTCCTCTATATTCTTTTAATTAAAATTACTCTGAAAAAAAAAAAAAAAACAACAACACATTTCTGACGTAAATCTGTGTAAGCAATTCTATACAGTCATAATGAAGGGTTTAATGAAAAAAAAACCCCTAAATTTTCATTACATGTAGGAATTGCTGTCTGATACTTTCATGCCGACATTCTCTATTGAACATGCACGTAAAGACTGTGTATAGGATATCGTTTATATAAGTAACGCGTATAGTGTATTTTATAATTGACGCACTTTTTTTTTAAATAAATATTTATAATCATTCGTTTCTTGATGCATGGCTTAAAATAGAAATCTTGTATGCATTTTGATCATTTTCTCTGAATTGGAAGTTTCTTGTTAATTCTTGCTGTGTTTAGCTATTTATACAAGTATATTAACTATTACCGTGATTGTTAATACTGAGTATCATAATTGAATAATATAAGTATTTTTCCTCACATTCTGAAGGGAACATGCTACAACAAAATTAATATTTTGACGTAATGAAAGTAGCTTGTCATGTTCATATGATATTTGATCATTTATACATGCTGTGCTCATTCTATATATTCTATACTATATCAGTTTGTAACCATTTTCAAGATGCATTTCAAAAAAAAAACTTACAATAACGATGCAACTAATAACTTACACTTAAAAACTTGCTTTGAGAAAAAGAACTCCTTTGGACAACCTTCTAAAAAATTACTGCAATTGACGAAATTAGGCGATTCATTTTCGCCATATTCATATGTGTATACTGGGCAGTATCCTGAAATTAAAAAGAAACAAATGATTTTTAAAAAGCAATAAATTATATTTTTTTTTCTTTGGAAAGAGGCATATTACATGAATGTATAGAAAATCGAATTATTAACAATCAAACACCAAAAAACTACTTACTTTAAATGTTCTAAGTTTCTTGAGCAATAAATAAATACAATCAGCTAGACTTGAAGCAAAACTAACACGCAATCTGAGGTAATTAAAGAAACAATGCCTTTTTTCTAACGGTATCAACAAAGCATCCAAATACATTCATTGAGCGCGATTCTTAAATCCATAAGAATAAAATTCTATAAAAGCAATTGCTTTTAAAGGAACGCTTGAATTTTTTCTTTCTTCTTTTAAAGGGGACAATTTAATTGTCAAATGATACACCATTCGTAAGCATCTGCAATTATCCCAAATTATCAAAACTTATTTATCTGTTTAATTTCCTAATTTATTAAATAATTGAAATTGAATCAGACTGAGTTTTTTGAAGACATGTTAACAATACAATTCTCTTCCTCGCATTAAAGATTGGTTTGACAACAAAAAATAAAATTCGTGTAGCTGTAACATCACATATAAAAAATACATGTATTTAAAAAGACACTAAAAGATACCTCCATCACTAGGAACGCTTTTCCCACAGAATTCAACTGTTTCATTTAAATAGTTGGTTGGTAAACAGTGGTAAACCGATTTCTGTTCCAAAGAGTGTTTAGATAGAATATCATGTTTACAACCAAGACGTGTTGATGATCTTCTCCAATCTGTAATGTTGTTTGGAATAGGACATTTCTTTGTTTTGTATACAAACTTTGGCAGATCCGCAGACACATGTATCATATCCTGTATATCAATAAACTCTAGTATCACTTATGAATTATTTAGTTCATTTTCCCTTGCTATGATATATGATATAAAAAGCTAACTCTAAAACTAATGCACAAAGAGATGTTTATTATGAAAACAAACACAGGTAATTAAAAATAAGAATAAATTGAAAAATACGTTTGTTACAAAAACAATGAACAAAAAGTCAAGAAATATAGAAATGAATTAATTGGTAAATAAATACAAATCAAATACACACACAAGTACTAGGGGTGATCAAAAAGTTTGCGAACTGTATCTATGTTTACAAAACCACAATTCAGATCAGAATGAAATTTGGCACACATATAGTCATACACATGTTTTATGAATAACAGATGTTGGAAAATGTTTTGCTCCGTGTTTGTGACGTCACAATGTGAAAATGACGTCAATATGTAGGTCACTTGTGAAAAAAAAATGGTTGCCTCAGTCGTACTCGAGCAACGAACGGCTGTAAATTTTAACGTATATCTTGGAAATTCCTTTGCAGTAGAATATGATAATTTGTACAAGGTTTATCAAGACAAAAGACTTACCAGAAGTTCAATCATTAATTGGATTGATTGTTTAAGTAAAGACGGGGAGATGGTTAAAATTATGTTTGTTCTTTGCCCAGCGAAAGCAAGCCGGGGAAAAGATGTCCTTAGTTGGGCAATTTGTTATGAAACATCGTCAAGTTACAATTAAAAAAATGGTTGAATATCTTCTCAATAATATAATTATTAAATGCCTATAATATCGTTTACTTTAGACTTTAAACGTATGAGATATGATAAAAAGAAGGCACCCATATTTTATCCAGATTGGATAGACGACACTCCCGAGACAGAGGACTCGGGTTGTGATAGGTCACCATACTAATTGTGGGAAGAGATATCCTTATCCACCAATCCTATTGCCGAGATTTGGCCATTTCTGACGGAAGGACTGTTCTTGTTTTAAAAAATAACTTGCATGGTTAGAAATATAAGACTCAAAAAAATCTTTTAGCTTCTCTGAACAAACTGCTACGAGCATGTCACGTGACTGCCTGGATCACGTGATTCGCGCATGGGCAGAGCAATGGCAGATGTGCATTAAAATCGAAGAGGACTACTTTAAAAAATAAGAAACACTGAAACCTCATTTTATTTCTTTTAAGGAAGTAATTCAATTAGTTCGCGAACTTTTTGATCACCCCTCGTATATCCTGTAATATATGCATTTTCTTTTTTTCCATTTATACATACCATAACTATCAAGTGGAAACAGATCATCTCTACTGTGTGAAATGTCATCTTGCAATAACATTGAGAACTTCTACAAAGAATACACAGGTTATATTCTAAAGATCTCAAAGGCAATTAGCGGGATTTTTTTAAAAGGAGAAGCCACCATTTTCTTTAATAAAACTACATATATCATTTTTCGAACTCTGATGATCAATGGAAACACTATTCTCTAAGCTCCTAACACAATGAATTTTATTTTCACTTTGCCTATGTTGTCTATTTGCTACCTAAATGTGTATAATAAGTGGCTCATCATGTGACATCTTTCCTTTAATTTGAGAAAAAACTATAATACAGCAGACAGATTAAATGATTTGTCCTGCGCATGATTGGACTTCAAATTTCCCAGGAGGAGAACTATGTTCACCTTTAGCAAACAATGCCCTCATCCTATCCTATACCTGTTTTATCACATCACACTATCTGATGATCATTTAAAAGAACATCAGGAACAAAATATTATGTTACATATTTTTTTTTGCATTTGAACGATACTGTCTCATTGGTATTTTAATAAGCAAACGTAAAGACTTTAGACCACACAAGTTATCGTAAGAAATTGAAAAAAAAATTCATATCTTGAGTGATTGCATATCTACAATGTATTGTACTTTGACAAAAATCATTTTAATATGTATCATAATAAAGATGAGAAGAAAAGGTAAAAAATTCTGAATACGGATTTTTTACTGGCAAAATTAGTATGAAAAAAAATCTTTTACAAATCTTTTCAATTTATAACAAACCAATTTAAATGAAGCATGTCTTAAAATACCAGTGAGTAAAAAGAATCAGTGATTGTGCATCTGTTGAAAAAAGAAAAAAAATACTTCGCTTTTTGTAATATGATTGCCTCAGGAAAAAAAAATCGGTGTACATTACAATTCGTCACGGGTAATAAAATTAAGGAATCAAATTGGAAATTGAGTGACAAATATTTGATTATTCTTCAATGTTCGGTTCGATGCATTTTAGATTTTTTTTTTTTACAAAATCAACACATAGTTGAAGAAATACACGTCATTACAGACCATTAGCTACAGCAAATCTGTTAACACCTTTCCGACTGCATGATATATTAAGGATTTTTTTTTCAATTGCTAGGAGACGTATACTTGCAATCTGTATACCCAACTCTCAATTGATTTATTTCTCATTGATAATTAATTAGGAAAAAATGAGTAATTGAAATAAATACTTTCATGCAAATAAATAACATATTGAGCATAATTTTAGTTTTAATGCTTGACAAAGTTATAATTTAGTTGTATGCATGACAAAATTAAGAAAATATGTATTTATGCTATGACCCAACACACAGCTTTTGCATTTTTTTTTTAAATAATCTTTGTACATATAGCTAGGGAAAAAAAATTCCATGGGGATAAACAATAATATATACACTGATTTTGTTTGCAAAATGTCAACGAGCAAATGAAATCTTACAAGAACAATAAATTCATTTTATTAACATTTATACTTACAAGAAATGTTTTTAAAACTAGAAGTTTTATAAATCTCTTGCCAATATGAAAATTGGAAGTCTTTCTCCGTCATGTACAGAATATCTATTTTATATACTTTTGACATACATCAGTATTTATGTCCTGTAAAGTAAAGTCTTCCGCATATGTCTATAGATTGCTTATTGTCAGACCACAATAACTTTACTTCTGTGTTCAATATAGACTGATTGATTGATTGAATATTGTTTTATGTCCCATTCGAGAATTTTTCACTCATATAGAGACGTCACCATATACCGGTGAAGGGCTCAAATTTTGACCTTTACTCGGCACTCAGGGCCATTGAGCAGTGAGGGATCTTTATCGTGCCAACGTCTGCCGTGACACGGGGCCTCGGTTTTTAAGGTTTCATCCGAAGGACCCGCAACTTTCAATTCAAAGTGCCGAGCGCATGGCGAAGGAACAGTTGCTACCCATTTTTTATCGACTTAGGTCAGTCGCGGCCGAGATTTGAACTCACGACCTCCCGATCACGGAGCGAGCGCTCTACCGACTGAGCTACCGTGAACGGTGTGTTCAATATAGAACTATAATTGCTTATAATTAATTATAATTAATACAAAGATCTACTTTATTTCCCTGTATAAGCACTATTGAATCCAAAACTTTGCAACTTAATTTAAACAAGACAGGCATTTTACTATATGATTGACTATAATATAAATTATTTTGTTCATCGAAAATAAATAATTGCACAATTTATGAAAGCAAGCTTTCATAAAAAAGTCTGCGACTCTTTTTTTTTAGATTCATTTCTCGACGAGCAAAATGATTTTTACAGTCAATGTATTTCATTCAATTTTAGTTACAAACAGTCTACTTTTCATGTACATGCATTTTTTTAGCTCCAAATTGTGAACGGAACAAACAAGCCTACACCTGCATAGAATTATTACACATTTATCGGGAACGGACCCAAAAGTCTTTAATCTACACAAGACGGGTATAAAGAGCTAAATTCAGAAAGTACCATATATGGCCTATGAATTACTTGAAAAATAAAATTATTTGTGCATCCTATGCACTATACTTGGTCAATACAAGATCCCTTTTTTGTAAACCGGAAAACGGAATGCTGGCGCAAACCTCGTAACGACCGAAACCTAAAATGGTTTCCAGGTTTTGGAAACTTTCCACCGATTTTGCAGATTCGTTTCAAGAATGGATGGAGGGCGCATTCCTCTCGGAAAAAAATAAACAATGGTGTCGAACGCATATTTTTTAACTTTTTTTTCTTCGAAAGGAATGCGCCCCATGCTAAAAATTAATAATAATAATACAACAGAATTTTGTTTGGTCAGCTCGCGCGTGCAGATACCAAAGATGTTAGTCCCCACTATATTACATCGTTATCTATTTCCTTCCTAATAACAACAACAGTTTGCAAGAGGAAAATCACTGTTAATCAAATGAACAGGATATACATACATACATGCATCTATCTATCTATCTATCTATCTATCTATCTATCCGTCGTTTATCCGTTGTAAACAAAGCATAGTCCAAACGTCCAAATAAGGAAACGAATTGTTATTGATGTGCCATTCAATGTTTTCCACAACATGTATAGTATCAGTTGCGGTCTATACATCATTTCGTCCATAGTTCACTAGAACATTCTTCAACTGTTCAAGTGAACATTTGTGCTTAATAATTATTTTTATGAGACATTATATAATAATATCGTAGTGTAATTAAAAAAAACAAGATTTGTTTGTGAAACACTGATGCCCCCGTATGGCAGCTTATGGCTAGATTTAAGTTTCTCAAATGCAAGTCGAACTCCAGGTCAGGAGATCAGAAATATTGGTACCCAAAGAAAGGTCTTGTCTCGAGGAATATACCTGTGAAATCTGAAAGCCCTAATACCAACTGTTGAAAAGTTATGGCGAAGGTTAAAGTTGTTTAAAGGTAACTTAAATGTCAAGGTGAAATGGGGCACCAAAGGAAGGTCATGTCAAAAGTGATACACATGTTCGTGACATGTGAGAGCATAAGAACCAAACGTTCACATGTAATGGCCAAGGTTAAAGTTTTTTAAAAGTAGGTCAAACTCCAAGGTCAAGGTCAATGCCAAAATTGTTCATATCCAAAGGAAAGTCGTGTCACAAGGAAAGCACATGTGAAGCCCTAGCACCAAATGTTTAAAAGTTATGGCCAATGTTAAAGTTTTTCAAAGGAAGGTCAAACTCCAAGGTCGAGGTCAAAGGGTGAAATAAAGGACTTGTCACAAGGGTTACATATGTGAAATATTTAAGCTTATATATATTTAATATTAATATTTAAGCTTAGCACCAACCATTCAAAAGTTATGGCCAAGGTTGAAGTTTTACAAAAGTAGGTCAAACTCCTAGGTCAAAGTCAAAGGGTCAAAGTGGTTCGTATCCAAAGGAAGGTCTTGTGACAAGGATAACATGGGTGAAGTATGAAAGCCCTAGCACCAACCTTTAAATGTTATGGCCAAGGTTTATTTTTTTCAAAAGTAGGTCAAACTCCTAGGTCAAGGTCAAAGGGTTAAAGTTGTTGGTATTTAAAGGAAGATCTTGACACAAGGAATGCACATGTGAAGTATGAAAAACCTAGCACCAACTGCTCAAAAGTTGTGGCCAAGGTTAAAGTTTTTTTTCAAAAGTAGGTCAAACTCCAAGGTCAAGTTCAATGCCAAAATTTTTGGTATCTGAAGGAAAGTCTTGTCACAAGAAATCAACATGTGAAGAATGAAAGCCCTAGCACCAACTGTTCAAAAGTTATGGCCAATGTTAAGTTTTTCAAAAGTAGGACTAAATCCAAGGTCAAGGTCAAAGGGTCAAAGTTGTTGGTATTTAAAGGAAGGTATTGTCACAGGGAATACTCGTGAAATTTGAAAGCCCAAGCACCAACTGTTCAAAAGTTATGGCCAAGGTTAAAGACTCATAAAATTGTGCAAGAGTGGGCCAAACTCCAAGGTCAAGGTCAAAAGGTCAAATATGATGGTATTAAAAGAGAGGTCTTGTCACAAGGAATACACATATGAAATATGAAAGTCATAGCTCCAAAGAATGAAAAGTTATGGGCAAGGTTAAAGTTTTTGCGGACAAACAAACAGACGGACGGAAGGAGAAAAACTATATATTCCCGAATCTTCAATACGGGGGCATAATAGCACACTACTTTTGATATAATATCGGCCAAAAAGAATTTATTTCTGTGTAATCTTAAAATTATACTAATTTTGTTTAATCTTGAATTTTTTTTTTACAATTTACCTCGTTTGAAATATGAAAATAGGGAAAATAAATTTCATCAAATTAAATGTGTTACATATGGGGCAGCATTTCAAAAATAGACTAGTCACTCATCAATAAATGAATCTTTCATACATGCAGTCCTTATTTTTCTTGAGACATCTGAACCTTTTTTTCATTTTTTAAATCTTTGTAAATGTTTTCATTCTGTTAATCGAAATATATTATTAAAAAAAATGTCTCAAATATCTGCTATTGAAACTATAGGGAAACAACTCTAATGTAACCTAGTCATTATATTAAGCCAATGTTACGTTTAAAAATAATCAATAATCAATAAATTTTGAATGAAGTTCATAGATTTTTAATTAATTTTTTTTGAACCAGTACTTTCTACTGATATAAACAGAGCCTCTATTTCATTGGATTAATATTTCTTCATTTTTTGGAGCATATTCTATACAGCAGTAAATGTAATACTATTCAAATGCATGTTAAATTCATTTATTACATAAACTTTTATGTTTAGTTGAACAAACATTAAAATTTGAACCCCTAAATCAAATTGTCAGGGCATCAATAACTGTAATTAGTGATTGTCAATTTTTGACTTGATCAATTTCCATATAACAGAAAATGTTTTATTTACTAAGGTTGTAACTGGGGAAGATGTGACCTTTCAATATATTGTACTAAAACAAATACATACTCTTTTTAGCTCACCTGAGCAGAAGGCTCAAGTGAGCTTTTCTGATCACATTTTGTCCGTCGTCCGTCCGTCCGTCTGTCCGTCTGTCTGTCCGTCTGTCTGTCCGTCCGTCTGTAAACTTTTCACATTTTTGACTTCTTCTCAAGAACCACTGGGCCAATTTTGACCAAACTTAGTACAAAGCATCCTTGGGTAAAGGCGAATTTAAATTGTTAAAATGAAGGGCCAAGTCCCCTCACAAGGGGAGATAATCAAGAGAAGACAAAAATAGGGTGGGGTCATTAAAAAATCTTCTTCTCAAGAACCACAGGGCCAGTAAAGCTGAAACTTATGTGAAAGCATCCTGGGATAGTGTAGATTCTAAATTGTAAAAATCATGACCCCCGGGGGTAGGGCGGGGCCACAATAGGGAATCCAAGTTTTACATTGAAATATATAGGAAAAATCTTTATAAATCTTCTTCTCAAGAACCACTGGGCCAGAAAAGCTGAAACTTATGTGGAAGCATCCTGGGGTAGTGTAGATTCTAAATTGTTCAAATCATGACCCCCGGGGGCAGGGCGGGGCCACAATAGGGAATCCAAGTTTTACATTGAAATATATAGGAAAAATCTTTAAAAATCTTCTTCTCAAGAACCACTGGGCCAGAAAAGCTGAAACTTATGTGGAAGCATCCTCAAGTAGTGTACACTCTAAACTGTTCAAATCATGACCCAGGGGATAGGGCGGGGCCACAATAGGGGGAATCCCAAGTTTTACATTGAAATATAGGAAAAATCTTTAAAAATCTTCTCAAGAACCACTGGACCAGAAAAACTGAAACTTATGTGGAAGCATCCTGGGGTAGTGTAGATTCTAAATTGTTCAAATCATGGCCCCTGGGGGGAGGGTGGGGCCACAATAGGTATTACAAGGGGGGAGTTTGGTAATGAACAGCATGGCCAAAGTTACTCAGGTGAGCGATGTGGCCCATGGGCCTCTTGTTTTCTTCATCATTTCAGGTTTTAATTAATATGGAATATAATGTAAAGATATAGATTTAGAAATCTCCATTTTTTATGTTATTCATTTGAAATTTCAAATGCGTCGTGCAAATACTAGAGGACCAAATATGTATACATGTTTCACCTGTCCTAGAAGAACACGTCTGAAAGACAGATATTCGATTTCCAGAAAGATAATGTCCCTGATTATCAAATAAATAAGTAAGTTTTGAAAAAAAAATATTATGAAGGTAACTACAAACAATAACACAAAACCACAATTCTAGAAACTTTTTACTTTATTTTTCCCCTTTACTCATAGGTAAGAGGCCAGGTGAGAAGGTCACAATTTGCAGCAGATGCCACTGTAGGTCGAAGTCGAATTTTCAAAGAAAGGATGATAAGGCAAAAATCCAGACCCCACTACAGAATCTTGAAGAGAGGGCATTTTCTTCACTACCTGATGTTTCTAGCTGACAGCGAGTCCTCCCTTTTCTTGTACATCTAGTGGCCATTCATCATGCTGTCTATACCAAAGTCCAGGTCCTACACTTGTTGCTGTACCAGTTGATATTAGACACAAGCTCTTCTTGTTACACGAAGTTATCATACCAGCTGGATCTAGACGTTGCTCAAATCACTTACAGATGAACATTGAGGATGTGAGCCCTATTTCAGCGACTAAGACATTGAACAGATACTCAATCACTCAGCTGATAAGATTTTTACGATCAGATGTATTTAGAAGTGAGAAGCCCAGACTCAATTTTGACAGCAACAGTCATCTCTCAGACAAGAATTATTTTGATCTTCTTTGCATTTCCAAGGCTGCAATTGATAACATGTTGAAGCATGTGGAAGGCAGAGTTAGGCCAACTCCATCAAGAACGGTACGAAGAAGTCTTGCAATATTTTTAATGAAGTTGTGGGGAGGTGAGTCAAACAGAGTGTTATCTACCTTATTCAACATCTCCAAGTCAGGCATCAGGAAGAAGAAAAGATCAGCCCTCATAGATGGAATATTTGTCATTCAAGTCTTGATTTCCAACACATTATTAGAGAAGAAGTTATCAACCGTCACACTAGACAACTGGCACAGACCTTTTTTGGAAATCAGACAAGTCCTTAAGTAATACTTGTCCTGGATGGGACTTACGTGTACATTTGTATAACTAAAAGGACCAATTTCAATTTCAAAGGCTTTCCTCCAGTATACATAAAGGAAGACATCTAGTAAAACCTATGGTAATAGTTTCAACTACAGGCTATTTTATATCTGTAATCGGGCCACACTATGCAAGGAACAATGATGCCAGCATTCTGAATCATATAATGAGATCCAACATACACGTAGATGACATCTGCAGTTGGGTGTAGGAGGATGACACCTTCATTGTCGAAAGAGGGTTTCATGATTCCCTGTCATATCTACAGGAACTGGTTAGCAAGGTAGAGATGCCATCATTCATGGCAAAGGTGAAAGACAAATGTCAACTGCCAATACCAACCGGTTTGTAACGAATATATATCTATCAGATGTTCATGATCAATAATCACTGTAATAAATGTGTACAGAAAACAGTAAAACAAGCTTATAACGAAGTGCCAGGGAGGGACGATTTTTCTTCGTTATAATTGTAATTTGTTATATATCGTATAAGTTTAAATCATATTTAAAAGATATAGGCTATGAAAATGACGTCAATTTATAATAATCCTATTTGCTATAATCATGTTTTTTTTTGTACATTAATCTTTCAAGAAATCATTTGCATAACAAAATGGAAGAGCTTCTTACACGTATTACAATATGCGAAAATGCAGCAGGTTAAAATGTTAAAAGTACAAGCATGTAAAAAAATATTGTGAGTTGTATATTTCATAAATAAAACAATACCTTCACTACACAGATTAGATGGATTGTTGCCAATGTACGCACCAAGCAAAGGAAATATCTTGGTCATACATGTACAGTACCGACCAGACCCAATCTAAAAGAAAGCGAACCCCAACCGAACCCAAAGCGCATCCCAGGCGGACCCAAAGCGAACGCCGATAGTGAACCCCGATTTCAGTAGCGCACCAGAAAGCAAGCCCGGCGTTTGCTATTACATAACAGCATGCCGGTTTGCATTTCGGTATAAAAACACTGTATACTTATAGCATAAGCAATTACTGTTTATGTACAATTTATGTACAATTTAGATTTATTTCTATTTATGTATTTAATATTTATAAATTATTTTTTCCTAAAATAATTTAATTGTTAGATAATTACATATTTTTTTTTCATAAATTATATCATATAAAAATCGATCTAAACATGTACAGATTTTAATCAAGCATTGCGTATTATTTTCAGATAGGTTGTTAAGAAAATTCTTTGTTACTATGCTTACTCAACAGTTTTTTTTTCTTGGTCCGGGGTGGGGTGGGGATGGGAAGGCATGCTAATGAACAAAGTCGATGTAAAAGAATTCAATGCATATTTATTACAGTGTACATATAGATGTATGTATTTTCCTTTTCGGAAGAAAAGTCGGAGCACCTAACCAAAACTTACCAAGCAAACAAGTCATATCAATCTCTTTCTCGACAATTGGACTGCCGCTTATATTTTTTTTTTTTTATAAATTATAATTATTCTGCCACAATAAGAAGTCTTTGAATTCCTTTAGAAAGTTTTATTTGACAGATAGCTAAACCTGTGCAAGTGTGCGTGTGCACTTGCGTGAACATGCGTAATAAAAAGCTACAATAGAACACCCCCCCCCCCAAAAAAAAAAAAAAGTTACACAATGAGTCAATATCATCTGTTTCTTTTAAGATAATTGTATCATAAAGCTAAAGATTTATGAGAAATATGAATAAGGCGAAGTTTTGAGATCTCAACTGCACGGTAAAAGCAGGAAAAGACTGCAAAATGTAAGTGCTGGAAAAAGAAAAGTTGTATCTATGGCGTGGTTGTTATCGTCAATGTCAACAATGTCAAGGTCATGTGTCTTTTATTTTTAGCGTGAAACGTATAAACAACATTGAATTGGGGCAATCAAAAGTGAGGTAAAAATTCTGATCATCTTTTTTGAAAATTTTATCAAAATCCTCGGTCATCCGACATTGATATCTATAGAATTCACACCATGGTAACTTGTTCAACTTTTCATGCTCACCTTGAAGAGGAAGAAGTGAATTAATATTTTCGTGTTGGTGCAAACTAAAATTATTTTTAATTATTTTTTTCTCCATAAAAGTAGATTTATTTAGGTTCTGAAACCTGTAATTTTCTGAAACCTAATACTTTGAAGAATTGAATAAAATTTGCATGTGTCTTGCAAAAATTCTACTTTTGTCAGTTAATGACCGGTACTGCTTTCCATAGAAAAATTCCTGTAATATGAACAAATTACACAAACAAGTAATATCCCGTATAAATCATAAACTAACTGTACTCTTATCAACTGTATCAAATTTCAGTCATAAAATGTATTATAAGCACATTGCAAAACATCTCAAATTATGCAGAACTGCGTTATTTTAGGTGAGCGATAAAATAATCACAAGAGTAAACAATGTGGAAAAAGTTCAAACTACTTACACCGTAGATTACAAGCATTCAACAGGGGGTAAAACCTTACCGTAGCATTTCTACTGAACGCTAGGGAGAGGCAAAGAACGAGAACTCTAAATTAGCGGAAGTTGTGACCTGTTGATATTTTTTTACTCGTGAGTAGACAAGCAATACACCGGGACGTGAATTCTACTTGTAACGCTTCCCTACTGTATGACATGGTCCGAACAAGGTAAATATAATTTTTGTAGGTTCATAGAAAGCTATTCTTACTCAGATTCAATCAATTACAACTTGAAATGTTAACAAAAAATCATTCTAAACGCACGTGTTATGAATTTGTCAAACAGAAAAAAAATATTTGCAAAGGTATTTCTGGCTGCTTCAAGTTGCATCGTCGATTAAAATTGCATAATATAATAAGATATCTTTAGGCAAAAATTGCAGTTTGAACAGAGGAAGCAATTTTTGTCACATTTTTTGAGTATATTGAAGCGGTGTTTTGGTGTTTTATTACCTCCCTGTTGTTTATAGTTTGGTTCTGTATACATCACATATTTTCACGTCAGGTATGTTGTATGTAGTTTCATTACCTTAAATAATGGAAACATATGCTTATAAATGATATTATATATAGGGAATATATTTAATTTAAATGCATCCCATTTTTTCGTGTTCTATGGTATGCTATACTAAAACAAAGAAACGGTTTATAGATAGGAGTTATCCTTCCTAACAGAAAATTTATTAGATTATTTCCCTAGAGTCACACATCGCTGTCTGAGGTAGGCTGTACATATCACTTGATTTTATAAGATCTAGAAGGTATTTAAGCAAATTTCATTTAGAATCTACCATTGTATGAAGAAAGAATAATGAGAAATGACATTTGACCTCATAATCATTTATTTTTTATTTTTAGGAAGAAAAGCTACTTACCGTGACAGTATGGCGGCACAAACACAGAAAATTAACTCGTTCTTAAACACATTCAATAAACATTCGTAAAATCAACATGTTTGATAACCCCTGAGCAAACTAAACAACATTATAACGTCAAAAACATAGCGTCATGGGGATCTCAAAATATTCTCCCAAAACATTTCATAGAGTCTGGTCCAATATCTGCTTATTTAAAACGTGTGTCTATCAATTTAAATTAATTTTGTAAACAATTGTTCCAACAGCATAATTTTGATTGTCATTATTTTCTTTTTTATCGCTTAACTATGCTTTCACAAGACCAGCAACCATGAAAAGCTTTTCTCTTTCCAAGACCTTACTAACTGAACGTTTTTGTGTTGATTTTTTACAGATAATCTGTTTTCTCACAGATCGTCCTCGTCTGACACAGAGTTTATATCATTCAAATACCGCCTAGGCAATTTACACACACATATGCATGACCAGCTTTTGAGACATTTCAGGCTTTCTACAACATATTCATATTTTATTTTGACGTTTTCCAGAGTACAACTGAAAATTGTATTGTAAACTGCTGCTCCGTGACCTTCTACGACGTCACATTTTTGCCTTTTTCAATGAGGATTACCTATCTTCCGAAATTGATATCTTTTCCATGAAGGAAACTATTAAGTCATAATCTGGAATATGGAACGATGTAACAATACTTAATTTGATCGTCTAGATTTAATTTGATTTTGAGCCATTTCACAGATGATATGACTACAGACATTAATTAGTGTATTGTTTGTAAATTATAAAATTTTGAATTGCTCCGCGAACCAGTTTTCGTAGTTTTTAACTCCTAATAAGTTTAAAATAAATCAAGATATTTCAAAATTATTAATACAAATCATTTGAATTTATTGTTAAAATATTTCTACCAAATTTGGATATAATATGATGGTAAATAAAAAAGATCCGACAGAAGTCCACGAACTTTTCGAACAACCCTCGTATATATATATATATATATATATATATATATATATATATATATATATATATATATATATATATATATATATATATATATATATATATATATATATATATATATACATAAATATATATATATATATATATATATATATATATATATATATATATATATATATATATATATATATATATATGTGTGTGTGTGTGTGTGTGTGTGTGTGTGTGTGTGGTCTGATGGTTTTTAACTAAGAACATTGTATTTTATTTTTGCACACTTATGTGTTTTATTTTAAATTCAAAGTTAATGCAGATAATTTTACAATGGCCTCTCTTTAAAATATTAATAAATGCTTGTAATGTAATTAGTTTTTTTTTTTTAATATAATTTTTCAAGATTTAGCACATTTTAACAAAATGAATTTTGTTTGGGTTTATGCAGATTTAATATAACATTTATCCATCAATGTTATCGTTGTAAAGTATTGCGGATATTGTTGATCAGTTTCTTGGTGTGTCCATTATTATTTATTATTGTGGCTAAATTTTGATGTAAAGCAATACCTTGCATTTAAATTAACATCATCCTTAAATCATCATGGTTTCACCAGAGACATAACATGTTATTTATATCTATGGTTTCAACAAATAATGTCATTGAAATGTCCTTGGTGATTTGAAAATGTAATAAAAAAAGGTTATGTTTTTTAATTATTTACTTTGAAAGATTTCTTATGCAGACAGCAGTCTGTACATGTGTATGCAAACTTCCACTAGATGTTGCATATTTCTGGCAAAGTAAAAGTAGACACATGTTGACCGTTACAGGTGATGCTATCAATTTTAGTAAATTGCTTAGCTTTGTACAGCTATGATTAAATATATGAAGTTAGTGTCAAATATTACGTCTTGGAAAGTAAATATTATACAATTATTGCTGGTTTTTGAGGTCAATACGATGATTTAGACACCTAAGAAGTACAATATTCACCGAGCCCGAAGGGCAAGGTGAATATTGTACTTCGAAGGTGGCTAAATCATCGCATTAACCAAAAAACAGCAATAATTGTTTTATTATATGATTCAATGATTAAATGGCACACACTCATTAAGCAATGTATGCCATCTTGTTCACATCTACTGAAGTACTAGCAAAATAAAATGAGAGAAACTGGGTTAAAAAACAACCAGTTGTATTGTTTGGGAATCTTTAATTATTGTTAAGGTTCAGTGTAGAAGAAATAAATGTCGGGCACATATGTTAGATTGATTCTGAAAAAGGGGGCATTCAAAGGAAAAAAATGACAACTTACCTGAAAACGAATCTTTGGCTAGCGCCCTCCCCCCCCCCCCAAGAAAAAGGAAAAGAATTCTCCAAACTCAAATATTTATTTAGTGGGATAAAAAGGTCCATAAACGAGGGGAGGGGGGCTTCCATTGAATTTTTTTATCCTTAAAATTTAAATTAAAACTTTACATTCTCAAAAGTTGGGGAGAGCTGCAGGCCTCCTGCACCCCCCCCCCCCACCCCTCACCCAAGAATCTATGTGCCTTAATGTTATGTTCATATGAGTGGAAGTCAGGTGCAAGTGAAATACTTTTTCAAAACTATTTGCATCATTTTGGAATTCTCTACCTATTTTTGGTCCAATGTAGAAAAAATAATTCCTTTTATTGACCTGGAATGTCACGTGCAGGTCAATATAACGTAGTATTTTTCTAACATTGTTGGATCTCAGCCAATCAGAGAGGCACTTGGACCGGTGTCATTTTCACTCGTTCCAAAACTCGTTCATACTCAACTATAAAATTTCAAATATATTTTACATTTACAATATATTGAAGTATCATAAAGTATTATAATATAACTTAATTATATATAATATTAATAAATTAATAAATAACGTGTTATTAATAAGAACTCAGAAGTCTTAAAATTGACAACGCCAAAATGATGTTCTGTATGAAAGTACGTCAATAATCCAGATCCATTTGTGTTGTTTTGAAGACCTCTTACAGAAAAGACATAAGACATATTGAAAAGAAAATGGTGGTTCTAAAAAAATGTATAGTATGTTGATATATCCAGCAGCAAAGTTGTATTGTTTTGAAATCAGGCCATTTTGGGCACTTTTCGACTTTAGTTCTTTCTTAAAAAGGATGAAAAATAAAGCGTTCTCCGTTGTATTATTTGTGAATAATTTACTAAGGTACATTAATGTATATAGTGTACATTAATGTAAAAGTAAATTAAAAAAAGTTAGAAAATCTGCGCGTGCAATTTTTAAAGAAGGCAAAACTTGCTTTTTTGTCAGTTAACAATCGGTCAGCGGTCACATGTCGAGCGTTGTGCCAAAACATTTTTTTTAAAAGAAAATATATCTTCAAGTTTAAATATTTCTTTTTTGGAAATTAATTTGCTTGTCTATACAAAGTAGTACATGCACAGCTTGATTCTCACTTAACACCCTCTATAACTTTTATGTGAAAATGAAGCACAAATAGTGAAAATGAGAAAAAAATCCACTCACATCAAGAAAACTAAGTTTAAGGT
The DNA here is from genome assembly GCF_033153115.1 of Saccostrea echinata. NCBI lineage: Eukaryota > Metazoa > Mollusca > Bivalvia > Ostreida > Ostreidae > Saccostrea > Saccostrea echinata. The sequence continues at coordinate 2,053,767 of NW_026889807.1, read as the reverse complement.
TGTTTCATTATCATTTTTGAAGCTATATACTAGTTTTTTTTTCTCCAAGATTTGCTTACAATTTATACTTACGAGGGCTGTTCGGAAATTATTGAGACATTTACTTGAACTCCATAAAGGACAGTGCTAAATTCAATTTTGTTACTTGTGAACACAATACTTCAAACTTCTTGACAGATTTTGTCTTACTCCTTGTCTTCCCTGGCATTAATGAAGGACAGCAAATGTGACACTTAATAATTTGCATTATTTTTTTTCTTTTTTCAACCTAGCCTTTTTTTTAATTGAATTTTTAAAGGTAAATACTTGATTAAAATATTTCTTTTGAATCATACAGGGGGAAAAGAAAACATTAACAGAAGCTGCATTTAAATCATGAAAGGAATATAATCATTCTTTTGGGAGAGTGTTAATGTTAAAATAATGGCATACCCCGATAATCATTGCATTGACTTAAAATGCGGACGAACAGTAAACCGATGTTTTCTGTATCAATGTTGTTCTGGCATTACTATTGAAATTAAATTCATTGGAATATGAGCAGAAAAATCTCTCCATAGAAAATCATTAGTTAAAACTAATGAAATTCGGAAATATTGAATTATTATGTAATAACATAAAATAACTAGGGAACTAGCACTCACTATACAAGCATTTCATCTACTTTTACTAAATGAGCAACTGCTTACCTACACACACAAATTATCTCTTGATAAAAGTTGTAAATATATATGGAACCTATAAATTGATCAGTGACCTATAAATTGATTAATGATGATAAAGTTTCGATCGTAGCACAGTTTCTATATCACTGGGCAAGAATTGCAGTAAACTGCAAGGGTAGATTCTAAAAATATTTTCTTTTTGTTGTTCAAAGGTCCCCACAGTCTCTTTTATCTAGATCTTAAACATAACTAGGACAGATATTTTGTACTGGTATATGTATGACAATCCAAAGGTCAGAATATAACATAAAACTCAATTGTTACGATATTTACCTTACTGTTAAAAACCGGGCTTTTTTGTCAAGACGCCTGATAGCATATTATATGTGTAAATAATTTCTTTTCATCAACAAAGACTATTATTTATTTAAGTAATTAAGCATATTACCTTATATAAGATCTTTGATCCTTTAAAGCTCACATACAATATACACAATAGCTACTTCTGATTCCCTCTAGCAGTTTTGATTGCTTTCTTTTCTTTAATCCTGAAAAGATGGTATTTTTAAATCCAAGGTTCTTCTTTATCTTTTTAATCTTTTGTATGGTGGCATATTTCTGCCCCCTACATCCAAGAAAAATTATGAACATGCAACATAATTATATAGACATGTGACTTATTTATGTCAACATGCAAAATAATTATGATGACATGCAAGTTACCAATCTCTTTAGAGAACCTAATTTTAATATTGGTAAATTTACTTACTAACTTCATTAGATGACAAGCAAGATACAACAGGATTATGTTGACATTCAACTTATTTATGTTAACATGCAAGATAATTATGTAGACATGCAAGGTATTTATGTCAACATGCAAGATAATTATGTAGACATGCAAGGTATTTATGTCAACATGCAAGATAATTATGTAGACATGCAACTTATTCATGTCAACATGCAAGATAATTATGTTAACATGCGAATCAATTATGTCAACATGCGAGATGTGCATGTTAACATGCAACTTGTTATCTTGCATGTTTACATAATAAGTTGCATGTTAGCATACATATCTCGTATGCATTTACACATGTTGACATAAATACCTTGCATGTTAAAATATGACTTGCATGTTGGCATGAATAAGTCGCATGTTAACATAAATAAGTTGCATGTTAACATAATTATCTTGCATTTTGACAAAAAATAAGTCCCATGTCTACATAATTATGTTGCATGTTAAAATAAATAAATCGCATGTTGACATAAATATCTTGCATTTTAACATATCAATTATCTTGCATGTTAACATAAATAAGTTGCATGTCAACATAATTCTTTTGCAGCTTCATTGTATGATGTCGTATAATGGCGTTTGTAAGTAATTTTACCAACAATAAAAATTAGATTCTCAAAAAATATTGGTAACTTGCATGTCAACAGAATTTTTTTGCATGTTGACATAATTATCTTGCATGACATACTTTTATTTGCATGTTAACATAATTTATCTTGCATGAAGGGTGCAGAAATATGCCACCATACTTTGAATATCTTTCCAGTTTACGACTGTACGAATGCAGTGCGTCGTTTTTAAAGGTATTATCCTGGGAAAAAAAAACACCTTGCCTTTTAAATTCTAAAAATAGTCTTTGCACCCTGTTTTCATAATAGTACTGAAAGGAATACTGTCAAGGCCATTCTTTTCATTTAGCAAACTAATTGCATAAGATGTTTGCATTTATTTGGTAGATAAATATATGCATTACACGAGAGATGACTCTCATTTTTTCATGTTTTTTTCCTCTATATAACATTAAAGCTCTGGTATTAAAATGGAATTCTTAGATATCAAAACTGAATTAGATAAAATTTGGAGATAACGTACAATATTCAAGCTCAAAGTCCATTCAAACAATGTAAATCGGGAGCAGAGCAAACACGGACCTCAAAAAACACAAAAGTTTGGGTCATATGCCATGGAGGAATAAGCATTCTGCCGACCGGTCACACCCGCCTTGTGCTCCTTGTTATGATCAGGGAAAAAAACCGAAAAAATCCGTAGATAATTCAGTGTATGAATAATGGCCTTACAATTAGTAAGAAAAACGTCAGTCAGCAATTGACATAATGAGTGGAACTAAGTACACACATTTTCTGTCCCCTAAAATCATTTTTCAAATCTTTAAGATATATATGACACATTACACATGTGTCTAACTAAAAACCTAGTCGAATCCGTCTAGTTATTTTTTTTTTCTTACTTTTTTAAACAAGAAAACCTAGCACTTGGTAATTTAAAACAAGAGGCCCATGGGACACATCGCTCACCTGAGCTCATTGGTTAGGAAGAAGCAGCAATCATTTTAGTATTGAACGGGGGCGTGGGGGGGGGGGGTAAACTTTAATTTACACTACCTCAGGATGCTTCAATATTTACATTATTAATCATGACTTTGCTATTCTTAAACAGAAGAATTTTAAAGATTTTTAAACTATGTTTTCAACCATCACGGTAGCTCATTCTGTAGATCTCTCGCTTTGTGATCGGAAGCTGATGGGTTCAAGCCCCCGGTCGCGACTGACCTAAGTCGATAAAAAATAAGTAGCAACTGTTACTGCGCCAAACGCTCGGCACTTTGAAGTTAAAGTTGCGGGTCCTTCATATGAGACCTTAATAAGAGAGGCCCTGTGTCATAATAGGTGTAGGCACGATAAAGATCTCTCACTGCTCAATGGCCCTAAGTGCCGAGTAAAGGTCTAAATTTGAAGCCCATCACCTGTATATTGTGAAGTCTCTATATGAGTGAAAAATTCTTGAACGGGACGTAAAACAACATACAATCAATCAATCAATCCTATGTTTTCCTATGCAACACTCTGATCTCCCACTCTGGCTTCACCCTACCCACCCTAAAGAATGATTACACTTAGGGTACAAAACGTGACCCCCGGTAAATTTCGCAAAAGTAAGGTATATAAAATAGCCCTTGAAATTAATAATGCAATTCTTCTATGTCTTAATCGCAACTTTGCAAAATTACAGGAATTAAAAGTCAGTAAACATAAAGAACGAAGCAGTGTTTTGTAAGAGGGGTCACGGAAATTCATGAATCATCACTGATATTCAGAGTTATTTCAATTTTTAAAACCGTAATTCATGGTGAGCGCATTGTTGCCCAAATTTCTTGTGTATAATTATTGGAAATTCAACATATTCAAAGGAGAATTTTGGGCAAGCCTGCGCTCGGAGTAAACTTTTTTTAAAAAAAAAGAAAGATACAAAACACCAGCCGTTTCCTTCACTATACACGGGTATTTACATGTCATTGACCTCATTGTGACCTGTTTAATATAACAACTTATCACGTGATTTTTAGACTCAGGTAACTATGGGAGTACCAAAAAAAAAAAAAAAAAATCAGTAAATCACGTGGCTTTAACTCCGATTACCATTTCGTCAAAAGCGACCAACTTAGTCCGTTACATTCAAATTAATCAACATCGAGAGTATTTGTTTCTGCTAAGTATTGTTACTACTGACAAATACTGCTGAAATATTAATTATTTTGAATTTTTTAAAACATATTTCAAAACCGGTACTTTTTCGTAATTTTGCTTATTTTTCCCTGTAATTTTATTTATTTTTCTCTGTAATTTTTTTTCTCTGTAAATTTTTTTTCTTTTTCTTTTTTACTCTTTTTCTGGTAAATTTTCTACTTTTTGCTTTGTTTATTGAATATCTATAATATATTTACCTTGACCTTGGTGTAGCGAGAGGGTTAAAATAGGCTGAGCCTGCTGCTAAATCCCATTAACTTCAGTAAAGGAAATATTCTTTAAATCAAAATATTCATCTATATTCGAAAGAGTTCAAAATATACTTCTCAAAGGAGTTCTTTCAGTGTGTATAAAGATCGTCCCTTGATAAAACTGATGATGATAGTGGTATTCGATGGAAATATTGTTCAGATACTAGTACTATGTCTATATTTGGCAGGAAAAAATAATGATGCAGCCATTCATAATAAATATTTGACAGACGAGGGTTATTGAATTTTAAATTGGGCACAATGTAATGATAATTTAGTTTTAGACCATGGATTTAGGGACTCACTCAAAGAGTTTCAAAGACATGGACCACATCTTAGCAAAAGCATAATTCCTCAAAATGTTCTTGACTGTCAAAGTATCAGTACACAGGGTAGAAGTACCTAGATGGTGAAACACTAGGAGGATTTCCATTTGTTTTGTATAGTTTTACAATACAAATTGAAAATTATACAATACAAATGGAAAATTATACAATCCAAAAAAATTATTCAATACAAATGAAAATTATACAATACAAATAAAAAAATATACAATACAAATAAAAAATTATATAATATAAATAAAAAATTATACGATACAAATGAAGTATTATTGAATACAAATAAAAAATTTACAATACAAATGAAAAATATAAATAAAAATTTCACAATGCAAATGAAAAATTAATGAATACAAATGGAAAATTATAGAATACAAATGGAAAATTTTATAATATACAATACAATATCGAATATTCCAACGTTCTGACATTTCATAACAGTAGGATTCTAGAAGCACATTTTATGAACCAGAGATCCTTTCGGGTAATATTTTTTTCATTACTTGCAGAAAGAAAAGATTAAACCTCGGGGTACTGTTGCTCTGTTGACTTTTTAGTGAAGGAATATTTCGCTATTTATAGCAGTTACATGATAACTCATGGCAGTGCACTTCCTGTCATTAGATGTTCTGACGTTTATATACAATGGTAGATAATATTTTTATCGTCACCTTTGATAGTTTGTAAACGTTACATTTTCAAGAAAAGGTCTAACTTTCAGGGATATGGACTAAATTCTCCCATAATATATGTATATCTGCGTCAATTTTACTTTTGTAAAGCATTTTATCATTCGAAATTTGAAAATGTAATTTTCTTGTTTTTGTTTTTTTCCACTTCATTTTATTGATTAAGCTTACTTCAATATTTCACAGGATAACGTTAGTTCGGACATGCAACAGGTTAAACTATTCAGTTTATCTTTGCTAATATACTTTTCTTTCTTGTCAAAGTCAAGGACAACATTTGACGATAATGAAGTTCAAGTGAAAAAAGAATTAGATAGGCTTCACGATCAGAATGTACTGGAACCAGCTGACAAAGCAGGTAACAACATTGTCTTTGTTTGTAAGGCTCATTATTTTAAGTGTTTTTTTAGAGGAACTGGGATTAAATTCTACAAGTGGTAATCCAACTTATACCCATAGCTCCCGTTCTAAGGAGGAATCAGTTTTGAATATTTTTAATATTCCCTACAACCAAAATGAATTTGAATTGCCATATTTATACATATTTATATTGGAATCCGAAACTTCATAAAAATCCTTACAAACAAAGATATTCAGCAGTTCCAGTAAATGTTGTACCAATTGAAGCCTATTTCTTTACTCCTCATTAAAATATTAACAGCAGTGAAGGAGAAACTTTAGGAGTACTGTACAACAATATATTCGAGAAGTGGTTTAAATCAGATGTGGGTACTTAAAAATTCCAAGGAACTTTTGAACAATTTTTTGAAATCTCAAAATTTTACCAAATTCAATAACATAAAAAACTTACGATTTTTCAACCTTTATACAACCAATCCCCACGATAAATTAAAGTCCAGGCTTTTTAACATCAGTGAGAACTGTTTCTTCAATAATAATGGAACTCGTAAATTTACTTACCTTGTCATTGGTCATTTACAAACTTATTTTTTTTAAATACATTCTGATTGTGCACACATTTACTCTGGAGTTGATATTAAAAAGATGCTTGAGTTTCTGATTGACAATATCTTTGTGGTTGTTTCAACAACCTAAGATTTATGGGCACACAGTGCGCTATGTTAAGTTCGGGGGTTGGGGAGGGGCGGGATTCAGCAATACGATACGGAAAGTCTTGACCTTTCAGCGAATCATGAGCTCTTTTGATGAAATGTCATTAATTTTATGCAAGCAGAAACAGCCATCCTCGCTACGTCCAGGCTTACAGGCTCAAACTTTGATGTAGTTGGGATGCAACACAGCATCAAAATTTCCGTAAACAAAATTGAAAAGTTATGAATCATTTTCTTCAAAAATGCGAATTATAGGCCGTGGGCACATTCTGTGTTTCTACGTTTGTCAATTAGACATTTATCTTAGTTGCTGTTTTTTTTTTTTTTCATTCCCTCCACCTTGTTTTAATGTCGAAACAAAATCAGGTCTATAGAATAACTAAGTGATGCTTTACAACACGTGCGCTTTATGGAATGATTCATGGGTTCAGGCCCTCAACATGCATATCTAAAAATTCCGTATTCAACTTTCAGTTTTTATTTAATAATTTCGTTTTTATTTAATAATTTCGTTTTTATTTAATAATTTCGTTTTTGTTTATTTAATAATTTCGTTTTCATTATTGGATAATTTCGTTTGTTTTTTATCTAATACTTTCGTTTTCTTTATTTAATACTTTCGTTTTCTTTATTTAATAATTTCGTTTCTATTTAATAATTTCGTTTTTTTTATTTAATAATTTCGTTTTTCTTTATTTAATAATTTCGTTTTTTTATTTTTTTTTGTTTGCACTATTGGGCTTCCGTATCGTATACTGGGTGAATGTTTCCTCACAATCGGTATAATATTAAGCAGAATATATGGAATTTTATTTTTGTGTGAAGATGTCATTTTAAAAAACAGTAATACTAAAGATGGCTTGCCCTCTCCCGACTCAAAGAAATTTGGGTAGGGAGGTAGGTGATTTTTTTTTTATTTCAAAACACCAATGTAGAAATAGCTATTAATATATGGAAAAATCTTCTGTATGAATTTAAAAAAAGATAACTGTTTTCTGTGGGATAAAAAAGTTTTGATTCGGTCCGTTTGTAGTCAGTCGATCGGGAGAGGGCAATCAAACATTTTTTTTTTTTTAAGATTGCCTTGCATGAATATTTTTCTATCTTTCCGGATTTCTTTTTCATTTTTTAATGTTTAAAAAAATATTTATTTATTTACCGGTATTTATTAATTTTTCATTTATTTATTTATTGGATGGGTGATGTATCAAGAAATGACAACAGGGGAGAATATGGTCAGCCTGGGGGCGCAAAGACTTTTTTAAGAAAGTAATGCGAGCGTTTGTAGCTCGAAAAGGTCCAAAAATATGTCTGCAACCGGCAGATGGGGTGCTGATTGAAAATATGCATTTATGGTCGAGTTCCTAGCATGAGTGCATTAATATATACCTGCATTTTTGATGTTGTTCTCTTAAAGAACTATATGGGGTTTCCGTCATTTTCGGCCCCAAAATTTCGACTTAAAAAAATTGTTGCACAATTACTTTTTTTCTTTTTTAAATAAAATCTTTAAGATTTTTTCTTCCAACAGGTGTTTTTATTGTTGTAGCACGATGATTTAAAGGAGATCCGAAATCTTGTAAACCGCATGTTTTTCATTAATGACGTTTTCAGAGCAAAATCGGGGGCAACAAGCCCTGAGTTTGACACAAGCGACGTTGTGAACAAGAATAATATTATCACATAAAATGTGGTTTTTAATAAAGAATCTTAGTTGTAAATATCAAACTTGTTCACGAAGTCGCACGTATTGAAAAACGTCTGAAACTGATTACACGCATATACAGACTAAACAATTTTGAACAGTCCCGTCGACCACGGGTTCAGGATATTGAAAGGAAGTTGTTTGTAAGAAAAGTGAAAATTTAAATTACTCTTCCTCTCATAAAGAGTTGGGAAACATAACACACAAATTAAGATAGTAATATTTCAGCAAAATCTTTGAAAATGCTGGACGTTAGTTGAAAAAGAAAAATAATGTATATTTGCATAATATATACCCAAAACCTTTTAAAAGTTGATAAGAAAAATGAAATGTTTAAGGTTCACATCACTAGGGCGGCGGTATTCACATGTTATGGCCTAGGTTTATTGAATATTTTTATCTTCCATATTTTAGTCTATGTACTTGTGTTGTTCAATAAAATGACAAAACCATTCCTTATTCACATTTTAACAGAAAATGGCGTAGTATAGTGTGACGCCATAGTTACTGTAGATTCCTAAATATACGCGAGTAATTAATTATCGCGTAATTACGCGAGAAGAACCACTCGCGAAATAAAATTACTCGCTTTTATTTTTAAGGTATTGAAATCAATGTAAAATCTCTTGATCAACCGTCCACTCGCGAATTAATGTTCTCGCGATTTGACGTCAAAGAGTCATTTCGCGAAAATAAGTACTCGCGAAAAATAAGGAATCTACAGTATGCGCCAAACATAGTGCGTTAGGCCTAAATGAAAATTTATATATACTGTATATGTGGTACATTTTACAAAAAAGACATTTCTTCGTTAATTTCAACACCAGTGAACAAAGTGTAATACATGTACATATGCATGATCATGTCAATTTACTATATGCAAAAATTGGTATCGGTTGACATGTGCATGTTATACACATGTGCTTATTTCAACACTGAACCAATGTTAAGGAACACGATACAATGCAAGTTCCACTAGAAGGAATGTTCATGGTCTTACATACGAAAATTATTATAAAAGAGCTACTACGATGCATGTATATATTCAAGACTAATTCTACATCGGTGAAAACTGTATGATGATATCATCCACTCAGAGAAAGCAGAGCAATTTCTCGAAGGGAGATGTCTAAAACTTCCTAACAGTACACGACAACTGATGACAAGTAGTTTCAACCACTTAAATTTCCACAATCCCTTTTTTCTTTCAAATGATGAGTATATTACACTCACAGGTTTCAATAAAGATCAATTCATTGAAATAACAGAAAGCCTAACATCATTAAAAAATTCTAGAGTGAGATCCATTAGAACATCTGTTGCAACATTCCTATTGATTGAAGTTACGCACCAGACTATCCAACAAAATGATTTCTGTCTTAGTTCAACTTCAAGAACCGCAAATCCAGCGTATTCTCAACAGTGTACGGATAGCTTTCATGACAGATTTTGTACCAGGATACCTTGGCTTTCACCACATTTCTCATAAAGATTTTTGTAAAAACCACACAACTCAGGTAGCCTCCTCCTTGTTTTCCACAGGTCCAGATGATGCAATAATTGTTCTTGTTGGTACTTACATATTCATTCAGAAGAGTTCCGATTATGATTTTCAGAGACGTTCATACAGCCTGCACAAGAACCGCCCACTATTGAAATCCATGGTAATCGTCGGAACAGATGGCTATATACTTGATGTAATCGGGTCCTACTTTGCTGATCATGCAAACAACGATGCTTCTATTACAAAGCATTTTTGAAAGGCAATCACCAAGCCAGCTCCTGGTTTAAAAAAATGACATTTTAGTTGTGGATCGTGGATTTCGAGATGCGGTTGATTTTCTAGAAGAGGCGGGATTTCAAGTACAAATACCATGCTATTTATCTAAAGGAGCAAAGCAGCATTCTACTGAGGAGGCAAAGAAATCGCGTTTGATAACAAAAGTGCGTTGGGTCGTTGAAAGTGTAAACGGAAGGATAAAACAGTGGAGGATACTAAACTACGTTATACCAAACACCCTGATACCTAGTGTAGGCGACTTTGTGCGAATTATTTGTGCTCTTTGCAATCGTTTCCGTTCCACATTTATTCCAACGGGAGATCTTGAGTTTCTTGATCATCTCACAGTTACCATATTACAAAAATCCAAAGAACCAAATTATCTTTTGAAATATTTACAAGAAAATGGACTACTGAGCAAAAGAACAGTATTTACAGAGCTAGAGAAATGTGGTCATATACTAGACAATTTTCCAAAGCTCTCTTTGGAAGATTTTCGCAATATAACATTTGGCGTGTACAAGCTCAAACAGGCCTCTTCATATACAAAGGAGCATCAGGCTGAACGAGGGCTTTACGAAGTTTTTGTGTACAAAGAACAATCCAACCTCATTAAGGTTAAGATACAGTCAAGACATGTGAGGAGCACTATCCGTACTCTGTGGCTGCAATTTGACTGCTCTAATGAACAGGAGCCTATACAAGGATGGTACATGCAAGGTTAGTGCCAGAGTCGTCGGTTGCTGTTCGCACATAGCAAGTGTAATTTGGTATTTAGGATATGAACCCCACCCACCTTTTCCTACCAAAAATGTGTCTATCCCCAGAGAGACACTTTCAGATACCAGGATTCTGGAGTCTGACCCGGAATATATGGAGGAATAACATCGGAGACGTTTGCACTCTACATTTTTAAAACTATCTTATCTAATAATGCTTTATTACACGAACATAGTTGATGATAATGACAATACCCTCGACAGAACTTTTGGCAGATTTCCTGCATTTATTTCAACATATATAACCTATGAAATATATTAGTTCTCTTAAAATATGATGACATAAAAGCTTATCATCACTTGAACTTCTGCCTATGGATGAAAATGCAGACAATACATGAGATGTACCTGACGATGTTTAGTGCATGAAATTGAAAAAAAATGCTGAAATTGCAATGATACCTGTTCAAGAATGTTTGATAAATTAATATTTTTTGATTTATAGAGAAGTATATTTTGTTTTATTTTCATATTTACAGTGACTATTAAGCATTCAGAACATGAATAAAATAAAACTTTCAGCCACGTAAAGCTCTTTAATTTCTTTCTCTTACATCGAATCTAGTATTCCTTCGATCTTTCTATGAAATATTATAGTGTTTGATACCATGTCATCATAACTTTTATAGGAAAAAAAAATCATCTGAAATGGTTACTATGACAATGTGCCTTATTTAATTTCTGAAATTCCTTGGGTATGATGCTGAAAATCCAAGGTCAGATATATACAATTGATGATGATTAAGATAACATATTTCTTACTTTTTGCCAAATATACTATATTTTTTTTGATAAGGGAATAACTGAATTTATAAAGTAGCAAGAAATAACCACTTTAACTATTGCTATTTTGTCTCCATGGTATCTATAATGTAGGAACAACTTTCCTTTTGTATGTTGTATTAAAAGGCCTGGAAGATATTTTATTATGTTTGAGTGTTGACATGCAATCTAGTCATATTCAAAATAATATGTTTAATCAAAATTATGTCACAATTTGTGTGTAGCTATGCTCTGTTACCATGGCAACCAAAATATTTAATTTCAGAATGATCTCGCAAAATCTTCTTTTTACATAAGATCAACTATTCTATTGCTGGCGATAAATTTTGGTCATGTAAAACCTATAATGAGTGAATATTGAACGGTTTTCAGCATATAAAATGTATGCAAAATGTAGCCATGGCAACATCTTGTTAGAGATTTACAAATACGATTTACTTATATCATAAGTGAAAACTAAGTATAACAATTCAGTTTTATAAGACTTTGTCAATGCGTTTTATTAAGATTCACAGAACCTGATATCAATTTTTGAATTTTCAATCTGTTACCATGGCGACCAAGACGCATGGCCCAAATTTTATTTGAGTTATGTTTCTGATGACATGCTTTGCTATAATAATTAGCATAGTTGTATAAAAAGTATAGTGTCCATAGTATACCAAAAGAATTCAAGTGATGAATAGAACTGCCCATTAAACATAGATTAAGTGCAAACAATCGGAAACGACTGCATTGGTTAGACAGACAAGTTGATTCCTTGTAATGACCCATTCCCCACCCCCTTCAAAAATAGCTTTCGTTAAAATGAATATTTTTCATTTTACTATAAAATGTATACCGGTAGTTTAACAAAAAAATCGGAACGAAAGGATTAGAGACTGTATCAAAATTAACGATTGTTCTTGGGACAATCAAAGTTTGATTAAATAACAAAGAATCTAGATTTTCAGGTTTGAAGGTATACGTTTTTTAAAAGATTATTACCATGGCAACGGAACGTCTGATCAATTTAATATATATTTCTTTAGCAATACATTTACGTTAATATATCTAACAGTATAAATAATATAGACACTTTCTGAATAAATCATAGATGCTGCCACAATGGAAGATTTGTTAACTGTCAATAGAAGCTACATTTTCAGGTTTGAAGTTACGCGTTTTTTTTATAAGATAATGTCCATGGCAACGAAATGTCTTATTAATTTAAAATATTTTTTTCTTAGTGAAACAGTCACTTTAGCATATCCCGAAGTATTAATATAGACATTTACTGAAGATATTATAGATGTTACCAAAATTAAAGATTTGTTAAATTTCAATAAAAGCCAGAGTTTCAGGTTTGAAAAAATACGTTTTTGAAGATGGTTTCCATGGCAACAGAATGCCTGACTAATTCAAAATATATTTTCTTGGTAAAACAGTCACTTTGACACATCCCAAAGTATAAATAAAGACATTTACTGAAGACATTATAGTTGGTATCAAAATTAAAGATTGGTTAAATGACAATAGATGCCAGATTTTCAGGTCTGAAGGTATGTTTTTGACGACGGTTTCCATAGCGGAATGCCTGAGTAAATTAAAATATATTTTTTTAGTAACACACTTACCTTATCACTCCCCATAGTAAATATAGACATTTTCTGAATGGGGGCCTAAAATGGCCCATACCATATATAGTTCTTTTCTCAAGTTAGCACACAACACTTCATTAAGTTTTAAAAATAACATTCATTTAATTCCATTTTATAATTTTCATAACTTAATATATAACGGAAAGGGAAATGAGAAATAATGAATGACACCTTATAAATAAACAAGATGAGTAAATTGATCGATTTTAATCTTGTAAGCTCAAAGATATGATCGAAATGAATACACTTTTAAATTGATTTCTATTGATCAAAAATCAAAGGTCAGTCTGTGATTAGGCCTTATTGTGTACGTTTCTTAGACACTGCGCAGGTATGTTAAGGAAGCATACAAATCGTTTCTCGGGAAATTTAGACTTTTTCAAGAAAATTAAGTTTGATAATTTATCAAAGTCGCCGATAAAACGAAAACTATTATTAACTATTGCAGAAAGACAACAGAGTGTCTGAGGCCTAGAAGTGCACCATCACAACGTCATCACGTGACTGCTATTAATAGCAAAATATTCCTTAATAAAAAAGTTAACAGAACAACAATACCCCGGGGTTTGATAATTTGTTTGAGTAAATAATATAGTTGAAAAACATCTCTTATGCCTCAAAAGTGCTGCTAGAGTCCTACTGTCCGGTCGAGAAAATAATTATTCCACATATTCGCACGAAACGTTACCCAATGTTTTGCATTTTATGCATATAACCCGAGATACTTCTTCAAACCAAGTTTACCTCACGATTCTAGCAGCACTTTCCGAGAATTATAGAACACAAGCTTTCGATCTGTACAAATGTAATGTTTTGAAGTGCCCAGCTTAGTGTTGTTCTTTTGCATTATTGCTGTCACGAATGACAGAGGAAAGGCCGACCGGGATGCATAAATAGCTGACTGCCTTCAATAGAGGATATAATCGATGAAAATGAATTAGCACACCTGTTTAACAAACATTAACTTCACATGAATCACACACAATATTCACGGTATTTCCTTCTAAACCCCCTTTTACGTATCTTTTAACCTGCCGTCTTAGCCAAATTCTCGTTACACAACATGATCAATTCTCAAGTTACTTGTTGAACAGATATGACGTCATCGGTCGGAGTTTTTAATTCAAGTGACAGATACAGCATAACAAAATAAAAAATTTTTATCTATGTTAGTATTTGCAAGTTTCTTTTCATTTTCAGGAGTAAAATTATATCTCTAAATAACATTATTTAGAAAACTTATGTTCTAAAATTGACGTCATCTCGCCTATTATGACGTCATATTGTATCACTGATTTAGTCAAGTCAGATTATCCAAGTGCTTCCTTAACACACCTGCGTGGGGCAGAACGGGGTACAACTTGCATGCTCCATGCAAGTTGTAGTAGTCAATGTAACAATGGGCACTTATTACCTATTGTTCTTCGTCTGCGGCCACCGGTGTTAATAGTAAACAAATTACCTACTTGCCATTTGGGGAGAGCAATCTTCATGGAAGCACAAAAGATTTAAGGGTGGGTTCTAAAAAAAAATGACCAAACACATATCTATCAACCCACACTAAAAACACAGGCAACGAAAAAAGATTTCTAAATCTAAGCATATGTGTTTAGATAGTGTCTATACACCTGCCAATTATCTCGTTTATATCTCATTAACAAAAAAAGTTATGCCCACAAATGATGCTAAAATTGTCAGGAGTGCAACACCTGTTTCTGTCATTTTGAAATTTCAATATTTTTTGGAGATCTCTGAAATAAATAATAATGCTTTATGTTAAAAATAAAGACTTTCCTGATAATACTCAAAGTATTGAGTTTTAAATGTGGACTGTGGTAACTTTTGTTTAATTCAGTTGTGGTCATGGCTGATGTTTAAAAAAATGTTATACCTTGTCAGGAGTACAACAGAAAAATGTAGCGTTGCCGAAAAAACATCAATTGTAAAATTCTGAAAGAAAATTAAGACAAAAAAGAATTTTCGAAGTGTAAAACAATAACTGATATACATTTTAAAACTTAAAAATGTTATATAAATCACAAGCAGCATATATGAGAGCCAGGTATACGTGCATACCCAATAATGTCAGGAGTGCAACATTTGATGTTTTGGTCCCAAGCATGAAAAAACTATTATCATTATATGATTTTCTGATTTTTATTTTGGAAAATAAAGACACAAAGAACATTTTTACCAAATAGATTTATCAATTGCAGGAACTATCTGTGCTTCAGATCTATATTTCTATGATCAGGAGTGCAACACATTTTTTTAAAGATTCAAGCTGTGAGACAAAAACACTTCTAGTTATACTTAGAAGTATTCATTAATTTATAATGATCTTATTGCTTAATTTAATACAAAGTCATTGACAGATTTATTATTAAAATCCTTCCTTTTTCAATCTTATCATTTCAGATGTGTTTGTATCCTTTTTGTGATTTTTAATGAATGTTAAAAATAAACACACTAAAAAATTCAAGTTATTCCAATATTCCTCCTCAACTTCACTGAAACATCAGAACAAGTTCCTATGTAATTTTCACTTCACAATTCTACTTTAAAGGCCCCAGTGCCTTTGGTCAGGAGTGCAAAAAATATGCTAGAATTATAAATCATCCAATAGGAATAAAAATAAAGAAAAAGTGAAGAGTAGAATTTTTCTGGTGGGCTACCGTGTTTGTCCTCTAAAGGAAAATATGCTATAAAATATATTTTATCTTCTAAATATATATTTAAGCTAGTTTGTGGGCATAAGTAGGGAATAATTCCAGATAAAATGCGAATTTTAGATACTTTCATCTGTTATAATTATGAAGAATTGGACTATAAATATTGCACAATTTCATTACCACTTGATGTTGCCAACACTTAATGAATTTTTGTGTTTTTTGGTTTTAATTTTAAATTTTACTGCAGTCAGGAGTGCAACAAAACTGCTGTATAATAACCAATGCTTTTTAACTATCTTTACTAAAATATATGTTGAAAAAAAATGTTTGATACTATTTGATGTTCAAAATACTATGTCTATCAACAAATTAGAGAAATTTTTCTCTCAATTCAGGGAATAGTTTTCATCATTTCACATATATTTTGAAATACAATTTATATATATTACACTTTGCAAATCATGTTTTAAGGTCTTCAAAATATGAAAAACCTGCCGTATAAGATGAAAAATAGCAAAACGACAAATTAATTTCCAGATATCAGGAGTGCAACACAATATTGTAACGTAGGGTCACTTCAAAATCTAGTATTTTTTGTATGAAAACTCGTATATAAAAATTCTTTTTTTTTTTTTTTTTTTTTGCTTAGATATAAAGAATTGACTTGAACGGACCAAAAAGTGAATTTTGGGGAATTTTATTGTTTCATATTTTTTTTTAATTAAAACTTAAAATTAAAAAAAATAATGTAAAATAACAATCAAAAAGCCAATTTTTTGTCACATATACAAGAAGAGATACTCAATCAAGTTCTAGATTTAATCATTTATACCCCTTTTACCATTTGAAGCATAAAAAACTATAATTTCTTGTGCTTATGTATTTTAGAAAGTCTTTTAAGGTGTAACGGTATTTTCTTTTTTCAAAAGTAATTTTACTAATAAGTATTTTTAAAACTTTTTAATCCAATTGTCTATTCTATTGCCACTTCAGGATTTTAAGCTAGAATGCATGTGCAATATGATGATATAAGTGAAAAAAATGTTAAAAGTAGTTGAATTTTTCCAAAAATTTCAGTTTGGTGGTCATTTTTTTAAATTCACCCTTAACTTCTTTTTGATTTTGTTGACAAATCAAATTGATACTAGAACAAAAAAAATCTAGCAAAATAGGTCATGATAGTTTTATGATGTCCTTGTAAATTATAAGTCAGGAAATGACCCAAGAAAATAAAAGCAGCAAAATGATATATTCTACTTTTGTCTCATCTCCATCCATTTTTTCACATCCTTGAGGCACATTTAAGCATTTAAAACATGGATGCTGGTGGGCATTTGTATCACATCCCCACTTTTAGTTAAGTATCAAGCTAAATGACTGTAAGGTTATGTTACTAAGTTAACCTGCAAATTTAAAGGGGCTTAGACAAGGATTTGAAGTTAATATTTTCTCAAATTTTCTGTATAATATCATGACTTATATGTTTCTATAGCATTTCACACGAAAATATAATAAAAACCTTATTTTAAGTTGAAAATTATTGAAACTACGAATTTCGGGATGCGTTTGATTGACACATCCGTGCACTTTCACAAACTAAACTTTATCAGTAATACTTAAGAAAAGTAGAAATTTTGTTGTGTATTAAAGAAAAATATTAAAATGATAATGAAGAAAATCCAGAGTAGAAATAAAAGAAAACAAAACCCTATCACCAGTATTGGCAGTCCGTGCTCCGTGATGTGTGCAGAGTTTAACAAATTGAACACACCCGATGTAACGTAAACATTAACAATAACAAAGCTTGTGCCCTGTTTTCAAAATCGTTTTCTGGATTATAATTTTAATATTTTTCATTAATATAATTTTTTTTATATAATTTTCGTAAGTATTAAGGATAAAGTTTTATTTGTGAAAGTGCAAGGATGTGTCAATCAAACGCGTCCCAAAATTCGTAGTTTCAATAATTTCCAGATTAAAAAAAAATAATTGTATTTCGTGTGAAATGCTACAACAACATATAAGTCATGATATTATAGAGTAAATTTGAGAAAAATATTAACTTTTAAAGCTGTGTCCAAGCCCCTTTAAATACATCGCGCATGCTGAATGTTCCTTGAAATAATGTAGAATGTTTTTTTTTTTTTAGGTGACTGACACTGTGCTTTATTTTTGTGGAGAAAAGTCTGCCATATTAACATCTGCTCTCCAAAATACCGTATACATTGCCATGTGTGGTAAACAAAAACACAGTATCCGCTATTTCCTGTATCAGTGGCCTGGTTCAAGAAGAAAGTAAAAAAGCTGAGTCAGAAAAGACGGCATTCCTTCGTATGAAAAAATGAATATAAAGACATAATGATCTTTACTTTGACGCAGTAAAAATATATATGCTCTCACTGTACCGAAATTTTAACTGTGTTTTCATTAGCTGTCTCTGATTTTTAAATGAAAAAAAAAAATCATCACACTGGTGTCAGCAGCCATTATAGTCCTGAGTTTTATAATAAATAAGTAATGACAAGCATAATTCATGGAACTTTTTATTACAGACAATTATATATTAAAAAAAATGCAAATTGTATCCTTTCCTAGATTGCAAACTTGTCTCTCCAGTTCCCATAGGACATGTTTGATGATTGTAGAATGTATTCTAAACAATGAATATTCAATGATCCAAGTCTGCTTTAGTACAAATTAGAGTCTCTTGAACAACTTTAACGTTTTACTACTGTCTATAGATACACTTTGATTGGTATGATAATAGATCTCCTGACAGTCCACCAAGCTTAAAACGAGGGGAAAACATGTAATATACAAGTATAACAACTTTCTTGTACATTCTCTTCCTGGGTATGTAAGAACACAGGAATAATGTTTGAGTCCAGAAATGGTTTTGAAAATTGCTGAGTTTAGTTTGATAAACCAGAGCCTGGCAGGGTCTCTCATCATTTTCCTTGCTCCCTGAAACAATGAAAAACAAGCAAATGACGGTTGAAATGGATTCTACCAATATTATTTTCAACAACTGCAACAACTTTTTTTTTCAGAATTAAGTATAACAATCTTTAGTGTCTTTTATGCCATGTATGTTTAGCTGTAAATAAAAATAGAAACAGAGGTGAATAAGGATAGGATTTATTTGATGGAGCAGTGTTGCAGGAAATATTAAAGAACTTTGAGTAAAGTATGTAAATTTTCATTAAAAAGCTCTGACATGTTGTTAAACGATGAAAGTTTAAAAAATGTTTTGATGGGGGTTTAGAATTTTAGTGAGGGGGTCTGCAGTTTTTATTGACTGACAGACCCTATCGGACAGTGGTGCAAAAAAGGCTTATGGTAATGTAATACACGTCAGACAAAGAATGAATACATGTGAGAAGAACTATAAAAAAGAGATTGAACTGCAAATCATAATTAATGAAATTGAATCAGAAAAACGTGGATCATAATATTTTTCTTTTTAATGCTACATTCAATGTGTGTAAGATACCTGATTTTTTTTTCAATGAAAATGCTAGTCTAAAAGCTAAATGCAACTTGTAACTTGTGTCAACATTCACTTTATTTATAAAATGCAAGTTCTTTATGACTGCCTTTGACACCGGACAATCCCGTAGATTGATATATGTTATTTCAAAAATTTCGTGTGAGGTTTTCTAGATTGACCTTTATCATTACCTCGATAAAATTTTGTTGACCTGTCACCTGTCTGGTGCTTCGTCTTGAGTGTCACAACGGGACAACACGCCATGGACTTGCAACAGCTGTGAGGAATGTATGTTCGTTCGCCCTAAAACTGGTTCGCCCTTGACGCCGTTCACCCTAATTCTCGTTCGCCCAGAGTCCGTTCGCTCTAAAACTCGTTCACCCAAAGTTCCGTTCGTCCTTTATATGTTAGTCGGTTAATTTTTCGTAATTTCCATTGATGTTATTGAATTTCGTGAATTTTTCTGCTTAAATTATAATTCATTATACTTTAACTATCAGTATCTAGGCTATAGATGAAGAAATAAAAAGAAACTGTTAAGTAATCCATGTGATACTCGTTGATTTATTAGTTATGTTTTTTTAACGTTAAATTCAACGATATTGATGACATATTACCAATAGGGCGAACGGGATATATTGCGAACGAGGTGCAAGGCGAACGAGAATTATGGCGAACGAACCCATACAAACAGGTAGATAGGGCGAACAGACCTGATACCAGCTGAGAGAGTGACATCCCCTAACTGATCGGAAGTAGAATTCTGCATTTCTGCTTGTTCTTCAAACCTAATTAACTTGCTATTCCCTTTCATAAAAAGAAACGGTCTGTATTTCACCAACTTCGTTCTAATGTCGCCATGTTTACTATATGACCATACCCCCTCTATATCCCAATCATTGATTGGCGGAAGAGATAAATTTTCATTGGCTAGTACTTGGTCGTGAACTTTATACAAAGTTTATTCTGACGTGACCCTCAATGGGATGTCTTCAGATTTTTGTACGGCGACCATCAGAATTTCGGAGCGTAACAAAGATCTGATTTTAATCAGATTGGAGTGGGGAAGACCTCCAGGGGGTTCAAAACATTTTTACCATTAGATATAAAATAAAACAAGAAACAACCGTATGTATGGTCAAAAGAAAGAGTTTTCAACCATTTTTGAGTTAAATAATCAGTTGTCGTTTCAGGGACAGGGGTGGCCAATGAGACCTCGGAGAGGGAGGATAATCCATTGTAGTATTTAATCGGTCAATATACAAAGATGGCTTCTGTGTTTCCAATTTTATTTCAAGTTATTTGATTGTTTCTATATCCAGGGAATTGTAATGACCCCCAGAGACTTTCATGTGGCATTCGATGTTCTTTAACCTTTTCTAAATTATAACCTAACCATCTTCATTTCAGATTATTTTATCCCATTCTTTACCTAAACTTGTACTTACCGCCTGTCATAGGTACTGTCAAATTTATTAGAAATAATCCAATTAAAAAACACAATGACTTAATTCTTACTGATATAACGATGTTTACACTATGTGCAAGCCAATCACGATAATGGTAAACCGAGTACTCGAATGGTGAAGCAGGTACAATTTGAGGCGCGGGTCTGAATTTTTCATACTAGTATTTAATTTAGTATGAATTACTTACATAAGAGGCCTATGGGCCAAATGCTTACCTGAGCATTTTATGCTCGATTTTACAAATATATGTACTTGTTAATTATTGAATTATTGTGGCTTTTTCCTTGGTTACTCAATTAATATCAGGAGTGTGCATTTAGATACAAACACCATAGTGCGAGTACCGGTAGTACTGTCTAATGACATCATCAACTTTATTACTGATCACTATAACACTATAGTAATAAATTATAAAACTGAAATACTATAACATGTAATTAATGTAAAAGTACAATTAATGTTACATTTCTTATTTAGAACAATCCAAGCCGAGCATTGTATTTAGACTTAACATATTTTACACATAAAATTCAGCGACCAGGCAAAGAAGCTTTGTGAAAAGTTTCTTCTAAAAAAGCAAGGGGACTTTTACATTCCCAAGTTTTCTCTGTAAGAAATCGTTGAAACAGAAGAGCCTTGGGCGATGTAGGACTTGATCCTTACGTCGATATAATCCGAATTTCCGTGTCGCAGTGGGTGCTGGCACGAAAAAAAAAAAAATCCCTCACTGCTCATAGGATCTATGTTCCGAGTTCAGGTGAAAATTGCGACCTTTCCCTAACAAAAAAATACTATAGTAAATTATGGTTAACTATAGTTTACTATAGTTAATTATTATACTTCTGTTAAAATGTTTCCTATATAAAGTTAGGAAGGAAAAATAACTATCTTTTATAGTCTGAAAAATTCCACGCATAGCAAAGCTATACCCCGGGGTATAGTTTTTGCTACCCACCCCTCGGAAAATTTTCATGCAATTATTGCCGCCAATTTTGATTTCCTGTAATCAATCTATTGATTTATGATGTCATCCTGACTTCAGTAGTATTGTGACGTCATCAGGATTTCAGCCCATTCTAGCAGTGTTATCTTATTCCAAATACTTGTTCAAAACTTTTTATAATTTTTTTTTTCATCCTTTTCCTATGGAATTATAGTATCATGTAAATCCAACCTTCAGAAATTATGATACACATCAGTATAATAAAACGCTTATCCACTGGCTGTGAGTGGGATAGCTCTTTCATCAAACCCTTGACAGGAACTATTCCCCTCGGGCAAGACCTCGGGGAATAGTCCCTGTCGCAAGGTAAAAAAAAAACCTTAGAACTTTGATTTACTATAGTAAAAACTTTGGAACTTTGATTAACTATAGCGAAAACTTTGGAACTTTGGTTAACTATAGTAAAAACTTTGGAACTTTGATTTACTATAATAAAAACTTTGGAACTTTGATTCACTATAGTAAAAACTTTGGAACTTTTATTTGCTACAGTGAAAACTTTTGAACTTTGATTTACTATAGTAAAAACTTTGGAACTTTGATTAACTATAGCGAAAACTTTGGAACTTTGGTTAACTATAGTAAAAACTTTGGAACTTTGATTTACTATAATAAAAACTTTGGAACTTTGATTCACTATAGTAAAAACTTTGGAACTTTTATTTGCTACAGTGAAAACTTTTGAACTTTGATTTACTATAGTAAAAACTTTGGAACTTTGATTAACTATAGCAAAAACTTTGGAACTTTGATTTACAATAGTAAAAACTTTGATACTTTGATTTAACATAGAAAAACTCATGGAATTATGTTTTTAATTCTCATTCTTGCATTTTATGATATTTAATATTCAAAATTCATAAAAGCCTCAGAGAACTTTTTATAAAGCCGATCCCTCCCCTAAAGATATGTACAAGAAATGAATTTTAATATAAGGTTATCTGTCGCGCCATAGATTAGCAAGATTTTAATGTATTTTATTTAATGTAGATGTAGTGTAAGTCTTTTTATTATGGATAAAGGACAATAATAAACTATAAAATAAAATTCTCGTCATTAGAACTAAAATACCTTCTCCATCAACTATAGTAAATATATATTTTTATAGTGTATAGATGTATTGCATTTGAATTAATTTATTTGTAAATTTAAATTAACATGCACAAAAACCCCCAACTCCCACCTAACCCCAACTCCACCCCTTAAAAACGGTAAAATAAGCAAAAAAATTATTAAAATACTTTAATAAGTTGATAAACTATTGTGAATACGTTGATATAGTATAGTGATACTTTGATAAAGAATAGTAAAAACTTTGGAACTTTGATTCACTAATAGTAAAAACTTTGATACTTTAATTTACTATAGTGAAAACTTTGGAACTTTGATTTATTCTATTAAAAACTTTGAAACTTTGATTTACTATAATAAACTATTGTAAACTATAGTTAACTATGGTTTACTATAGTATTTTTTGTTAGGGTTCATGGCCATTGTGAGTGAAAAATTCTTTAGGGGACATTAAATAAGCAAACAAGCTATAAATGCATTGATTCCTCGATATTTGCACCTAAATGTTAATTTCTCAAAGCAAAAGGGCATGTACCAAATATGCATGCAAATTGCAGATGTCATTATTGTGTTTGCAGTCAGTGTGTGTGTGTGTGGGGGGGGGGGGGGTATGGAAATTAATTTGGAATGCCTTGTGTATTTCTAAAATTTTTGATAACATGTTCTATTTATATTTACATTTCATTCCCTGTATAAGGCAGTATAAGGATTAAATTTTCCGAGGTGCGAAACTTAGAGATTAAAGGTAGCCAGCTGAATTTTGTACAAGCTGATTTACTTCGGAATTTCTAACTGGTGTTTTAAAAACAAAAGTCAGTAAAAGAAACAAAACTGATACTGATAAAACATATTGATGTGTTAAGTTTCTTTAGACGTTCTATTCATCGGCTGTGATAACTTCCACGAAATTAAGTTAGATTTTTTTTAACCTGATAATCGAACTTCAGAATCTTTATTCATTTTTAATATAAAAAAAATAACGTATCGTTTATGGGCGAGTAAAACTAAAACAACGGTTGAATTTCTTTTTTAAATCTTTTGTAAACGTTTGGTTAGCTTTTCTGGCTTGGAAATATTTTGCTCTGCATCAAATACATGGTATTGTGAAAAAAAAAATCATCATGTACGTCCATATATGTTCTTACTTCTTATACAGGCCCGTAGTACGTAGGAGTCTCCCCCACTTTTTCTGAGAAAAATATTTGATATAGTTTTACAAAATGCAAATTGTCATTTTGAATCTGCTCCCCCCCCCCCCCCCCAGTAAAAAAAAAGTACACGCTTGAATTCAATCTCCGTACGGATATTTTATTTCAAAATATTTTAATTGGTATTATATAAATAGCTATCTAAAGCTGTCCTTCAGCATTTCTGATCTCCAATGCATTTGAAATTAATTCATATAGCTTTAAACATCAACAGCTTCAATAAATCACGTTAATTTGATTTCTTTCTTGCTTAATTCAAATTAAAAAAAAAAACAAAAACATTTAAAGAACCTTCATTATCATGTCATATAAACTTCTTTCAAATGTTATCCATATGCATGTACATTCCACTTGTATTCCTGTTGTTCTAGGTACAATAAATATCTTTACATATATGTCCATTCTTCTGATGAGAAGCAAAGAAATTAAGATAAAAAAATCATGATTTTTTTTATGAAGTCTATATATGTCATTTTATGAAATACACTTGTATAACGCCCCTCTCTAACAAAAATGGACGGCCAGATCATACTCTTAGCATACTTATATGTTCTCTAAATAATAATTATTTAATCAGACAAGCTTTTTTGAAAAGCTATTACTTGTTTCAGGAGTACATGTATACAAACTAGAATGTGATTTCTTTTATTTACATTTTATGTGAAATAAAATGACAATATCAGAACACCAGCCAAAATGAAAATTCAACCTCTTGATAATCTTAGTAATATATATATATATATATATATATATATATATATATATATATATATATATATATATATATATATATATATATATATATATATATATATATATATATATATATATATATATATATATATATATATATGATAAAAGCGTAATTGTCTACGAACTTTATAGACAACCCTTGTATATGTGCTTAGCGTTAAAAAAATACAAATTTGTATGACTACAAAATTTGCCTGCAGCACAAAACATATTTATTAGTCCCCTACCGGTGAAACCGGAGGGGACTATAGGTGTCCTCTTCATCTGTCTGTCCCTGCGTTTGTCTGTCGGTCTCGCAGCAAAGTTAAGGCTACAAAAAGGAGGCGGGGCCTAATTTGTACAGGAAATATTAACTATGACATCACACAAAACTACAGATCCTTTAAGATACAACAAAATGAAATGATCTGTGATTTTAAACTGTACCAGTGCATTAAACTACATAAACACTTACTATAACATGCTGTTATGTCGTTAGTTAAATCCCACACAGCAAGGTATAAACAAGTCACTAATAACGATGAGCTTGTCAATGTGACGTCATTTCGTAAACCTTGACACAGTTTGTATGCAGTGAGAGGCGGATCAAGTAATTTTTTCACAACGAAAAATGTATTTTATTATTAAATAAAATATTATTTGCAGATATTTAAGGAGGGATTCTTCTCATATTTCTTGTATTTAAAAATTGATGAAATTTTCATAGATTCAAGAAGACATAATCACAAAGTGATGGTATCAGTTAGATTAAATTTGACCGTTTTAATTAAGAACCAAGGTCAGGTCAAGGTCATATCTTTTTCCTTCACATTAAAAATAAAAAAGAAAAAAAACTGTTGCCAATCATGCGATGCCTTCTTCTATTTCAAAAGTTTAAATGTTTTTCTTTTTGCGTAAAAAATATTACCATACAGGTTCTATTGGATGGTACTACCATATCGACATGAATAATTCAACTGAAATATATATTGGCGAATCCGAATTTCCTCTATATTTCTTAAATTTTCAGGATATTTTAGTTATTTTTATATGCTTCGTATATTTAAATTTTTCTTATTTTTACATATGGTCAAAATACAAATTTATGCAAAACAAAAAGTTTTTAACGTTTAATAAGGAAGAAAAAACACTTTTTACAGATTTTTTGCTCAAATCTGTATTTAGATTGGAAGCTTTTAAAAATTATTAAAATTGTCATTTGTTTGGAAAATCATATATATTTGATATATTTTAAAACTTCAGTCCATTACTATCAATTTTACTTATATTAGATTTTTTTTAAGTCTTTGATTGTTTAAAGATTTTAATTAAATTCATTGTTCTATAGTATTTTTGAGAAGCAGAAAAAGAGATTTTTTTCATACACCGTCGTTCCGCCAAAAATATAGTCCCTGCTAGATTTCAAACTCAGTTCACCATTTCTATTTAATGTTGTACAACTATGATGAGGAAAGAAAAATATGATTTTTTAAATCACTTACATGTAAATACATAAGACAGATACGCAAATATACTTTGAATATTCCATCTAGTCATAAACCAGACAAGAATCCCTCCTTATATTTGTACTCAAGTATATCGGAGGGTAATGGTAATGTAAGGGTCTTAATAAATCGATCTAGTGCAAGGGCATACACTCAATGGATCACAGTAAGCTTTTACAAATAAATTTTAGAAGTATTAAGGTATTTGAAAAGTGCTGCAATCCTGGTGAAATCTTGAAAATGAATTAATTTTATTTATATTTAATGCCGTTGACCAGCAAAATATTCAGCATGCGGTCATACAAATATGATTTTGACAATGAAATAGCAGAATCTATATTGGTTTGCAGCAATTTTAAGAAACTACAATGCGTGTTGAAAATATTTATAAACTGAACTTAAAATTTAACTTGGTTATGCCCTTGCACTAGTGAAATTTATATGTGACCTCAATACTGCAAGTATATGTGCAAAAATCACGTGACTGGAACATCACGTGACAAATCTAAACGTAAAATCTTATCGTCCTCAATATGTAGTTTATAACCATAATTACATTTGTCCGCTATAAATAAAGTACCAAAAAGAATCGCCATCCTAATTAAGAATAGATTTTTAATCACAAAAATTGTCGATATTTCCATTGCGCACCTTAACTGTCCTGCGCTCTCCGACTTGGTTTTCCAGACTTTTTTCCCCAGTATGCACGAAAATATCGAGCTGATTTTTATTATGTGAGTGTATCGTGATGAGTTACAGATCAAGTTTGCAGTTCGTCCCCTTCAACGATTTTGACGGATTTGCGGCTATTTGAATGATTTCAAAGGAAGGTTCAGAAGAGCATAAAATTGAATTGAATTTTGGAAAAAAGTTGTTTATCACGAAACTTACACTTCGTTCAACATCTGTGTCAGAATCATTAGAAATTTATTTGGGCGAAGTAGTGTATTGCAATGGACAGAACAAAATTCCTAAAACCAACTGCTTAGTTGGAATAAACAGTTCATCGACAGACCAGAATACGACGTATACTTTAATAGTTCAGAACTGTGACCAAAAAGTGAAATTTCTGAATTGCATTCAGACTTGATAAATCTGGGGAGATGATAAAACTTGATACAGACGTTTACTGATATCCTATACATCCAGAATATAGGAAGTATTTTAAAACTAGGTGTCCTTTCCATCCGTCAACGGAACCTCTCTCCATCACATTCAACAAAGAGGAAATGACTGCCGACAACCTTGACCTTGTATGTCTGAATTACAAGTTCAAACCTGGGGGGCCAAATTGCGACTTATGTGTATCATACTTTAAACGTTTGATTTTCAAAATCATCTAGTTCAAAAATAAAACTTGTACATCATGAACTAAAACTAAAGTTTTTTTTCTCCCTGTTTTAAGTTATAAAAGAATAACTTTGTAAGCTTTTATAGATGGATATGATTATTGAGATTCCTGTAACTATTCAAGCGATCTGTCAGGTGAGAAAGAAGTAGAAACTATCTCTTCCTACAACATCCAAGGTTGAAATTTTGAACATAAATATTTCGATGATTTCCATGCTTTGACTCAGTGTTACATGTACACCAAATATCAAGTCGAGGGGCAACGGCCACTGGCTCTTGCATTCCCCGGGCCCTCGCCTACTTCTGCGGACGGCCAGTGCAGCCAGTTGAATTTACATGACTACACCAAATACTTATTCTGAAAACACATGTAACCTCATTTTTATATTGCTTACTTGCTAAAGAAGATGGATGAACAAGACGGGCGAAATGCTATAATGCTACAAACATGAAGATGAAAATTAAATCTTCTTTATTTCAAATTTTTCTTTGATATTTCATCTAACATAAAAATATACTTTACATGTATATAAAATCTCTACAATTTGCAAAAATCTCACAAAGAATGAAAATATATGTCCATGAAATACCATACACACGAAAATAGTCAAAAATTAGCATTTTCTCAAAATACAGCACATTTCATTTTATATGAGTGGGTCTTCGCTCCTTTTTTTTTAAGTAAATCCTAACAGTTTGACTAAAAATACACATTTTTTGGTTAACAAAAACTTGGAGCAAAGACCCACTCTACCCTAAAAATACACTTTTATGACACAAAATTCGTTTATTTCCAAGAAATACTTAAGTCCATTTAGTCAAGGGTCACATCACAAACATGATTTAAATGCCAATGTTCTTCAGGAGTTGTTAAGCGTAGTGGTTAGCGCGTTAATCGTAAAAGAAATGATTCTCAAGGTTTTCATTTTTTAAAATAAAATAATAATTTTATAGAGGAAATTTTCCTCAAAAAAGTTTTGTTTATCATAATTTCAATAATGAGACTTTTTATATTTGATTCACAAATTGAATATGATTCTTATATACATTCTGCACGCCTTGTTCATCCATCTCCTATCCATACTAACAGGTAATCAAAAGAAAATATGTGAAATTCCGAGGGTCCGTGTTTATGACTTGTTAACAGATTTGTATTGTTTATAGATTTTTTTTAGATCGAACACTAGTTAGTTTCACTTTTTTCTCTGACAATGCCCGAAATTAAAAAAAAGTGTCAAAGAGAATTGAACAAAATTAAAATTTCACTGAATTGTTATCCCTCGGGTAAAGAAATTAAACTATAAAGATAATACTGAAAGCGATTCGTTTGTGACATTATTAAACAGGTTTATCATTGAATTTTATTTACATCTCTTATATCCATATTTATGAAGATAGACAGTGGCCCCTGTCAAACTTTTTCTCTGTCATTCTTGACAAAAAAATTCACCACTTCAACACAACGACGAATAAAAAAAAATGTAATTGAACTACACATCGATATCGGAAGCAAATTGAAAAGGGGGTGGGCCTAATTGAAAGAGAAAAAAATTCAAACCTGAAAAATTGTCCAAACCCAAAAATCCTATCTCTTTGGGGGGGGGGGGGATCAAACTTCTTTCAATACCATTTTTTTTTTCAGACACTACCACTTACCCTTCTTTTATAATACTGCTAACCCCCCTTAGCACCCTCCGGTTCCGACACCTCTTTAAGAACAAGGTACAGTTTCAATACAAATCTGGCCCTGTATTTTTCTAAAATTTAAAAGTCATGAAAGAAATTAAAATTCATGCTTTCTGAAATGTTGAAACGCTGTGCACTATGATCAAACAAATTGTTTTTTTCTCATTTGACTTCCTAGTGTTAATTGTGACGTCATAAATTTGTGCATTTTCCCGTATTTTCTTAAAAAGTTGCAGAAGACATCAATTTTCAGTGAAATTTTCTTTCAGATAATATAGACCACATGCATCGCCCACAAAGATATTGAGAAATATGATTTTTCAAAGAATTTTACACAACATATCAGAATATTGAAGTGGGCGACGGCTGTGGACACTATTTTCTGAAGGAAAATATCCCCTGAAATGAGTCATTTTGAGCCATTTTCTGCTTAAAGCTTGGAAAAATTCGAAATTAATGACGTCATATTTGCAGAATGGTCCTCCTTCATGCCATATTCTTTCATGAATTATAACACTCATATACTCAACTCATATATATGCCAATTTCAAAACTTTTTGAAAACATAAATTTTTTAGGGCATAATAAAGCCAAAACCGTACCTTCTTCTTTCTAGAAGTGTTATCTTCCAGTATTGATGCTCTGTAAATCTGCAAGCCTTTGCACAAAATATGAAATATATACGATCCAATACAGTGAGAACTAGTAATTTCTTTCTGAAACTTGTGTTTCTTTTTAAATGGTTAAGAGACACTGGGCTTAACTTAAAAAAAGAATAATTCCTTTATAAACTTACACTAATTAACAGAGTAAAAGTAAAGACTTTTCAACTGTGATACGACAATTGATGAAACTAAAATTTTGAAGACATGTTCATAAGTGCCTATACGAAAATAGTTTTATAATTGACATAAATAAAAGAAATATTTCAAATTTACTGCAATATGTATCTATAATAGTTTTGAAGCTTAGAAGTTATCACACTTCATATGTTTATGTTTTTTTTTTCTATTTCAACTGTAGATCAAGAAATGCATATCACAAAAATTCTCACATTAGTAAAGAAGTATTTAAAAAACAGTCCATTCACATTTTGTTAATGTGAGTTCGGGGGTAGAAGATTCTCAAATTCAATCTCATTTTCCTGAATATTAAGTACTTTACAAGCACACGAAACAGCCAATAAGAAAACTGAAACACACGAGAAACATAAAATACGTTATTTTCATTATGTTGATCGGGATTCACTAATATTTTTCTTTATTTTGACATTTTTTTCTATTATCTTTGATTTTTTACCTCTAGGAATTGATCAAGTTTTACAATTAGAAGAAAAAAACTTTGGTTCCAAGATGGGTTCTGTTCAAGACTTCATTCCTGTGTGCAACAGACCCCCCCTCCCCTTCCCCTACACATCCACTACCTAACAAGTGATTCCGTGAATCGTGTGATCTTTAAATACCCCAGGAGTTCAAAACACAAGGAAAACATATAACAGAAATCTTCGACAAGAACATCATAACTGTAAGATGGTTGAAGCAGGAAGTTTCTTGGGTGATTAATATCCAGATTTTTTCAAATAGATAACTTGTTTAAATATCATCAACATATAGTACAACATACAACCTATAACAAGTATATGCATGACATTTCATATATGAGGCCATTCGAGTACCCCTCCACTGGGAATAAAGAATCTTAGGAGGTCATAAAACAGTCTAATTTAAATCAAACTTTCCACTAGGTCCTTTATTCTAATGGTCGCGAGCATCAGAATAAAAGAGTTGGTGGAAGGTTTGATTATAATTAGACTGGTTATAAATTGCCCCTATATTTCCTAATAAGCAATGTTTGATGAACTAAATACCTATAATTTTACCTGTATACTATTGAATGCAATATAGATAAATTGCTATAATGCCATTTAATACGAAAAATATAACAATCGCATCATGAAACTCTGCTGTTACGTGTAAGTAAATTGAAAGAGGACTGAAAGTTTTAACTGAAAATGACTGAATTGCAATTCTCAGCCATTATGCAACCTTTCCAGACCTTTTAGTGATCTTTCAACTGACTGCAAGACGTACTGAGAAATCATTTTAATTCGTGAGGGTCAATGTTCGTGAGTAAGCAAAATTTTGTTCGTTGGTGGGGACGTAATTTCGTGGTTACTTGTAAACAAAGTAGATGCAATGAATAAATATATTGAAAAAAAAAAAATTGCAGATTCGTGGATAAGGATGACCCAAGAAATCCACAAACATTGGTCCCCCATGAACAATGATGACTCCACAGTAGTTTTCCTTTGTATGCAATCAAATTGATGACAGTATAATGATTATTTATAATAATGCGTATTTTTACAATAAGGCCCTGTACTTATATTCAGTTATGTAAAGATAAGAAGACATGGGAACATTTGGCAATCAATAGGGAGATAAGAACGTACAAGACATTGTTAATTGTTTCCTTTTTTCCTCTTGTTCAAAAATTTCATATGCACAAAAGCCTTTAAATATACCGTTACGCATAAAGACGCCTAGTGATCCCTTTTTTGAAATGGTTTTTAATGCAGCTATATTCGTATACATTGTTAAAATTAATCCTTCGCAAATTTTAATGCTTTTTGAGAGAACTAGTCCACCTTTGCATTCTAGTCCCCTTAAAAAATCGCTTTATTGAATTAATTGATTTTGTAACTCTGTTTGATAATATGACTTATCAAATTAAAAATCACATTGACACTTTGATACACTAGATGTATTTCAAATTTCAAACACAAGCACATTTTGTTTTTGGGTCTGAAACATAATTGGACTCGATATGAAATAATTAGACAATATATCGAGATTAAAAGTGAGAAGCAACCTGTTTCACTATTTGCAGACAGGTTAAGGTTTCTCTTAAAATACAAACTTGAGGTGTCATGACTTGTAGTGTGTTATACAGTTCACATCATATTTCAAACCACATGTTAAGTGTTAGAAAGTTCTTGTGAAAGTTTATTATCTTGACTGCAGCTTTAATTCTGGGAATATGTAATCTCATGTATCATTGAATATCGAAATATTTCTCTGTTTAACTTCTCTAGATTGAAATAAAGTGTATTCATTTTAATATCGTAAAAAACATGACTCTGAAATACCCCCGTTTATAGTAAGTAAGGTAATAAGGTAGTAAGAGGAAGAACTTGTACATGTATATGTATATGTGTGTATAATATGGTAGTTCAAGTGATTAATAATAATTAACTCTTAATATTTTGTAAAATTCCATTAGAAGAGAATATCTACTAAATGGGTTTTCTAAATGAATTTTGCTTGGATGGAATTTACGCTGCTTCGCTTTGATATGAAACACTTAAGAATGGAATGTTCCATCAAAGTGTGGGTAGCATGAACTTTTCATGTAATATTTCGTACAAAGGTAATCCTATAGCTTGTTCCAAGCTTTTTTCAGGTATAGGAAGCAATAATGTATTCCCAAACCAATTTCTGTTCTTGAAAAAAAAAAAATACAATGAACCGAAACGTGAACGACCGGATGAAATGATATGCCAACAAATGTTTTAATATGTAGATGAAAAATTTCCTTCCACAAAATGTATGTTTTTATGTCCATAGTCTACACATTAAAATCAAAACTGAGATGAAAATAGAATGAAACTTCTCAATGCAATTTAATGTTTCGTTAAGCCTTACTATAGCTGCCTTGGCCGTTTACAATGCACACAGACGTTGATCTTTTCCAGCATAAAAAAATTCATAAAGAGTCAAAGGATGGTGTATTGTCGTTAATCCGGGGGATGTATTTTTGACATTTTCTCTGCAAATGTCCTTCATTGGCATCGTAGTATATATAAATAACAATCAATGACATAAACACCAATGATCCTAATGGGACAATTCTTCATACAAGTGTCATGTTTGATTTTAAAAAAATGTCTATTAAAAAGTTGAGTATTACTGAATTTGTTGTTTGAATGCTGATTGACAGATGTCGTTTGCACAAATTTGTATTTACTTTTGTCAGTGTCGTTTGTGGCAACGCACCTTGAAAAAAAAAATTAAAAGAGGGTTAAAATTTTGACAAAATCAACGCACTTTGAAAAAAAAGTGCGTTAAATCTGGGACACAATCAATGCACTTTGAAAAAAAAAATGACAGTGCCTTCAGAGTGTATATCAACTTTTTACCATGGAGCGCACTTTGAAAAAATATGTATAAAACAAAAATTCTGGCCTTAGATTTTAGTAATAGATAGCATTATATTGCTTTCGAAAAACTGATGAATTGATCTACCCCCATCGAGAACTAGGAAAAGACAGTTAGAAGGTCCCTTATTCAGCTCTTTAACTACTGTTTTCAAAAAGTTAATTGTTAAACAACATGTGATTTTGAGAAACTACTAATCATGTTAGCTATATGGCCCATTCAAAATGTATCCACAATGATTCCTCAGGGAAAAAATGGAATTTACATGGTTATTACATGTAGAACATGCTGTTTGACATGTCTAGCCTTTTAAGATAACAATTTTCAGATTTAGAAGTAATCTGATGCAAAACTTTTGTTTATAAGATTTTTTTGAGAGAAAAAATAAGAGCGAACAAGGTTAAAATTTCTGTCGAGGGAGTTATGTGGCTAAGGTTTATTTTTCTTACTATTAAATAAATGAGTCAACCATTGTTTCATATCTGTTCACAATAGATATATGGTTGAATGTGATATATTGATTGATAGATAAATTAGAGAGAAAGAGAAAGAATGTTCTTGTCTTGGAAAATCATTTATGAGAACTTTTTGGAACAAAACAACCGCTAAAAATCTTTAAAACATCTATATCTGAGATCCTGAGATGACGTCATCACTGAAAATTATCCAACCAGGTTAGAATAATTACCTATCTTGATATATAATTATTTTATCAACATTTGCAAGAAAATTGACCAAGCCTTGTACTTTTTTTCAAAGTGCGTTAATCCCAAATTTATGGAAAACTACTTGCAGAGGGAACATTTTTCTGCGAGTCACTAGAGTTCTTTTCTCTTAATTTGGCGTCAATCAATGCCTCCATTTCACGTTCTTTTTCTCTAAGAGCTGTTCTCAGTTCGTCTGTTAGTTCTTCAAATTCACCCCGGACTTTGCTATCTGGTTCTTTTGCCGTAGCTTTTTCCACTAATGCTCCCCTGGCAAATTCAGCTTCTTGTCTCCTTTGACGCTTAGCCCTACAAAATGCCTCAATTTCTATTGCATTCTAATGGCCTCATTGAGTGATTTGGGTTTTGATTGCTGAACTCTTAACCGCATGTCAAAATCAGTGAGAGCGTCCACAAACTGGTCTTTTGCTATCATTTCAGTCACCTCACATGGAGCTGTGGGGTATGCTAAATGGGTCAACCTTCGTATGCTCTCACCTAGCTTAGGCAAAGTTTCCTTTGGTTTTTGACGCTTCTCCCTTAACATTGCTCGGTACAGTTCTGTCTTCTTGGCTGGGGCAAACTTTGACTCCAGTCCTCACATAAATCCCGATATGCACAAGCATTATCTGGTCGCATATTACCCAATACCGTCTGGGCTTGTCCGCGTAAGGATGCGGCATGGTACAGTCCCTTCTGTCTCGCATTCCACATGTTAAGGTTACTGCATGCTTCAAAATGCGCCCTATAGTCGATCCACGAACCAGTACTATCAAACGTAGCTGGTTCATCACAGTTTTCCCAAACTGTTGACTACTAGTACTTTGGATCAGTGTAACCTCGGATCCCAAAGTTTGGTGTGCACTAGTCAGTAGCTTACTGTCTTTTGTGAAACTCCATGTAACACTTGTTGGTGTAATCGTAGTCCTAGTTTCTGGTAATTCAAAATGTGGTCTAGATGTTGAAAATCTTTGGTAGTATTGATAATCTTTATCAAGAGACCCCTTGTTCCAGGTTTCTTTATGCAAGTCATAACTAAAATCCTTTGGGCGAGCACCCCGTTCCTCTTGATTAACGGATACAATTTTTGGAGCTTCCCATTCTCTGTAGTTAGCCGCTGTAGTTTCCATGTTACGATTGTACGTGTCAATACTACTCGTGGTGTTAGAAGGACGTAAATATTTTGCACACAACTTATCTACTGTATCGTCTAGGTGTCTTTGCTTCTTGTCCACACCCGAGTCTTGAACGGTTTCAATCGCCGATAATGGAGTTTCCTTAGGTCTGTGAATGGACGGTGTAGATCTTAGCGTGTCTAACGTTTCCCTAAGTTTTTGTCTCTTTTCCTTAATTTCTTTAAGATCAGCTAAAATTTCCTTCTCCAATACCGGTACATTAATCTTAATAATTCAGGGAACCTCTGGTGAATTCACTAACGCTTCACACGGAACACAGTTCTGTACACTTCACACACAGTCCTGAACACTGTATACAGGTACCCAGTACCCTAGATCATTTAACAGAACACGACACCTGATACACAGTAACCAAATACACAGGACACAGTGTCCTTGACCAAAGTTCTTTGTACTATATAGGTACAGTGACACAGGTCCTAATTTGTATGCGGTACCTTCATGGTACTTGGTCTTTCACTTCCTAGCCTGCCACAAACAAGTAACAATTACAAAAAGAACAAGAATTTTCTACAGATACATGTTTAATCTAATGAAATCAAATTGAATTATATACCATATCCCTTGACCGACTGCCACCAAAATGTAACGTGTAAACCTACTGGGTTCTACAAGGGACAAGGGTTCTATATATATATTTTTTTCCTATTACTCCGAGTTATAATTGATTGGATCTGGGTACAAATAATTTAAAAATGGTAAGCCGTGGTTCCAGAGCAAGGTAACCTGCACTGTGTTCCTGGAACAGCCAGAGTTCCTATTGTTCTTTGAAGTACCAGGTTCTTTCACCCTTATTCAGAATTACTTCGCCCCGGTACCTCACCACAATTCCTCTAAACTGCTTCCTTTCCACTAATGTCTAACTTCTAGCCTTTGCTCTTTTTTTTTAATTTATTCTTTACTTCTTAAAGAGTGGCTTTATTACCTCTCGCCTTCAGCTTTCTTCTGTGTGTTCACAACAACTAATTCTGTCAGAAGATGGCTGGCATCCGCTAGCGTCTCCTTTTATACACTTGGTTTATTCTACCTACCAAAGGGGTGATCAGCCTGTTGGAAGAGTTCATTTTCCAATATTCCCTCAGATTCAGTGATGATAGGCATAGCTAAATACACACCCATTACAATATATATATATATATATATATATATATATATATATATATATATATATATATATATATATATATATATATATATATATATATATATATATATATATATATATATATATATATATATATATATATATATATATATATACACATATATATATATACATATATATATATATATATATATATATATATATATATATATATATATATATATATATATATATATATATATATATATATATATATATATATATATATATATATATATATATATATATATATATATATATATGGGTGTGTGGGTGTGTGTGTGGGTGTGTGTGCACGCGATTTCTCGAAAATTATTTAGTAGTTTTTAATGAAACTTTCACAATAAATGTGTTATCATATGAACTTTGTTCACCACAAGGCAAATTTGGAAAATTCACTTCCGGTTCCAAATTATTGGCAAATTCCTGGTTTTAAAATAGAATTTTATCCGCGGCATATATAAAGAACGACTTAAGGTATGAACTGGTGACTAATTAGAAATTATAAAACATGTCTTTTAAATTACCAGAATCGCCTTTTCGTGCGTTGTCACTACTTCCGGTCGTTACCGGAAGCGAATTTAAAAAGTCGAATTTTTCAATTTTTTTTTTTTGTTTTTCAATATATTTCGATGATATAAGTAGGGTTCATAGAGACTTTTTTCAAAATGCATAATATATAATTTGAAAATTGATAATAAATATTATAATTATTAATATTTTTAGACAAATGTTATGCACGCGATATCTCGAGAACTATTCAGTGGTTTTTCGTCAATCTTTCAGGGATAATGCGTTTTAAAAAAACCCATTGTTACATTTGAAAGAATTTTGGAAAAATCACTTCCGGTTCCATGTTACTGGCGATTTCTGATTTTAGATGGATTTTTTTTTCCACGGCAGATCTAAAGAACGGCTAAAGATATGAACTGTAGACTTACTAGAGATGATAGAACATGACTTTTAGATTTGCTGAATTGCCTTTTTGTGCATCGTTAATAGTTCCGGTTTCTACCGGAATCGAATTAAAAAAGTCGAATTTTTTAACTTTTTTGTCTCTTCATATTTTTTAATGATTTTATAGACTTTTGTAGGAAATGGTCCCACTAGCGTAACGGTTAGCGTGTTCAATTTTCACGCGGGCGACTTGGACTCAATCCCCAGAATGTCTGGATTTTATTGTACATTTTTTCAGCTGAAATATAATACTGTATCTATGAAATGATATCTGGTATAATTTTCCGTTCGAATTACGCGATATATTTTACAGTTTACGTTTTATAGTATTTCATGAATGAAGGAGTTAAAAGGAATGCACAACGTAATACAGATACTGTTATGAGTGAGGAATCAGCTTCTCTCATGACGGAGAAGGGACGGAAGACCTTCTTCTTGCCATGGCAACACGCTTCTAGTTATTATTAATATTATTTCTTTTTTATATTATATATTAGAAGATTTTATCATTTTTAAAATATAGAATTGTAGGTGTTTTATTTCTGAATAAGTGCGTAGTTTCCTTCACTAGTATGTTATTCATAACCATTTATTTAATCTTATTTCTTAAAAAGTAAACGTTTCATTATTCTTTATAGGATACACTCATGATAGGATATACAAAAACATGATAAACGCAAAGCACGAAAATCACAAAACGCGATAAACGCAAAATACGATAAACACAAATCACTGAAGACCAGATAAATTTTTCTTTACGATAGGATATAAGCAAACCTTATCTACCACATCTGTTTCATTTTTGGATGTTTACGGACTATAGACGATAAGGACCAACTAATAACTAAACTGTATTACAAACAAGATGATTTCAGCTTTTCAATCGTCAACCTTCCTTATTTATGTAGTAACATTCTGTTATCATGTGCATACGGTGTTTACCTCTCCCAACTTGTTCGATACTCAAGAGCGTACATTGTACACGATCAATATTTAAACTGAGGCAGGCTACTGGCAGATAGGTTGATGTTACGGAGATTTAAACATAAATTATTTCGTCGTTATAATGACTTGTTACCTAGCAAATATAATCTATCATCTTGTCGTGTTTTGACAGAAGTGTTTCATACCATTTGTTAGGCCTTTGTCTTTATACTAAATTTGACTACAAATGTTCTGTCTACCTGATCAATACTTAGGGTTCACGGTGAGTGTTACCAGTCAACAGGGGATGCTTACTCCTCCTTGGCACCTGATCCAACCTGTGGAATTTCCAGGGGTCCTTGATTTTTGCCTTAATCACAAATTTATATTGTTTGTATTTTTTTTAGATCGATCAGTCTTCCTTATCTTCACCTTGTCATTTCAAAATGCAAAACGTTTTCGACAAACAAATTGTGTTTTTTAAACATGGTTAAATAATTTTAAATGCGTACAAACTTGCCAAACTAGTGATAAAAGATATAATAATACAACGTAGGCTGTATAAAAACAAACATTTTATTGGTCATTTGAGCGGAAAGTAAAGTTGACATTATTGTAATTCTTCTTATTTTTTTTTACTTGTGCTTGCGTTATCCATTTATGTAATTATACTAGTAATGAAATTCGTCGAATCGTTTAATATCGTTAAATATTAATTATGCGTCCTATAAATACCAACATTTTAAAATATCTCAGAGAGGCAAAGATTTTTTAAAGAATAATGTGTCATAAATTAAACAGATATTCATAACTTTCATATGATAGACATGCAACCAGTCCTCAGTCTTTAAATAACAGGAGTTTTTCTAAGTACCGGTACGGGAAGAAATAAAAGAAGGAGACCAGCCGAAAGAAACGAACAAATAAATCGTGGTTGATAATGTATCATCCCTTTTTTTCTCCTTTTTTCTCTCTCTCTTTCTCTCATAACCGAGTCATATATATACCGCTGTCCATTTTTGGTAGAATCTTATCTAAAGTGTTACTCAGACAAGTTATGGAATTTAATTCGAGAAATTGTCCTTTCCGGATGTCCTTTCCGGATGCACTTCCTTGACACCCAACATTAAAAGAGCAACATTACATGTATTCACGGTTAATACATGAACTGAAACAAGGTAATACATTGTAAACGACAGATCCTTAAGCCTATAAACGGATTTCACGATGAATTCAAAACTGGATAAACGGAAACACTACAGAATACGCAATTAAAGAATGTTTATAAGTTTTATGTTAGTTATTGGTGTGTAAATCAAACAAACTTGTCACGTAGGCATATATCATGAAGCGCTAGCGCTTCATGAAAAATATGCCTACGTGCAAGTCTGTGTGATTAACACACCAATAATTCACACTGCGCAGCTATGTTAAGGCTGTCCGAAAGCTTAGTACGCATAGAAATAAACTATTGAATTTGAACTAGGTTTTGATTTCAATTCGTTTTCGATGTATACATGTACAGTCTATTTGTGAAGAAAGTTTAATAAGGTATTATAAAAAAAAAAAAAAAAAACATCTTTGTAATATCACATGACTGTTTTGATCACGTGACAGAGGTTTATAAAATTCCTTAGTGTTGCACAAAAATCGCATCGGCACAAGTGAAAAACAAAATTATTGTGAACGGTTTATTACTTAAGTCAAATAAATGTATTCTGCGTTATATATTAAGTGCTGGGGGCAAGTCTGATTTATACTTCTTAAGAAAATACTCCACGAGAAATTCAATTTACCCACATACAAAGAGGCATTTTCCACTCTTCATCGCAATTTAAATAAAATAGGAAAAATTACATACAATCCCCCAGCAAAAGTCAGCTAGAGGACATACTTCTCTAGTAGATTCATACAGAATATCTTCAATTTATCCTTATTTATCACTTGTGCCAGTCTAATATATACGCGATTTATAAACTTTTAATTTGTCTACGGACTTGTAAGGGGGACCATTTCACATTATATTTTTGTTATCGTTTGAATACGTACATATCAGACAAGAGAAAGAAATAACGCTTCTATATTGCTTATGTTCACCATCATAACAGCACATTTAAGCTTAAAACAACTATCTAGATCCCTGAATTAAACATCAACGTGAAAAAATTCTACATGAAATGTGAAATGAATGAAAAAGTTATGACACTTTCCCCCGTCATGTCAGTTCAAGTATGCAGTGACTTGACGACATATGCTTTTATGACGTCATATTTATGTAGTTCAGAAAAGATACTACGACCGGTACAGTGTGATTTTTTTTCGGACAGTCTTATCTTAGCCGCGTAAACTTAAAATATATCCCTTATATTTCCATTTTACTTATTCAAAAGCACCAAAAATATACTAAATGTTTGAGTTATTCGCTACCCTATATCGTTATATTTTTATTAACGTCTCTGTAGCTCATTGTTACGTCACTTTAGTGCGAGTTTCTCCGTTCATATTTCTATGCACGAAAATGGCATTCAAATAAAGAACTAGGTACGTTACGTATAACAGAGCGGCCCTGTCTCCAAATTTGATTTCAGTTTTTTACAAACATGCGTACGATGTGTCTTTTCAAAATCATTTTATTTTTTTTAATTATCACAAACCGTTTTTCCGTCAGACGTCTTGAAAAATGGGGAGTTTTCTTTAGAAATTACAAATTTTGACGTGATAACATCATCACAGCGTTACTGCTTTTAACGTTACGTTAAAAGAAATATGTAAATTCTCTGAACCGGAAACTATTTACTTTAACCTGCCTAATGTTCCAGAAAACAATTTTGAACTTTTATTTCAATTCATCGTAATGTATCTGTGATAGCTGGAAGGAGTATAATAATTTAAAGGAAAATATAATTTTATTGTGTACAAACGATTTCATCAGACAGGTAATGAAGCTTGATTCATCCATACAGACGAGACAAGGTAGTACTTCTTTTAAAATTGTGCTCGTATCAAATTTATCATTTTTTTAAATGTTAAAATGATTTCATCAATCATTTTCGGCATTGCCTATGAAGTTACATTAAAAATTTTAAAGATACATGAATCAATATTAAAAAGAAAATTGGAACGTCCCATATAAAGTTGTCAAAATTGGATTTTTGGCAATGAAAAAGCCATCAACACCACTCCCCTTTTTAACAACAAATGGCAGCGCTATTAATTTCTTATTTTTTATTCTTATTTTTTTTTTTGGATAAACGTATAAAACTCACTATTACGGGGTTACGAGGTGTCTTAAACTGCGTTAATTTTTTTTCTCTGATTTTAGGATTTCTTTTATAGATCGTTATATTTATTCATTCCAATGGATCCACTTTAATGCACGGTTCATGTAAAATACACTATCCAGGAATAATCCCCAATATACCTACACACAATCACTTTCTATGTTAAAACCACAAGAGGAGACCGGTTATAAGAGTCCTGATTGATGAGATCATTCCAAGTTCTTGTCTTTGTTAAGCGTCCATCCTTAATTCGAAAACCTATCTTCCTATCCGAGAAAACACACAAAACGAAGGAGGAAAAACGCAGTTTGTGTTTGTTTTTAATTTCATAACCTCAAAACCAATTTGTCCGCCTACACTGCAAATAGAAAAAAAACTTGGAATGGCCTTATCATAACTTGCGTTACAGACCTTGAAAAAATTTGCTTCAAATAAAAACCGTGAATCTCCGAAGGCTTAAAAAAGGGTGTGCGATTTGTTTAGATCCACTTTTCGATGAACAAAAGATTTTATATAGCCAATGCTAATAATTTAATTTTAGAGACAAACACAGTACTTTGCATGTACATACTCATTATTTGATTAACAAAATCGAAAATTATATGCCTAAATCTGTGTAGTGAATTCAACAGGAAATGCACACGAATTCTCGGGAAGGGATTCAGAAGCCTGTAGTACACTCTAACGGGCATAATTCCCTAAAACTAAAAGTTATAAAAATAAGGATATAATATTATGTGTATGATTTACATATAGAATTTATCCACGTCAGCTATGAAAATATGCGCATGTCGTCTTCAAAGCAATGCAGCACTTGCATTGATATCGATCAGTAAAAGATCAATCAACGGTCACAGTCGAGTGGGGAGCCAAAGGAAATTGGAAAGGGATGTATTTAGTTTTAAATCAAATTCTTGATATAATTTTTTATTGGTACTCATTACAGTACTTGTATAACTTGATTATAAGTAACCCCCCTCCCCCCCCCCCTTCTATTTGCATAGAGAGAAAATACAAATAATCGAAATGCAGAATAACAGAACACTCACATAGAAGAATCAAAATTCACTTTCACGTCCCTTTTTATAAGCTACATAGAGATTTTATTTCTAGTTCAGTTATCAAATTATACGAAATCTGGTGTTATTTTGTTACTTGTGGGAACAATACGCAAAACAGGTCACATTGCTTCTTTATAGAGTTATCCTTGCCATTCCGGATTATATCACTAGCTTGATTATACTTTTCTTTTTTACATGTTAGTGTCTGATAAAAAAAATCTTAAAAAGTATACCTAACAAACTGCTGACATGAATTGCGAGACGATACATCTAGTCATCTACTAAGACAAAAACTGCATTAAAATAGATAAAGATTTTCTAGGTCCGTGTTTGCTCTGCTCCTATTTTGTATTGTTTAATGGACTTTTGAGCTTGAATACTGTTCGTTATCTCCATATATTTCATCTTTAGAACTCCTCCCTATGTTTACATGTTACACAGCCGTAGGTAAGATATTTGATATATTTCGGTGACAATGATAATTTTATCACTTCCTTTGGATACATTAACTTTCTGGGATATTTCCTTCGCAATTCTGTGCATATGT
The DNA here is from genome assembly GCF_033153115.1 of Saccostrea echinata. Taxonomy (NCBI): domain Eukaryota; kingdom Metazoa; phylum Mollusca; class Bivalvia; order Ostreida; family Ostreidae; genus Saccostrea; species Saccostrea echinata. The sequence continues at coordinate 2,010,277 of NW_026889807.1, read as the reverse complement.
CCTTGTAGTAAAGATAAAATACTTTTAATTTGTTTTTGTTTTTTTCTGGAACGGATTATCATCATAGACGGACGTTGAATCTTTAACATTTAGCGATAATGTGCACGGCCGTTTTCACAAAGGTGATATTGGACAGGACGCTCCTCCAGCCCCGATGAACATCTATTGGAATACTAAAATTATTTCCTATAAAATATATTACTATTATTTCATGGATAATCTGGATAAAATCCTTTTAAAAATACTCGCTTACTTCAAGATTAACAATAGTGTACATGTGGTTAATATGTACATTCGTTTTTTATACAGATAAATATCTCTAGAGTAATCTTTTTATTCTTCTTTTTTTTTTTCATTTCAAGACTTGGAATGCCTTAAAAATGTATTAGGAAAACAATTTCTGGGGAAAAAAAAATAACAAGTTCAACCATCGATTATGGAGCGGAAAGGTGGGTCTCTTGTCCACAAGTAATGCAAGATCGTGTTTGTATTTCTTACAGAACTGGGAACAGATAATTTTTATTTATAGACAATAAAAAAGGTTGAATGTATCATGTTTCAATTAAATTTTCGTAGAAAATGCCGAAAGCGTACACCACTGTATACCTTTTTAAGCCTTATAAACTTGGTTAACATAATTATCTAAAATTCCTGTAAATTATAAATTAAACCCGGTTTTACTTGAAAACACTGATGTCAATATTCCGATCAGCATGATAAACGTATATATGATTAATAAGTGTAAATACATGTAAGAACTTTTCCATTCCCAGCTGCTGACCTTCAAAAAGTAGATGTAGGTCGGCAGTGGCAGATTTGGAAGTATTTAGTCATATATAAAACACTTCCTGATTGTGCGATTAAACACTAGAATCCTTTCTGACATAATTAATTTTGTCAAATAAAAATCTGCCACAATACAGTGACAAGGATAACAAGTTTTGAAAAGAAATGTTCAAATGGTGACTGCTATACGCCAAGCTTCCCATCTACCCCCCCCCCCCCACCATTCCCCGCCCCAATCATTAGCTATTGTCTTTTGACATTCATGAATCCCAGACATATATAAATTGAAAACGAATAAAACATATTTAAGAAAGCTGATGATTTTCAATAAAAATGTTAAAAATAATCTTTTCTTGAAGTCAAATAAAGTCAATGTCCACTATGAAGGAGACGCGCGTTTTAATTGGAGGTACATGTAGGGTTAAATGTATAAATTGATTGTCATAACCATCCCAACTTATGTCGTTAAATTACTTTTTCACGCTGTAAATATTGATTGAATATTTATCATAGTTGCGAAGACTGAAAAATTTGTTTCAAGTACATATTTCCAACATGATTGCTCTTTGTGACGTCATTTTTTTTCCAATGCATTGCGTCACTAATTTACATGTAATGTCCCATAGTAAATTTCACTGAGAAAGGTTCATATGGTTTTCATTTGCATAAATAATTGTATTAAATTAAGTTTTTTTTCAGATTTGAATTTAAAAGACAATAAAAATAATTAAGCCTTCAGATATAGAATAAAACAATTAATTTCTTTAAAAATATAGATTTTATTGTGGAGAAAAGGTGACATCTATCCAAAAATGCAACATTTTTTACTTTAATTTTTTGAAAAAAACGGATGTGGCCGCACGTTTGTAGGTTATTTTTTCTTTTTAATATTAAAAATCGTAGTGTATTTGTTCTTTCTGCAAAGTTTCGCATACATACTCGGATGCGGCCATATCGAAATATAGACTTGAAGAGGAGGAAAACGTCCAAAATGGGGGAATTCAGGAATATTATACCGGTTTTGAACGTTATATAAATGAAAGGGCACGTGAGTTGAGAAAAAATTATTCCTATTTCACACACAGGGAAACCTTAACAGTTAATTGATACAATTAATAGAATGTAATCGTGCGTTAAATTTTTGCCGATTTTACAGGGCCGTAAATCGGTCTTAACGTACCCAGCTCTTTCACAGTTGGCTTCGTAGAAAAACATAGCAAATGTAAATATATAATTGCAAACATAAATCACGGTAAGATAGAATAAGATAAAATACACGGAATAACGCACGGTATGATAGGACAAACGCACGATAGAATACAATCGCAGTGTTAAAACCTAACGAAGCGGGTATTGTATGGCTTATATTTGGATAAAACCTCACGAGACGAAATCGAGTACGGTTAATCTGGGTCATAGAATTGAAATCATTGTATAGTTCCACATCACTTCCAAGAAGTTTCAAATATGTACTGTAAAGCTGTTAAACTTTAATTATGAACATTAAGTGATAATTTAATTGTAAATCTGTTACTTTAGTGGATGAAATATTTCAATCAGTTATTGATATCCTGACTTACGACCGACCCTAATAAACAGGTTCACTCAGTACTGTTGTGTTATATTTAAGATAAAAGATGATTTAAGGGAAAAAATTGAGATATGGAAAAGGAATATACAGGAATAAATCTTTTTTGTTGCTTTTTCTTTTCCTTTTAATAGATCCATACTATAAATGGTAGTTCATGGGTGGTAATTTTTCTTATATAACAATTGCTTTCTGCTAAACCACCTCCGGGTATAATTTCTTGGGCTTGCAATTATCTTATATGGGATAAATGTTAGATCAAGAGATTATCAAATGATTTCTGTTAGTTATGTAATGTTTTTCAGTCTTTATTTAGCTTTATTTATAATGGAATGCGATGAAATATGAAGATAACGAACAGTATTCAATCTCGAAAGTCCAATGGAACGATAGAAATTTGGAGCAGAGAAAACACGGACCTCAAAATTTTGAGGTGGGATCAGGTGCCATAAAAGAGTGACGAGATGTTCAATGAGAGCATTGTATATTAGGTATAAATACAAAACTATTTATTATTGTAGCTAAAAGCGACAAAAATAATTGATGGGAATATTTTCAATTGGTACGGTTTAAATAAAAGAATTTAAAAAACTACTAATATTTTGCCAGAGAATTTTATATAGCAATTTCAACAACAGCTGCAACGTCAACAGTTCAGACCACAGGATCTACTACTCCAACAACCATGGTTACTCCCATATCTACCACGCTCACAACCACAACCACGCCCGCAACCAAAAAAATGCCCACAACAACCACCACCACCATGCCCACGTCTAAAATAACCACATCAGCTTTAAGAACCTTTACTTCTACAGGCAAAACTCAAACACCGGCATACACCACAAGTACACCTAGGCCTTGTATTGATAGTTCGTTATGCATTCATTATATGTATGCGGCTGTTGTTTGTGTAGACCAACCATGGGTATGCCCAAGTAATTGTGGAGGATGCCAGGTGTGATGGTTTTTATTTTTTGTCTTTGCAGCGCACTGTACTTACAAAATAAATTTAAAAAATAAAAGACTGAGTCCTCATATATACTATGTACATAAATCATTGTTTTATCCAAAAGGAATTGTTAAATAGCAGGGTTATTGTATTTCTAATTTTTGACATTGGGGAAATAGTTCATAATGTCGATAAACTCTACTTTTTTCAACTGTGACTTGAAAGTTATAAGTATTTAATATGAGTTCTGCTTGTTTGTTTAGGGGAATGTATGAACTGCGGTATTAGTATGCAAATTAATAAAATTCTGACCACACTTTGGTTTATTATATCGTTAATGTTGCTTTTGCTTGGAACACTAATTCTAAAAATAACGGCATTCATAGACTTTTTAATTCTTTATTTTTAGGTCACCTGAGTCACTCAGGTGACCTATTGCTATCTGTTTTTGTCCGTCGTCGTGCGTCGTGCGTCGTCCGTCGTGCGTTAACTTTTGAACATTTTTAACTTCTTCTCTAGAACCGCTCAACCAATTTCAACCAAATTTGGTATATAGCATCTATGGGTGAAGGGGAACAAAAATTGTGAATTTCATGGTCCCTGCCCCCCCCCCCCCCCCGGGGCCTGAGAGGTGGGGCTAAAACCACCAAAAATAATGCAATCTTTAAAAATCTTCTTCTTTACTCCCGGACATGAAGCAGTCAAACTGTTGGCATCATTGTAATAAGCATTGAGCCCTCTACCAAAATTGTGAAATTCATGGCCCCAGGGTTAGGGGTTCTGGCCCCAGGGTGGGGCTATATAGATCATATAGTGAAAGTGCATAAATTCTTTGAAAATCTTCTTCTCTGCTCCTGGGTATTAAATAAAGTTACTAAGTACATAGTTATGATGAGCAAGACTGTCTCTTCCAAAATTGTGAAATTCATGGCCCCAGGGTCAGGGGTTCTGGTGTTAGGGTGGGGCTGTATTGATTATATAGTGAAAATGCATTAATTCTTTGAAAATCTTCTTCTCTGCTCCTGGGTATTAAATAAAGGAACTAAGTACATAGTTATGATGAGCAAGAGTGCCTCTTCCAAAATTGTGAAATTCATGGCCCCAGGGTCAGGGGTTCTGGTGTTAGGGTGGGGCTGTATTGATTATATAGTGAAAATGCATTAATTCTTTGAAAATCTTCTTCTCTGCTCCTGGGTATTAAATAAAGGAACTAAGTACATAGTTATGATGAGCAAGAGTGCCTCTTCCAAAATTGTGAAATTTATTGCCCCAGGGTCAGGGGTTCTGGCCCCAGGGTGGGGCTATATAGATCATGTAGTGAAAGTGCATTAATTCTTTGAAAATCTTCTTCTCTGCTCCTGGGTATTAAATAAAGTTACCAAGTACATAGTTATGATGAGCAAGACTGTCTCTTCCAAAATTGTGAAATTCATGGCCCCAGGGTCAGGGGTTCTGGTGTTAGGGTGGGGCTGTATTGATTATATAGTGAAAATGCATTAATTCTTTGAAAATCTTCTTCTCTGCTCCTGGGTATTAAATAAAGGAACTAAGTACATAGTTATGATGAGCAAGAGTGCCTCTTCCAAAATTGTGAAATTCATGGCCCCAGGGTCAGGGGTTCTGGTGTTAGGGCAGGGCTCTATAAATTATATAGTGAAAATGCATTAATTCTTCGAAAATCTTCTTCTTTGCTCCTGGGTATTTAATAAAGTAACTAAGTACGTAGTTATGATGAGATGGTGGGCCTCTTCCAGAATTGTGAAAGCCATGGCCCCTGGGTCAGGGGTTCTGGTGTTAGGGCGGGGCTCTATTGATTATATAGTAAAAATGCTTTAATTTTTTGAAAATCTTCTTCTCTGCTCCTGGGTATTATTTAAACAAACTAAGTGCATGGTTATGATGCATAAGGATGCCTTTTCAAAAATTGTGAATTTCATGGCCCCAGGGTCAGGGGTTCTGGTGTTAGGGTGGGGCTGTATTGATTATATAGTGAAAATGCATTGATTCTTTGAAAATCTTCTTCTCTGCTACTGGAGACTATTTAAACGCATAAGGATGCCTTTTCAAAAATTGTGAATTTCATGGCCCCAGGGTCAGGGGTTCTGGTGTTAGGGCGGGGCTCTATTGATTATATAGTGAAAATGCATTGATTCTTTGAAAAACTTCTCTGCTACTGGAGATTATTTAAACAAACTAAGTGCATGATTATGATAGACAAGGATGCCTCTTCCAAAATTTTTAAATATATGGCCTCAGTTTTTGGGGTTCTTGAGGAGGGGGGGGGGGGGGGCTAGGGCAACAATGCTTCATCTATCAGTGTATTTAACTTCTAAATTGTTGTATTATACTCAGGTGACCGTTAAGGCCCTTGGGCCTCTTGTTTAAAATAGTATAGTAGAATAGTAAAATAGTATAGACTGAACGTATTTTTAGAGGTACATAATGATCATACAAATTTGTTAGATATGTTCGCGGATACATTGATTTTCGGAAAAGTTATTGTGTACGTTGAAAATGACGTATGTCTGACTAAATTCTTATATTTTGTTTATAAGTATCCAACAAATAAACCTATTCTACGAATAGGTCTATTTACTAAAATTTTGAAAATATACAACGATTTTTACTGTGTAGTCCTAGGATTCACGGAGCAATCACTTGACGTTAGGTGACGTGACTTGATTGTAACCCTTTCACAGTTTTAAAAATATTTTTTTATAGACTTTCCATGTCTTTTTCCTACTTAAAAATTGAATATCTATATCAAGATACGGAAGCCCGTTGAGGCCAGTTCAGAGAAAGAAATATTTTTTATTGCGTTTAAACGCAATAATTATTGCGTTTAAACGCAAAACACTGCGTTTAATCGCAATAATTATTGCGTTTAAACGCAAAAGATTGCGATTAAACGCAATCTTTTGCGTTTAAACGCAATACTTTTGCGATTAAACGCAATACTTTTTGCGTTTAAACGCAATAATATTTTTGCGTTTAAACGCAATATTTTTTGCGTTTAAACGCAATAATTTTTGCGTTTAAACGCAATAATTTTTGCGATTAAACGCAATACTTTTCCGATTAAACGCAATAGTATTGCGATTAAACGCAATAGTATTGCGATTAAACGCAATAGTATTGCGATTAAACGCAATAATCTTTGCGTTTAAACGCAATAATCCTTCCTTATAAGGATTTGTTTTGCATTTAAACACAATGATACTGTAGTTTCAAAATCAAACATGAATTAGTCAAAGTTTATAATTACATGTACTAGGACCCGACACTTCAACTTTGAGAAGATCCGATTTGTTCTGTGTCTTTTTGCAAAATTTTCCAGTTTTTGAAAATTGTAATAAAACAATGGCATCCTAACAACCTGAATGTCTTAAATGTATTAGAACCCAAAACTCTTAATGAAGTCTCTGATCAATTGCTTACGTGTATCACAACTTATAGAGAAAGTTTCAGTGGTATAATAGCACTTGTCAATTTGATACATGTAGTACACATCGATCAATCTGTTTTCATTTGATTTTGATTTTGACCTCATATAAATCCATCACATATGTTCTTGTGTTTACTGTATGCAACCATAGGAAGGGTTATGAATGTACATTGAAGTCTAAATACTTCATCATGTTGTACGTAATTCCAACATTTCCTCAGTCCTTTCCAAAAATCCCTTTATACATGATTTAAACTTGTGACTGCAACGGAAGGGCAGTTTTTTTTAGCAGAACAACTGACGGAAACTTCATTAAAAATGTAGAGAATAAGCTTAAGACATGTCTCGTTCTTAGGATTCCTTTGTTTTTACAACCCGACATTTTTTTTCTCCTCTATAAATTCTTATTAGTGATTTACCTTTCAGAGAGTGTTTGCTCGGAGAAATCTGATTCTATAAAGACAACACACAATTTCCTAATAAGTAAAAAGAGAAAGAAATAAAAGATATAAGTATGCCTGGGTCCATTTTTCTCTGCAAGGTTTGATACAAATGACTGCCTTTAAACACAAAGATTATTGCCTTTGAACGCAAAGATTATTGCGTTTAAACGCAAAATTATTGCGATTAAACGCAAAAGTATTGCGTTTAATCGCAAAAATTATTGCGATTAAACGCAAAAGTATTGCGTTTAATCGCAAAAATTATTGCGTTTAAACGCAAAAATATCATTGCAATTAAACGCAAAAATTATTGCGTTTAATCGCAAAAGTATTGCGTTTAAACGCAAAAGATTGCGTTTAATCGCAATCTTTTGCGATTAAACGCAAAGTGTTTTGCGTTTAAAAGCAATATACATTGCGATTAAACGCAATCTTTTGCGTTTAAACGCAATGATTATTGCGATTAAACGCAATGTTTTGCGATTAAGCGCAATAATTATTACGTTTAAACGCAATAAAAAATATTTCTTTCTCTGAATTGGCCTCAACGGGCTTCCGTATCAAGACATGTTACTTTCTTTTTTAAAATGTTCTTTGTGATGTATCGGATATTAATGAGATCTTAGAATCAGTTTACTGATTTACGCAATCAGATATGGAAAAAAGCAAAGTCCATTGGCGCAAGGTCCATGCGATTAATGGGGTATTGGAGTATCGCAGGAGTTGATTATCATATATGTCAACCCTTCCATTTTTTACAAAGCTACTACCATTTGAACACTTTGGTCCTAGATATATGTGGACAATGCCTAGCAACATCTAAAAACATTATAGTCTCTTTGGGATATTTTCCTGTTTGCATCCATAATATTTTAATAGCTCGGTACTCCAAGACGTTCAATGACGCCGTTCTTGACTTCGTTTTTACTCATCGATTATCTATAATTAGTGATTAAACAGTCATAACCCCTTCAATTAAATTCCAAATTTCGCCATATGACGTTAAATGAATATTTCAGCAACAGTTGAACTATCATAATTTTTTATGCGCTACAACAGTGCAATTTTTAATTTAAAAAATGTATCTGTAATGTTAACGTGCAAAAACTTCACATGCTAAATGATATCGATGTACATTTTTGGAGGATCATTGGAAAACACCAGATCTTTCAAATTTATTGGAAAATACGTTTAGTTTTAATTTGCAGGATTTGACTGATATCATGCAAATACATGTAGCGCGCTCACAATAGAGCTTCCAACAACCCTCGTACATTCGTTTAATCATAGGGCTAAGTTTTTAATTCTATTAAGTAACTCAAGTCACATAGATATTGCATTTGTTTTTTTTTTTTCTGTTGCTGTCTGTCATCTGTGGTTTCTAAGCCTGTTAAATACGGATTCCTCTTCTATCGTAGCTCAGTCGGTAGAGCGCTCTCTCCTTGATCGGATGACCTAAGTCGATAAAAAATAGGTAGGCACTGTTTCTTCGCCAAGCGCTCGGCACTTTGAAGTGAAAGTTGCCGGTCCTTCGGATGAGACCTTAAGAACCGAGGCGTTGGCACGATAAAGATCCCTCACTACTTAATAGCTCTGAGTGCCGAGTAAAGGTCTAAATTTTAAGCTTTTCACCGGTATATAGTGACGTCTCTATATGACTGAAAAATTCTTGAACGCGACGTAAAACAACATACAATCAATCAATCTATTTAGACAAAAAAAAAAATCTCATTATGATCAATCAATCTACTCCTACATTGTACTTTGCTGTATCAGTTATAATCATTTTGTTGACTCTCCTTTCTTCGCGATGGACGTGTTCTTGTTTTTGTATAATTATTGAAACGAACCAACAACATTGATGCTTGCAACAACACATTTCTTATGTAATTTCTATAGAGAATATTCAATACATAGGATGTAGCAAAAGTTTATATCCCTTTGGACGTTAACATGCTAAGATTTTTTCATTTTTAATCAATTCAAATTTGCCATATTGTCTATTGTTGTGCAAAGAACATGGTTTATCTAAGCAATATATAAAATAGTTAAAGCGTAAATTTTAATTTTAAACCATAGATATTTTTCATGTATATCTGAGTTATCAATGTTAAAAAAACTGTTTAAGCAGAGGGAAAAAATACCATGTTGACCTCCAAGAATGGAGGTATTAAAAGAGTATTTTCTTTGAAAAATGTTAAGCAATAACAAACATGCAAGTTTAAGACGTGTTTGTTGCATAACACTGATATAAAGCTTTTCGATGATTTCTTTTAACTTGAACGTGAACTTGCCATATTTTTTCTTCTTGATATTACACACGTTTTGTTAATGAAGTACATACCTCAGTACCTAGACATTTTTTGTTAATTGTGTGATTGATTTCCAATAAGATATAAGAATTTCTCTCTGGCATTCACGTTTGTTTTGGTGTCGCTCATCCTAGATCATATTATACAAGTGTAGAACATAATTCTGAAACACTCAATATACGCAAGTACAAACTGATAATCGTCAACTTAATGTGTCAGAGTTCAAGATCTTATCTTTTTAGTCGTATGTAATGTGCATATATGAAGGTATGAACAGCTATAGACTTCTTACTTCCTTAAAAGGTAAATTTAAGGAGGAATTTTCTAAATAACAAAAAATGGTTCCATAATTTTTATTTTTCAGATTACATTTACATGTACATGTATTAGGGAAGCTTGTAAAAGTATGAAAATATACATTGTACCAGTATACATGTATTTTCCAGGCATTTAATATCTTACCTGTTGTTTCCCTATCATGTTTATAGGACGTGTCATTAGGTTAAGATTTATATTATCAGGTGAAAGTGAAAAATAGATCGGATCGACTTTGCATGAAATGCCCTGTATTCTTGCTTTTAGAATTTTTTAGATAATAATAACATTACTCTCTAAAGCAGGTCTACGGGTTCATAAAACATCTGCTTGGTTTCATGAATCCTAAGCATCTAAAAGCACGCCGATGCAATTTTGACCAAAATATTATTTTGATTTGTTAGGAAATAATATATACATGTATTTCAATATATTGTCTTAATCAATAAAACAACCTCAGTTTTATTCATACGAGGTGAGATTTTTATTTACATGAGTTCATTTATTCTATTGGGTTTAAGGTTCATTGATACTCTGAGAAGAGAGATAACTCTTAATGTCATAATTGTCTATCATTACCTTGTAAATAAGAAAGAACTTTTCAGATTTTATTAAAAAAAATCTTTGTGCAGATCGTTAATAATATTTTTTCCAATTTGTAATATATATATTTCCTAAATGTCTATAAAATACGAACATTTCATTTTATCTTTAGGGCCCAAGGTCAGTTGCCTGTGCATACTTGTGATATTTTATTTTGAAGGTTCGTACAAGCCCCCCTGTCTCACACGCATACGACCGGTTTGTTTTTTTACTTTGAAAAAGAAGATGCCATAAAATCTTTATTAAAATATATAAAGTTTAAAAGATTTCTTAAAAATATACAAAGCAAATTAAACTCCGATGAATTATATTTAGTATAACGCTTCTTACATTATGAAACTGAAATTTTGAAAAACGTAATAGATATTTTTATATTAAAAATCACGTTGATTGATATACTCATTCTCTATCTGATTTTTCTGTTTGGAATGTCTTCAGTCTCAAGTTGTCTGCAAGTATGTTACGTGTGTGATCATGTTAGGGATTTCTCAGCCTGCCAACAGAACGTACGAGTCTGCCAACAAGGAGAGGTAAACCTATTATTAAAACTTTATGAGTTTCAGAATAGGAAAACATAGAATAAAATTTTAAGCAATATGACATACATTGTTAAATGACATACCTAGTAAGCAAAATTATTTAAAGATAAGTCTAACAATTTCTGTTCATGCCATATCTAAATGTATTGCAAAATCTGAAGAGTTCACAAAGAGGGCACAAACGTTCTCTTTAATTGTTTAAACGTTGTGTATCCTTCGGGAAAAATCATATCTCTTATATTCATATTTCATCAGAGATTCCTGAATGACAATACCTTGTCCAAAGGCATGTTTCTACTTTGAATTCTATTGATGAATGCCGCTAACTTTGATGATATAGTTATTCAAGAGGAATATGTAAGAGGCGAAAGTGAAATAAGCTCCCATATCCTAATTCTCAGAAAATCCAATTTATTTTCCCCCTAGTAATGGGAAATATTTTTAGTAAATTGTAGGTTTGAAAATAATCAAAAACCATTATTCTGTGAACAATTTCGAATGGAAAACCTATGATATGCATTAACACGTAGAATGCTCACAATTTGTATTGTTTGTTTTAACTTTGAGCATGAATACTGATCATTATCTTTAGATTTCATGAAACACTGACAACTCATTTGCTCTGACTACTATGTCTAAAATTTTCGAAAATTAAAACTCAGTACATATAGAAACTAGTATCGGTGAATAGACCCTGCGTCGATATGATAAAAGAAGATGTTTACTACAAGCTATGTACTCGTGCTACAGGAATATCTCAATGCAGTATTAATCTTTCTCTGATGTTCAAAGCTATATGCGAGCAGAGACAGCTTGATGAGTAAAATTCTGAACATGATAAGCGTACAATCATTTGTTAACCCCATAAGCAGTAATGATAATGTAATCATTAACAGCATGCTGGGATCAAGGCGCTATTTCTTTATGTCCGAGGAGGAGTGTTTGGTTTGGGAGCTGGTGTGAAGGGAATTATGACAGAGATGACGTAGTATATGCCTTCAGTATCATAACTTCATATAATGGTTGTGAGACATGTTTTAGAAAAAAAAACTCTTTGTAGGTATGCTTCACATCAGAAACCTTGAGTAACTATGGGTTTTTTGTTTACAGTTCTGGTTGTGCATCCAAGCAGGTATTGATATGTTTACTTCGATGAATATCTCATTTAAAAAGATTTTAAGCATTACAATTCACTTAGTGTTTTACACAACTCGGTCCCATCTTGTTACATTTCATTGCTTAGACCTGTGACTCTTTGAGCACAAGTAGTCTTGAAGGGCCAAATATGCATGGTACTCATGCACCAGTGAGACCTAATAACATCATAGGCAAACGAACAACAAGGACTTGTTATCATTGTTGTGCAAACGAAGGAGATGTGTATCGACTCTGTAATATGGATCGATGCAGCATGCAATGTAAGTAGATTTGGTTTTACCTCTCTTTTGATAACGAGAATCCTTCAATAAATTATGCAAAAGGTCATCTAGAAATATGAAAAGTACGTAATACATATTCTCTAAATTTTAAATTCCTCAAAGTGTTCCACGTTATCATTTACAAATATCTTAAGTCTTTGTACCCATGACCAGACAGCTTCAGCATACTCATCTTTAAGGATGTCCCAGAGACACTGATGAACATCACTTTCCATGACATATCTAATATTGTACAATATTCATTCGGTTGTTTCCTTGAGTTTTCGGAATAAATAGAATTCACAGTTGCTGTGATCTTGCGAATAAGGGGGTGGCAATGCTCTATTAGTATTCTTTTCTTCAAAATTTCGTTCATATCTTTATGCTTATTTGCAGCAGCATTGTCAGGTACTAGAAAATATGGACATGTATTTGGACTTCCTTTGCAGAAAATCTGTTTTACTTTCCTTTGTGCAATTTGAACATAAAAGTTATCATTCATGATCCTTCATATACATGTTTTACTGGACCTTTTGAAAAAAAAAATAACTAGAAAAGCACGTACATTTGGAGCCCTTATTTCTCTTTACAATAATAAGGCGACAGGTTTTTTTTTTTTTTTTTTTTTTTGATTTCGCATTATATTATTGATCTTCATTTTTCGGCTAAAAAGTGCATCCATGTTTCGTCATTCATCACCCCAGTTCATCAAATCTTCTATTTCGTCCAAATATTTCTTTTTAAATAGATCGTTGGCACATTTAACGCATATTTTGAGTTAGGCATGGGTAAGAAAATAAGGCACCTATCTGATAGAAACATTACTATGTTCATTAACGTTTTCAGGATTCTTTAAAATTTTGTGATGGTGGAATGTTCAGTGTTTTGGCAATGTCTTTCATTATTTGTTGTTTACGTCCCTCTAGAGAATTTTTCACTTATTTTTCACTTATATGGAGACGCCACCACTTGCCGGTGGAGGGTTACAAATTTTGACCTATACTCAGCACTCATGGCCATTGAGCAGTGAGGGATCTTTTTCGTGCCAGCACCTACTGCGACACGGGACCTCGGTTTTTACGCTCTCTTCCGAGGGACCGGTCTCAACATCCCACCGTGGAATTCGAACACGCAACGTTAAGATCAACTCCTTACTCTGCGACTCTAGAGCAGACGCTCTAACCACTACCAACGCAGGCCACTCATTCTTGTATGTAGTGAACAGTGAACGAACAGAGAGAACAGTGAAAGAGCATTGAACGAAAGTATAGCAGCGGAACAAACGCAGTAAAAGAGAGCAAAAAGGAGAGCAAAAACGGAGCAAAGTGCGGTTTTAGAAAATCCCCGTCAAGATAGTCTTTTTTCTTTTAATTAAGTGACATCACCGTTCACGGTAGCTCAGTCGGTAGAGCGCTTGCTCCGTGATCGGGAGGTCGTGAGTTCGAATCTCAGTTGCGACTGACCTAAGTCGGTAAAAATATGGGTAGCAACTGTTCCTTCGCCATGCGCTCGGCACTTTGAAGCGAAAGTTGCGAGTCCTTCGGATGAGACCTTAAAAACCGAGAACCCGTGTTACGGCAGGCGTAGGCACGATAAAGATGCCTCACTGCTTAATAGCCCTGAGTGCCGAGTAAAGGTCAAAATTTGAAGCCCTCCACCGGTATATGGTGACGTCTCTATACGAGTGAAAAATTCTCGAATGGGACGTAAAACAACATACAATCAATCAATCAATCAATTAAGTGACATCAAAGTCTACGACAGGATCCATTACAATCGTTCCACCTACTTTGTTCACTTCTTTCACTTCACCCACGAAAACACCTTTCTCGTTCATGGGCAGCACACCGCCTCCAGGACAACATCCATCTCGTCATCTACAAAGCCCACCTCGTCCACAACAACACTTTCTTCGTTAACCACTCCAATCTTGTCAACAACAAAGCAGGATTTGCACTCGTCCACCACAAAGCCCACTTCCTCTACGAAAAGGCCCACCTCGTCAAAAACAAGGCCCATCTTATCAATCACTCCAACCTTGTCTACAACAAGGCACCACTTGTCCACTACAAAGACTACCTCGGTATCAAGAACGCCCACCTCGTCAACCACTCCAACCTTGTCCACAACAAGGCACACATTGTTTACAACAAAGCCCACCTCGACTTTGACACCGCCCTACCCCTCCACAACAACGCCTGCCTTGTCAACGTCCAAGGCCCACACCGCCCATACCCATTCCACTCACCAATCGAATCTTGTAAACACCAACACCCCAGCAGTCTCTCCAAGTAACCACTTCAGTTTTTGTTTGCAGTCTTGCTTGAGTTTCATTTTCAAATAAAAATCTAGTTCAAAAACAAAAACAAAGCAAAATAAAATTGATTGATAAGTATATTGAAAGTTTTACATTCTTGTTTTAAGTTGCATAAGGTTGAGAATATATATATATATATATATATAGAGAGAGAGAGAGAGAGAGAGAGAGAGAGAGAGAGAGAGCACAAAGAAATTCACTTTTATAAGGATTCCCACTTCCGCCCCAGCTCGGGGTTGAACTCACCTACGGAACCTGTCTCCTAGCAGTACAGGAACAGCGCGCTAGAGCGCTCGGCTATCTAGTCAAGTCAAAATACTTGCTTTTGCCGATGGAAATCTCGCGGCGCTGCTCTACACTACACGGTCATTGAGAATGGAATTGAAGTGAGATACGGTTATTTGACATTAGTTTTATTAGAGGATCGTTACCAATACACGTTGTAATGAAAGTAATTTTTATTTATAAAGCACATTTTACAACAACTCTTAAACTAACATAACTGCCCTAAGTGAAGAAATATTAATGTAGAAAGCACAAAGAAATTCACTTTTATAAGGATACCCACTTCCGCCCCAGCCCGGGGTTGAACTCTCGACCTACGGAATCTGTCTCCTAGCAGTACAGGAACAGCGCGCTAGACCGCTCGGCTATCTAGGCAAGTCAAAAAACTTGTTTTTGATGCCGATGGGATTCTCGCGGCGCTGCTCTTGTACATAAATCGATTTGACTTTGGTCGATAAAGTCTTTTAATATTGGTAGACGCTACTTTCAGACGTTTGCCACACAAGACCTGTTTGCTCCATCAGAGAGTCGCATTTGATATATATATCCGGTTTCCCACAGCAAATATCCCAGGTTTTCCATACCAAAGTATGGAAACTACCATTCTGTCTATGATATCAGGGTTACCCATTTCTTATGAAGAACTCCCCCTCTTATTATTTAATCACTTATTATTTAATGATACTTTCATAGAATGTTTATTACATATTGCCATTGTGCCCCTCCTACTTTATGTTTTGATCACAAAGATATGGACTTTGCCACTATTTTATGTTACTAGTTAAGAAAACATCATCTCATAATAATGCGAAGAAAGAAGCTCTGCAATACATTTTTGAATCTCAGAATAAAGCATATAACATAGTATTGTTTCAGATGTGTCACTGAACAGGAATGCCGGAAGGTATGGTTGGAGAAAACTTCAAACCGACAGGATTGCTCTGGATATGATCCAACTAGTTACTCTGCTAAAAATTTCACATGCTCTTATTGCTGTACTACTCCTCTGTGTAACTAAATCATCGTCCCAAAAAAAAACTTGTATGTTCTAAAATATAATATCATTGTTAGTGAAAAGATTGGCCTCATTGTTGCTTATGTCACTTTCAGTTCACCCTGTTCTTCAAAAGTGTTTGCAAATTACTCTTTCAGTTACTTGAATGATGTGCATTCATCTTCAACTTCTTTATTTTCTTTTTGTTGAGACAAGTAAAAATCCTTTCTCATAGGGGCCAGTTTTTCGACAAAACCCTAGCAAAAATTAACTGTATTTAGCTTTTGTTTACAATAATTAACTATAGGAAGTGCTTTGACTTCGATTTACTTTGAAACTTTACTTTACTTAGAACCTTTTAAGTGGATTTTCAACCTTATGATATCTTGGACTGGATAACAATTGTGTAGAATTTGGAAATAATATCTGAATATTCATGTAATATTTCCATTCAATATAAAAATATGGATGAACATAAAGTATAAATATCTGAAATCCATAGTAAAAATATATGGATTTACTCTAGTAAAAACTTTGATTTACTATAGTTAACTATGGTATTTTTGTAAGGGAATATCTAATTCTAGAACTCTTGTCTAACATTGTAATATGAATGCGCTACTTCACCTACATGAATTCGTAATCTAACAGCAACAGACCGTTTTTTTTTCTAAAGATTCCTGAATTATACACCTCTTTTTATTGTTTTTTTAATATGTCAAACATATCTTTTTATGAATATTGACAATGCTAAATCTTCCTTATATCATCTAAATAAATGAATCTATAGGAAATCCCTATATTATTCACGCAGTTACACGTTACGAAATTATACGTGCAAATGTTATTTTGTTAAAACCACAAGTTGCAAGAAAAATGCTGGCATTCTAAATTTCGTATACTTAAAACCGCTGTCATGTTGAAAAATGTTCAATAGTTCATAGTCCGTATTTCGAATTTTCTTGTTTTTATTTCAGTTAATACGCATAAATCATCACCATCAATATCAACAAAACTTCAATCTTTCTTACGAATCTGTTCATATTTTTCTTATTTAAATCTGTTGTCCACATGTACATGATAAAATTTATTTATTATTAATCACTTGATTGTTTTATGTAATTCTTAACACATGCTACGTAGGAGCAAACATTTGCAGAGCATAAAATAAATTCGTTCTTTTCTTAAAAGATTACTGTTTTTGTCATTGAAAATGCCATTTTTAACATTTGTTTATGTAAGTCAGTTGTATATATGGATGTGCGAATTTTGCTTTTAATATGATTAAAATCTATATTTTAGCTATATGTATGCAAATAATAGTACATCCACGGAGATTTCTAGAACTGTCACAAAATTTAACTTTACTCTAGTACTTCCCTATGCCTCTGTCTTTATAGATGCTAAAATAATAACGATTTATTTCCGTAAATGAACTGAAGAAATCAATGTGTAAATCGTGCTTTAAAATGAATTAAATAAACATATATACTATAAATGTGTACGTAGTATATTTTACATGTATTGGGATGTCTACAGCGGTCACAGAATACAACTATATCATAGTATCCCCCTGTACTTCTATTTTACATGCTTTTTTACTCATGACTTCTGATTGACTAGGAATTTTTCATCAATACATCACAGGATATAAAAAAAATGATGAAATAATTTTTTTAGAAAATTATTTGTTTCATAAAACTTTTTTTTTAATTTCTGATCCCACCTCTGGAATTTCCGAGGGTCTGTATTTTATGCCCTATTAACAAATTTGTAATGTTTATAGATTTTTGTTAGATCGATTACTGTTCATTATGTCCACTTTTTTAATTCTTGATACAAAAAGACTCCTGATCAAATAAGCATAATAGAATTGTCTCTCTTAATTGTACAAACAAAGCTGTAAGAAGGAAAGGTTTAAAAGAAGTCCAATATAAATATACATGTATTTGACCCAGTAATTAAAGATTAAAATGTAATTTTTGTGGCTATTAATATCTCCAATGGTTATTTTGATAGTATTGAGAAAGGGTATGGACTAGTCTAATTTTTTTTCAACCACGAAGTAGAAAAAATGTAATTCTAAATGCTAAATTTGTGCAGGTTGTTCTAATCAGTTTATTAAACGCCTACTGCAAGCTTTTCTCACATTGCACAGCCTTTAAATGCACAAGTTTGTTTCTTTTTAATGTATTTGTAAATTTTACGGAATGTAAAAGCAAGCTATTGAAAGTCGAATGTAGCAACAACCTGTATGCAGTATCGACATTAAGACATAATATTCAACTTTAAAGAATCCATGTAGAGGTTAGCTATTATTGCCGTAAACGTCGATAAGCTAGAACATATTTTTCTGCTGATAAAGTGTATTATCTGTTTGGAACAATAAATAATGAGTTTTTGACGTCGCCATTATCTGAAGTACTAGTAATTAAGGTGAGTGTCGTGGTTTAGAGAAAGGATTAAGCAACCTTTATATACAATATATAACTTAGATCAACACCTTATATCGGGAAATTAAGGTTCAACACACATAAGATAGACCAAATCTTTCCTCAAATTCATTTTTGTTGAGACTTTAACATTTTGTTCTAGGATACAAAATCTCTCTTTATATATATGAAAGAAATACAACCACATATTTTTTGGCCTACATAGTTTGAAATATTGTCTATTATACTCCTATTAGAAGATTGTGATATCAGACATTTGTTCTGAAAATGTACATTATTTAAAAAATTACCAAGCGAACTTTTGTGAACCAATATGATGCTGTTTGAAAAGGCAACTTTTTTATAACTAATATTCAGTAAAATATATTGATACCAGTGTATTTGAATTACATTTTAGGCAAAAATAGAACATTCATAGCCCGAGAATGAATGCTACACTTTAAGTCCTCTAAAGAGAAAAAAACAATAATTGAAATGAAATCTAGATTAAAATTATCAAAATGAAGAAAATTGAACCAGATGTTAGGAACATTTTGACGATCAAAAAGAAATCAAATGCAAAAAAAAATTAAAAGATTCGGTAGATGACGTCACTATATTTGACATTTATCTTCCTTACCTTGATCTTTATTGTACAAAAAGAATGGAGACTCCTTATAAGTCCATATATCAGGTCTCTACTATAAAAGGATCAAAAGTTACTTTGCATTTAATAACATACGGCCACATGGCATGTACATGTCATAAACATAATCCAAAATGTGGGCTCCCGAATGACCAGTATATAGGATGTCTCAACTTTTTTTTTTTTTTTTTTTTTTTTTTTTTTTTTTTTTTTTTTTTTTTTTTTTTAAATACGGCAAAATCGATATTAATTTTTCTTACAAAGATCCTTGATTATTGAAATTACAATGATATTTTTTCTTGTGCACTAAATATATGAAATTAGTTAAAACAGATTTCGTTGGTGTTTTGTACTACCTAAATATCCCCTGTGACTTCACATCCTTTGTTATCACTGTTTTCCTTTGAAGACAGTACGCAAAGTTAAAGTGTTTTACCATTATCGATCTACATGTATGTAGTTAATAAGAGATAATCTTTTTTCTGGTCTGCTGTACGTAAGAAGTATAATTTTTCAAGACTTTTTAACTTTATAAACAAAGAAAGACCCTCCCCTCCCCACCCCCCACCCCACCCCCTACCCCACCCCACCCCCCAAAAAATTATGCAATTAATTAAAAGTTCTGGGAATGAGGTAATGTTACCTTTCATGTTGCAAGACTTACGTTTGATAGAAATTTACAGAAATGCATGACTTACTAGGCCTATCTACAAGATTGAATTTCCCAAGATTGAAGGCATTTTCGACATCTCCTCAAGAACAACTGGTCCAATTTAAACCAAACTTGCCACAAAGCTTTTCACGGTGAAGAATTGTCAACTTTGTTCAAATGAGGACAACACCGTCCTTTAAGGGCGAGAAAATTAAAAAAAAAATGGGAAAATATAAAGTTACCTTTTAAAAAATCCTTTGAGGAAGGTTTTTAAATCTCTTAGACAGCAAACCATTTTAGTCATATTTGTTTAGAAACATCCTTAGATAATGTAGATTTTTTTTTATTGAAATCACGACCACTGGTTTCAAGGACGGGGCACAAATCACTATCGAAGTTTTATATATAGGAAAACATCGAAAAAAAATATTCAAAAATCTTATAGGGAACAGCGAAGCCTTTCTTTTTCATATTATTGTCAAAGCATATTCAGGTTATGTAGATTCGCTTTTTTTCCTCCAATCAATACCTCAGGGGAAAGGTCAGGCTGCAATTGGAGACCAAAATTTAATATAGCAATTTATAGGACAAATCCTTAATATTTTAGCTCATGAAGGTGTTGAGATCACGCAATCTTATTTATAGGAAAAAAATCCTTAGATATGCGCGCTGTGGATTTCCTTTAAATTTTGAGATTGTGGTAAGATTGAGATCTACATTTAACATATAGTGCATGTTTTAGGAAGAAATCTCCATAAGAGTAAGACCATGTTGATCCAATTTACATTGAAGAATCCCAATGTAGCGTTGATTTACCTTTGACTAAATCGTAACTCCTTCGGGTCTGGATTTTGTTGCACAACATTTACTCAACATATTAATTAATTGAAATAGTGAAATTAAAAAAAAAGCTGTTTGTCAAAGTGACTCAGGTAATCGTTGTGGCGTATTGGCCTCTTGTTTGTCACTGTGTGTTTTTTTTTAAAATCTATTTTTAAACGAAATAAAGAAAAAAAATAGCAGACTCCTTGAAAAGAGTGAATCTAAAAATAAATTTATAAAAATATACATATCAAATAAAAATCTAGTTATTGGGTTTTCCACATCGAATTTTATAGAAATAAGAAATTTACAAGCAATTTGTCAAAATGCATAATGGATTTTTACACTTCATTGCTGGTGTAAGTAAAATATCATTTACTTAAATATTATTAAGTAATCTATTCTGAAATGATAACATATATATTCAATAAGTATGATCTGATCAAGTAGTAATTTATTAAAGCTAAAGCTATATTATATATAATTTTTTTTTTATAATTGAAATGTGCAATTATTAATTGATTGATTCCATTTCTTGATATACAAAACAGATTTTAATACTTCGAATTATTTAAGTTTTGATAAAGATGTAACCAAGCGGAGATGGAAAACGCAGGTTCAGTTTATAAATTTATTAGGAAAAGAAAAAGCAATGGCAGATCTACAAATACAAAAACATATATACAATATCATAATACACACAGACTCTGAGACAAAATACTTTTATTTCCTAATATTTACATTTCCAATGTCTTTGTCCGAGATAAAATTACAAATTGTAAAAATACTTTATTTCTACATAAATCTACTGGTTCATCGATAGGCGCGGTTAAAAAAAAATCACGTGCGGGGCGGGACAAATAGAGACAGAAGCGGGGCTATTAGCACGGGAATTTGCAGAATCAGGAGCATGTAAATATAAGGAATAACTGTCAAATTTTTTGGATTCATGACGATGATCAATCGATTGGCTTGCGTGATAATTTTATGCATGAACGCCTTCGGCGTTTATGCAAATTATCACGCAAGCCACTCGATTGATCACATCATGAATCCAAAAAATAAGACAGTTATTCCTTAATTCACTTCAAAAATAAGAAAATTTAAGTGTACTAAGCCCAAAACGTCATTTTCATAGTTTAAAATACCCTTCTTTCAAAAATATGAAAAATACTTGAGCTTATAACTTGGACTTAATAAATAAAATACAAAAATTAAATAGATTAAGAAAATTACCTTTCAAGTGGTGACAACTGGCAGCTGGTAATAGGTAAATTAAATTTCCCGCACTGACAGGGATGGGCCCATGCCTCAGTATATATAGCAGAAAAACCGGTTAAACAAGGGGGTACAAATTTACTGGCCAATGAGATTTTGTGAGTAGAATTCATGAATGGAGACTACTACCAAATATGGCATAAAGTAAATTATGGCTCAGTAAGTTATTCAATAAAGATAAAAAATTATTTTAAATAAATATGACTCTGCCACATACTCCCCAGCTTTAAATTTAGCGTCTCGATAAATGAAAAATATATCTTCCATACATTTTTCAATAATAGCCACATACTCTCCAGAAAAATATACATATGAACATCAAAAGTAACAAAAAGTTTTTGCATAAGTAATAGCGTTATTTAGGAAACACATCTCGTCACATCACGGCCGTTTAAGGTTTTCTGGCAGCCATCGTCTGACACAACACTAACGACATTTCCTGAAATATTCACAACACGATACACAGTAGAGTCCCATGAATCTTGGATTTTGTTTCTGCCTCGGATTTGACGGTTTCGAACGTACATTTTGTCATCAATATTCAATTCCGGGTCAAAGGCTTTTCTGTCGTTGGTCGACTTCCTGTTTTTGGCCATCAGAGACGTATAATCGCTGGCTTTGTCGAACGCGTATTTTAGTCGGTCCTGGTGAGATTTGATCCATTCATCAGTTGTCATCTGTTCATCATCGTCACTATCTAAAGCTCTGCAGATGTTTTGGCCAATGTCGCTTTCGGTCAGGTGTAAGACTTGTTAATAAGTTGTGTAAGGTTCTATTAAATCTTTCGCACTGGGCGTTTCCTTCTGGGTGATAAGGTGTGGTTCGAGATCGTGTAATTCCATACATCCTACACAGTTGAGCAATGATATTTGCTTCAAAATTTCGGCCTTGATCCGAATGAATACGATCGGGAACACCATACTTGAAGAACCATTCGCAACGGTATCTGCTTTCTGGTCCTTTGTTGGAACAGCTTGCGTAAATTTTGTAAAGACATCCGTCATCACAAGAACGTTTTCTTTTCCATGCGCGGGTTCCAAAACAGTAAAATCGATTGCTAGAATTTGCAGAGGTCTAGATGCGATGAGATGGGTACAGTCCACTAATTGTTTTCCCATAGGCGGCAATGTTAACGTTTCTTCACATAGCAATGTCCCTAATTTTCATTCTGCAGTGAGTGACCCCTCAAATCAAAGCAAATCAAGTTGTCTTTCCTTGGTTAAAATCTCGAGGTGGCATGTCAGATTCGTTTTCCGGCAAAACGCGTCTGTCTGCGTTAACCTCTGAAAATGAAAGTGAAAGTAGGGGAATTCCAGACTTCTCACTGGTGTTATAATACATAAAATAATTCTGCTGATCTTATTGATAAATTACATCTGCCAAGCTTTTTTGCAAGGGAACATACTCCTTATCATTAAGTATGAGGCTCAGTTTAATACATTATCACAGTTTTTTTTATTCAGTTCTGCAAATTAAGGAACTTGTAATTTTTTTTGCACTACTTTCTTCCCTACCGATTCTAAAAATAATTAGAGGTATGTACCCAATATGAAAAAGTATTTTCTGGATTTTACAATATTTTACACCATAAGTCATACTACAGTCTATGTAGTGACACTATGCCAAATTTCAGGAAAATTCAATCATTAATAAAGATTTTACAGCATGCACAGTTCTATATGCAAAATCCTTTAAAAATGCATCCATCTAGCCACAACTGCACCCACATTTAAGTCATCGGTTAGCCTATTAATGTACTTATACCATTTTTATTCTCTTTCATGACTTTAAATACATCAAGCAAAATTACAATCAAGCACTCATATGGGTCCATTTCTCTTATTTCAAAAAATCAATGCATTTTTGCACAAATTTGATCATCCCTCACCCTTGAATTCATTGTTTC
Source organism: Saccostrea echinata (assembly GCF_033153115.1). Classification (NCBI taxonomy): domain Eukaryota; kingdom Metazoa; phylum Mollusca; class Bivalvia; order Ostreida; family Ostreidae; genus Saccostrea; species Saccostrea echinata. The sequence continues at coordinate 1,986,544 of NW_026889807.1, read as the reverse complement.
TCCATGATAGACAAAAAAATTAAGTTTACAAATACCCCGAAAGTAGTGAAAATAGAAAGTACTGATTATTTCCTTCCATTGATGTATCATTCAAGAAAATTGGTGTAGGAATAAAAACGTTATAAGCCTATATATTCTTGTGTACATTCATCTGTTTCAAAGGAATTTTTACGCCAATGCAAGTTCACTCATCTATGACGTCATAATGACATCATAATAATGGATTGCTTATTACACATGTAGTGTTACTTTTCCCGTACTTTTAATTAAAGATGAAATTAGAACTAAAATATTCATTATAACTATAAAATAATAAAAATACTTGCATGAGCAGATCAAATAAATAGTCTACGGAAAATGTTTTGTTTCCATGGTAACCATTTTGTAATTTGTAGAAAAATGAAAGAGAACTTTGAAAATTTTGAATTTCCTTACAAGTCGCTCGTTTTGACTGACAAATATTAAAGAAATTTTAACTCTAGTATTTTTGTATCTTAATATTTTATCATACACAACACTATGAATGTAAAATATTGTTTTGAAATTCTTTTCAAATTATATTAGCTGTAAAATATATAGCATACATGTACAGGTTAGTTTGATGGTCACTTTCATAGCTCAAATATTCAATTAAAATCTACATTTTCTAAGCTTTAACACCACCTCCCTCCCCTCCAACCCCCCCCCCCCAACCCCCCAACCCCCCCCCCCCCCCCCCCCAACACACACACACACAAAGAAGCTTTAGAAAATTCAACTTACATATTGAAAGTACTGCCATCATTTTACATGTGAAGACTCAAGATGTGTTCAAATGAGTTTGTTTTTGCTGACTGATAGCTTTAAACACCATCTGCATGAACCTGGAAGTTGTCCTGTATCACCATCAACCTAAAAAAAAAATCAATTTAAAAATGGCGCAGTAATTTATCAGCATCAAAAGCACCTAAAACATTCACAGACAGACATCAAACACACACAATCCTACCACATTCCTTTTATGCCCATAATTTGATATCAATTGAAAATTATGAATTTGCACTGATTAGTCTCAACATTGTTAAATTACATGTAAATTAATAATACAGGTAAAAAGCATGTTTACTGACAATAATTATACATTAGACAAATACATGTAATGCAGTTAATACAATTCATGTAAAATATAAAAAATGTTAGTGTGCATGTTCACGCACACACTGCTTAACTTCCACAGAACTGTAGTCTGACCAACTTCTTTGAAAGAATGCACATGTATACTATGTCCTCATTCATGTAATTCTATTCCATGAAAATAAAGGTTTTCATTTACAAATATTATAATAAGGCATGGAAACCTTTTTTTTCATTACCTCTTTCATAAAATGACAAGTGCATATCACCTACTTACTGCAAGACTCAGCACTAGGTAGCACTAAGCAGTTTCGATAACTTACTGCCACTCTACTTTCACTTTGACCTTGAACTTTACTGAATACCGATTCCGTCCTCATTTGTGAATTTTTGTGTATTGAAAATAAACAATAGTGGTGGATGTACTTCTAAAATAAGTCTTCTTTTTCTAAATATCTATTAATGGCTCTGAATTAATAAATTGTATAAAATCGATACATTTAATTTACATGCTACATGTACATGTGTACACAATGGAAGATATGAGCATAAGCTGTCTGTTCCTAAGGGGGTAAGGAGGGGGGGGGGGGCTATTAACAAATCAATTTGTTTCAAAATATGTATAAATAAATTAAAATGTGCTTCCTTCATAAATTTAAACAATTGGAAATGATAGTAAACACCGAGTTTACAAGAAAATAAAGATCTATGAGAATTTTCCCTTACCAATAGGCTCCACATATTGGGTACAGTCCACTAATTGTTTTCCCATAGGCGGCAATGTTAACGTTTCTTCACATAGCAATGTCCCTAATTTTCGTTCAGCAGTGAGTGACCCCTCAAATCAAAGCAAATCAAGTTGTCTTTCCTTGGTTAAAATCTCGAGGTGGCATGTCAGATTCGTTTTCCGGCAAAATGCGTCTGTCTGCGTTAACCTCTGAAAATGAAAGTGAAAGTAGGGGAATTCCAGACTTCTCACTGGTGTTATAATACATAAAATAATTCTGCTGATCTTATTGATAAATTACATCTGCCAAGCTTTTTTGCAAGGGAACATACTCCTTATCATTTAGTATGAGGCTCAGTTTAATACATTATCACAGTTTTTTTTATTCAGTTCTGCAAATTAAGGAACTTGTAATTTTTTTCTGCACTACTTTCTTCCCTACCGATTCTAAAAATAATTAGAGGTATGTACCCAGATGGCTCATTGTAGTGGGTATAGCTGGTTGAGGCATCTTGGAAATTACACAACGTTCACAACGCTTACAATAATCCTTCACAGAATTGAATATTCCAGGCCAATAACATCTTGAACGAACAGCAGAAAATGTGCGCTCTATCCCTTGATGGCCCAAGTTGTCATGACAACTGAATAACACTTTTTCACGTAATGATCTGGGAAGAATAAGTTGTTTTAAATCCCCTAGTATAGGATCTGTTACCACTCTGTAAAGAATTCCTTTCACAATTACAATTTTATCCCACTGTCTTACTAATGTAATCACAGATCTTGGTAATTTTCTGATTTCTGTTTTTGTTGGTTTAGATCCTTTATTGAAAATCTTCAGAAATGTTGCCAAGTTTGAATCAGCTGACTGAAGAGACTGTATTTCATCTGGTTTAAGAGATGGAAAAGTGTCGTAAACTTCATTCACAATTACACTTGAAGTACTTTGTTTCTGTAGATCCGAGGGTAGTTTCGTAGAATCGGAGAACTTCTCTAGTAGAATCTCTAAATCACTTTGCCGTGATGAATCATCAGGATCACTGATACGTTAAAGAGCATCTGCGTTTTCGTTATGGCGGCCTGGTCGGAATTTCACAACAAAGTTAAACATAGCCAACTTTGAAATCCAGCGTTGTTCAATTGCAATGAGTTTCGATGTGTTAAGATGACACAACGGGTTGTTATCAGTGAACACTGTGAATTTTGATCCTAATAAATAATCTTTGAACTTTTCTGTTATTGCCCAGGTTAATGATAGTAATTCCAGTTTCCGAGAACTATAATTTTGCATGTTCCTTTCACTTGGTCTCAAGGATCTGCTAGCATAGGCGATGACATGTTGTTTTCCGTCTCTAACTTGCGATAGAATGGCTCGTAAACCTAACATATGCGTCTGTTTCAAGAATAAACGGCTTTTGGAAATCTGCATATCCTAAGATAGGAGAACTCACGAGAAGCTTTTTCAATGTAGTAAACGCATCGTCGAACTGAGAATTCCATTTATTTCCAAACGGTTTCCTTGGATAAGGTGTAAACTGCTGGGACAACTTGTGTAACGGCGATCCTATATTACTAAATCCTTTCACAAAACGTCTATAGTATCCCGCTAATCCAAGGAATGACTTGAGTTTTTTCACAGTTGTCGGTTTTTCAAAATTTTGCACAGCACTTATTTTTTCTGGGTCAGTTTTGATTCCCTCGGAGGATATGACATGTCCGAGATAACGAACTTCACTTTGAAAAAAATTGCACTTTGACATTTTCAACTTTAATCCATGTTTACGGATGATTCTAAACACTGTCTCTAATCGCTTCAATTGTTCTGGAATGTCTTCTGAATAGACAATAATACCATCCAAAAACACTAGAAAAATGTTGAATATTTCATCCCTGAAACAGTGTTGCATTAACCTCTGAAACGTCGCAGGGGCGTTGCACAAACCAAACGGCATACGAAGATATTCATACAGACCCATTGGCGTTGTGAATGCTGTTTTTTCGATATCATCTTCATGAACGGCTACTTGGTTATAGCCACAGGTAAGATCCATTGTCGAGAAAAATTTCGCACCGCATAGAGCATCAAATGATTCTTCTACTCTGGGTAGTGGATAGACATCTTTGTGAGTTTTGCTGTTAAGTTTACGATAGTCCACACATAAGCGGAGCGAATTATCTTTCTTTCTGATTAACACAATCGGTGATATGTACGGACTAGTACTCTCCCTTATAATATTGTTGTTCAACAGTTTACGAATATGTGATTTCACTTCCTCATATTGTGATGGGGGTATTCGTCTGTAAGGTTGCACTATAGGCTGATCGTCTGTTGTCCGAATAGTATGTTTTATGGTTGTAGTATATCCTATGTCATCATCATTTTGAGAGAATACATCTTGATTTCGGTAGAAAAGAGTGCGAATTTCTTTCATCTGTGCAGGATCTAAATTTAACTTCCGGCCATTCAGACACTTCAAAAGTCCAGAGGCGTTTTAGTTTTCTCGGAACGCCTCTAGAATCTTGAAGTGTCTGAATGGCCGGAATTTGTCGTTTTGAATCGGTTTTTAGTATTTGCACTTAGTTCCGGGCACGTTAACGAAAAGTTTGAAAATGTGTTTAAAACTCATGTTTTAGGAATTATTTGCAAGATGTGAGGGTTTTTACAATAAGTAATCAGTGTTCCGAGACGTCCGGTGCATAAAGATCGGTAGGTGCAGCGTTATTTTCAAAGAACAAGCCATGTAAACAAGCGAGTTGAGCAGACGCCATTACGGAGCCTGTATACCTTTATTTTTTTTACATATCAATAAGGTACATACATATTTATAAACCAAGACCCAAGTACCTGTGCTTCTGACCAGAGTATAGCCTCTTCTCTAAGTTCCCTAAATGTGATATCCGGTTGCGTGCGCAGAATACGTTTTAGATGTTTCCGTAGATACTGGTCTCTGACATTTTCTGAAAAGTGTTCACACAATGTTTTATCTTGGTTTCCGAAAACTGACGAGTCTTTCCGAGTAATTCTTCTAATGATATCCATCAGACCGTAAGAATATTGACGCAGTGTTTCAGTTTCATTCTGTTTTCTGTCTAGAAATTTCTTCTGTAATTTAATAGCACTGTCTCTATCACCGAATACATCCCGCAAAATTTTAACCATATGTAGAGGATCTTTTCATACATCACCTGACAAATACTTGATTTCGTCTCGCGCATTTCCAGATAGATTTTGGTAAATTAGATCCGTTCCTTCTTCCTTCGTCATACCACTACTGCATATTGAACATTTTCTATCCAGTCCTCTATATCCATGTTACAGTGGCATCAACGTTATTGTTGACAAACCAATCGTGTAGAATCGTTCGTGTAACGTGCGTGATCGTTCGTGTAACGTGCGAGATCGTGCGTTTATCAGACTCAATCGTTTGCGGTTTTAATCGTGCGTGATCGTGCGTTAAGAAACGTGTAAATGAATGAAACGCGATTTACATAATTGAAAGCAGAACGGACTAATTATCGCTTGGAAATAAGCAATATAGTAAGTCGTACAATATTGTGTTCTCGTCAAATCGCGTGATTTTTTTGTCATAAACCGTACTTAGATGTTTAAGGATTTTTCTTTGATGGTAATTATGTTTACTGCTAATTATGGTCTAGATATTTTTAAAATCAATAGATCAAAAAATAGATATTTTTATAAATAGACAATTCTCAACACTTACATAAATATTTAGTCGGCGAATGTACATATACACGACATGATTGTCGGGGTTTCGTTTATCGGTGTTTATCTCTGGAGCTTACCTTAAACTATTTTTATAATTTCTGCAAATAAATGATTTGTAAAATAATTGTTGATTTTAAAGATTCACAAATGGAAACATGGATATAACTTATATAATTTAATTCATTTTTATGCCATTTTTTTTCTTATCTCTTTCTGTATATTATGAAATCCAATTTAATCAAAACTCACGGTCCACCTACATGTACATCTTCTGATAGAACAAAAAAAAATTCAGTTTTCTTAAGTCGGAGAATTACGTAAATAATTATTTGCTATCTAAAATAATCAATAAGTCTTACATGTATTTAGTTCCAGAAATATCGGATCCATTTCTATTTTTTTTTATTTTTCAAAGTCGATAAAATAATATCAATAAATATTTGAAATCTTAAATATATTTTATATATTTCGTTTTGAAAATATCCATTCCTAAAGAATTTGAACTATTTTGCGTGAAGAATCGTGCGTTTGCGTTAGCAATCGTGTAAGATCGTTTAACGTGTAGAATCGTGTGCGTGAGGGATCGTTCGTGTAACAGGTTTTATCGTGCGTTAATCGTGCGGAATCGTTCGTGTAACGTGATCGTTCGTGTAAGTTGTCAACAATAACGTTGCAGCCACTGTATTGCCGGTGAATTTCGGAACAGTGCGATCTCGCTGCACATAAACAGTTTTTGGTTCTTTTGGTTCGTAATTTGTTTTCCAACCCATTTCGCTAAGTTGATTCTGCAGACCTTTGATTTCTTTCTGTAACGACTTTCCAGTTGGATGACTCGCCATTGTAACAGCCGAGAATGGTATTCACTATCAGTACGGGTAGTTTACGCTCGAGTAAACATTCCTTTCCCACGATGTTTCATTGATGTAATGGAATGTGAAGTTCTACTCACGTTGTTGGAATTTTACATGTAATTCTCCGTTGTCACCACTAGCCATTGCTTTAGTTCCCGGCGACGCCAAATGTAACCAAGCGGAGATGGAAAACGCAGGTTCAGTTTATAAATTTATTAGGAAAAGAAAAAGCAATGGCAGATCTACAAATACAAAAACATATATACAATATCATAATACACACAGACTCTGAGACAAAAATACTTTTATTTCCTAATCACTTCAAAAATAAGAAAATTTAAGTGTACTAAGCCCAAAACGTCATTTTCATAGTTTAAAATACCCTTCTTTCAAAAATATGAAAAATACTTGATCTTATAACTTGGACTTAATAAATATATTACAAAAATTTAATAGATTAAGAAAATTACCTTTCAAGTGGTGACAACTGGCAGCTGGTAACAGGTAAATTAAATTTCCCGCACTGACAGGGATGGGCCCATGCCTCAGTATATATAGCAGAAAAACCGGTTAAACAAGGGGGTACAAATTTACTGGCCAATGAGATTTTGTGAGTAGAATTCATGAATGGAGACTACTACCAAATATGGCATAAAGTAAATTATGACTCAGTAAGTTATTCAATAAAGATAAAAAATTATTTTAAATAAATATGACTCTGCCACAAAGAAATAAGTTGTTTCATAATGCTATAAGTTACCTTTGTACTTACTATCTGAGGCATTTCTACCAGTGAGTCAGGTATACAGCATCTGTCAGAATCTGTGTTTGTTGGACTATGTCGAGTAGTGGGAACTCCTACGCAAGTCTTCATAAGGAGAGAAGCAGAGGACATCGCAGAATTTTTTAGGAATCAAACTTCTGCATGTGGGTATAAAACCTTGTTTACTGGAAGTTGCAGAGAAGGATTCAGATTTAAAAGTCCCGGTATGGATGTGATGTTCTGGCCCAGCAAATTTAAAGTAATCTGGGACTTATATCAAGCACATGAATACGGTAATTACATAGCATGTTATTTGTGTGATTTCTCGGAAAGTCCTCCTGGATTCACTTTACTTGATTTAATGGTTCCAACAAATGATATAGAACTGCATCCATTGCACCCAATATTTTTCAAAATGAATGACAAGAATTATTTATCCAGTTCTAAATTTGGACGATTCGCGTGCTCACGTGTACCATTTTTCACTGAACATGGACCTTGTGGAAGATGCTACCACGCAAACACAGAATATGATAATGCTTTCAGTTTGTGTAGCAACTACTGGCCCCCATCTGCTTCCTCATGGATGGGTAATTGTTACTCTTGGCCCAAGCCTAAGATTGTACGCGATATACTAAGAAATGGATGTCACGTCGTACCTATAGGACACAAATTAGGAAATCATGAAGAAAATGAATGGAGATTTTTTTTTCTCAAGCAGAACAAAACCTTGTGTATTCAATGAACCATTGTCAATTCTTATCATATGGTTTGCTTAAAATTGTTCTCAACGAAATCATAAATAGTGAATTTGAATCTAGGGATGAGTTACTGTGCTCCTATCACATGAAGACAGCAATTTTCTGGGTGATTCAACAAAACGAAATACACGTACCTTACTGGTTTCCACAAGATCTCTTGGCGTGTTTCTGGATCTGCTTCAAACTTCTTCTCAAATGGGTTTACGAAGGGGTTTGTCCTAATTTTATCATTCCAAAAAACAATATGTTTCTGGCTAAAATCCATGGAGAAGAACAAAGAATTTTATTCGGCAGATTGTATAAATTATATGAGATTGGATTAGCATGCCTGCTTCACAGTTCCTCCATCAGGCCGTATATTATAAATGCCCTCCACAGTGCTAGTCTGTCTGTCTGTACGGATGAATTCAATCTCATTACAGAGGCTGAGATTGATGTAGAACTTTTCAAAGAAGCATATATGTCTAATGTAAACCTCTCTTCAAAGCTATATCATTGCATTAACAATATTAACCTAGTAGAACAATTGATAGATGGGCCCCTGACAAAATTTCAAGTTGTTTTTTACAGGTATTTACAGCTAATTTCCTTCAAACAACCGCATTTTTGTTGTTAAACAGGGGCACTCACTCAGGAACAAACAAACTGATGTATACAGCTGACGAAATGGTCTTTCATATTCTGAGATTTGTAGCCAAGTTTGGTTGTATTTCTGACATGTTGTATATAGTCTTGTATTATTACCAAACACGTAGATATATGAAAGCCCTATCTATTATAAAAATAACAAAATTCAAATTATCACAGTCGCATGTGATACATGCCTTTTGCTCAGAGTTATATAGTAGGGCTGTAGGTGGACAATCTTTGTCTACAAAACTTCGACAGGCTAAAGCAGCTGAAATCAGACCTCATCCTGATATCTTTTATTTGAATGAGTTAATACGAGAACAATGTGGAATGCAGAAAGGTATCGTTCTGCATATCCCCCCATTTATAATGTAATACATGATGGAGATCTTATGTTCCATCCATACTGATACAAAACGAACACTAAAGGCACTACATAATCTACAAGTCCTTGTCCATTTCTACCAGGGGGTGTATGTACCTGAAGAAGTCAGGGACATATCATGGCAAATTCTAGGTATCTGTCAACAGATCACCGGGGACCTACCATCTGCTCTTTTTTCATACCAACAATCTCTGAGACAAATACCACTTCATGAATTACAAACAGTTTCACTTTTGAGAATACAGCGTATAATGAAAATACTCAACATGAATTTATGTAATGAGTCCGCTGGTATATAATTAGAAATACAAAAATGAGTTGATCCAAGGACGTTTTTCTTTCTCTCCGTTTTACAAAATATTGTTCATTCACATATTTTTAGAGGGGACAAATGGTCTAATGAAAAAAAAAATCGTGTGTAGGGATTTTATTTCGTGGTCAGCGAAGTGCTAAGTTGTATATATTTGAAATTACAATAACATTGATCTCTGAATACTTCCTTCTTTTACTAAATTTTAAAAATTGATTTCTAGTTTGTCCCTAATAATCTATGTAACATTTAACAATTCAAATTTCTAAAATGATTTAGTTTCAAAATTATGAAATTTAAGTTGAAATTTGTTTATTTCAAAATTCAAATTGATTTCATGTGTTGAAATTTAATATTTCAGTTCAAAAATTCTGTTTTCTTAGATTTGAAAATATGCTTCAAAATTTTAAGATTGTTACTGTAGATATTCAAAATTCAAATTTCCGAAACTGATTTTTGGATTTGAGGTTTTGATCTATCTGTATTTTGAAGAAATTTTACAGTAAACAATTTAAAACAATTTGGAACTCATTATCATTTTTGTCTTTTTATGTTTTTAAATTTACTTTAAACTTCTAAATCTCAATATTCAAAACGTTTTACGTTCTCATCAAATTAGAATTTTGATTTGAAAATAATCAGATTTTAAATAACCAGAACACGGAGGTGCATTTTGGGTTCCTAAAATTTTGATTAAGATATCTTAGATAATAAATTTTCAAGCCCGATTTGATTTTTGAAAGAGGGACGATATAATTCAAGCTCTAAAATTCAAAGCACCTCAATTAATTGATTGAAGGCATTCTCTTGACATAGATCAAAGACGTGGAAGTAGCGCTAGTCAAATCGCCTCTATAGGCTGTATTACCAAAAAAAGTATGAATAATTGATCAAAACTGACTTTGAAAATCTATAGGATATTCCACAAAATTAAAATACATGTACGATCAATTCTGTTTAATAAAAACATTCAACAAGATGCATATTTTAGGTACAATTAATTTAATTGGTTGGCTGTACTTTCCCCTCAGTATTTTCACTTTAGTTTGTTCTCAGTTTATGGTCAGTTCATTGTCGTAAAAATGTATTTCAATTATCATATTTTTTGAGTGAGAATTTAATCAATTTATGTTTAACAGAAAACATTTTCATAAATCTTCATAGTCATGAAAGATTGACAGCAATAATTATTGCAGTGAACACACACATATTCCTTCGATCTTAACATGCATATGAATTCCCAGTAGTTACAGTATTTATAACCCATATTAAAGTAAATCTTGTTTTTGACCTTGACATTTGATCTTGAATGTTTTTCAGGGTCTAAATGAGGAACAGGAATGCTTGACCAAGTTTACAGTATTTTTTCAGTGTAATTGCTTCTTCAATGTATATAAATATACATCTTTTGGGCCAAATAAATCTCATGTACAATTTTATTTTTTATCTACACTGTATAACAATTGAATGTTTCATTATGAGACAAATTCATCACAAGTATACATGTATTTCAATGCCAAGCTCATAGATACATGTACATGTAGCTTGTTAAAATTCAAGTTTATCAATTTCTTATTACAGCTGTATGATGTTTTACATGCATATGATTTGGCCTGCTTGTCCGTCGCTCAAATTGAGTTTCAGATGTCTAAGTTTGTGTCAAAGAGCTGGTCCTAGGTAACCCACAAATATCAACAATGCACAGAAAACACACTCCACACACTGATCTCCGTAATAAAAAATGATTTCAGACTCTAGGGGGGCGCATGGACAGTGGTTTGAATATCTTTCTTTTTTTATGGTAGAGGTATATCAAAGAAAAAGAATCTTCATACATGTACAGGTGTGTACATGAAGAAACAAATATGTACAAAGTATTATCCAAGATATTTAATGACACGAATTAAGATATGTATATATCGTATACTATACATATGTATAATTATATACTCTTCTCTCTCATGGTATTTTTTTTTTATAATTTATTGTATTTTCAATGGTTTTTACAAAAAAAAAAAAAAAAAAAATGAGAGAGAGAGAGAGAGAGAGAGAGAGAGAGAGAGAGAGAGAGAGAGACGGTTATGGAAATAAGTCTTTCAAAGGTCTCCAGCTTTCATCAAAAGATTCTCTTTCATTTTTATTATAAGATATAAATTTTTATAATTCATACATTGTCTTAATAGAGGATATCAACCCACCTAAGGAAATGTTTCTGTTTGTACATTTGTACAGATAAATGTATTATTTGATTTGATGAGCAATAATATTTTCAAGCTTGTCAGTTTTCTTCACAGAGCCTAGTATAAATTCCTTTTTTGAGAAAGTTATAGTAGAGTGGATTCTATCAAAACTGTACAGTAACTTTGCAAAATTCTTTAAAAGAGTCTGAACATGTTCACATTCCCACAACAAGTGTTCAATTGTTTCATTTTTTGTTTTACAAAGAGCACACATATTACTCTCAATTTTTTTAATTTTATTAATTTTATGCAGGAAGGAATTTGTTGCTAGTATTTTATGATTTATTCTAAATTGGAACCTCTGAAGTTTTATGTTTTTTTTTTTAATTTTGAATGGAAGTAAAAAAATTCTCTCCCATGCATTCACCATTGCTCAAGTCAAAGTCTCTATTCCAAGAGGTTTTACCCAAAGGTTCAATTATTTGTCTGACTAATATTTCATAAATATCGCGACTCATCATGGCATTCAGCAGAGAAATAACATTCTCTGGAATATATGGATAAGATACCTTTGAAAAATTATTAGGATCTCTGTTTATCTTTCTCAGCCATTCTAATATTGCTGCTTTAAAGCCATTATATTCAAGAAAATGTGTTTTTATCCCATGTTTCGCATGCAGGTCATTTAAACTCATAAATGACCCATCTTCATTAAGTATGTCACTAATACATGAAATATTACATGAAAAGCATCTTCTATAGAAAAATGGCTTTTTATTAATAATTAAATTTTTGTTTAGAAATAACGGTTCTAAAGAAAGAAGTGGTTCATATTGTAAGGATTTGTCACAATAGCTTAAGCATGCTTGCAACACATCCCTCCAAAATATACTTTTTAAATAATTCATTTTTTGACAACATACTATTGCCCACAATATAGGACTTTTTTAATATCAACATCTAAAAAAGAATCCAACCCATTGTCCTGTAGTAACAATTTTTTCATCCATACTAGTTTTAAGGATATAATGAACTCTCTTACACTGATCATCTTGATGCCCCCTTCCTTATAATTCATTATTCAAATTTCCCTTTTCAGTCTTGAATTATTACTACCCATTACAAATGTATAGAAAATCATATCTCTGTATTTTGAACTTCGATTTGCTAAATAATAATTGAATAATCTTTCTTAAAGTTACGTGTTTGTTGGTATGCTGTCAAATCATGATATTGTTTTACAAAACTCAGTGACTTTACGTTCAATGTTTACTAAATCATTATATGACAAGGAGCACACGGCGGGTGTGACCGGTCGGCAGGGGATGCTCACTCCTCCATGGCACCTGATCCCACCTCTGATGTTTGGAGGTCCGTGTTTGCTCTGCTCCTATTTTGTATTGATTAATGGACTTTTGAGCTTGAATACTGTTCGTTATCTCCATATATTTCATGCAAAAAAGCAAATCCTCGTCGAATTCAGAAAAGGGGGAGGGGGTGCTCAGCTCTTATCAAACAGCAATTATAATAGCTTGGGAGAGAACTGAGATAGGAAAGCTGACCCGTTTACAGCTCAGCTATATATATTCACTAGTTTGATTGTGTATTATAATTACTATAAATATTTTTTAAACCTAGCGAACTTAAGGTGGAATATATAATTCTTGATGCAGCCCGTATATTTTTTATTATACCATCACAATTATGCTAGAACATAAATGTACACTACAAATAGAACAAATATCCTTCAATGTACTCATTTTTTAAATAATTTAAATGTTTGATATATTAAAGCATCATGCTCTCTAGTCATCAAACTCTACACACAAAGTGAGGTTTGTAATGGTACGGTGTTCGTTCGTCTGTTTGCTTGTCTGTTTAAATGTTTGCACAAAGCATTTTTTTTTTTAATTGCTACTCACTTTAGTTTTAATCCTATGTGTAAGACGTTGCCAAAAGCCAGAATATATACATGTATCGAATATGGTGTTCCAAAAGTTACTGAAAAAAACGCAACTTTCCATACAGATTTGTTTGAATATTTTTTATGATAAGGTGCCAAATGCATTATACAAGAGATTTGTCATTAAAATCAAAGTACCTTAAGTAGTGAAAGGGTATTTTACAATTTTTTTTTTTCTTTCAAAGTAAATATTATATGTATATTTTTACACAGAAAAAAAGCGAATTCTTACAGATTAGTATAGAAAAACGAAAGACCTTTTTGTTGCCATGGCAACAAGAGTCTAATTTATATATTATATTATTGCTATTCCATTTTTTCCCTATTTTAACCGTCCACTTTAGAATCAAAAAGCTATCTTTCTATCCGGAAAAAACATAAACCATAGGGGGAAAAAAACAACATTATTAGAATAGTAACGAAATTATTCATCATCATCACGTGAGGATCTTCTTCAATTGTGTAACATAATTAGAAATAAAAATAAAAACTACTAGTGAATTCGGATAGAAAAAAGTGTCTAAATACCGATCTAATGCATATGTTTTTTATGGGTTGACTTTTTGGTGTGTGTTATTTTAAATGATTTAAATTTCTGTTACCTCAAAACCAATCTGTTGACGGACACTAAATAAAGAAAACTTGGAATTGTCCTTTTCTTACCCATGCAATTTTACAATGAAAAATAAATGTATAAATGGATGAAATGCCAAAAATACTGTTAGCGGCCCCTTTTATACGACGTAGTTTTTAAACAAGATTGAATAAAATTATACCATGTCAACAGTTTTCAATAGTTCGGATACTTCAAAATATTGAGAAATACAGCATTATCCTTCTTAAGAACCTGTAACAGCAAAATTCGTCTTAGTTTGTGAGCAGTTGTTGTTTTAAAAATAAAGATGAAAAATATGGGTTGGTCTTTGTATAATAGAAGGATATGCATGTCCAGACAGGATAAGTTTTCGTATCACATGACAATGTTTACCAGTCGAGAATCAAAGTACAGATGTATTCAAGGTAGTTGAACACCTTAGCAATCAATAAATTATCACAATACAGGTATGAAGTTTCAAGTAGTTAATTTGAAATCAACAATGAAAGATATAAATTTATTATATAGTTATATAAACGATGCCAATATTGCGATGATTTGAGCTGACAATTAGTGCGACAATATGTTTTAAGAATGTATACCAAGTGGTACACGTACTAAATAAGTTAAGCGTATTCATCTGGACAGGGAAGGTTACAAAGGGTCAGTCGAGTTCACGCCAGGTTTACAATCAGGAAGGCCATTTGGGTTTTCGAACGCTTTAAATCAGATTAATTGAGTGCATTGATATATAATGTTTTCCTTTTACACATAGGTAGATTTTGATGAAATACATTTACAAGCCGAGGGAAAAAAATGTATCTAATTGCGCTCATGTATATTAACAGGTTTATAAAGTGGGGAGGGGTTAAAAATGAATGGGAATTAAATGTAAACAATGTACCCCATCTGATATTAAGTAATATATCCTACACATAATCATCTGATTTCCGTAAAAGTTATATTCCGTAAAGGTACATATGTCAAAGATTAAGTATACACAAAAATAGGTATATAAATGATTATTTTTTTGTCAGTCTACCGAGGATCCGTTTAGCACATCATCCTTTATTAAGCGTCATTGATTTATTTTAATACAACAATATACACTAGTTTTATTCTTCAATGCCAAGCTTTCATCACGAAAATTATACAGCACTAGTTGTTAGTACATGTAGCTTAGAAGTGCATTATTTAATGTAAGTGTGTTTACATGATGGTTTGAAGGGACGTGTCCATTAATACTAAACAAGAGACCATTATAGTATTCATAAACTTATTGATTGGAAGAGAATTGTTCATAAATACTTGATGAGATACTCACAATTATTATATTGTCGTGAATTATATCCATAATAATCTCTATACCAGTAGATGCGTTATAAATGAAAAAGAAATTTCCTACATAAAACAATCTACCAATAATGCAGGGGGTTACCTTCTACATTTTATTTCTATATGTAGTGTTTCGACCATTCATGAGCACGGAGGATATAGAAGTCCCGAAGTTACTTGAACAAATTTTGACACTGTGTGGAACTGGACATTTTTGTTACCTAAATAAAACACTGTTTCCGTGGGAGGTCAAGGATTCAGCACTATACCCACGTTGTCCGCCATGTTTTTGCGATCAGGAGTGTTTCATTAGAGGTGATTGTTGTCCCGATATGTTCTTCTCTCCTCCAGTGCCGACCTGTAAGAATGTCACGATCGTTAATGCCTCATCGAACTACTTTGAAAGAAAACAACGGACATCATATTTAATGATTGACTCTTGTCCACACAACACAGAGATTAATGTTCTCAAAAGATGCGAAAATGTCACGAATGACGTCGATAAACTGAAATACCCACCAGTTACAAGTTACCATACTACTCGAACGTATTACAACCGGTTTTGTGCGATTTGCAACGATGATTTCAATTTTTTTACCTGGCCTATTGATATAGTCTGTGATCAATTTCTGGACATCAATTTTATGTCAACCTTTGATGAAGTCATCAAAAATGCCATGGCGCGAAAATGTGTGCTACAGTCATATCCTCCAAATGAAAATATCTCTTACAACTGTTACAAAGAAAACGAGCATTATTTTAATTCTTGTAATAAAACAGGGACGTGGAAACATTACATCCAGATTGTTGAATACGGATGTGATGCGGATTATTTTAATAATGATACATTGTTCAAAAATATGTTTTGTAAAATGTGTAATCCAACATTCACTGCTGTCAATACAATATCTCGGTGCAACGTGAGTGGAATGTGGGATACGTTTAACCGTACAGCGAATAACGCATGCTTATATTATCGAGACAACTCTGGGACTTTGCCATATAAGAATTTATTTTGCTATTTGTGTAACCGACCAAATTCATCAAACTTTCCATTTTTCGATGTTAGCTTGGACATAAGTACCGAGCTTTTATTTCGTAATGAATCCTCTGTACCTATATTTTACTTTTATGTCGATGTGCGGGAATTTTCAGAGGAATATTTTCTTTTAATTAAACAAAAAGTTTTTGAACAGTTCGGAGAAATAAAAATGATAAATCAATCACGTGATCTAGTTTTGATGAAACACAATAACAGTGATTTAACAAATCTTGTGCATAAGTCGTATTCAATGGACTTTGTATCGGGAACGTGTGGGGAATACAAAATTCCAACAAAGTTCAAATTTGGCTCTAACTGTTCATGTGATGCATCTTGCATTTTCCTCATTGGAAGCAAGTATTGCTGTCAAGATCTGTTTCTGATGTATCCTACAACTTGCTTAAAAGAAAGAATATTTTCGAAATCGGATCCAAACAGAACAATTAACGAAAGTTTAGTGACAAATGGGTGTTATGGTCTAGATCATTATCCAGAATTTATAGGTCAAAGGTGTAGGAAACCACCGGGAGATGTATTTTCTATTCAGCCAGTCACGGACTTATCGACAGGCATTCCATATTTAAATATGTACTGTTTACTGTGTAGTGTTGCTCGAAGAGAAAAAATCTACAAACCCTGGACGATGAAGTCACATTGTTTTTCATATATCGAACACACAAACTTCTTGCATTATAGTAGTTTTATAAAATCTTTACGAGAAGCTGATTGCAATATGACGCTTTATCCGCCAACAGACAGTCGAAAATGTGACAAACTCACGACCTATATTGTAGAGAAATGCAACAAAACGGGACACTGGCCAATGATAGACTTAGATGTAAGGTGGGCATGCGAAGATCTTCCATATACACAAAATCAACAATGGAATGCGTATAATGAGTTCGGAGGGGGTACATATAAAAACATTTATTGTGCTATGTGCAACCCATATAGAGGTGTGGAGATAACAATTGACAAGTGTCCAGACACATATAATATAATATATAATTATATAATTGGGGATAAATGCGATTTTTTTCCAAAGGTGTACTTCTATGCCCCTTACAAGAATTTGTATTGTGCAATATGCAATACTATCGACATGTCAATGGATTGCGGGTCAGTTGTTGGAAATGAAGAGGGAGAAGAGAATTTGGTATCAAATTCCATTGTTTGGTATCCTTTGCTACGCAGTTTGTTTTCCGTCAGTGGGAATTATGACGAGATGGATTTTGATTCGCTGCTTGGTTGGATGTGCTCAAATGACCAAATTTACGACCCATTCCTTGTAAGTTATTTCATCATCGAATTCTTCTATGAAGATTTAGAATATATATTATATGCAAAATATTTAGGATGGATAGCGACTTGATAAGCAACTTAAATAAATCATTTTTTAAAAATACTTCTTAGTGGAAAAAATACCCAATGTCATAATGATATGAATAATTGAACTTAAAACACCTTAATTTTTTTTTTTCAGGGAATCTGTAGGAATATAACATGCTTTCCCGGAAAGTATTTAATTCGTGGAGAAAGCTGCATCCCACTTTTTTCAATTACCAAAAATCTTCGATATAATTTGGATATAACTTTCAAGGGATTTTCTAAGTACAAGATATCAGAGGAAAATATTCAAGATCTAGTCACAGATTTGATACCATTCAAAATTAAGAAAATTGTAAAGCTAACACAAAATCTTTTTTTTAACATTTTCCGTATAGAATATGTTCAGAAGGACTACGGAAAATTCCATGGATGGATTCACTCTACAATATTCATCAATGAATCTGTTCATCGATTGAAAACGGAAAGATTGCTAATACAATTTACTGAAACTAACTTGGAATACATCTGCAATGATACATTTATTTTGTTTGATTTCAAGAAAAAATATTTTTCTTTAGCGAAGAATAACAACAACAGAACAGAACTAGAACAAGAAAAAGATCGATGTTCACATACAACTTATGGTTCCTCCTGGGATCATATATTACGATATCGTGCAGTACATATCACTAATGTATTGATATGCAAACAAGTGGAATTCAAATTAGAGGAGTATGAATTTGATAGCATTCAAAACGTGGTGTTTTTGAAGAGCTACGATATTTCTCTACCTGCTGCAAATGCTGATATATCAAAGAATGGGACTATCAGAGTGTGTGTTGATGTCTTAATGTCTAGTATCAATAGGGGGAACAATTTTAGAAGAATTCTACTTATACTCACTGTTACATTTTCTATATTATCGTGTGTATGTCTGTTGATGACTTTTCTCACATACTGCTTCTTCGGGGAACTAAGATCCCTTGCAGGGAAAACAATAATGGTTCTTGTTTTTACTATCTTTACCATAAATATTGTATCTCTGACAAGTTATGGGGAAAACAAAAACAGCAAAAAATGTGTTGCTGTTGGTATTCTTCTTCATTATTTCTGGCTTTCGTCTTTTACAAGTATGAACATCTGTTGTTTTCATATGTATCGGGTTTTTCACGCAAGAATACCTCTGCAAGTAAACAATGAAAAGTTCCTGTTTATCAAGTATTGTATTTATATCTTTCTCTTGCCATTTTTGACTGTTTTTGGGTATTTGATTACCATGTTTTCAGTCTGGGGGAATGTTGGTTATGGAAAGCAAGATTGTTTCATAGATGGAAAAATGTCCTTAATTTTCACTTTTCTAGTCCCGGTTGGATTTCTCTGCATCGGTAATGTCTTTTTCTTCTCACAGACAATACGTGCAATCAAACTTTCTCCAACAGTTTCTAGCAATAAACCCGAAAGGAACGATTTTCTAATATGTGTACGCTTATTTCCTGTCACAGGGGTCATTTGGCTTTTGCAGATTTTAGACGGTCTTTTACCGCAAAGTTATTTCACGTACATTATTTCCGTTATGAACACATCACAGGGCGTCTTCATATTCCTGGGTTTTGTTTGCAATAAGAGGACAATTCTTATGTTCAAAAAAACATTTAAGGAAAAGACGGGAATCACTAAAAGTACTGATCTCAAAAGTGCGTGTGAAACACCCAAAATGATGAAATGTGAGAGCAGTTTTTAGTTTTGGACATCAAATTATCGAAACGCTGATTTGCACATTTATATTGTTTATGTTGTATTCAATTACCTTTATAAAGTACTTTCATAATTGTTTGTGTGAATGATAAACTAATAATTGAATAATATGGGTTCTATATATATTCATTGTAACATCTTATTGGTTGTCTCATAAAGAGGACTTTATTTATTAAACCTTTGATTGTTGATTGTATGTTGTTTTACGTCACGTTCGAGAATTTTTCACTCATATAGAGACGTCACCATATACCGGTAAAGGGCTTCAAATTTAGACCTTTACTCGGCACTCAGGGCCATTGAGCAGTGAGGAATCTTTATCGTGCCAACGCCTGCCGTGACACGGGGCCTTGGTTTTTAAGGTCTCATCCGAAGGACACGCAACTTTCACTTCAAAGTGCCGAGCGCTTGGTGAAGGAACAGTTGCTACCTATTTTTTATCGACTTAGGTCAGTCGCGGCCGTGGTTCGAACACACGACCTTCCGATCACGGAGCGAGCACTCTACCGACTGAGCTACCGTGACGGCTTTAAACCTTTGATAATCCTGCTTGTTGCTTCATTGAATCGGAGGAAGATTTGCCTCGCCGGTTTGAAACGACCAATGAGTAATTCACCGTTTTAGAGATATGACGAGTAGATCAGATATAACAAGTTATTAAACTTCCAAATTCAACTAAGTTTTGTCAATCTTAATATTTCTTGTTATAAACAAAAAAAAAATATAATTTTAAAAGAACTTGATATAAAAAAAAGAATGTTTTTAAAGAAAAAAAGGATATTGACCTTCAAAAAAATCTTGAAAATTTTTTATAATAAAGTATTTTGAAACATAAAAGTATCAAGAAACTCTCAGAGAAACTCGTGACAAAGCTGGTGATGTGAACAGAAAATTGTAAATTTTTTTTGGAAAAATATATTCTTAAACTATATATATAATTAGTTCATGTCACAAAAGATAAATAGATAAGTTATACTTAAGTCCCTTTTTAAAAGCATTTACCAGATCAGTGCTTATGAAATTAAAAAAAAAAATCAATAGGCCATTGTCAAAAAAATTACAATGAATTAGTTACGTTAGGAAATTTAAGTGCGTACGCCGATCTAGGACAAATGAAGTCAGCGATAGCTTAATTGTAATAAAGGTATCTTTTGCGAATGTATGATATATTTTCAAATCACAGAACAGTTAAGGTGCCAAATGGAAATATCAGGGAATTTTTCAGATAAAAAATACATTATTTACAAGGATGGGTGATTCTTTTTGGACTTTACTTATATGGGAAAATAAAAAATCTTCATGTTGAGGAAGATTAGATTTTTTATTTAGAATTGCCTCGTGATATTGGAGTCACTGGATTATAGCAAATATGTTTACAGTATTGAGGTCATCGATGAATTTCAATATTGCCAAGGGATAACCAAGTTAAAAATCTAAATATATTTATAATTCTTTTCACAACTTTATAGTTTGTGAAAAGTGTTACGAACCTTTGTAGGTTCTAATGTCTAATTGCTAAAATTATATATGTTACACCGCATGTTAAATTTTCTACTAGTCAACTACATTAAATATAAATATAACTAATTCATTTTCAAGATATCATCAGGTTTGCAGCTCTTTTCAAATATCTTAATGCTTCTTGAGTTCATGTGTATATTGAGTGTATGCCCTTGCAATATATATATCAATTTATTAGGACCCTTCAATTACTCTCCAGTGAATTTGTACACAGATATATAGAGGATATTCAATGTTTTGTAGTTCGATACGGAATTTATTTCACGAGTTGGACAGGATTAATTGATGTTTTCAGGAGTGCGAGGCAGGAGAGAAATTATCAAACCGGAAGACTCTGATGAGACTATAGCTCTACTGGTTTGTAGTATGAAAAAAAGAAAAGTAGTACTTGGATTTGAAACTTTGCAACAGCAATAAGTAGAAATATGTATCTTAATGTAGTTTACTTGTGTGCTAATTTATATTGAAATCAAATCAAAACTGTAGGAGGAGTAGCGTTTTGAAAGTATTTCACATAAATTTCTATTTTAAGTAACCATGGCCACACTGTTCACCAAAATAAAAAAAACGAAAAATTAAATTATGAATCTTAGTGTAGTCTACTTGAAAGCCAAATTATATTGAAATCAGAAAAAAAAAACTGTAGCAGGAGTACCGTTGTAAAGTTATTTCACAAAAAATTCTATTTATAGTAAACATTGAAACACCGTTCATCAAAATCAAAAACATTAAATTATGTGTTTTATTGTAGTCTACTTGTATGTCAAATTTTACTGAAATCAGTTCAAAACTGTTGGAGGAGTAGCGTTTAAAAATAATTTTCACGGAAAGTTCAATTTTATGTAACCATGGCAAGACGGTTCATCAAAATTATAATCCAATGTACTATATAATGTATCTTAGTGTAGTCTACTTGTATGCCGAATTATATTGAAATCAGATCAAAACTGAAGGAGGAGTAGCGTTTTAAAGTAATTTCGCAGAATTTTCTATTTTTAGTAACCACGGCAGGATCGTTCATCAAAATCAAAAACCGATGCACTAAAGTATGTATCTTAATGTAGTCTAATATTGTGCCAAGTTATATGAAATCATACCAAATCTGTAGCAGACGTAGGATTTTAAGGCAATTTTACAGAAATTTCTATTTTTCGTAACTATTGGAACACAGTTCATCAAAATCAAAAATCAATAAAATAAAGTATGTACCTTCGTGAAGTCTACTTGTATGCCGAATTATATTAAAATCAAACCAAAACTGTAGGTGGTGTAGCCTTTTAAATAAATTCACAGAAATTTCTATTTTTAGTAACCATGGCAACACCTTTCATCAAAATGAAAAACCGTTGCACTAAAATATGTATCTTAGTGTAGTCTAATTGTGTTCCAAGTTATATTGAAATCAGACCAAACTGTAGGAGGAGTAGCTTTTTGAAAAATTGTTTACAGACAGACAGACAGACAGATGGACGACGGACACCTTACTATCGCATAAGCTCGTCTGGCTATGGGATCATGAAACATCTGAAGCTTAAATCAATTTTTTTAAATATTATTCTTAAATGTTATAGAAGTTAAGCAGACCAAAATTAAAATATGTGTCAATAAAGATTTACAAAAATGTAGATATTTGCAAAGAATGAGATTAATTTAATCATAAATAAACATTCTATATTCGATTGAAAATTTGACTTAAGTCCAAGTCTGTTTCATGATCCCGGGGCCAGATCTCTGACCAGTAGAGCTACAAATCCTGTTTCACAAGTGAAATAGATTCCATATCCAACTACAAAATATTGAATTTTCTGTTCGTTTTTTTGACTTTCCCTTTGCCTCTGTCTTTTTGGAACACAGTGTCATAGATAACATGATGTCATATTTGAGCGGTTGAGACGTCATAGCTAATTAAGCGACGTGTTTTTGAAAACATTCATAAACATGGAATTCAACAACAATTTGGAAAAAAAACTTGGCAGATTTAGTCTTTGTCAGAATGGTTTATTTACTCTCTCTTTTTTTTAATAGACGAAAGTGTATTTTTTTACCACACTCTACGTTATGGGACGTTTTACCACACTTCTGATATTCTGTCACACAGTGAAAAAATATCACTTTGATATCCTTTCACATTTGACAGAATATTACTTAATTTATTTAATAATTTTAAGTAATTTTCTGTTGAAAAACATCACTTGCCTAGGGAATGTACGGAAAATATATGAATAAAATCGTTAATTAATATTGCATCCACGTTAATGACCTCTTATATCTCTACAAATAATATTTCATTTGATCACAGAATAAGTTTTCTCTGTATAAAATGTAAGTTAATCAGCCGCTCAGTGCGTACAAACTGCGTCAAATTTTACCATATGACGTCGAACTGACGATTGCATAACTACATGTACTAGTAAGTTTTATGTAGTCTAGAGCTTACCAACAGTTTAAATTAGCAAATCAAACCATTTTGTGGTAATTTAAAGACCTGGAATTTTTGTGTGATCTTAGGGCAAACATTTCCCGTATAAATAAAACCCGCCTCCTCTCTGTAGCCTTCACTGTTATACGATGATTTTGCAGGGTTAGAGGGTACCATGAGAATATTGATAATTTTGTAATATATTTTATCCAATAAAAATAAACGATTTAGCACAATTATTGATTGATTGTATGTATGTTTTTTTACGTTCCATTCGAGAATTTTGATCTGATGATCCGCGAAAAAAGAAAAGAACGTCATTTATCTGTGTTCTTCATAATCAGTTCCAGAGAGGGGTGATATGGATTCAGAAAACCACAGTGTGATGATCCGGAAAGTCGGATCACACCGTCACGTGATTGCATAAAATCAATATTAAAACTTAGTGATTAAATTGAGATATTATACATTCCAATGTCAACTACATATGGTGTTTACAGTGAATTTTTCCCAGCTGATTCGGTCTGCAAGAACATGCTTTAAGTAGGATCATTTTCACAAGGCAGCTGGCTGCTGACAAATTAGTCAATGTGAAATTCTTTAAACACTGTTATTTAAAGTCGACATTCTGAAGTTTTGACTTCTTATTTATACATTTACCTAATCAAAACAGAGGTGGATGGAACCGCTAGATAGGGGGTACTAACCCTCTCTTACACCTGATTGTATCTCTGGTGGTTCAAACATTCGTATTTTCGCCATGTCCACAATTTATATTGTTTAAAGGATGCAAAATTGTTTGACTTACGACTCAAACAAATAAAATCAATAAAATGAATTATATAGCACATACAATAATAGTGATTCAAGATAAATATCGTTTCTCATTGAAATGCAGGCCAATTGCAGCATGTATAACAGAAAGAATAGGTAAATCCGTAGGGATGATACCCTTTATATCTACGTAATACTGCACCAACAACACAAAAACGAAACAATTTCTCCGACAAAAAAAAAAAAAAAAAAAAAAAAAAAAATCAAACAAATCACTCAAACGAATTTAATGGCACATTCATTTACGGATTCATTTCAGAGGCATACTTACAAAAGGTTTATCTTACAGTATCTCTTCTTCATCCCTTGTAGAGATTTTTTTTTTTACTTTGAGCCAATATTTCGTTGAAAAATATCTTTGAGTACAATCTCTTCAAGTGGTGTATGCTTATAAAAAGAAAAAGGATAAACCGAAAGTTATTAAGGAATGACAGAGAAAGTGTGAAAAGTAAACTTCTAACTCATTTTCACCGTTCGTAGAGAATTGTTTTGCGTTTATACTTTGTAAAAATTATCGTTGGTTTAATCCTTTTCATGTGTAACATATTTATATAAATACAACGAAATGAAAGTAATAAAAAGCAGAGAAAAAGAACGGATTTCTGTGTAGACATACTTCTGTGCATCTTGTATGTGTTTGTTCAAGTTATGACTAGTTATACTGGAAAATACAGTTTCCGCATTTGGGTGAATAAGAAACAAATGACCAAACACATATTTATCAACCTGAACTAAAAATACAGGCAATGGGAATAAATTTCTATGTCGCAACATATGTCTTAAGATACTCTCTAAATACCTGCCAAATATCTCATTGATATCTCAATACACAAAAAGTTATGCCCAAAAATGATGCTAAAAATGTCAGGAGTGCAACACCTTTTTGTGACATTTTGAAAATTCAATATTTTTTAAAGATCTGACAAATAAATAATAATGGTTTATTTTGGAAATAAAGACTTTTCTAATAATATTCAAAGTATTGAGCTTTAAATGTGGACTGTAGCAACTTTTATTTGACCAAGGTGCGGTTATGGCTGATGTTGAAAAAATGTTATACCATGTCAGGAGTGCAACAGAAAAAATGCAGTGTAGCCAAAAACATCGATTTAAAAAAATCTGAAAAACAATTTAGTCAAAAAAGATTTTTCAAAGTGTAAAACAATAACTGATATATTATTTAGTTTTAAAAGTTTTAAAATCAAAATTAATGTTTGCATAAATTGTATGGAGATAACGAACAGTATTCAAGCTCAAAAGTCCATTAAATAATATAAATTTTGGAGCAGAGCAAACATGAACCTCTAAAAATGAGGTGGGATCAGGTACCATGGAGAAATGAACATCCCCTGCCGACCGGTCACACCCGCCCTGTGCTCCTTGTCATGATCGGGAAATAAAGGAAAAATCCGTCGACAATTCAGTGTGTAAATAATAGCCTAACAATTAGTATGAAAAAAGTCAGTCAGCATTTGACTTAATGATAAATTGTGTTTGCTAACAAGGTCATTGTATCGACCATGGAACTTACGATATGAAAACTTTAAACGAGACTGGTGATATTCTTGTTTCATCAACTTGTTTGTCAATAACTTACCTCCTTTGAGAAATTGTTCATGCGTAGAGAATGCTCTTGCGTATCGAATCAACTGAAAGATATTAACACCGTATGCAGGTGATGAAGGTATATTGCTGCATAAGTAAGGGAAGTTGAGGATTGAAAAGTTAAAGTCATTACGGTTATCATAAAACTTGGTTGATAGATTACCATTGACGTCTTTTTCTAGTAAAATATCCAAATATGAAACAGATGTGCCAGACTCTGTGGTATCTTTTATTTCACGCTCACTGGGATTTTAAGTTATATTGTTCCGTTTTAAGGAAGAACTGAGAGCACTGTACCATGAAGCAATAAAATCAGATATACCAATGATGGTCATCGACACGACCAATGAAATTGTAAAACTTTGGGACGCCCTGTCCCTTCCTCGGAACAAAGAAAAAAGATTAAAATGTCAAAAATAAACAAATGAATGAAAATAAGAAAATCCTGGAACTTTAACTATACTACTAAGTCCTATATATTAGCATTTTTACATTCTTGAATCTAATTTTGAAAACCAATGAAGAATCACTCAAATGATTTTGGACCTGTATAAAAGATCAGGTCTGTCTGATGTAAATTGATGGACAACTTCTTCTACGTAAGATGGAAAAATAATGACATGAACTTCTGAAAAATATACGCATTGGTAGCAACATGTTAAGAGCCATTCTCTGTAACGACTTGAACTTTTATATAGGAGCTGTGGCACGCATAGTCTCAGAATTTCTCCAAACTCTCTATGATAAAAGTCTTTGATACTGTAAACTCAAATCAGGCAGAAAATGGTTGCTACGTGACATGGTTACCATGGCAACATGTCCTAAAGTTTGAAAAATGGCATTTTTCAACATGTTCCGAGTCCCACAGTTAACGTTTGCAGCAAAGCAAACAAGTGGCAATGATTTTTTCTGAAAGTTGAAGGCCTGATGTCTTAAATGCGTGATAAACATGTTTGGTAAATCAACTATTACATTCGTTACTATGGAAACAAAGTATTCAAAAGTAATAATTTTGCCCATTTAAATTTATAAAATCATACACTTAAGAATAAAAAAAATTATAGGTTGAAATGCAAGCAAATAATAGACAAAAGATCCTTGCAACATATACCAAGGAAGAAATATGATATTTCTTATAGGATGGCAATGGTTGCCATGGTTTTAATACCAATAAGGGATTTTAAATTTACTCTCTTAGTGTTTAAATCTTATCCTATCTTTTTAAAAAGCATATTTTTGTATAACTAATGATCAATTTTTAAAGACGTTCATGTGACCCTAATTTTCACATTTCAAAAAATTCAAATTCAATTC
This sequence comes from Saccostrea echinata, assembly GCF_033153115.1. NCBI lineage: Eukaryota > Metazoa > Mollusca > Bivalvia > Ostreida > Ostreidae > Saccostrea > Saccostrea echinata. The sequence continues at coordinate 1,959,382 of NW_026889807.1, read as the reverse complement.
TTTAAATAGTGGGTTGCTATGGAAATAAGCCGAAAAAATATGCATAAAAATCTTAAAAATATTCTGTTTCCTTGGATACGTACCCTTGTATGTAGATTCCCAAAACTTTTATGATTGATAATTATGAACAACTAACCTGACTTTCAATTTTGACTGCCACTCAATCTCTAACTGGATGCAAAAAGCTGGCACATAGGGTTTAATATTGATATAAAATTAACAAAATCGAACATTTTCCCTTCTTGGTTACCATAGCAACAGTGTTGTATTTTTCAACAACCGTTATCAATATATGATATTCAACTTTAGTTCTTCCAGATAAGTACTATTCAAGGTGAGTCAAATAATATGTTTCTTGAATAAAAAGTAAGTAAATTCCTATGGCAGCAAAAAAAATCACTTTAAACAACTGGTACATTGCTTCCATGGTTACACTGCAAAGTAACAATTAATCCCAATTTTTCTTATGTTGTCGGTGTTGCAAGGTCCTAAGGATGTATATGTGCCAATCATGAATTTTATTGTTTTTCCTGAAGATAGTAGCATTAACCCAATCTTAGCAACATATTTTGCATGGTTACACTGTGTTACCATGGCAACCATGAAAGTTATTTTTAGAATAATATTGCCAATACCTAATTACTTAAGGTCAAATATTTTTATTGTTTTTTCTTATGTTGTTGATTGAGTTTGATCATTTAACACCTATCATTAGTGAATATTGAGCGTTTTTCTGCATTTTTCAGCATCTAAAATGTATTCCAAATGTACCCATGGTTACCACTTACTTAGAGATAAATTCTAAATAGTTTCTTTATAGCATAAGTGGCAACAAGGTGTCAGGTTTCTGTGACAATGGTTTGTTTGTTTTTCTTATACTTTATTAAGGCTTAATAAAGATTCAAAGTAGCTGAAAATCTCAATTTTTCCAACTTTTCTGGCTGTTACCATGGCAACCAAGACCCATAGCAACGAAATTTTATTTGATATATGTTTCTGGTGTCAAGTTGTAATAATGAGCAAAGTTTCATCAAAATCGGTGACCATGCGTGGCAAAGAAGTTTAAGTGGTTACAGAGAATCGCTATTAATATTTCATGCAATTCCGTGTAATATATTATAACTTTGCTTTAATAATATAATAAGGCAGTTATATCTGTCCTCTTTCTGATATTTTCACATCACAGTTGTATCTGTCGGGTATATATGGTAATTCTAAACGATGTTAATATTTAGAAGAAAACACTATAACTCATTTTCCACATAATTTTTGAATTGGAAAAATAAATATTATCTATACGTTAAAAAAAAAGTTTCTTTGATGACTTCTTTGTGATAGAACATTTTTTTTTTCGGATCAATTAAATTGCACCTTTTTGTCTAAAAAATATCTTTATTTAAAAACAACAATAAAAAAAAACAAAAACAAAAACAAAAACAAAACAAAACAAAACAAAACAAAAAAAAATAAATAAATAAATAAATAAACCTAGCGTTTTAATTTAACGGTACATAAAACGACAATGGGTTCTAGCAAGAAATCGGTTAAATAAATAAATAAATAAAAAAAATAATTCCGCTGCGCCAAATCGATTAAAAATTTGTATATGATTGCACTATAATTCATATCTAAAAACTGCGTCATAATTAGTTCAAACGTTCGAATGGTGATACATCGGCCTTTGAAATGACATAGACCAAAGTGTTTCATTTTTACATATCTAAATGGAATGTATAAATCATCATTACTTAGACCTTAATATAAACAAGGATCAGCTGACTATTCTTGTAACAGTTATAATGTGAATGTATATCCGAACACAATGTATACCAGTATTACATAGTTCTTGCAATATCCACAAAAATGTGTGATTATGTGTGCAATTAAGAGCCCCTGTCTTAAATTCAATTCAATTCAATTAATTGATTCACCAAACATGTTGGCATACAACCATGTTGCATACAAAATGAAAAGTACAATATGTTATCAGATTACTAATGCACATACTAAAGTACATACATAAGTGTACAAATCAGTGAAGTCAACTATGTTTACAACTTTAAGTTTATACATAATCATTTGGCAACCAGTGTAATATGAACAGAGATGAATTGACTATATAATGTATTAAATAATTTTAGAACGCAATTCAAAACATTCATGTAAAACTTCACATAAACTTCCAGAATGAACTGCATTGACAGGATTACAAAATACTTTACAATGATTTTCCTTCAACATGTTATCATTTAAATTTCAATTGTTCAAAGGAAAAATAAATGGTTTTTTTGGGTAAATCTTTATATGTAGGACAGTCATTTATGAAATGTATTTCATATTCTACAGCAGTTTTATAAAAGTGACAAAAATTAGATTCTTTTGGGAAACAAGGTTTTAAATATCTGCCTGTTTCAATTTCTAAAACGTGTGCAAAAATCCCCAGTTTTGTTAAATTAGAACATTCAGGTTAATTAACTGGAAATTTCAAGAAGTCTTGTTATTCATTGTTCTTTCTAATTCGACAGTAAAATAATAATATTAATTTACCACATTTGGAGAATTCAATGTTCTGAAGTTGCAAATTAATATTTTTTATATAGAAATTTTTCAAGCAGCTGCTTAATGTATTATCAGCAATCTAATGATGGAAGTTTGTTTCTTTTTTAATTTATCAATCTGGCCCTGCCAATTCTCCTTCACACGATTATTATATTGGTTGTCATCTTCTAAAAAAGCAGCAATAAGAATTTGATTTCTAATTCCATTTTTATTATTATTGTTTTTTAGTCTCTTTTAATATTTAAACATAGAGATAAAAGCTTTGCAACAAATGGAGAGTGTTCCTACCTCATATTTAATAACTAAATTTGAAGCTTTTTTCCGTACACCCAAAATGTCTTTAAATATGATATAACGTGTTTTGATAGAACTATCGAGGAATATACCAACCCAGATATTCTATATGTATTAGTTGGAAAAGATATGCAAAATTGTAACGGAACATATTGACGTTCTGTACATATTGTCATCGGCCACAAAATGTACCTACCCTCACTGTACGTATTGTCGTCCATCGGTACATATTGTAACCGGCTTAAAAGTTCCACATGAACATATTGTCGTCTGCACCATTTTGTGCTTACTCTCACTGTATATATTCTCGCCCAACAAGTAGATTGCTTATGGATTGTTTTGTACTTTTGTGAATGTGATTGGTGTGTTTCGTACGCTATTTCATGCAGCATTATTGTATGGGAACTTATTGCACATAGTGTAGTTTGTCGGTAAATATTTTTGCAGGCTGCAAAATTAAACATGCATATATTGTCGCTGGCAACAAGATGTATTCCCCTACTACACATAATGTAATAATGATGATGATGATAATGATATGATCAGGAAAGTGAAGGAGGCTAGGCTGCAGACAAATTGTACATACATGTGCATATATCTTTAATTTCAAATATGTATACCAATGAAGAACCCACTGCCTCAGAAATTTTCAAACAGATTGCTTATATAAAACACAAACTAGAGTAAATTAATTTATTAGCGAGAATGTTTGATTAAATTTACTCTCGTTTACTAAACATATATCACTGTGTACAAGCTAAAGACCGTAAAATATATAACGGCATTCAAAAGATGTCAGTTGACTTAACAATTAGAAAAAGAAGACCATAATACTTTGTCAGAATGGATTAAAAGCATCGGATGGATGTTGAAATCTCGCATTAAGCGATTGAGGGGTAGTATGAAAACCATGATCCTTCTGTCTTTGATAATTCAGAAGTGAAAAAAATAGATAGATTACACGATCAGTACGTACTGGTCTCTGCAGACAAAGCAAGTAACAACACTGTCTTTGTTTGTAAGGCTCATTATTTAAATTGTATTTTAGAGGAACTGGGATTTAATTCTGCAGGCGGAAATCCAATATACACCAATAGCTCACTTTCTAAGGAGGAAATTCTTCAAAATCATATGTCCGTTTTAAATATATAAAATATTCCCAACAATCAAACTGATTACCATGTCTATACTGGATTTCAAAAGTACATAAAAATCATTACAAACAATGATACTCAACAGGTTCCAGTAAATGTTCTACTAACCCTCTTTCTTTACTCTCACTAAATACTAACAGTATTGAAAGAGAAACTTCAAGAGTACTGTGTAAAATGGTGTAAATCAGATGTGGATAATTAAGAACTCCAAGGAACTTTTAGAAAAAATTACATCACAAAATTTTATCAAAATCAATAATGTCAAAACGTAGAATTTTTCAACACTTTATACAACCATTCCAGACGATACATTGAAGTCCAGGCTTTTTGACATGATAGACAGCTGCTTTTTTAATAAAAATGTAACTCGTAAATATACTTTGTCATTGATCATTTGCAAAACTATTTTGTTAAAAACATTCTGATTGTACACACAAGATAGCCCAAATACCGACCATTCAAAAGTTATGGTCAATGTTGATGTTTTCTCAAAGTGGATCAAACTCCAAGAACAAGGTCAAAGGGTCAAAATTAATGGTACTCAAGGGTAGATCTTGTCATAAGAAATACACATGCAAAATATAAAAGCCCCAGCACTAACTGTACAAATGCTATGGCGAAGATTAAGTTTTTTAAAAGTAGGTCAAACTCCAAGGTGAAGATCAAAAGGTCAAGATGTTGGTATCCTAGGGAAGGTCTTGTCACAAGGAATATATCTTTAAAAATGAAAAGCCCTAGTACTAACTGTTCAAAAGTTATCACTAGGGTTAATGTCTTTTTAAAAGTGGGTTAAACTCTACGGTAAACGTCCAAAGGTCAAAAATATTCATACCCATGGAAAGGTCTTTTCACGATGAATATACATGTGAAATATAAAAGTCCTAGCACAAACTGTTCAAAAATTATGGCCAAGGTAAAATTTTTTTTTTAGTTTGTTTGTTTGTTTTTGTTTTTGTTTTTTTTTTTTTTTTGGTTGCAAAAGTGGGTCAAACTCCAAGGTCAAGAGGTCATATATGTTGTTACCGAAAGGAAGGTCTAGTCACATGAAATACACATGTGAAATATGATACATGTAGGCATAGCTGCATCCAATCAAAGGTTATGAGCAAGGTTAAAGTTTGCGGACAAACAGACAGGCAGACAGCTAGATAGACGGACGGATAGCGCAAAAACTATGTACCCCCGAATCTTCGATTACGGGGACATAAAAATTAAAAAAAAATAATCGTTTTATTGGGATTTTTTTTTTTATAGTCGGGTTATTTCTAGCCAGTCGGACGGAAGAGGGCAAACTTAATTTGATAAAGATTACCTAATTGATATACTAATTGAAAAAGAATTGAAAAAGAAATGTATTTTTTTTTTTTTTTTTTTTTTTTTACAATAAATAATCATGAACACTTGATTACTTTTAATAAGGGCCCACTGTTTTGCTTTTGTCTCCTTTTCAATTATCTCCTGACCTCAGGATCATGAAACAGACTTAGACTTAAGTCAAATTTGCAAATTTTCAATTCTTTGTAAAATGTTTATTAATCATTGAATAAATATCTAAATTTGCAGGTGACAAGACTTTTGTAATGTAATATTGAAAAATATTTCAGTTCTGATGTGCTTGACTACTACAACATTTTAGTACAACATAAAGATTTTAACTTAAACTTAAGATGTTTCATGATCCCGGGCCCTGGACTCTATGCATGAGTAATCAAAGACAAACCATATTTTTAAACTTCCATACTACATACAAGTGTAATTGCTTATTGAATATTGAGTACAAATTAATTTTAGTATGCAATGCATATATTTCTTTTTCGTGAGGGTATACATTTTTACATCAATTACATGAAGTTCCCATTAAAAGTGGCTTTACTGTGTGTTCCCCCTTCAAAATGACAAAATTTTCATTTGAGGAGTTCTTAAATCGTTGAATGCCAGCAGCTATATGCTAGTATACAATTATCAAATTTATTGATTTTTAAGTCAATCACAATTCTCTTTCTTGTTATTGTTGTTTTTAATTACCAACATTGGCTTTTTACCGTTCGATAACTAAGCATCTTTCCTGCTGATTTCATTAATTGTTCATTACTTAAGGGTTCCTGCTACCCTTTTTGATCAGGGTTCTTGAATGATTATATGAAATTATAAAAAGAAAACATAATTATGTAAGTCTAATCATTTTATTTCAAAGAAAGTACATAAACGCTTCAAATTTTAGACTTACTGAGATAGGTCTTTTGCAATCGACAGGGGTGTGAAATGTAACAGTCAGTCGCATTGTTAAGCAAAAATTGTAAGTCCCTTTATTCATTAGATGAGATAAGCAATGTATATGCATTAAATTAATTACTTTTTATAAATGTTTGCAATGTTTTTATGTCACCCGCGTGGCGCATTGGTTAGAACCTTTGCTCCAAATTCTTGGAGTAAAAAGTTGATCCTTACGTCGCAGGTTCGAATCCCACAGCGAGACGTGGAGACTGGTCCTATAAACCGAGGTCCATAGCCGCAGTAGATGCTGGTATGAATAAGACCCCTCACTTCTCAATTGCTCAAACTTTTCAGCGCTACGCCGAAAAGTGGTTGCGTCTTCATATAAGTGGAAATTTCTCGAGAGGGACGTTTTAACATTTAAACAACAACAACAACAAAAAAAACAAAAAACACACAGCTATGTCTCTTTAGAAAAATATCTCCTCCATAATCATGTACATTGGCGCAGACATTTTGGATACCGAACCATGTACATGGACGCAGATATTTTGGACACACAAAGTTGTGCGGAGAAGAAATCTTGACAAGGAACATGATTATTTATGTAAAGAAAAGACCCGTCATGTACTTGACAAGTGAATTGAGGGTGATAGAATTCTCATTTAGTCTTAGGCTTCTTTGAGAAATAGATAGATTGATTGCTGTTTTACGTCCCATTCGAGAATTTTTCATTTATGTAAGAGACCTTACCATATACAAGTGAAGGGCTTCAAAATTACCTTTACTCGGCACTCAGGGCCTTTGAGCCGGGAGGGATCTTAATTGTGCCAACGCCTGCCGTGACACAGGACTCATATACGAAATACCCGCAACTTATCTTCAGAAACGTGGATGACTTAAAATTTTGATGAAGGATATTTATGTTCTCGATCAGGAATATCTACAACTTTTCCAAAGACAAGGTCTCTAAGTTCTGTGGTTTAAAGTTATTAGGAAAATTAAGATTTATGACAGAATGAGGACAGGATAAAAACAAAGTTTTCTCAGAACTTCCATTCAGATTTTTTAGTACTCTGAAGTTGATATTAAAAAGATGCTTGAGCTTCTAAGTGACAATATCGATGTAGTTTTTGGAGATCAGGTGTAATATCTTAGAAACAACACCGGAATATATTTTATATATTTTATCTAATAAGCACAAATATGGACAGCCTGACTACATTGGACGTCAGTTAGCAAGTGTCTTTGTATCAAAATCATTTAATATTTTAAAGTCTTCAGAGCCTTGGAAACAGGAAATTAGGTGACTCACTTTCAGATTAATGTCAGTAGGTTACTGAACTCTGGGAGAGTCAAAGAGCTAAATTTGCTTACGTATCAAATCAATTCTAAACAGATTGTGTAACAATTCTAGTAAATTCTAATACATTACATCAGGTCCTCCAACAATTAATCTGTTTGAATTTCCATGGGTGTCAATTAGGCCCCGTTATTAGCAGACCCTTTTTGTATCCAAACGAAGCTGAATTTATTCAAAAATTCTAGATTAGAAGAAGAAAACACTTGCCGTGGCCTTCAACTCGATATATCGACGACGTATTATCTATTAAGAATAGTTTTTTTCATTCATATGTCGATTCAATATATCCCAGTGAGCTTGAAATAAAAGAAACCGCAGAGTCTGACACATCTTTTTAATATTTGGATATTTCACTAGAAAAAGACGTTAATGGTAACCTAGCAGCAACAAAACTTTGTGATAAACATGATGACTTCCATTGTTCAATCGTCAACTTTCGTTACTTATGTAGCAATATCCCCTTATTACCTGCATCTGGGGTTTATGTCTTCAAGTTGATTTGATACACAAGAACATTCCCTACATATCAACAATTTCTTTTTAAAAAAAAAAGGGGGGGGGCAAGCTATTGACAAACAACTTGATAAAACAAGAATATCACGTCTTACCTGAGATCATTATTTCGCAAGATTTATGGTCGATGACCTTGTTTGTAAATGAAACTAATCATTAGGTCAGTCAAAAGCCAAATGCTGAGCGTCGTTTTTAATGCTACTTATTATGCCATTATTTACACATTGAATTGTCCACGGATTTTTCCGTTTTTCCCGATCATGATAAGGAGCACACATCAGATGTGGCAAGTCAATATGGGATGTTCACTCCTCCATGACGCCTGATTCCACCTCTGATGTTTTAGAGGTCCGTGCTTCCTCTGCTCCAAATCTGTATTGTTTAAATGGTCTTTGAGCTTGAATACTTTTCGTTATCAACATATTTCGTTTTAGGAAATGCAGCCTATCAAAGAATTAAGCAATTGAAATTTTAAATGACCATACTAACTAAGTTAATAATTATGAAAAGTAGACAAGGGAAACATTTCTCATGTTCATTATTTAAAAATTTGAAATTTGGAATCCCCCCCCCCCCCACACACATGGGATTTGTTTTGTTGTTAGGTTAGTTGTTCATAAATATTAATCATATATGTTTTGAGAATCTAAAAAGGGTACATTTCCAAAGAAGCAAAATTATTTCTCAGCTCTTTTGACGTACATTTTTCACGCTTGCTCCATTCAAAGATTTCAATTTGAATATTTTGAAATGTGAAAGTTCGAACATCACTTACGCCGTTAATTTTGGTTCTGCTTTTAAATAAAGATCGGTTTAAAGCATATAGAGAGTAAATATTAAATCCCTTGAGGAGGTACATATGTAGCCATGGCAACTATGCTGACCAATCAGAAGTTTCGAACATTGTCCTTAGTACATGTAGGTGTTACAAGGGTCTGTATTATTTGATTTAAATTTAACCCACAATTGGTTTTACTTTTGTGTTTATGACCTTACAAAAGTAAATAATTACTCTTGCATACCTTTTTTCTAAGTAACGTATGTAAAAGTTGATTGTGAAGTAAGTATTTACTATATTAAAGTTCTTATCATTGATAGTTATGAAATCATGACAAAAAAAAACTTTTCTGTCTATTTTTTTCTTTTAAAATCATTCTATAATAAAAAAAAGAGGTATTCTTAGGGTTTGTAACCAAGCGATAATTTTCCTTTTGAGACTCGCTCACCAGTACGCTATATCACCCATAACCCATAACAAGCATTAGCATTAAATCATGTTTGTGATATGACCTTGACTCGGAAAGATACAAATATCATTTAAATGTATTTTTAAAGTATATTTGGTCGTTGCTTAATGTTTTGTTAGCGTAAGAACTGCTATTTTTACCCATTCTTTGACTATAATCTATCCACAAAAATATGGAGCGAAGACCCACTCGTATGATTTCATTTTTGCTCTCTGTAGTGTATGTATTCTACGTGTATTTCAAAGAAAAATCATATCAATGTTTGTGAGATATATGCAATTTCTTTAAATTTTATTTCGAGCATACACTAATGTTTAAAAAAAGTATTTAGGAAAATGTTCTAATAATTGAGATTTTACTTTTCACTTAATTATTATCGCACAATAGATTTTGCCTGCCTTGTTTGTAAATCTTTCTCAGCAGAAATTATTTAAACAATAAAATACTTTCTTTGGTTGTTAGTACGGGGATTAATGTCGCAACTGTTGCAGAAAAAATGCATAACCCGCGTAAGAGGGTTATGTAATTTTTTTTTCTGCAATAGCTGCGACGTTAATTCCCGTACTAACAACCAAAGAAAGTATTTTATTGTTTATATTTATATCTGTATCAAAAACATTCAAAGTAAAATTAGATATGTTAGATATTGTATTATAGATGTGTATGTCATTGTATGCATACATACATTGATGGAACAGCCAAGGTTCAAGGAATCTATGCAGGTGGCTTGCTTAGTGTCGTTTATACTGGCTGATAAACGGCAATGGTTTTCATAAGAAACAAAGAAAATAATATTCAGTGGGTGTAAATATTCTATTATTAAAAGATAATGTGGTATTGATGGGGTTAGAATCCCAATGAAAATCCAGAGTATCATATTCCTTTGAGACTAACACGCTAACCACTAAGCTACAAAAGTCTTGATAAACAGTGGCAATTAAATGATGTTTGTAAAATGCTCTTGACTAAACGTACTTCAAGTATATCTCGAAACGATGCAAATGTTGTGTCATAAAAGTGTATTCTTAAGGTATAGGGGGTCGGGGGTCTTTGCTTCATGTTTTTGGTAACCAGAAATGTATATTTTAACGCAAACTTTGATGAAAAAGAAATGGAAGACCCACTCATATCGAAATACTAGGTTATAGCATGAGAAAATGGGCCTTCTTTGCCTGCTTTTGCTCTTTCTTAACCAAAAAAAAATCTCTTTAAGAGAGTTTTGCAAAATGTGGAAATTTTACAAATTTGCATAGAGTATATTTAATGTTAGATGACGTATAAGAGAAAATATTGATAAACATGTAATTAAGATGTAATTTTTCTCCTTCATGTTTGTCGCACTATAGTCATTACGCTCGCCTTGTTCCCAAATCTTCTTTTTTTTCAGAAAAGTTTTCTTTACCACAATTTCATGAATTTCAATAACGTATCGATAATTTCTAAATGTGTAATTATGATTTTTATATCTCTGAAGCTATAGGCATTCTGCACGCCTTGTTCACCTATCACCCTTAAATAAGATATAAAAATATTTTATGAAATCTTACAGTAAGATTAGTAAGATTAACGTGAAATTTAGGTAAAAGAAATTTTTTGGCCAAAGTAACATGGCCAGGGAGAGATTATACTCACCTGTTTTTTTCTTGTATTTAAGAATCCACTAAATATTTTTCCCTTGATTTCTTAAAAAAAAAACACAGCTTCTTTTCATCAAATCAATAATGCCGCTTTATTACTTAATACCCGTTTTTTAAATTTACCTATTTGAATTTTTATCAAGTGCGTTTTTTTGTCAATGAATTACACAGAGTACATATCAGTAAACGGTATTTAAAGTTCTGTAAAGTTCTTAGCACAATTATTTATACAAACGTAAATATAACTTATAAAATATCTTTCTTTTTAAAGTTAGCTTATGCAGTATTAAGGGTTACATCTATGGAAGAAAAAAATATAAAATTCACTTCTAGGTGGGTATAAGTTGCATACCAATAATTAATCAAAATCGTGTTTTCTTTTAGAACTTTGTATCGTAAAGTTAAAGATTTACAACTAAACGAGAGTGTTCCAAGGAACGCATGTGTCGCCTGCTTTTAGCTTCATTAAAGATATTAATAAATCTAAGAGTGATCAGCTATTTATATGCTACTAGCATTATAGTTCATGCATTTGGCAGCACAGAAAAAAAAATCCACGGATGGTTAGACTTCGATGGTATCTGACAATCAAAAAGAAATAAAAATCGTTAACCACTCAAAGCTAAAATGAATATTAATGAAATTTAAATTATTAGGCATAATTATTTATCAATGATTTGATTAATTATTACGTGTTTTCTACAATTTTTGAAAGAGACTTGAGTCTGACTTTAACGCAATTGTCAGTCTACACCATCGGTTTTGGAATCCCGATCCCGATGTAATTACATAGTACTTAAATTTCAGTTTTTGTGTTTACTGTATATCATATAGTTTCAAAGTATATTGTCATGAGCTCATAAACATGTATAAATGCTAACTATCAAATTCCTGCCTCTCTCAATCCATAACACATGAGTTAAATTAACCGTCAGCAGTACATTTTGCAAAGTAGGTCAATGATCAAGGTCAAATGGACTGTAACGCGGTAATTTCTTTTTCAAAATATTTTACGACAGACAGTGCACATGCTTACTAGCCTAAACTCGGTTCATAAATGTCAAAAATAAGTTGTATATCGGCAATGTGAACTATTTTAAAAAGTAGGCCAAAGGTCACTTTCAAGGGTCAAGAGGTCGGTAAAATACAAATGTCATAATGACAAGCTATATATGTGCAAAGTATGAAATCCATACCTCTTACAGTTCTCGAGATATAAGTTGTGACAGACGGACAGACAGACGGACGGACAGACAGCTAGACAGACAGACAGACATACGCCGGCTAAAGTGATCCCTTTGTGCCGCTCTGATATGCAGGCGATAAAAAATGAGTTAAGCGAAGTTCTGACAAACTCAACTGCACTTAAAGCAAGAAGGACTGCAAAATATGTGTCGGGAAAAAAGGTCGTATCTACCGTATCATTGTTACAGTGACCTGTACCTGTAAAGGTCGCGAGACTTTTATTTTTAGTGTTAAACTTGAAAATGATATTGAATTGAAATATGCAAAAGTGAAGAATATGTTTTGATAATCTTTTTTGGACACTGTATAAAAATTCTCGGTCTTCCAACACCATTTCTTGGGACTTGAGAACAAGGTTTCTTTTTCAACTTTTCTGCGCACGGTAACAAAGAGGAGGAAAAGGTTAAGTATTTTCGTCTTTAGGCAGACGGTTTTTTTCGCCATGAAAGTAAATTTTTTGGATAAAAAAACCTTTACTTTTCTGACACCTTATACTTTAAAGAACTGAACAAAATTTGCGTGTGTCATGCAAAAAATCTCTTTTCTTTTTAGAATTTTCGTTAGTATTTTGAAATAATTTTAATATCTTAACTCCATCAAAGTAAATATACATTGATAATTATTGACTTCCTAGAGTTCAAGAGTTCAAATGCTTATCTTCTTAGATGTATGTATGTGGTTCTTGTACAAAGATGGACATTTATATTTCTCATGGTTCAAGAATAGGTAAGTTCTAAAAGTATGACTTTTATATCCTTTTCATGGATATGTCTACCGTACAGGTATAATTAGATTTATGACAGAGCTTACGACGGATGTGACCGGTAAACAGGTGATGCTTTCTCCTCCTAAGCATCTGAATTCCCAGTGGTCTGTGTTTTTTGGCCTCTTCATAAATTTGTATCCTTTTTTTTTTTTTAGATCACTGTTCATTATCTTCACTTTTCAATTTAAAATATTGATGACGTAAATTAAAGCGAACATTGAAGTTAAATTTTATCCCCGTTCTGTTGCTGATAACAATTTATTCGACATCAGCACTTCGATCAAATAAGTGTGTAGCATGCATTAACTAAGCCTAATGGAAGTAACTGGATTAAGTTCTGTTACACAAATTAAACATGCATCACCTATCACTGTTTAACTACCTAATATATTGTTGATTTAGGCATATCACTAAGTACTAAATGTGAAAAAAAAAATGTAAAGGAAAACTATAATGTCAGCATGTATTTTTGGTTGGAAGTTCTCCATAATCTTTTGAACATATTTGAAGCCTAATTTTACTCGACATGTCCGTCTCAAATAACAGTTTAAGCAGAGCACTGCTTACAAGAAGTCCTACCTTTTAAAGAGATTGTATCTAATAAACATTATTTATAACTTATAACGAAAAACGATTATTTTGAATTATTTCGTGTATAGTACAATGAATGATATGTCATTTCAAATGTTTAATCAGATTTCTTTTCTTTTCTTATATACAGATTGTTTTGAAAACCTTTTAAGAAAATTTTAATATCTAGGTTATCTTGAGTGCCATATACTTAGGAAATGTTATGTCATCTTGACTGATCGCTTGTTCCTATCATTGTTAATTTGATTTAAGAACCAAACGTCAGGTATAATAAAACCTTACAAAACACTTCACTTGAATTCTTGTTAGGTCAATCTTGAACTTATGGTCTTTCAAAAAAAATCTTTATTGAAACTTTTTTAAATCGACAATCCGTCTTTTATCTATATGTAAGTATAAAATAGCTTCTGAAGCATCGCGGTTGATATGTCCTTAAATGCATGAACCATTTTGACAAATGTAGAGTTTTTAATAGGTTCACGAAACAAATATCATATTTCAAACATCGCAAAAATATGGAATATATCAAACATATACTGTAACATACTTCAGTACATGATTTGAACATATTTTATTATGAAATATAAATGGATTGGGCAGCAGACATAGCCTATATAAGCCCTCTCCACAACATACTTCAATACATATGATTATAAATGCGAAGCACTTCAATATAAAAATATTTTTTATAAGGAAGCTGACAAACTCTGAGTTTTTATTTATTCATCTTACGATGTAATGTTTACATGAAATGCTCATACATACCTATATGAATAATCATTTAATTTTTATCAACGTTTAACAACTGAATATTCGGTTATTTTGCTGTAAAGATTTCATGGCAAATTTGATATCAAAAGGGAGAAAATAATGGACTTTTATATTTTCTCGGATTATTAAAAGTTGGTGTTTTTTCTTCTTCTTTTATCTGAACTTATTCATTATTTTAATTCAACATTAAAATTTTCCATTAAGCAGCTTATTACTAGTCTGGTGTAAAAATTATAATTTGGTAAAGGGTCTTCACTTTATAAGTCTTAATGGAGTTCTGCAATACCATTAACCTCTACTAATATCAAATATTTATGACTATTGTGTACTTATTTCAAACTTTACAAGCACTTAATGGCAATAATGAATTAAAGGTTAATAAACTTCCTGGTAGGTTGGCAACGGCCATTTCGTTGATGCTTCGTAATATCAAAATTATATTGTTATTTGTTTCATAAGAGGTGGCAATTGTTTAAAATTTCAATTGAATCGTTTTTTAACCTGCTATGAACTTCCATTTTATTAATTTTGTTTGTTTGCCTGTTTAAAGTCTCCTTGAGAATTTTTCACTCATACCGAGACGCAACCATTTGCCGGTGGATGGCTGGAAATTTAGACTTGTACTTGCACTAAGGGCCTTTGAGCAGTGAGGGACATTAGTTTTAGTACCTACTGCGACAGGGAACTCGATTTATTCGGTCTCATACGAAGGACTGGTCTCCACGTCCTTCTAGATATGTGGGATTCGAACCCGAGGCGTAAGGAACAACTCCTGACTCCCCTACTCTAGAGCAAAAAAAAATGCTCTAACCACTGCACCACTCGGGCGATCCATTTCTTTAGTGAATGCACTGAACATGTCGAATCAAATGCAAAATAATTTTGAGCTAAACTCGAAATGGATTTCAATTCTTGTGTCATTCATGACCCAGGGAAACCTCGCTCAACTGCAATTTGTGAGGTTTAAGCCAGGTTGCTGAAAAATATCCTTTAGTTTTATTTTTAGAACACTATAAAACGGTTAAAACTGTGTGCTTTTATCTATGAATTATCCCGACATCTTTGTTAAGAGCCATGAAATTTATTAAATTAGTTAAAAATAATGCATACGATTTTCTTTTATTCAAAGTGCAGAACTTAGAAAAGTATTCTTTCCATCTGTAAAATTTTACAGTGATTCTTTTTACTTCTAGGGAAAAACTACATTTGTTTGTGTGTTCTTTTGATATTATATCATCTAAAAGGTAAGTATAAATAAAATATATTTCACATCCAAAAAAATTAAATAAATCATAAAACTGTCAAAAAAGAAATCTTTTTTGTAATCACAAAAAAGTTAAGCTCTTAATATTTTTTTGTTGTTGCCTTGTATGCGCTGAAATTGACAATTACCAAAATAAAAAGATGACTGATTGTATAAAATATGCTCATACACATTCTAGACCTATGTTTTTAAAATGTCTACAGTCTCAAGTTGTCTTCAAGTATGCCAAGTGTGTAGTCACGTAAGGAATTTCACATCCTGTCAACAGAACGCACGAGTTTGTTCACATGGAGAGGTAATGGTGTCATTTTAAAAAAAAGAATGTAAAAGATTTTACAAGGTCCCGCAAAGCACGTACATTCTTTCTTAAAATGGATTTTCAACAACCTTTGTTAATTTTCGAGTTCCCTTTCTAAGGAAGAAATTCTTCAAAATCATATGTCAGTTTTGAATATTTTTAATATTCCAAACAACCAAAATGAATTCGAATTACCATATTTATATTGGATTCCGAAACTTCATAAAAATCCTTACAAACAAAGATACATAGCGGGTTCCAGTATATGTTCAACCAAGCCTCTATCTTTACTCCTCGCTAAGATATTAACAGTGGTGAAGGAGAAACTTCAAGAGTACTGTGCAACAATATATTCGAGAAGTGGTGTAAATCAGATGTGGATACTTAAAAATTCCAAGGAACTTTTGGAAAATTTGAAATCACAAGATTTTACCAAAATCAACAGCTTAAAAA
Organism: Saccostrea echinata; assembly: GCF_033153115.1. NCBI lineage: Eukaryota > Metazoa > Mollusca > Bivalvia > Ostreida > Ostreidae > Saccostrea > Saccostrea echinata. The sequence goes on along the minus strand of NW_026889807.1, from coordinate 1,943,013 downwards.
CTTACGACTTTTCAACTTTATACACAACCATTCCCCACGATAAATTAAAGTCCAGGCTTTTTGATATCATTGACAGCTGCTTTTTCAATAAAAATGGAACTCGTAAATATACTTACCTTGTCATTGGTCATTTGCAAAATTATTTTGTTAAAAAACATTCTGATTGTACACACAAGTACTCTGAAGTTGACATTAAAAAGATGCTTGAGTTTCTGATTGACAATATCTATGTGGTTTTTGGAGACCAGGTCTTCCAACAATCTATTGGAATTCCTATGGGTACCAATTGCGCCCCGTTATTAGCAGACCTTTTTTGTATTCATATGAAGCAGAATTTGTCCAAAATCTTGTGCGTGAAAAGAAGAAAACACTTGCTGTGGCGTTCAACTCGACATTTAGATATATCGACGACATATTGTCAATTAACAATGGCTATTTTCATTCTTATGTCGATACGATATATCCTGGTGAACTTGAGATAAAAGATACCACAGAGTCTGACACATCTGTTTCATATTTGGATATTTTACTTGAAAAAGAAGTTAATGGTAATCTAACAACCGAGCTTCATGATAAACGTGATGACTTTAACTTTTCAATCGTCAATTTCCCTTACTTATGCAGCAATATACCTTCATCACCTGCATACGGGGTATATATCTCTCAGTTGATTCGATACGGAAGAGCATGCTCTACGTATGTACAATTTCTAAAACGAGGTAAATTATTGACAAATAAGTTGATGAAACATGAATATCAGCTGTCTCGTTTAAAGTCATCATTTCGTAAGTTCTATGGTCGATACAATGACCTTGTCAGCAAATACAATTTATCATTGAGTCAAATGCTGATTGACTTTTTCATACTAATTGTTAGGCCATTATTTACACACTGAATTGTCGGCGGTTTTTTCCGTTATTTCCCGATCATGACAAGGAGCACACGGCGGGTGTGACCGGTCGGCAGGGGATGCTCACTCCTCCATGGCACCTGATCCCACCTCTGATGTTTGGAGGTCCGTGTTTGCTCTGCTCCTATTCTGTATTGATTAATGGACTTTTGAGCTTAAATACTGTTCGTTATCTCCATATATTTCATTAGCAATATCAGATTCCGAAATTTTTTTTTGGTTCAAGGATATATTGTCAAAACTTGAGAGACACAGAGAGTAAAATGTTCTTTATTTCCAAGGCATATTTCAATCGTGCATTCTGCATGGTGAAAAATTCCATTTCCATATTCATCAGACGCTCTCAAATGAAGATATTTTTCCTAGGCATATTTCGGTCGTGTATTCTGATGAAAACATCCCATGATTTAAGATCCGTTGCAAACAAAAGAAAACACAAATCGAATATCTGTATTTTGATTCGAATTTCCTTCAAAAATCTATACGATTCTTCTTCATTCTAGGGTACTCTTTTCACTTTTACTTCCGGATTAGAAATTATTAAAACATTGCTGTAATGAAATTCCTTTGCTCTTGCAGTCTAAAAGTTTACCTGTGGCAGTCTGATATTAGTGGGCAGTCTGATGTTAATCGTAATATCAGACTGGCTCAGTACTGATGTCCTTCAAAATTGGACTGTTGCTGAATAAAGGAATTTAAAAAGTGATTATTTAGCAAATAGCAATATTTGATCTTATTGTGTACATGATTAATTCTGAAGAGAATACTACTTACTGATCATACATTATTGGAAAATTAAAAAAACTTACATTTGAGAGAATATACTGAAATATGAAGGGATAAAATAAACATGAGCTCCCTGATCTTGTAATAAACTTGTTAGACTTTTTATTTTGATGTTTTCATTTAATGTTAAAATTTCAGAAATTCTCTTTTCTGATTTTTTTTTTTTATAAATCAGAGTTGGCTGGTAAATCTGTCTTTTCAATCATAGTAGAGTTCTACTTCTAGATAGAAACAAATCATCCATTACACATGCATTCCTTTATGAAATTAATCTCAATATCTATAATCATAAATTAATATACCTTCAGCATCAGCTTTATTTTCTGTGTTTCTCCAGTTCAGATCAAAGTTTCACTCTGCATTTTCTTTCCATTTCCCAAAATATAATTCACTAGATTGTCTGTATCATAATCCAATGCATATTCTTAAGGATATTTCAGTCCTACTCTCCATTCCAAACAATAACATGTATATTACTTCAAATACTCTTAATTGTGTAGCTAATTCAAAAATACTGAGTGGTTTTCATTCAAGCATGCATTCTGGAAAGAATTGCTTCAATGGTCAATAACATTTTGTCTTTTATTAAAATATCGGACTGTCTCAGGTAAATCAAAAAGTGGCAATGTTTTAAGAACGATATATGCCTCATGCAATTCTGTATGAAAAATAGACAGTTTTCGGCCCTAACGGGTCTCAAACTGTCTGATATTTTTTCATACAGAACTGCATTCGGCATACATCCATTACATATTAAGACAACTACTTCTATTAATGGAAAAGGTGTAAATAAGAAACGGTGATCAATTTCAAAATATCAACAAACAAAAAATTAGTTTTCGATGAAGGACTGCAAATTTAGGCATTTATTCAGCAATCATGGCCTTTGAGCAAAGAGGGATTTTTTCGTCTATGACAGAGGTCATTGCTTCATACAATCTCATCAGATCTCCACGTCTCGCAAAGGCATTATTCTGCTCCGAGACGACTCTAGAACGAAGCGAGACCCTTATTCCTTTTTTTCCCTTTGTGTTTTAAAATGTGCTAAATGGAACATTTTTTTAAGTTCATCAACCCTATCTCATAATCAATTCCCTTGTATTTCATTTAACGTTGAACCTTCCTTAAGTTTATTTTCTCCAATTAGCAATTTTTAGGAAATCTAAATTATGAACATTATGTTACGTCTGCATGAATGCAATGTCTTTGCACACATTTGAATACAATTTTGTTTTAATAATGCGTATCTGTTTTTCAAATTTGAAATGAAATGATTCAGCAAAATCAGATAAAACATTTTTTTTGTTTTAGAAAAAATGAGAAAACACCTCATGAAATGCATTCCAAAAAAAGAAAATCCGCATCTTCATAATTTAAACAGTTGTTGATATAAACGAAAAATCAATTCATTAAAAATTTCTATTTACAACGGGATTCCTTGCTCCCCCCCCCCCCCCGGGAGTTAGGGAGGTACGACAGAGGGTCAAAGTTTTACATGAGAATTGTCTTTAATTATTTTTTTTACATTTGTAACTGATCATGAGGAACGATTCCTTGTAGATATGCTTTACATCTGAAAGCTTTCACAAGGATGGAGTTTTACAATACAGTTCAGGCTGTGTATCTAAGCAGGTAATTAAACATTTTCAATAAAATTTCCACAAAAAATATTCAAGCATAAAAAATATCACTTTTTACTTGTAAATGCCTCTACTTATTTTATTAGGTATGTATAACACACTGAGTAATTTTGATGGGGATAATAAACATGGTACGCATGCGCCAGTGATCATTGGTAACATCATAGACAAAAGAAAACGAACGATAAGCACATGCTTCCGTTGTTGTGATAACAAAGGGGACATGCATCGTCCTTGTAATGTGGATCGGTGCAGCACTCAAGGTAAATGGCTTTGTTTCGACAAGTTTTTTTTTTTAACCAAATGTAGAGAATACATGGCCTTTTAAAATGCTTCATTGCAATTAAAATTATCAATTTCAAATTCATAGTGGCAAATTGAGATATAGGCCTAAATAAAAAAAAAAAAAAAAAACTTTTTAAAATATTTTCTTTACCCATTGACATTTTACACGTACACTGTATAGAAGATTATAATAAGCAGCAACTCACTGCAACAATTGTAAAAATCATTTCGGCAATGAGATGTTGCTTTATAGTTCATCTATAAAATCTTTATTCCATGACAGCTAGCAAATTGAATTGTTTGCCTGATGACGCTGAACCCTAACCATATTGTTGATCGTTTGTCACAATGGTCAGATGAAGAAACCAGAAACAAATATCAAATAAAATTTGGTTGCTATATGTCTTGGTTGCCATGGTAACAGCAGGAAAAGTTTCAAAAATCGAGATTTTTAACTATTTTGAACTTTTATTGAGCCTTAATAAAGACTAAGAAGTACAAATGAACCATTCTCGCAAAAAACATGACATCTTGTTGCCACATATATTATAAAAAACTATTTAGAATAAATCTCTAAGTAAGTGGTAACCATGGGTACATTTGGAATACATTTTAAAGCAGAAAAATGCTGCAAAATGGTCAATATTCACTAATGATGGGATAACATGATCAAACTTGATCAACAACTCAAGAAAAACAATAATAATATTTGACCTTTAGCAATAAGGTATTGGCAATATTTTTCTAAAAATAAATTTAAAACATACAAAATTTGGTTACACTTTGTTACCATGGCAACCATTAAATTTAGTTTTGGTTATGGCTACTATCCTTAGGAAAACATTGAAATTCAAGACCGGCAAATATAGTTCGCTAGGACCTTGTAATACAGATAACATAAGAAAATTTAGATTAATCGTTACTTTGCAGTGTAACCATGGAAACAACGAACCAGTGGTTCAAAGTGATTTTTTGTTGTTGTTGCTTTAGGAATTTAGCTTCTCTTTAATAAAGAAACGTATTTGAATCACCGACCGTGAATGGTATTTATCTGATAGAACTAAAGTTGAATATCATATTTTTGGTTAAGTTTGATGAAGAAAATAACACAGTTGCTATGTTTATTAAGAGGGGAAAATGTTCGATTTTGTTCACTTTATAGCAATATTAAACCCCATGAGGTAGCTTCTTGCATCCAGTTAGAGATTATGTGGTAGTCAAATTTGAAATTCAAGTTAGTTGTTCATAAATATCAATCATAAAAGTTTTGGGAATCTACATACAAGGGTGCGTATCCAAGGAGACGAAATATTTTTTTAGCTTTTTTTATACATATTTTTTCTGCTTATTTCCATAGCAACGTTATATTTAAAGGATTTTATTTGAAAGTTTTGAAATGTAAGAATTAGGAATACACCATTACTTTTAAAAATTGATCACCAGTTATATAAAAATGTGCTTTTTTAAAAGATAAGATCAGATTAAAAGATACAGAGAGTAAATTTTATATCCCATTGCAGTATTAAAACCATGGCAACCATTGCCAACCAATAAAAATAATATCAAATATCGTCCTTGGTATGTATTACAAGGATCTTTATCTATTAAATGGTTGCATTTTAACTTATAATGGTTTTTTTTTTTTTTTTTTTTTTTTTGATGTATGGCTTTGTAAATGGGAATAATTGAAATTATTACTTTTGAATACTTTTGGTCCATGGTAACGTGTATAATACCGGTAGTTGATTTACCCAAAATGTTTATCAAGCATTTAAAACATCATGCCTTCAGCTTTTGGAAACAGTCATTGCCACTTGATTGCACTGCTGCAAACATTAACTATGGGACTCTGAACATGTTGAAAAATGCCATTTTTCAAACATTATGGCATGTTGCCATGGTAACCATGACACATAGTTACCAATTTTTGCCTGATGTGAGATAACGATACCAAAGACTTTCATCATAGAGAGTCTGGAGAAATTATATGACTATGCGTGCCACAGTTCCTATATAAAATTTCAAGTCATTACAGAGAATGGCTCTTAAAATGTATTTATCCTAAAATTTTGTTTTTAACCCCTTGTTTAAATAAACAATTTTCAAGCACATTGATATTGAACACCGAGTAAAATAATTGTTAACGGGTACAAACAAAGGTGGAGTTGAGTTTCCTATATTACATGTACAAAAATACGCTTCATACTCAGGTGACTGTCCTAAAGGTCTCTTGTCTATTTAGTGACTACGAAGTCTTCAATAATGTCTGCTGCAAAAACCTCAACTATCTCATCCACAATCACTACAACCTTTCCTAGGACCAATCCTACTTCATCCACGCCAACGCAAACCTCACCCACCCGGATGCCTACCTCGTCTACAACAACGTCTACCTCGTCTACGACAATGCATACCTCACCTACGACAACGCCTACCTCTTCTACGACAACGCCTAACTCACCTACAACAACGCCTACCTCGTCTACGACAACGCCTACCTCGTCTCCAACAACAACTACCTCGTCTACGACAACGCTTACTTCGTCTACGACAACGCCTACCTTGCCTACGACAATGCCTACCTCGCCTACGACAACGCCTACCTCGACCATGAGTACTCCTAGTAATAATTTGTTTGTATTTAGTCGTTATTTGCGTTCATATATCTGTCTGGATCCAATTTATAATTTGAAGTCTACTGATAAAGTAATTCGTTTTTGTTCACAGTTACTTTTGGTTTACATTTTCTTCTTATAGTAATTGGTACTATAAGGTGCTTTTATGATAGCTTCTTGTTACCTATGCAATGGAATGCCATCATTTTTATGTGAACGGCTAGCAACACCATTGAAATGCGACACTGCTGACCAACAGTTTTGTATTAATAAATTGGTTAACAATAGAGATGGTTCCAGAACATTGGACAGAAGGTTTGTAATTGAATTTGTTTACTCTAAGCTCATATCGACTAGCTTTCTAGAACAGTTACAGTATCTTAAGGGAAATGAACAAAGAAAACACTTCTTAAAGACATCTGCTTGTAAGGTAAGGTCGTAGGTTTTTGTTTCAAGCTCAGTATAGCAATTGATTTTGAGAGAGTTGTCCACCTCCTTTGGTCTAATCCACTCTGAAAATTTGAAATTTTATGCGATGCAAAAGTTCTCAAGGTGAGGACAGTCATCGTTATAATGAATGAGGTTATATCATTCATCATTGTGAGTTATAGAATTTTTGTTCATCATTCTAGATGATAGATGAAAGAGATGCTTTTCGTCTTGCTTAGTCTGTGATAATTATGTGAATTGATTTGAAGTTAAAGTGCTCGTTCAATAAAAAAGGTGTATTTTATAGCCGAGTATAGCAAACACATTTTAACATTACATCTTACATAAATGTTTATGCTTTTTACAAGTTAACGTTTTTATTTCTTTCCCATATACTTTTAAGGAGAAATACTCGAAAGCATGGATATTGAAAATCACTAGCAAAAATATCTTTTTTACTGTTTAATCATTACATAAGTTAAAAAACAAGGAACCAATAAAATCGTCACCTGCAGATATCTAAAGTTGTGTTCTATGGAGAAGAGTTAACGATATTTTTATTTTGTTCAGATATGCCACAGAACAGGAATGCCGACAGGAATGGTGGGAAAGGACGTCCGACAGACAACAATGTACTGGATATGATCCCAACTCTTTTACAATGACTTATTTCGAGTGCTCTTTCTGTTGTATCACCCCACAATGTAACAAAAAGATTGTTCCAGATGACTTATATGTACCTCCTAGAATATAATTCTGTATCTGTCATGAAACGTGTTCCTTGCAATTGCAAAGTGCTTTTAATTTACAATCAATAAATAAAAATAAATAAAAATATTACTTTTACTCTGAATGTGTATCTTCCATTTGGATGATAAGCATCTTTGACTTTTTTAATCAAAAGTTACAAACCACACACATTGTTTTTTTTTTCTGTCTTTGCAGATAATTAAATCTCAAATGACATGCAAAATTAACAACCGTTGATTTAAATCTCAAATGACACGCAAAATTAGCAACCGTTGAGGAATAAAAGTAATAAAAAATACGTACATTATAAATGTTACCATTAAAAAGGGAGAAACACATCATTAATTTGTTATTGTTTATATCAATAAAATTAGATATAAAAAATAACAAAATTAGATCTTATAAAACTCCAAAACAGTAGGATTCAAGGGAAAACTGTTTTACGTGGATTTATCGTGTCGGTATATGTAATGTACCTTTGAAACAACTAATTATTAAATATTCTCCTTGAATTAACACTTTGACAAGGTTTTGACTAAGTTTAGTGGGAAAACGTTTATAGACCTTCATTGGTATTACGCAAGTTGGCGTCTTTGATATTACTCCTAAGCCTGCAAAATTACATAGACCCAGAGTAAAAATTATAATGTTTTAATACCAAACATCACTAGTGTATAATTATCTAAACAAAAATTCACTTGTTGGATTAAAGATAAAAACAGAAGAAAATTGATCAAAAAAGAATAAGGCTAGAGTATACACCATACCTCTTTAACTTCACTTATAATTCTTTTGAATGTAAAAACGTAGCTGATTGAGAGATATATTTGATTTTTTAGCTATATTTGAGATATAAAGTTGGTGGATTTTGAAATTAAGAAGTAATAAATTTTTAACTTACAATTACTTTAGAAATGACTTTTAAATTTTTGATTTACCATAGTGATAACTTTGACACTTAGAAATAATATAGTGATAACCTTGACGCAATAGTGATCATTTTGACACTTTAGTATTATCGTTGACACTAATGATCACTTTGACACTATAATGATAACTTTGAAAACTTTGATTTACTATGTTTATAACGTTGAGACATTGCGTTACTATAATTAACGATATTTAGCTTAGTGAAGTATAGTTTTCTATATTATTACTTACAAGGATAAGGGTATACTAATAACTTTGAAACTTTGATTTGCTATACTGATAACTTTGAATAGTTTCATTTATTATTGTATCACTATGACACTATTATGATAACTCTGAACGCTTGATTTACGATAATTATTACTCAATTTATACCATTTTGCATAAATTGATAACTTTTAACACGTAGTTTGAAGTACTTAGTGACTTTGTTTATTCTGACTTATAAATTAATGTGATTTATCAATAAAAATAATTTCAGTTGTCCTTCAATGCAAGAAACCAATATTGATAATTTAAAGGAATTTCAATTGAAATAAGTAACATAGTTTTATTCATATGACACTTGGATTGTCGCCCGCGTCGCGCAGTTGTTAGAGAGTTCGCTCTAGAGTCGCGGAGTAAGGAGTTGATCCTTACATCGCGGGTTTGAATCCCACTGTGGGACGTGGAGACCGGTCCTCCGGATGAGACCGTATAAACCGAGGTCCCGTGTCGCAGTAGGTGCTGGCACGAAAAAGATCCCTCACTGCTCAATGGCCCAGAGTGCCAAGTATAGGTCAAAATTTGCAGCTCTCCACCGGCAAGTGGTTGCGTCTCCATATGGGTGAAAAATTCTCGATAGAGACGTTAAACAATAAACAAACAAACAAACAAAAAAAAAAAATACTTGGATTTATTATAGTGATCATTTTGAGTCTTTGTTTTACAAGTTATTACTATGACTATTAATTTGATTTAGGATTGTGACAATATAGTTATAACCATGACAGTTGCAGATCAGTAAATCATATTTATAGATATACATGTATTTTGAAACTGATTTACTATAGTACTTTCTTCTTTGGTTAGACTGGCTTATCGTGGTCTCTGCAACAAAAGCTAATAACTACATGGATGTTATGTCTCGACAGCTAAATTCTTATTGATGTCATCACACAGTGTAACAGGTGTTAAGATAAAGCAACAGGTGTAAAAGAATTAAAAATCGTCTCTAGAAAACTTAATTTCAATTGGTAAGTTTTCCAACAAAAAAAGTTGATAGAAATTTCACACCTAATGTTTTTCTCGGTATAAATAAAACAAAAATCATGTAAATCTGCTGATATACCTGTCTCAGTTTTACATAAATATATAATGTCTATAAATCTTTTTTCCCCAATTTCGTAATTGTGGATTTCAGGCGTCTGCTAGAATCTCAGTGTAGAATATACTCTTGTGGTTTCACATTCTATAGCGACTTAAGAAATAAATACAATGCATTCTTATCAATTGTACTGAATTCGGTACAAATAAGATAATATTTTGAGGTACATCATATATTGCAATCCATTTAACAGGCATATCCTGATAAACCTCAACTATATGGGCCATGGTTCAGAAGGTTATCTTTTCAGTTGTTTGTGCTATAATTTGCATGGAAAAAGATGGAATTTTATAAATCTGTCACTCCACGAAAAGGTAGATTATTTGAGGGAATTTAATTGCAAATCATCGTACTTGATTTTTATGTAACGTTTAATGACATGTGCATTCTTTTAATTGTTCTCTCTATCGACAAGTGTTTCATACATCGATTAAACCCTATGAAAATGACTATTTTTTCCTGATATTTCAAAAAAATATATATACAAAACAGATCACTACTAAAGCACAGAAATGCATATTTAAAGTTCTTAAATTCGTTTCTTTCCTGAAGTCCAGCACTTTACCCATCTATCTGTAGGTCTGTCTCTCCTTTCGTCTTTTCCTCTGTTTGTCCCTCTGTCTTTATGCCAGTTGGTTTTCCGCACTTTTTTTTTTCGAAATGCATGCTTATATTGAGCTAGTTTTTGGTACGTGAGTGTACCTTGAAGAATTATAGACCAATTTACATTTCGTACAGCTTCGGCGATTTTTGACAGAATTATTGTCCTTTTAATTTCTAAGCTGGACCAAATTTCCAATTTGGTTCCACATTTTTTCATAAATTGAGCTAGTTTCTGGTATTAAGGCTACCTTGATTACTTAAAGATCAAATTTGCATTTTGTTCGGCTTCAATGATTTGTGAAGGAGCTAAGGCCTTTTCAATTTTTTAGGGGAACCAGATTATGCTGTCGGTATCGGAAAAATTTTGCTTAATATGTTATATCTCAGAATGCTCGTTTAATCCGATTTCTTCATTTTCTGAAGATTATTATGACATATACGACATTAAGTCATATGCTGACCGACGTTTTTCATATTTATTGTTACAGTGGCTGCAACGTTATTGGGCATAATCCTGTTATTAGCATCGCGATGCTAATAATTATTGACGTTTTCTAACGTAACGTCAGAAGCGTTAAAAGTTGTTAAATATAAACATTTCATGATTTTAAATGGTTGAAAATAAAATTTAGATAAAAATGAATAATAAACTTGTAATCGCGATGCTAATAACAGGAGTATATATATAGAGACGAGACATTCTTACATACCTGTAAATTAAACTTATTAGCATCGCGATGTTAATAACAGGAGTATATATAGAGAGACGAGACAAATTTATATACCTCAAAACTTATTAGCATCGCGATGCTAATAACAGGAGTATATATAGAGAGACGAGACACATTTATATACCTGTAAACTTATTAGCATCGCGATGCCAATAACAGGAGTATATATAGAGAGACGACATTCACATAAATACCTCAAAACTTATAAGCATCGCGATGCTAATAACAGGAGTATATATAGAGAGACGAGACACATTTATATACCTGTAAACTTATTAGCATCGCGATGCCAATAACAGGAGTATATATAGAGAGACGACATTCACATAAATACCTCAAAACTTATTAGCATCGCGATGCTAATAACAGGAGTATATATCGAGGGACGACGTTTCCAAATATCAAGATTATAAGCTCCACACAGGGAAGTATTTCGGGGAAAAGGGTTTCTTTGGGGGATTTCATCAGAAAAAATGGGGATTGGAGTTTTTGGGGGGTATCGCTCTAAAAATGGCACATCTTACTAAATTAAAATGCCCAAAACTTATTAGCATCGCGATGCTAATAACAGGAGTATATATAGAGAGACGAGACACATTTATATACCTGTAAACTTATTAGCATCGCGATGCCAATAACAGGAGTATATATATAGAGACGAGACACATTTATATACCTCAAAACTTATTAGCATCGCGATGCTAATAACAGGAGTATATATAGAGAGACGAGACACATTTATATAAGTGTAAACTTATTAGCATCGCGATGCCAATAACAGGAGTATATATAGAGAGACGAGACACATTTATATACCTCAAAACTTATTAGCATCGCGATGCCAATAACAGGAGTATATATAGAGAGACGACATTCACATAAATACCTCAAAACTTATTAGCATCGCGATGCCAATAACAGGAGTATATATAGAGAGACGACATTCACATAAATACCTCAAAACTTATTAGCATCGCGATGCTAATAACAGGAGTATATATAGAGAGACGAGACACATTTATATACCTCAAAACTTATTAGCATCGCGATGCCAATAACAGGAGTATATATAGAGGGACGACGTTTCCAAATATCAAGATTATAAGCTCCTCAAAGGGAAGTATTCCCGGGAAAAGGGTTTCTTTGGGGGATTTCATCAGAAAAAATGGGGCTTGGAGTTTTTGGGGGTATCACTCTAAAAATGGCACATCTTACTGAGTTAAAATGTCCAAAACTTATTAGCATCGCGATGCTAATAACAGGAGTATATATATAGAGACGAGACACATTTATATACCTGTAACTTATTAGCATCGCGATGCCAATAACAGGAGTATATATAGAGAGACGAGACACATTTATATACCTCAAAACTTATTAGCATCGCGATGCCAATAACAGGAGTATATATAGAGAGACGACATTCACATAAATACCTCAAAACTTATTAGAATCGCGATTCTAATACTAGGAGTATTATACACAGAGAGAATTTTACAAAATAAAGATATGATGAAGAAAAAAAATTATGTTTCTCTTGTAGTGAATTAAGTATTTTTAAAAACATGTAGTAGAGCATCATGATTAGCGACTCATTCAATTCCATGTCTTCTATAAAAGGTAGTGTTCGGGACTTCTTTACAGTGTCAGGTCACTAACAAAGGCCTTTTATTCCTCACCTGTTCTGGAATACATTCAAATCCGTGCAGAAATCAAATAATGGAAATAACGACCATTGATCTTGAACGGATTAAACGAGAATACTACTCAAAAACTGTAAAAGTACATATTACCTGTATTATGTAATAAATTGTAATTTTATGAACTTTAAATACACTTCCCTTTTAATATAAGGAAAGAAAACATGACTTTTACGTTACTTCTATTGCCTTAAAAAGCTTAATTAGAATAAGTACACTTATTCCGTTTCTAAACAACAGCAATATGTGGCAAAAGATCCCCCTTTCCATATTAAGAAAATTATGTAAATGTGCATTTACTGTTAATCTTAATGCATTGCAATTATTCCGTTAAATTAATTCTGTAGAAAATTCTTTTTTGCCTATAACGGGTTAAAAGGTGTATTCCTTCAATACAAATAAAGTTATACCTCGCAGAGAAAGAAATAATAGATAAATTAACAAAGGAATAAATGTTACATTCTACCATTATTATAGGACAATCAGTCCCCTTTTTCAATTTTTCTCTCTCATATTTTGTAACAGAATAAAGTACATCTTTTAAATTCACACCACTTTACATAAAAACATTTATTCCGTTAAAAATTTACCTCGGAAATAGAAAAGAAATTATACATTAATTATTGAATAAATGGAACATTCCAGCAATTATCAGCACAATCCCCTACCTCCTCCCTCCTTTTTTCAAATTCTTTAACGGAATAAAGTGCATCTTATGAATTCATACAATTTTTCATCAATACATTTATTCCGTTATAAATATACCTCGGATATAGAAAAGAATTAGACACTAATTATTGAAAATATGGAACATTCCAGCAATTACTAGCACAATCCCCTACCTCCTCCCTCCTTTTTTCAAATTCTTTAACGGAATAAAGTGCATCTTATGAATTCATACAATTTTTCATCAATACATTTATTCCGTTATAAATTTACCTCGGAGAGAATAAAATTTATGCATTGTTACCTTCCAGCAATTATTAGGACAATCACACACCCTCCTTTCATTTTTAAATTTATTTATAACGGAATAAAGTACATCTTTTGAATTCATACCATTTTTCATCAATAGTTTTATTCCGAGTATAAATTTTTTGTCAGAAAAAATAATTTATACAATAATTACGGAATAAATGGTACATTACAATAATTATTAGCACAATCAAGATACCATCTCTACTTTTCATATCCCCCCAATTTATTTATAAAGGAATAAAGTAATTCTTCCCATTTTCAATCAATACATTTATTCCGATATAAATTTACTTCAGAGAGAAAAATATATATACGTAAGGTACTAGTGTATGGAAACGGAAGCGAACAATATTAAACTTTGTTATATTTAAAAATGTTTATACCGTGCCTTACAATCGAGTCATACATCATCTAAAACTTCTTTGAATCATGCTACAATTATTGAAAAGTTTTATGATATATATATACCAACCACTTAGTCACAAGTCAGTTGCCATTCAAAATAAGGTAATTTCTAAAAAATCACATAGGTCTATAACGGAATAAATGCAATTGAAATGTAAAGAAAAAACATTAATATTATATCATATTATAAATTTTTTTAACGCCAATAACGTCAAAAATTATTAGCATCGCGATGTTAATAACAGGATAATGCCCGTTATTGTTGACAAACCAATCGTGTAGAATCGTTCGTGTAACGTGCGTGATCGTTCGTGTAACGTGCGAGATCGTGCGTGTATCAGACTCAATCGTTTGCGGTTTTAATCGTGCGTGATCGTGCGTTAAGAAACGTGTAAATTTCGTTTTTGTAAGTTTTTATCGGAATGTTATTTGTTATACAAGCATTTCTCTTGTCTGTTTTTTTTTTTCAATCCAAATAAAATAAATGAAGAGTGATTTACATAATTAAAAGCAGTACGAACTAATTATCGCTTGGAAATAAGCAACATAGTAAGTCGTACAATATTGTGTTCTCGTCAAATAGCGTAATTTTTTTTGTGATAAACCGTACTTAGATGATTAAGGATATTTTTCTCTGATGTTAATTATGTTTACTGCTAATTATGGTCAAGAAATTTTTAAAATCAATAGATCAAAAATAGATGATTTTACAAATAAATAAATAAACAATTCTCAATGCTGACATAAATATTTAGTCGGCGAAGGTACATGTACATGTATACGACATGATTGTCGGGATTTCGTTTCTCAGTGTTTATCTCTGGAGCTTAATTTTAATTATTTTTATAATTTCTGCAAATAAATGTTTTGTAAAATAATTGTTGATTTAAGAGATTCGCAAATGGAAACATGGATATAACATAATTTAATTCATTTTCATGCCATTTTTTCAAACTTATCTCTTTCTGCATATTATGAAATCCAATTCAATCAAAACTCACGATCCACCTACATGTACATCTTCTGATAGAAAAAAAAATCAGTTTTCTTAAGTCGGAGAATTACTTAAATAATTATTTGTTATTTGTAATCTAGAATAATCAATAAGTCTTACATGAATTTGGTTCCAGAAATATCCATTTCTATTTTTTTTTTTTCATTTTTCAAAGTCGATGAAATAATATCAATAATTATTTGCAAACTAAAATAAGTATTCAGCCTTATTTCGTTTTGAAAATATCCATTCCTATAGAATTTGAACTATTTTGCGTGAAGAATCGTGCGTTTGCGTAAGCAATCGTGTAAGATCGTGTAACGTGTAGAATCGTGTGCGTGAAGGATCGTTCGTGTAACAGATTTTATCGTGCGTTAATTGTGCGGAATCGTTCGTGTAACGTGATCGTTCGTGTAAGTTGTCAACAATAACGTTGCAGCCACTGTAGGCCATTATTTACGCACTGAATTGTCGATGGATTTTTCCCTTATTTTTCGATCATGATAAGAAGCACACGGCGGGTGTGACCGGTCAGCAGGGGATGTTCATTCCTCCATGGCAACTGATCCCACCTCTGATGTTTTTGGAGGTCCATGTTTGCTCTCCTCCCGATTTGTATTGTTTTAATGGACTTTGAGCTTGAATATTGTTCGTTATCTCCATATTTCATTGGAAGCATTTTGAAGATATGCCTATCTTATAATGTGTACAATGCTAAAGAAAAAAATGGAAAGGTTGGAAGAAGATACCCCATCTTTGACACTTTAGTTTTATTCTAGTCAAACTATTGTGTTAAGGACTTTTTATACAGCTTTTTAGGGTTGTGGCATAATTACGTTTAATCCTGTGAAACAACACAAATCCAGATGTAGGAATAAATTGCTTAAAAAGGTTTTTCCAATTATTTAACAGATTAAAAACAAAATCACGTGCAACTGATATCTTTTCGTACTTTTACGACCTAAACACAACTTTACTATAGATAGAAAGGGTTATATTGACGAGATTTAAATTTAACGTACTTGAAATGTATAATCAAAGTGTACCTGTTTCTGTTTGTATCCTGTAGACTGTTTTCTGTTTCTGTTAAGTTTTTTTTTTTCATCGAAAACCTAAACAGATTATGTTTTTGTAGGAATGAAGGTTATTTGTACGTGCTTTCTTTTGATATTTTATCATTATCAAGGTAAGTATTTAGTATAAGTACAAGTACATATAATGAACAATAAATATAAACTGCAATAATTTATACATTTTTAGTTTTGTTTGATTCAAATGCACAGAAACTGGCTGAAATGAAAAATATGGTGATAACGAAGAGTGATGGATGCATTTGATGTTTTAACTCTCTGGTTTGGAATACTTTCAGTCTCAAATTGCCTTCAAATATGTTATGTGTGCAGTCATGTTCAGGATTTTGCATCATGTCAACAAAATGTACGAATCTGCCCACTAGGAGAGGTAATCATATCATTCAAAATATAATAATCATAAAATTAGAAAGAATCGCTTTAAAAGAAAACAGTCTTTTGCAATCTGACATATTTTTCCATCTAATGCTTCTTAAGTGAATTGTATAAATTGTCGATGGATTTAACAAAGGAAAATTGAACTTTCAAACTTATTAAGTTGCCTATCATAATGACGAGAAATGTACGCAGTTTTCAATTATTCTGTATTTCCAAAGACATATTTCCATCCTGAAATCAATTGAAATTTGTGTCTTATTTTAAGATCCGTTGCGTACATAAGAAACCACAAATTGATCATCTGTGTTCTTTATTCGGATTGTTTTAAAAATCTTAACGAATCCTTCTCATCCTTGTGAAAACATTTTTCCTTTAATCTGATTTTTAAAAATTACTAAAATATATCATTCTGTGAATTTAATGGCACACGTCCAAATAAATGATTTGAAAGAAAAAGTATTACATTTTTATCTGCTATTTTTTTAACTGAAAGGAGAGAATTCAAATCAGATAGGGTCAGATTCTTGGAGTTGCATTTAAATATATATTCTATCTAAGTTCTTTTTTTGAATGGTTGTTTGTTTGCTTTACGTCCCTTTGAAAATGTCTTCACCCATGTTGGGGCGTCAGCAAATACCGGTAGAGGGTTGTATTTGGTCAATAACCAGTGCGGATACTTCTACGTTCCAGTTTATCTGTAACGACACGGAACCTCTGTTAATACGGTCTCATCTGGAGTCCATGTCCTGCATCTGATTTGAATCCCTCGTGTAAGGACTAAATCATTGTACCACAGCTTAAGAAGGAAGCAATATCCTAGACAGTCTTAGTAAAATTAAAGTGATTATCTCAATATATGATTTACAAGCGGATTAGTTTGAGAGAATAATTTGTCAAGGTCATACAATCATCATCTTAATCGATCATTTTTAAATTTCAAGTAATAATATGCGGCACATCTCCGTTGATTTAAACTTCGAAATTAGTTAAGATTATCTAAGAATTAAACAACAAAGATATTGTTCAGTCTCGATGAAACAGAATGACCTTAATACAATTGCTCCTCAGCCTTATTTGTACATGAAATGAATGAATAAAACTAGATAAAATGTTTATTTCTTGGGAGTTTTTTTTTTTTTTGGTAATATTTTGCTTGGATACTTAAGGTGAATAATGCAGTATAAAAAATTCCCCAACCTTTATAATCTGTATAGTTGCTATCAATATCAAGTTCAATTCAGTGCAAATATTAATATTCATTTTGAATAAAACAATTTGGTTTTCTATATATTTCACTGCACTAACATCCTTTTTCTAGGTATGCTTCACATCAGAAAGCTTTAACAACAATGGTTTTCTGGTTTACAGCTCAGGCTGCGTGTCTAAGCAGGTAATGATAGCTGACGTTATGTTTTCTCCTCTATGGCACCTGATCCCACTTCTGCTCCAAATTCTTTGCATTGTTTCAGTGAACTTTTGAGCTTGATTACTGTTCCTTATCTTCATACATTTCATTCAATTAATATTTACAAAACAGTCTGCAAGCGTAATAATTCACCAAACGTTAAAAATTATGAAATTGATTTATCATAACTTTTTCCTATCTTTTATCGTTTTATTTATTAGACCTGTGACACTCTTAGTGGTCATGATGGGATAGTAAAGCATAGTACACATGCACCAGTGATGACTGGTAACATCATAGGCAAACGAAAATTAAACACCTGTTTTCGTTGTTGTGCTAACGAAGGGGACATGTATCGCCCATGCAATATGAATCAGTGCAGCATGCAAGGTGAATTATTTATTTGACGTTCACTAATATATAGATGGCAGTTTAAATATATTGACATAACTATCAACTTTAATAAATATAAACCCTTTCAAATACACAGAATCCTAGCTCTCTGGTGGTCATATCCATGTTTCATTTTTTAACCAGTGAGGTACACCTCTGCAGCTATGGTGAAGCTTTATTGATCCTTTATAATTTTCATCGAAAACCTAAGTAGATTATGGGTTTTTTTGTAATACGTTTATAATGCATTTTATGTAATTTGATTACTCCTGAACATCTATAGTGTGTAAAGGTTATGCAAACTGAAAAGGAACATAGAGTCCCTACTAAGTCCATTCAAGTTCGAATGGAGCTGGGTTTTTCTTAGAGCTCGAGAATATTCACCACAATCAAATGACAGATCTCTTGCTTATTTAGTGATTACTGTATCTACGACAAGGTCTATTACAAAGGTCCCGCCTATATCTACGACGATTATGGTCGCTTCGACAACGACCACACCAACATCGACCGCAACCCCTACTACTTCACTCAAAACTACGCCCACCTCAGGTACGACAACGTCAACCTCGACCACAACCCCTACCTCGACCACGACAATGCCAACCTCAACCACGACAACGCCCACCTCGCCCACGACAATGCCCACTAGTCCAACCTTGTCTACAACAATACCCATCACAACAACCACTTCATCCACTCCAAGTAAATAAGTATTATACTCAGCAACACTACTTTTGGCCACCCTGTTTAAGTTTTACTTTACAATTGAACGTCTACTGCAAATAAAAACCATCCTAAATACAATGGAAGATTTAATTTGTATGTTAAAGAATTAATTTAGAAATATTGCATTATATGCATGTACCTTCTTTGCAATAATATGGACGATAATGTTTGATCCAATATTGACTGGTATTTCGATTTTTATAGCTTCTTGTTACCTTTGCAATGGAATGCCGATATTTATATGTGAACAGTTTTCCACACCATTACAATGTGACACTGTTGACCAACAGTTTTGTTTAAATGAATTGGTTAACTATAAAGATGGTTCCAGAACATTGAACAGAAGGTTTGTACTTGGAGTGTTTTGCACGATTTCTTTTTGATTGATTGATTGTTTGTATATTATTTTACGTCCCAATCGAGAATTGTTTTACTCATATAGAGAGTCACCATATACCGGTGAAAGGCTTCAAATTAAGACCTATTCGCGGCACTCAGGGCCTTTGAGCCATTGAGCAGTGATGGTTCTTTATCGTGCTAACGCCTACCGTGACACGGAAGGTCTCGTCCGAAGAACCCATGACTTTCAATTCTCATGACGGACGCTTGGAGAAGTAATAGTCACCACCTATATTTAGGCCTTAGGTTTGGTGCTGCGCGGCGAATGAGAATCGGACCCAGCCCTTCCGATCACGATGCGAACGCACTACCAGTAAGTTACTGTGACCGGTTCATCCTTTTGATGAAAAATTATGAACCTTTATAAGAAACGTTTTCTATAAACAAAAAAAAAATCGTTTCCTGATTTCCATTTCTTTCCAGATGTGCTACTGAACAGGAATGCCGAAAGGAATGGTGGGAGAGAACATCGGACAGACAGGAGTGTTCTGGATATGATCCAACCTCTTACACAGCGATACATTTTGAGTGTTCATTTTGTTGTACTTCCCCACTATGTAACAAAAACATTATTCCAGTTGATTTATATACCCCGCCTAAAATGTAATGTCACAAATAGTAAAAGAATTGTTGTTTTTGAAAATGTAAGGAACCATTTCATCATAGGGTTAATTTATCACCCAATTGACAATTATATCTTGAGGTAGAATTCACATTTAAGAACCTCGTGAAATAGAAATTATTACTTGAGCTTGGGGTACTTAAAATTATAAATTTTTGTTTTGAATAAATTGAATATGCTTATTACATGTATCTATATGTGTTATTTACTTAGAACTGTTCCTTATTACTTCGTATAGATCTAAGAAAATTATAGATTATATTTTTATTTGAGACAATGTATTATTAGTTATCCAATTATCGAAGGATTTTTCCGTTATAACCCGATCATGACAAGAAGCACAAGGCGGGTGTGACCGGTCGGCAGGGGATGCTCACTCCTCCATGGCACCTGATCCCACCTCTGATGTCTTATAGGTCCGTGTTTGCTCTGCTCCTATTTTATAATGTTTAATGGACTTTTGAGCTCATACTGTTCGTTATCTCCACATATTTCATTCAATCAAGGGTGTATACGGTAAATTCCCGTATACCCTTTATTTACTTGGATAAAGAATAAATTTTCAATGTAATCAAAAAAATTATTCGTTAACCCTTAAATCCAATCAATGGTGTTTCAAACCATCGATAAGATACTACGCTACAAAGCATCGTGACGTCATGTTATTCTTTTTTTGATGGAGACACTATGCATTGTGACGTCACATTAACGTATAAGCAGAACTTTAGTGAGAATTCAATTTTGGAATGATTAGCGAGGGTGCTGAGATTGCTATATTGAATATCTCTAACAATGAATTGAATGCTAGTAATGGATATATGCCGAATACAGTTTTGTATGAAAAAATATCAGACAGCTTGAGGGCCGAAAACTGTATGATTTTTTTAATACAGAATTGTTTTCGGCTTATATCGTACTTAAAACATTGCTTTTTGATTTACCTGAGACAGTCCGATATTTTATCAAAAGACAGAAGTATAATTAATGCCCAATGAAGAAATTCTTTCCAGAGTGTATGCTTGAATGAAAACTACTCGGTATTTTTTGAGTCAGCTAAACAATTAAGGGTATTTGAAGTAATACACATGTAATTGCCGGGATTAGAGAGTAGGGGTAAAATACCCTTAAGTCAGAATATGCATTGGATTATGATACAGACAGTCTAGTGAATCATATTTTTTTGGGAATTAAAAGGAAAATGCAGACTGGAACTTTGATTTGAACTGAACAAATACAGAAAATAAAGCTGATATCCTAAAGGTATATTAATTTTTAAGTACAGGCATTGAGAAAAACTTCATAAAGGAATGCATGTGTAATGGATAATTTTTTTTTGTTACTACAAGTAAAATTCTTTTATGATTAAAATGACAGATTAACCAGCCAACTCTGATATATAAAAAGCCAGAATAAGCAAATTTCTGAATTTTAAACACTAAACGAAAACATCACTTAAAGTCCTAGTTCATTACAAGTTCAAAGAGCCCATGTTTTATTTTATAGTTTACAATTTTAGTATATTAGTTTAATTGGAAGTCTTCTTTTTTTTTAAATTTTCCAATTCTATATGATCAGTAAAAAATATTCTGTTTTAAAATAATTATGTGCACATAAAGATCAAACATTGCTGTTTGCTTGGATAATCACATTTTAAATTCTTTTGTCCAGTAACAGTCCGATTTTGAAGGAAATCAGTACTGAGACAGTCTGATATTTAACACAGGTAAACTTTAAGACTGCAAGAACAAAGGAATGACATCACAGCAATGTTTTAATTTATAAATGTTTAATTTATAAAAGCTTCTTTAATGAGCATTATAAAATTGCTAAAATTATATTTCGCTAAAAATATATACCAATTTTGAAGGACAAAATCGCTTACTTTGCGTCTCGCTAAAATTTCCACTTGTACTATATTTTACCCCGGCACAAGTCTAGATGTTCGCATCCTGTTTGCTAACCAATCAAATCTCTTGTAATAAACCAAATTAAATAGAAAATAATGTGTTTTGTTTAGAAAGTACATTGTTAGCAAGTAAGTCCTGAGTGCTTAAAAAACATTCTTTGTAATGGTTTATCCTGATAATCAACAAAGTTGGCACATGCGAGGACATAGTTTTGACTGGACCGGATCAACACAGGCAGTGATAATAAAATTAAACTCAACACAGCGGGGGTCAGTGTCTACACATGCCGAGGTAGTGGTAGGTGCCAAAGTTGTTGTTGTCGCCTCTGTAGTTGTCAGTATTGTTGTTGTCGTAGGCGTCTGTGTTGTTGTTTCCGCTGAACAGAGGCCACACATTTTTGGACAAGTTTTGGACTTCTCACTATCAAGACAGGTGGTCAACAGAAATTCGAATTCCACACAGCGTGGGTCAGTGTCTTCGCAAAGATTTGATGTGGTTGTTGTTGTTGTTGTCGTCGTCGTGGTCGGGATTGTTGTTGGCAAAGACGTTGTTTTCGCAGAGCATAATCCACACATCTGTGGACAAAGAGACGCTTGAGTTGGGTCTCGACATACTGACATTATGAAATCAAATTCAAAACACCGTGGATCTGTATCGTGGCAAGGAGACGATGACGTCATCGGAGGAAGTGACGTAGAAGGTAATGTTGTTGTTTGGGATACGGAACAGGTTTTACACGTCACCGGGCAGATTTTTGATTGCTCTGAATCGAGGCAGGCAGTCATTATGAAATCGAAATTTGTACATCTGGGATCAGACTCACAACAGCCATCTTGACATACCGACTGTGACGTAATGCCTGTAATGATAAATGTTAGCGTGAAACACTTACATTCATTACAAATAAATCTTATATTCTGCAGTAAAATCGGCTTTCAGTTAAACGTTTATATATATATATATATATATATATATATATATATATATATATATATATATATATATATATATATATATATATATATATATATATATATATATATATATATATTACGAAAAATGCTAAAAGACCTTTGCAAACGCCTTTAAAACATTTTGAACGAAATAGCTAGTTTCTCACCTTTTATAAAAAGAACGGATACAACAACTGCCAACATCTGAGAAAATAAAAAAAAAGGTTTGTTACCCACATTGTAATTTCTTTATTAACAATGGGATGGGTTGTTTTGTTGGACTTTAAATTAGGAGTTCAGTTTGTGTGTGAGATAATGCGTTTTGCTGTTTTGTAAAAAAGCGAATTTAGTGTCAAATAAGCTAATAAAAAAATAGTTGAAGGATATGAAACATCTCAGAACTATTTTGTAGAAATAAAAAAAAGTAATTGTAAATAAATCTAAGAAAAAGGAATTATAATTTTAAAATAAACACTATAAAGATACATATTACATTTTCTACATAATTGGTAGTACGGAATATTAACAAAACATAGTAACAAAATGTCCCACAGAATTTTTTAACAGAAATATTTTAAGAGAAACGTGTGCATTTAATATTTTGAACGACTTTTGAATTTGATCACCGATTTTTTCATTAAGCACCTAACATCTAAAAATATTTAACTTTCTTTGAAAAAAATATAAGCAGTAAAAAAGAACTAACATGTTTAAGTTATTGTTAACTGGGTAGAGTCCTTGAAGGGAATTAAGCAGTATAGTTGTATACTAGTTAAATAAACATTAACTGTATTTCGAGGAAAAGAAATGTTACAAAAAGACAATTGCAAATAATAATAAATTGATTGTAAATATAAACGATGAGCTGTTAAAAATAAAAATAAAATAAAAATCTATAAAGACTCAACTCAAGCACATATCAATAAAAAAAATTAGGAATTCTGGCAGAAGTATCAGTGACACAGCATATATAATCCTGAATAGTCAACCAATTACATGTAACTTGCTTAAATTTCAGTGTGTTGTTATTTTGGCAAAAGTAGTTTAATAAGTCAAAAAGAAACAGAGAGAAGGAAAGAGTGGGGGTTTTTGTTTGGGGGAGGGACTGATTCTGTAGATTTAAATAACAATTTAGCATCTCGGGTCCAGCATTCATTTTATGACCTTGACACCGTGTCCTTGATTATAACTTATCATCATTAATGAAAGTTTTAATGATTACGCACACAATTGCATAGACGCCCAACCATGAATCTTGGGCTTGGAGTGTACCAAGTGGTTTAGTATCGGAAAAAATCCTTTGTTCGAGGTGTGAAACATATACTAAAGAGGATTTTTATCAACATTTGAAAGATAAGTTTCGTATTCACACTGAGAATCTTGTAAAAGACAGGCTCAGTATTATATTAAGAAATATGAAAAATTCGAAATTATGTTAAAATAAAAAATTATGTATGTTTCAGCTTTTTATGAATGTCCTTTTAATAAGCTTTATAGTTGGAGAATACCAAAGGACTTAATAACCTAGGAAAAGTCTAAGTACAAATTTAAGAAGTTTCGCAATATGATATCATAACTGCCTGTATATATTACATGTTAATTTAAATAAATATTGGTAAAATGAATACGTCTATGATTTTAGCGGCATTGCATCATTAACGGTTGCTACAAAGTTTTTTGACACCATGATGAGTGAGTTCTTTTAAAAGCTGATACAAACCAAATAGAGAGAAATAAAAAAATATAAAAAGAAAAAACACTTTTTTTCATGAAAATTTATAAAAGAATTAGAATATTGACAAGCACAAATATATTTGTTATTATCGTAAACAGCAAAGAATTAAAAAAAAATCACCTTATTTCTGATGTGGGGACTTCGTGACTCTTCGTGACTCTTTCAGCCGTGGTCATATAGGGTTAAATAAAGATAATAAAACTCGGTCACTATTTCATTAGTGTATAGGAATGTATGTCAAGAAAATTCAAATATATTTGCGGATCCAACTATTTGCTGTACCTTCTCGGCATTAGTTTCACGTCGAATTTCTTTCTTAATGTAAATATGCAGATTGCTAAATACTAGTAATTCTTATAATGACCCTGAAGATTATATAAGTTCTATTATTCACATTTTTAAACAAAAAAAGGGGGATGTTTGTCCCATTCTTTTTCAACACCAAAGTAACATTTTCGCATAAGATTTTACTAGCAGGTGCTTTGAAATCCTGTCCTGTTGTTAATTCAATTGATTTTTTTTTGGTGGTTTTGCCGAAAAATAATTAAAAATAAAAACAATAAAAAGCAAATTATCATTTAGTTATCAAACAAAGAAAAAAAATCCAAATCCATCTTTTCCTAGTTTTACAATGAAAAATTATTAAACCACAAAGATTATACACAGACGCTTCAAAACTGAATATCAGCAAAAGAGTTTAACCCTCTGTTGTTACATTTACAGTACAACTCGGTTTTGCGCTAAGTTCTAGGGACCTGTAAATTTACTTCGCTATATCCGTAATTTGTTAAACGAATATGTTATAAAGTATACATAGAGAATTCGAATTATAGAATTTTTTTCATTCAAGTATACATGTAACTACTAAATGTATTTAGGAAAGTATAAAATACAAAATTTACCTTGTAGTTCAAAAGTTTTCAGATGAATTGAGTTTCAAATATAAATATTTCCAAAATTAATGTCGGTTCATATATTTTAAAAACAAAAAAAATCTTTGAAAATTCGCTATAAAAGATGTAAATTTTTGTAATTTGTAACTTCTAGGGGACACAAAATCAATTCGCTATTACCGTAAATTCGCTAAATCCGAGTTCGTTATATCCGTAAAATTTTACAAGGAATTGTTAAGAATTTCGCCGGGGATTGCAAAAAAAAAAAAATAAAAAAATAAAAAAAAAATAATAATAATAATAAAAAAAAAACCTTCGTTGTGTCTGAAAAATCGCTATATCCGTACGTGTTCGCACTAAACAAGATTTACTGTATAACTATGTTTTTTTTTAAATTTTTTATTTCAAAGTGTTCTCGGGAATACAAAAAATATTATTATAGTTGGCAAAAACAAAAACATTATTTGCGTGTAGGAAGTTGTGAATCGAATGTGAAACAGATTAAATTGACAGCAAAAATCTGGTCAACAAGATTGAATTTCATGGAAAGTATTTGGCGTTTCATTTCTGCAGAACTTGGAAAAGTAGTGTTATGCATTTAAAATAAATGAAAATACTCAAACACTAACTCAACTGAAACAGTATAATTAAGCTTAGAGTCGATAATAAATAAGTAGACAAAACGTTACACACAGTGTGAGAACTGCAGAGGGAGATTATTTTTTAGAAAAAAATGTAATGAGTTGATGTTTTTCAGGTTATAATGTAGTAAAGATGCCCGTGCACCGAGGGACATTAAAGAGCAAACATATAAATATAAACTTCCACTTACATATCGACTCGAACTCCATCATGAACTTGAAATAAGACACCACAGAGTCTTTAACATCTGTTTCATATTAAGAGTTTTACTGATTATATACGATAAGAACCTAATTTCTAATTAACAACTACATTGTTTGACAAACGAGAAGACTTCATCTTTTTCATCGTCAATTTTTTCTTATTCATGAAGTAATACCCCGCTATCACCTGCGTATGATGAAAACATCTCCCAACTTAGTCAATACTCACGAGCATGCTCTTAGTACTTTATTTTTAAACCAAGGCAGGCTACTTACAGATAGGTAGATGTTTCAAGTACGAAGAATTTCAACATCCTCGTTTAAACTCAGCATTTTGTAAAATCTATGGTAGTTATCATAACCTGTTATTTGACCTTTTCTGGCTGATTACCAATTATTAGGCCTTTATTTTTATATACTGATTTTGACTAAGGAATGGTCCACGTATCTGATAAATACATATAGGGCTCACAGCGGGTGTTCTTGATCAACAGGGGATGCTTACTCCTCCTAAGCACCTGATCCTACCTCAGGAATTTAAATGGGTCCGTGTTTATTACTCTCTTAAAAGTTATATTATTTACAGATTTCTTAGATCGATCACTGTTCGTCATCTTAAACTTTTTTCAATGTAAAGGCCGACCGAATTCCCTTAAAAATATCAAACAATACAATGGGCACAAGTTATGAAACCTAGGGGGTATATCAGGGCAAGTAAAGTTTCGATGATCCGTTATAAATCCTCTTTGTAAGGGCTATCTTTAAAGAAATGATTGATTTTCAATATAAAAGTGCATTCATTGTTTTTTCAAGTAATCATATAATCATGGATAAATGATGATAAACATGTGTTGATAATAACAAAGTTGGTTTGTTCTTTACATTGGAATTTGAAATCAGAAAATCAAACGTATTAGTGGATATTAAGTGTAATATTTGAGTATGTGAAACTTAGTATTACCAATCTTTAGACTTACTTCCATACTTTATTGTTACTTTATATAAATGTCCTTTGAATACTTATGCCCCATTTGTATGAATATGTATTTCAATAATTCTTTCTAAAAAAAAAAAGAGGTTATTTTTTTGGGGGGGGGGGGGTTCTCCATCACTTAAAATTTAACTGTGGCGCAAGACTTGTAAGACAATAATTAAGGATAAACAACACAAACAAACTTTTTTTTTCCAGAAATCAGCAATATTTCTCATAGATTTATATTCCAATCAGTACATGTAACCTGAATGATGTTTACCAGGTAAAGTGGGAGAACTTTGTAAGATTTTGTCGCTATGTATACGATACATAACTGGGAGGTTCATTCTGAGATTTATTTCTGAGATATATAAAAATTTAATTTACAAATTGATCTTCCTGATTAACGACGATTCACAGTAATATTTAACTGTGATGGAATTATGGCTGATTTTTTTAACTGTGCATGGTGCTACTGAATTTAACCGACGGGGCGGCCATGTTAAACGGTCCATGAAGAACCTTGTCTTTATCAGAGAATATGAAATTAAAACCTAAATCCTTTGTTGCCTTTTCTTTCTATTCTCGCACCTACCCTTAATTAATGTATAAAGGATATGTTTGCATTTTCTTTTCTCAAACACAGTATATTAACGTCTAGAATTAATAAGGTTATACTACATGTATAACGGTGTCGGTGTTTTTGGTGAACTACAACAATGGTGTTCATTTCTCAGTAACCAAAAATTGTCTCCAGGATAATGGAGTGTACTTGCACCCCCCCCCCCTTTTCTCAACAACAATGAACTTTACTTCTCTATCACTCTGTCATAACTTCAAAAAAAGTGTCAAACAATTTTTCAGCACCCCGTGCAGCACTCCGTGCCGTCTCTTCAACAAGGTTGTCCAAATTACCAATCAACGGTTTCTCTACCACATCGTCAAACAATTCTTTAGCACCCTGTGCTGTCTCTTTAACAATGTCGTACAATTCATCATTCGATGGTGTCTCTTCAACAAAGCACTCCACTTCTTCATCACCCTGTGATTTCTCTTCAACAATGAAGTGCAATTCACCATCAATCCATGCTATCTCTCCAACAACGGGGTCCACTTCTCCGTCGTCCCTTGATGTCTCTAAAATAAATCTTTAATATCAAGCGAGCAAGTGGCTGACTTGTTTCATACCAATTGATTTTGTACTAAATTTGGCTACGGAATGCTCCGTACTACATACGCAGCTAGGATAAGGAATAAAATATATGCCTTAATATATTCAGAGAAAATGAATACAATTTTAATTTTTTTAACAGCATTAGTTTTGATGAATGTGAATTGTGGTATTTGCACTTGTACAGGGTGTTACAGAAAACATGCAACCATTTGCTTTCCTCACTTTATTGATATGCAAACAGAAATATATAAAAGTTTTATTTAAAATTATAGTAAATAAGCTTAAGATTTTATTGATAACAAAAATTTGAAAAATGATTATCATTTGAATTAATTATGACGTCAAATTTGACATCATTGAAAAACAGGTCATTTCATTCTGAATATGGAATTTACCAAAGAGCAATCGTCAGAAGTTTTGACACTGTTTTATCAAAGCCTGTCGCTAATTCTTTGATTAAGACAATATAGATAGGTATCCAGAATGCAAAAAACTTAATAAAAAGTGGAAGTTGTACAAAATTGTTAAAAAAAATTGAATATAATGGAACGTAAATTATAAAAAAAGAGGAAAAATTGGAAGAACGAAGACAATTATATGAACACAGGAAAAAATTGAGAATGTTAGAGACATTGATTCAGGCACTCGCATGAAATCCTTATAAGTAAAATAACTGACCTTGTAAACAAATGCGACTCAAAAATGAGAAGTCAAGTGTATATCGGATGCTGAAATATGATTTGAATCTTACACATTGGACTGGTTAAAATAAATATTTGGAGGACTATTCTTCTCTTTCAAATCCCCCCAAAAATTGGCCTCGACATTCACCTGATCCCCCCCCCCCTGACTTTTATCTCTGGGGACATTTGAAGGTCACAGTTTATAAAACACCCAATCACGATACATGAACTCAAAATAGTAAAAAAAAATTGAGTCATGGTTCATAACAAAGAAATTTTGTGCACTAGTTATGGTTATTAGAAATTTCCTGCATCGAATACATTTATTCATTCAGCAAAAATGACATCATTTAGAACATATTTTGTAACTAGGAGAAATTTTAAAGGTTAATCTTTCATAACACATTACCTATTTGCCGGATTAATTATATTTTTACAAGAATAAATTTTGAAATTGTGCCTTTTAATTTAAGATGTTGGTGGATGCTACTGGAGGAAACACAATGTAACCAATCAAAATGGTTGCATGTTTTCTGAAACACCCTGTATATATCGGGTCTCTGCTAAGTTCCGTCAAACCGACATCACTTACATCAGCCGTTTGACACGTGACAGGTTTAAAATTAGAACATATAGATCGAAAAGTTTAACGATATACGGGTATCTTTCCGCTATAACATTTATTCTGTTTCGTTTAAGACAAATTTCTTAACATGAAAAGTGCTGGGAGCAACTTCCTCATGTTCGGAAATTGTGTAAAATTTAGCCGCGTTTTTCTACATTGTATAAACTCCAGACATATATGTAATGCGCACTGGAATAGTGTTACATTACGGAATAAATCAACAATGCACAACCAGCTTCCAGCACTTTTCAGAATGGTAGGAATAATAGCTACACGTGTTTAAAAATTCAGAATTTATAGTGAAGCGGATATCGTTGAACTTTTGATATTTTCGAGGGGCTGGACCCACTTTTGTACGTCACTGTACAAATGTACTCCCTACGACTATATATAAAGTCTACACATCATCGATGTAGTTTGACAATAAAATGTGGATTAAATATATTTTACAATACGTTTTTAGTTTGGCCCAATTAAGCTTGTTTCGTATTTATTTATTTTTATTTTTACAAACTACGACAATAGCTTGATCCACGCCTCAAGTACAGAGAAACTGTGTGTGTCAAACTAAGAAACATTTGATATCATCTCACTAAGTACAATCAAGCTAGCTTTCGTTCTACATACTCAAAGTACTATTTTGGCAAGGTAAGTTGCACATCCATTTATAATATTTATGAGAAACAAAAGTAGTTAAGTGTGTTTCAAAAAGAAAATATAGTATTTATTCATCGAGATTCATTTGAATTGTTTTAACGTGACGTCATAATAGCTTTCCCGAACCTCTGCATTGGCTGACGTAGATATGCGAGTCTTCAACCTAGCTGCGTAGGGCTCACGGCGGGTGTGACCAGTCAACAGGGGATGCCTATTCCTCTTAGGCACCTCTGATCCCACATTTGAATTTCCAGGGGTTCTTGTATGCCCCGATCACTGATTTGTATTGATTGAAGTTTTTATGAAATCGATCACTGTTCGTTATCTTTACCCTTTTTCATTTTCAAATATGATGACTATACAAAGTCTCTTGAGTTGTAAGAGTTATTTCTGCATTCTGCGTCTGTAGTGTGCTTAAGCATATGTATGGAATGAATATGTATAATGTTCTATATTGAATTGAAAAGTGCATGGGATGGCATTCCGAGATGAAATATTTCAAATATCATATCTTTTTCAATAGGCTTCGTAAAGTTATGTTTATTTGTCAAAACAAATTAATTAATTTCAAATAAAATTAGGTACTTCTAAGAGATTTTGATTAATGGGGTTCACTTTTAATGAAAACTTCCATTTTACAAAAACGTCTGGCCGTGTGATTAAAACATTTCAAAGAAAATGTCAAGGAACATTTTGAAACATATATTTCTTGTCTTGTTTAAATTTTTATTTAATCTTTCAAACTTTGAGCTAAACTCAGCAACCATGCTACTACAGAGAGAGACACATGTTGACATGACAAGGAAAAAAACGCAAACTTCAAAAGCAAAGTGCAAACTCTTGAAATTGCAATTTAAATTTTACGCCAAGGAACAAGACGGCTGATTTTTGTGTCCCGTTTCAGTACCTTCTTGCAGAGGTTGTGAACCTGTGTTTCTAATATTTGATTTTACGAAAGAAGATCGGGCCTTACTATTATTCCCTCTTTTTATACTGCATACATTATATTTTGCCAATTTTGCTTACCATATTTCTTCTTTTCTGAATTAGAGAGCTTTTCTGTTCAAAAAGAATATAAAAAGTAAGTGAAAATCCAACGCATACATCATGTGAAATCAGTACAATTTATCCCCAAAACAAAAAAAGAAAATTTATTTATCATTCACCATTTTCTTAAACACATAAGGTTTTTTTTTTTACCTAATCTTGCAAGATTTGTTGATAAGTCATTTAGTTCAGTTCTCTGTTTGTCTTGCTCATACTTCACTTTCTCTAACTCAGTTCTCTCTCTCTTTTGGTTGGTTTCCAGTTCCGTTATATCCACGTCAGTTACCACTCTCTGCAGCTCTAGCATATTCAGATTTACGTTTTGATTTTTCAGGTTTGTTGTAATCCCTTAAAAATTATGAACAAATATATTCTTTTGGCTTATGTTATTTTACTAGTACTAAAATCAATGATTTCCGGGTTTTTGCAATTTGAGCACTATTCAGAATTTCTTAATTGTCTCATCTCTGATACCAACCTGACATGATTTTTTTCAAATCCGCTGTTGATTGATGTTGTTGATCGATCATGTCCAGGAACCTCTTTTCTTGTTCAGGATCCATTGTTACTGTTTTAATGATATTTGCAGCATCAGTGTATGTGGTACATCCTCCAGGAAGGCTTCCCTCAAGTTCACTGATAATAATTGTAAGGTCTTGCCAAAGTTTCAGAAATTCAGCATCTAGGAGCGAGACACTGACTGCATGTCCACAATAGGTATTTCTGATCTCTCTGATTCGGTCTATGTTAGCAGAAAGGGATCGATCAGATGGATCTGGTGATTTACCCCATCCTTTCTGGTGAGGCGTAATTCCTGATATATTTCTTAGTAATATATACAATAACGATAAATCAAACACATCGTATGTTCCAGTAAAATTGCCTGATCTGGGGTAAAGTTTTTCTCTTTGGGCTTTGTTTAAGATAGGGCTTAATGTATTCTTCTCCTTTTGAAGGATAAATGGGAACTGAACCTCTGTAACATGGTTCCTCAGAATGTCTCTGAATAGGTCAGTACAGGGATCCAACAATAACCGGGAAACACGAGCAGCATGTGTTGTCTCTTTCGTCGAGATGTATTGAGAGCATGCCATTATTTCTCTGAAAATAAAACACTTGATGATTCAGTCATCAATTATTGGTTAAAAGAACAGATAGTTTGCAAAATGATTGTTTGATGTATATGTGAAAGGACTTAAAAAGGACATAATGTCATAATTGCTGAAACATCTTGCAATGATGTTCGTAAAATATTTTAAAAATACTCATATCTAAGACTTACTCGAATTTTCCTAAAAAAAAAAGAATTATAATAATTCATTATAATATTCAGACAAAACGGAATTATTTGAAAAATGTTTTAAAACCTTCTTAAAAACTTTTTTCTTGTAATTTTTCTTCCTGTCGTTTATCTCTTTTATATACTACTTTTATAAGAACTCAGTTTGAATATGCAACTGAAGTTTGGTGTGGGTGTTCTAGTCAAGATTCCGAAAAACTAGAAAAATTACAGCTACATGTAGCAGCAGCAAGAATATTCACTGGATTAACTTCTTTGACATCGCGAGATTCTCTCTATTTTGAAACTGGATGGGAACCACTTGTTGTTAGAAGAATGTCCAAAGTAAGAACAACTCCGTTTAATTTATTTTTCATAATATGGTACCCGAGTATCTGAAAGATTCAATCACACAAATCAAATTACGTAACAAGACAATTACAAAATTATTGCATCCCTAAGTGTAGATTAAACATTTATAAATCATCTTTTGTCCCAATGGCAAGAAGGGAATGGAACTCTTTACCTCTTGAAACAAGATAATCCACTAGGTACCTTCAAAAAATGTATAAACTCTCAAAAAACACCTCCTCCTGCCTTTTTAAGCGCTAAGCGCAGCGCAAAGCGCTTACTGTCATCTTAAATCTACTTCCGTTCGCGATCCAGCGCCACTAAGCAAGTTAGATAACTCCACTGGGTTTTCTAAAAATATGCCACTGGAAATCCCCGACTCTCTTTCGGCTATTTTAGTGTAATACTGAATTACGTGCAGTTCTAATAATAGGAGTCAATTAGCTAGGTAAAGATATGCATGTACATTGTACGAAAATCCACTGTTATAGATAAGGGCTGTTCTTGTCATGCTTATCTCTATACATTGTAGTTCATTTAAAATCGTGTCGGCACTCATCACTTGTGTACCATGTAGCTTACAACTGCTGCATCTATGGCGCAAATACTTAATTGAAAACGGTTTATTACATGTATATGTCATGTACATGTAATGTAATGATTGAATAAGTATATACTTTTAAAACTCAGATGGGATTTTAATAAGTATTTAAAACTCAAACTGGAATTGAGTTATTTAGTAGAAAATTTCGCATAAAATTGATTTACAAAATACTTACATATGTACGTTCTATATAACTTATACCATATAATTAAACTATTATCTCTTCTTCTAGACCCTTATTTCAGGCAATGTAACTAAAACAAGTCTTCCTATTATCACCCTTGCACTATGCAGAGAGCTATCAATGAAGTTGATTTTCGCATCTCAGTATCAATTAGTAACAGACTGGAATGCATTCATGGACTGTCTATACTTGTGTTGTACTCTATATACTTGTAATATAAGTAAAAATATGATGTAAATAGTTCTCAAGGAAAGGCAGTTTGCGGCTGTACGTACATGTAGGGCATGTGATGGCTGTGTTTTCAACGAATCCACTCAAATAAGAAAACCAATTTCTCGGAATATTGTGCTTTAAAATTGTGTGTGCAGTGCGCAAGATATGGCGAAAAATGCAAAAACTTTAATTAAACGTTCTTAGCAATGGACAGGAATAGCGCCGATGAAATGTTAAGCAAACAGTGTAATACTCGTATTTGGAAACCAGGAAGAAATAGTTTATGTAAAGATGTGCGCGTGTTGCCGATTTGACTGCGAAGCAACTTAATGAGGACTACATAAAAACAAAAAACAATGTTGTATACCTTCATGAAGATTTATTAATACTTGAGATTAATATATTGTATTTTCTTTCTTGGGCTGTTGAATTATTTATCATGGAAATAGCAGAAAAATTACGGGCAATTATTTTCAGTATTCCTTTTCAACTAACACAACAGTGCTGTGGATATTTTTTCCCTCTAAACACGTTTTGCATGGTAGTTAAAATCATACATAAACAAGTAAAGAATGGTGTAAAGCATCAAACGTCCGTAAAAAAAAAATACTGAAGCATTTTAAAGTACATGTATTTCAACAATAGTCCAAAATACTTTTGGGGATTTAATGACATATTTTTAATCCGAAGAAGTATGAAATTTTTATTTTAAAAAAGTAATATTTACAAATCAGATATACATGTACATATTGTGAGATCAACAGAAAAGACAATTTTTGTTGCAAATACATTATAAATCATGTATATGAAAATCAGAGATAAAAGGATAGCACCGAATGTTTTATCATCAAACAAAGAAGACAAATATAATATATTTATACTCAAAATGTATATTTACCAATTATCTCTGACAAAAGGACGTTAACTCTACGGGTGCTCATTTCATTAACAGAGAGTTTTGTCACAAACATGATGCCGATATGCTGCACAGCGCGATGAATGTGAAGTGTTAAAAATGTATAATACACAGCTGTTGCATATTCAAAACAAAATGTAATATATAGTCTATGTTTTATTTATCATTCATAAATACTGGACGCCCGTAGCGATTGTGTAAATATCTTACACACTCCATTAATGTATTTCTTGTAAAATCCTTTCTATAAAATCATAAATTTATAAATCGCTTATGAATATGAAAAAAAGAGAGATATACTAAAAACAGTTTACTGAAAATACTAGTATTCGATATTTTTGAGATGTTTTATTCATAACTTTAATAAATAAATATGATATCAATAAGGAAATATTTATCGACCCAATAAACAAATAGCATCTTTATTTTCCGAGTGCAGTTTCTAAAATTAAAGCACAGTCACTAACAGCCAGTCTTCAATTTGAAACACTCGTACACACGGAATGAATTTATTATTAAAAATTATCACCAGAACATTTTAGCTGTCGGTGTTGCAAATAAATGAGAGGAATTTCAGCGACATTTTCAAGTGTTCAAAATTATTTAGAAATATACATTTTCCAGAAAAATTAATGTAAAGCTACATTTATAGTCTAAATTTGGTCGGAAAACTCGTCGACCATCCCCTCCGATTAATTGCGATTTATACGCAAAGCTACCTCTTATAGACTACTATAAGGAGATGGAGAAAAGAAAATATTTTTACATGTTTTTTTTTTTTTTCTTTTTTTTTATTAGGTTTGAGAAATACATTGCTGTTTGGAGTAAATATCAGCCATTTAATTTGTATATATTGTTTTTTTTTTTTTTTTTTAAGAAACGGAAAAATGTTTTCTGGCAATTTCATGTATGTGAAATTGATTGATCTTTTGACAGAAGAAGAAAATGTAAAATGCTTAAAATAAAAAGTCTTAAGACATTGTTGAATTTAATTCCAACGGGACATTTTCATGACTCACATGTTTGATTATGTAATAGACAACTGTGCTCGCCCTAGCGCAGGCGCACTGTCAAGATATTGCTTAAATTCCAATACAACAGGCAATTTAAATTTAAAATGATTCTGATGAATTTCAAATTGCAAAATGCTTAGCGCTTCCCAGTACTTTCAGTACTTTGATTTCTTTTGGTGTTCGTTACTGGAATGTAATTCATACTAGATTGAGACACAATTGTGTTCTAAATATTATTTAGGTGTATCATCATTGACAGTCCATTATGCACTTGTGGAAAAATAGAAGACGCATATCATTTCTTTTTTTCATGTGCGAAATACACTGTCCCAAGAAACGATCTGTGTAATGCTTTTTTTTTTAGAATGATTAATTTACGTATTGTAGACATTCACATATGTTATGGGGAGATGATTCGATTAGCATTTCTGAAAATGAATGTTTATTTTTAAATGTGCAATTGTTTATTAGGAGATGTGGTTTTTTTGAATTTATATATTTAGATTCATTTGTACATACTACATCAAATCAATTTTGTACATGCATAGTCTATGTAAGCTGATAATCATACTAATCATATTGGTTCCAGTGTAGTTTAATTTTTAAACACTATTTTGTGTAATTAATTGTTATAAAGAAGAAGACGTTCTAAGTTTTAAGAACTTGTTTCCGATCCTTTTGTTGTAACATCTAAACAATAAAATATGTTCAAATCAAATCAAATCAATAAACTTTATTTAAAGTTCTGCACATATGACATTCCTTATTATTAGTATATTATTGTTATTACAGCTGTATCAAATTAATATGAGTGTGGTCGATTCTGTGTTCTGTTGCTTTAATGAAAAGGGGGCATAATTGTAGTAACTTATTACCTTATCCCTTGAACAAAATACTTTAATTCAAAAATAATAAACAAACGATTTAGAGTAACAAGAATATTCACATTGCTTGTAATAATGTCTTGTTGACATTTGAATCAAACAAGCATAACCTTATACAGTGGAGCAGTGAAATGGTACCTTTGTTTTCAGACAAACTACGCAAGTTATTCTTTTTCAGATCATTAGGGAGCAATTTTAGATGCTGCAGACACAGGTTGAAATTTCAAAAGCGATTCAATAAATCAAGGCATTACATGTATTATGGTAATGAGGCAATCAATGTATTTTAGGTATTATATTTCACCATTTCGTGATATATATGATAATATAAATTATCATTATGATTTACCAGTGATGCACTTTTGTAAAATTCAATACATTGCTTTTAAACAAATTGTTTTATTTTTTTTATATTGAACTAGTCGCCTGCGTGTCGCAGTGGTTTGAGCGTCTGCTCTACAGTCGCGGAGTAAGGAGCTAATTCGAATCCACTGCGGGACGTGGAGACCGGTCCTTCGGATGAGACTGTATAAACCGAAGTCCCGTGTAGCAGTAAGTGTTGGCATGAAAAAGATCCCTATCTGCTCAATCGCCATAAGCGCCGAGTATAGGTATAAATTTGTAGCTCTCCACCGGCAAGTGGTGGCGTCTCCATATGAGTGAAAAATTTTCGAGAGGGACGTTAAACAAAGAAACAAATATATTGAACTTTTTAATTTTTTTTTATTTCTTGATTCAAAATTAGCTTGTTGTTTGTTCTTTGCTGTTGTTGTTTTTGTTTGTTTGTTCTGTTTGTTTGTTTTTTTTGTTTGTTTGGTTGGGGTTTTTTTGCGATTAAACACCTGCAAGGTAGTAAATTTATATTTCTGCGGTTGCATTATAACTCAAAACTTTAGTTACGGGATATTAACATCAGTTCTAGAGTAGTTATTGCCGAGATTAAAAAAAATGCCGCTGACATTATTCTCCAATAAATCACGAACGTCATCAAAAAATTATCAGATCAGAAACACATATCAAACCTGTACAGTTATATTTCAAACAACATTTCTCGACATCGGAGGTTATCCTTCAACATTAATGAAAACGCGGACTTTATTTCTTAAATTCAAACCATTTGGCAGAACATATATTCATCTAAATTCTTCTTCTCGAGAACAACAAAACAATGATTAGTCATTATATTATAATAGAAGTATCCTCGGGTAGTGTAGATTCAAGTTTGTTCCAATCATGACCCCTGGGGTATGGCAGGGCCACAACAAGGGGGGGGGCAAGTTTACCATGGGAATATATTGGAATTATCTTTAAAAATCTTCTTCTCAAGTACAGCTGAGCCATTATTAGTCATATTAATACAGAAGTATCCTAAGATGGTGTACATTCAAGTTGATCAAATTATGACCCCTGGTAGTAGGGCGGGGCCACAACAGTGGGTCAAGGTTTACATAGGAATATATAGGTGCAATGGCATTTCAGTGAAAGGCATTGAATACTTCAAATAGTGGAATGACCTGACAGCCATTGGAATGGAATAGCCAAAGGGTATATGAAACAAAGCTTTGGGAAAGTCAGGCATTGAGAAACTAGCTGAAGAAGTTGGACGTTGAATCAGCAATAACGAAGGTAAGGTATTCCATCCCTAATAGCAAAAGATTCAATGAAATTGAATAAATATCAGATGTGTAAGGGTTGAATACTCAGTATATTCAGACAAAATTTCCATTTATTACTATAAGCATGTAAGGCTAGAATGTGTCCTAATTTATGACTTTGAATTTCGTAAGAGTTATCTCCCTCTGTTTTTAATTATTAAAAAAAATAATTTTTAAAAAATTATCTGGTCAAAAATAAAAGTTTTCAATTGTCATTCTATTTCTAATGTGTTTTAATGCATCTTTCCAGCACAGTATTTATTGATATTCTTATTATTTGAATTTTTATTTTAAAAAAAAAAATTGCTTGTCTTCATTGACGTCAATGCACTTTGTGTTATGGGGATGAAAAACCTTGAGGTTAAGAGCAAAATAAAAACATAAAAGTTATAAACACCAGTGGCAAGTATCCTAGGGAACTGATGTTAAGTTCTGGGTGAAGTAAATCTGAGGAAAATTGATACACCCGGTCCCTATCTATCAATGGGAACCTAGCGGAGAAACATGGTACAAGTAGTACCTTACCCAGTCTCCGTCTCTAGATAATAGAAAATGTAAGTTAGTACTGTGTGATATACCCTCAAACAGAGGTGTCTTCACAATCATTCCAATCATTAACTCAGAAAGAGTAAAAGGAAAACCTATATATATCCCTTTTAAAAAAAACCTCATCATACACGTTACGTAGGAAATATCTTTGAAATCTTCTTCTCAAGAACAATGTACTAAGCCATTACTAGTCATATTTATACAGAAGTAACTTTAGGTATTGTAGAATCAAGTTTGTTCATATTATGACCCCTCCCCCCAAGGGGTTGGGGACACAAAAGAGTATCAAAATTTTACATAAGAATATATAGGAACCAGCTTGAAGAAATCTTCTGCTCAAGAACAGCAAAGCCATGATTAGTCATATTATCATAGAATCATCCTAAGTAGTTAAGATTCAAATTTGTTCAAATTTAGGATGAGGCCACAATGAGGGATCAGAGGTTTACACAGGAATACATAGGAAAAATCTTTAGAATTCCTCTGTTTAAGACCAGCAAAGCCATGATTAGTAATATTGAATTCTAGAAATAACATGACGCGTCGGACTAGAACATGACATTTGCTTAATCTCGACGCAAAATGTAATAGTAAAAAATAGTGTTAGTACAAATATCATTTCTGCTTAAACTCTCAGTAAGACGTGACATTCTCGGCGATACATAATTAGCGTCTCTCAAATGGTGACCTAGATTCTCATTGGTTAAGAAATTAATAACATTAGCAACTTTAGATTGTTGTTAACAAACAATGAGATGACATAAGCCACATATCTGTACTGTAAGAAACGAATTCCTTGCGTCACTCGTTTTTATTCCATGTGTATTTCACCCGTGAATGAAAAGCTGTGTAAATTTTAGTATTGATGGGCTAATTGGGTAACCAATGAGAATCTAATTCACCATTTGAGAGAAGCTAATTATGTATAGCCGAGAATATCACGCCTTACTGAAAGTTCAAGCAGAAATGATATTTGTACTTATAGATTTTCGATATTACATTTTGCGTCAACGCAGAATGTAATAACGCAAAATGTAAAAACCCTAAAAGTATATTATAACATATGAGTTATTACATTGTGCGTTTGTTTCGCGTTGTAACAACACACAGTCTTGGTACAGTATATCAAGGATCACTTACACGTACCTGAAGAAAGTCAATATACAATAGTCACGTAAAGCATCTTTTTAAAAATCATTCATTATATTCGGTGAGTTCCCATTTCGCCTTACCTGTGAAATACAGGTAAGAAAATATTTTTAAAACAGTACTAAGGCGAAATGAGAATTTCTTAACAAACTATGTAAAAACAAAACTTGTTAATTTACAAGATATTTTTATAATAATTAGTTAATTATGCAATTTAAAAAGAAATATTTGGGATTTAAAATGAAAAATAAAGAAATAAGGAATGTTTTAATTTTATACATTTAAGTATAATATGTAAATTTTATTACTGGATTCAAATGCAAATCTAGATGATAAAAAAATTCAACTTTAAAATTGGAATAAATTTATGAATACAGTGAATGAAATATGATACTAAGTATTTTTCATAAACCTTTTATGCTAAATATCTTAAATCTTCGTCAAGTTAACATTTATGATTACTTTTATGCAAAATGTCTACATATATTTTTTGTTTATCAATGTTTGCATATCATGTAAATAAATAATATTTAAAATAAAACGTCATACATCTTTATGCCAAGATTACTCATAATTAATTTTTTTTTTCATAATACTGCAATACAAACAATATTTTGACTTAATTAGATGTTTATGCAAGTTCCCATCTCGCCTCAATTCGCCTTTGAGCTTACTAAGGCGAAATGGGAATACAAAATTTTACGTATACAGTTAAGGCAAAATTGGAACAAACCAAAATTAGATGTTGGATATGTGTGACCCTGTAACCATGATTAGGTTTGTTCTCCTGATTTTCACTTCGTATTCTATGATGAATGTCTTTGGATCCTTTTAATTTGATCTGTTAACAAATCTTTCAAAATTACACTATAATTAACATTTATTTTACAGGTTTTCATGTTTTACTTTAATTATTTAATTATATTCCATTAAAAATATTTACGCATTAATCTGGTAAAAATGAAATGCTGCCATTAGAATAGAAATTAGTGATAAACTACTTTCTTTTTCCCAATGTACATGTATGTCATTTTATCTATAAAGAAAAGTGCCAATAAGAACTATTAAATAGAAAAGCACCACTAGTATTTCAATCTGCTCATTCTATTAGGAAACCAAATAAAAAAAAGATACCTGAATTAAATATATCAATGTCCATTTTTGTCGTTATAGTCAAATAAAACGCATGTTATTGCCTACAGAAATGTTTAACTCAATAACATGATAGGTTAGTATTATAGCACAAAAGAATCTAGCCTTATTCAGTGCTACCTATTCTCCAACACAATTCAAACGTTTCAAATTCTTTCAATCCAAGTAATCATATACTTGATGATAAGATCCGTTCTTTTCCCGATAACTGATAATGTATCCTTTAAAATTTATTACATTGTAAGCACATTTAACAGGTCTGGCCGATTTCCATATACGTAAAAAAAAAAAAAAAAAAGACAAGCGCCCCGTTTTACAAAAGAACTTACGACTAAGACCAAAATATGGTTTTGCAAATCATTGTCTTCTTACAGGTAACAATAATTTGAAAAATGCATATAATCTTACTTTTTTTTAGAATTTGGAAATACATTTTCTGAGAGTAATTTTTATCTAAAATATGGGTACACAAGTAAAACGTGACCCAGACCTTTTTGACAGGTCAAGGCCACTTGAATTTTTTACGTCAGCATATGAAATTTAGCATTTTAAAAGTAATTTTCACATTTACCATAGGAAACGCATTTTTGATTCCTTTTCGATATGGAAATAGAAAATCTAATGATATCGATGCAGTAAAATTTATATAATTTATGTCAATAAGAGGCCTAGGTTTATTTTTACGTAATTCACCTTTTAACTGCAACGTACTGTTTATGTCAAATATTGGTTGTATTTTTTTTTTTTTTTACAAATAAAAATTATCTGGATAGGTATTCGTAAACTACTTAAAATAAACTAAGATTTTTTTTTTTTAAAAATCACTTATCAAGTATACATCTTTTAATACAAAGTTCATTAAGTATTACTTAAATGTGGTAAAAATCAGGCGCGGATTCACGATTTTTTTATGTCGCCCCGAACGAAGTCGGGCGACAAATTGCTATTGTAAGCCTTAAAAAAGTGTCCGGGGATTTTCTCGCAGATGGCTGGGACAATCTTCCTGAAACTTTCCACAAAAGATGATCATTAGCGGTATTTGTGCTGTGCAGACTTTCAGTTTCAAAATGGCTATCGTTGCCATGGTAACGTACAAAAAGTGAGGAATTTTGTTAGGGAGTGTTCTCACTGGTCCCTTGAACATTCATGTAACTTTACATAAATGATGATCAGTAATTGTAGTTGTGCGATTCGCATTTAAAATTTTCAAATTGTCAATCGTTGCCAAGAAAACAGGGGAAAAGTGAAAATTCTTTAACTTCGATTTTCTCAATAATTGCTTAAGCAATCATTTTTAAACTTTAAGGGATGATTCCTTGCATTATGTCAAAGTGATTTCTATTTTTAAAAAAAAAAACTGGAGATGGCTGCATACAGTTACCATAGAAACAAAACAGAAAAAATGAATTATGCTCACATAAGTTCTCAGAGGTGGCTTGGACAATCTTGATGAAACTTTACAGAAATTATAATTAGAAACTCTAGATGTGCAGTCAACAGTCAATTTTTTCTAAATTCCTACCGTTGCCATGGAAACGGACGAAGTGAAAATTCTTTAGTTTCTATTTTTCTCAGTAACTTCGCAAGCAATCTTTGGGAAACTTTAAAGGTTTATTCCTTCTACTGGGTCAAATTGTTTTCCGCAAAAAAAAAAAATAATAAATAAAAAAAAAAATGGAGCAGGTCCATCGCTTCAGCCACCGGAACGAAATCATATTTTGGTTCACATTAGTTTTGTACTCGAGTGTTCTCGTAGATGGCTTTCAAAATCTTCATGAAACTTTACAGAAATAAAAATCGCCAACCATAGCTGTGTATGCAGTATTTTATTTTTTCAAAGTTTGTCGCTGAAGCCAGGTAAGAAACAAATGATTTAAGAAAAGTCGCGGTCATGTGACCGTTGTACATGTATGCTATCAGAAATTTTTTTTTCTTTTTTTTAAATCATTTTCCCACTTTTTTCCTCCTACATTTTTGTTATTGAATATATTTTTGTGAGATTTATAGAGCCATAGTCTTGCCTACAGATTTAATACACATATTTGCAGGTTCTTAGTACAATTGTCCAAAAACTTTGTACATACGTTTATTTCGGGGGGGGGGGGGGGTTATCAACTTATAAATTATTCACGTTATGTTTATTATTAAATTAAATAGAAGTTAATTGTCAAGTTACAGTAAAT
This sequence comes from Saccostrea echinata, assembly GCF_033153115.1. Classification (NCBI taxonomy): domain Eukaryota; kingdom Metazoa; phylum Mollusca; class Bivalvia; order Ostreida; family Ostreidae; genus Saccostrea; species Saccostrea echinata. Next base: position 1,899,250 of record NW_026889807.1, on the reverse strand, counting down.
GAGCTATTGTAATACATATTTGATATGAGTGCAGAATGAACCTCTTTGATGAGGAAAAATGACTAATTGTTCATTTCTACCCTGCTAAACACTACAATTCATTCACTTTTATTTTCATCTATATTTGTCAGAACTGTTGATTTAGTGTGAATGCACTGAGTTAACACGAATTGTGATTCGTGTGCTAAATAAGCCTCCGAAGGAGATAAAGAGGACAGAATACCCTCTTGATGCCATTGCAGGAAGTTTATAGAAGAAAAAAAAACTTAGATTGTATATTTAGTAAACCGGCGTTCCTTTTTCTCTTTCTAAACGACTAAATATAATAAGAAGTACGTTTTTGATTAAGTGTCGTTTTTCTCCGATAATTTTTTGTTGAATAATGCTTTATTTTCACATGCAGTTTTCAAATAAAATTCTGTTAACTAATAAATGTAAAGTCAAGAAAGTTATTGTACATTTTTACTACCCCACCCCCTACCATACACACACACGCGCACGTGCCTCATCCAGAATAACAACAACATAAAATATTTCTCTTAACCCAAAATCGACCTCTGAACGATTTTAAATCTACTAAAGACCCACAATAAATTTTCTTGAAAGTTTGTTTGCCTTTGATTCAGTTAGTTAATCGGCGAGTTTCTGTGCAGATGAACAGAGATATAGAATTTACTTTTGTCTTAAAGTTCTTCTGGTATTCATTAATAAATCAAGTTTCCCTAATATATGAGTTCATATTCCGCTTTCCCTAATATATGAGTTCATATTCCGCTGCTGTGATGCTTTTTCTGTTGTGTCTGTGTAAATCATCTTATTTACGATTACTTCATGTTAATATAAACCACTTGTATTAGTTAATTTTTTTTTCGGTATCAGTAGTGATTAAAAACCTTCATTACAATCCAATTTTCCTGATATGTTAGTTTTATTTACATGTACAAGTAATAGCTTTTGAAAAAGTTTGCCTGATTAAATCAATCAATATCTATGGAACGTATAAGTAAGAGAAGTGCTAAACGTTTCCGTCATCAAGGAACGACATAGTTGTGATACTTCATTACACAAGATGTACAATTGACTTTCTCAAATGGCATAAGTATTAACCAAATATTACAGATTAAAGAATTATATCTAAGACATGCCACTGTCTGGTCATTGCAGCCCGGAGGACCGGGCTGCTCTATACATATAAGTTTAAGTGTTGGTATATGGGGATTGAGGTGGGAGAAGTTATTCAGAATTAAAGGTTTTCTAAACATTAAAAAGATTGTTAATCAGAATGTTCTTTCCCTTATAAATTACGAGATACACAATATATTTACTTCCATAAAGTGAATCTGTAAAAATATATATGTTTTTCATATTTAATATATAAAGTTGCTTATCATTTACTATCGAAAAAACGACAGGTCCCTTTTTTTAGAACATCGAATTTTACTTATCGCATAAAAACGTAAAAAAGTACTTCACACAGTTCGTGTTTTATAATCTTAAAGTGAAAGACATTTTTGAAAATAGGTGATGCATGTGTCTGGTTTCAAATTATATTTTATGTAGCCAACATTTACTTGAGGAATTGATAAAGTTTAAAAGGGTATCGTTTTTGTTCGATTTTCATCCGACTATAAGTTTTCAAAATATCCTCTACTATCGTCTCCATCATTTAGACGCATGCCTTTTTCACACATATCGAAGCGGTTTGATGATCAAGACTCATTTCCATTGTTTACTTTATTTATTTCCCAGGCGACAATTGATGGTTACATCAATGTTTTCTTGTTTATTATAGATAGCCCACGGGCTGACTAGTTACGTTGGGAGGAAACTGCAAGTGTGCTTGCGTAGATTGGAATTCTGGGGAAAATAGACGAGTACTACGAGTCTTTCTAAAGAAATTCATACTCTCTTACCAGAGGGTGCTGTTGCAACCACTATTGAAATAACGACCACTATTGAAATAATTATTTCAATAGTGAACTTTATTTCAATAGTGGTTGCAACAGGGCGCGCTTCTTCATGCACACTCTCTGGTCAGTGATAGATTGATGAGACAGCCTCTGTTTATAGATTGGTCTGTTCTCCGTCGTTCTCGACGACGAAGGAAATTGCAAACAGGGAAACTAGGAAAATTGTCTTTAAGTGTTTGAGACAAAAATGCTTCAATGCTGCTCTACGACTAAAAGTAAATGGCCTGTACACTTTATACATGTAGCTAGAGCAAAACAAGATACAACTAGTGCTAATTGTAACGGGAACCGTTACAGATGTTCCCCAAACGGCTCCCGAATCCCTTATGATGCCCCATTCCCCACGAGCTTCAATAAATTAGACAATACTCTTGTAATATAGATGGACACTTTATTTTTAAGGGTATTTCATTGGAAAACTACTCCGATATAGCCATATGGGTATTATCCAAAAAAATTTCAGCGCATATGCTTGCACATGTTTTCTACATTTTTCACATTAATTTTCTTATAGTGTCTCACAATACATACATTTGTGTTAAATATTAAAGAATCTCATTGAAAAATAAGAGAGATGTAACCCTTTAAGTATTAGCCAATCAGAATTCAGCATACGCGCATGCATGGCCTTGCATTCAATTTTGATAGTATCATAATGTAGGAGCTCTATGTGCCTATCCATGTCGTAAATTTCATCCTGTTTTATTGAAAACCAAGGGAGTTATAGAAATTTAAAGTTTCAACCAATCAGATTGCAGCACACCTGCATGCGCATGTTTTCAAGAAATTTCCTATATATCATGTTGTAGCACCTTATAATATATACTTATATTCTAAATTTCAAAGTATTTTGTCAAAAAACAAGGAAATTTTTGAGATTTTTGTATCAGCCAATCAGAGAAGAGCGCACGTGCATGCGCGTGAGTTCACGCTAATTTAACCATGTTATCTTGTCTAGACTACTAATATATCTTTATATTTTGAGTTTCAAAGCAATTCATCAAGAAATATAAAAGTTACGGCTTCATAAAGTATATCAGTCATTTCACTCATTTTCACGCGCGCGCACGTGCATGCATGTGCGCAAAATGACCTTCGTTCCGAACACCTACACAACATGCCTATTAACCCTAAAAAGGTTTCATGTCAATCGGATGAGTGGTTCTATGAGAACACTCCCGGACAAAAAAGTACCGGAGAAGAAAGTAGAAAAAAAGAATAATAACTAGTTATAATTGTAACGGGGACCGTTACAGATGTTCCCCAAACGCTCCCCAACTCCCTTTTGGTGACTTTTTTCCTGTAAGCTTCATTAAATAAGGCAATGAAGTATATTGGTCATTTTTTGCATTTCACGCGCGCGCACGTGCATGCATGTGCAGGATGACCAAGTCATCCCGTCTATACTATATATGCATCTTTATATTCTCAGTATCAAAACATTTCATCAAAAAATATGTAAGTTCCGGCTAAATCAAGCATATTGGTCATCTTAGCATTGCGCGCACGCGCACATGCATGCATGTTCATAATGACCATGCCATTTTGTGTACACTTATAATATGTCTGTTAATTCATAGTATCAAAGCTTTTCATCAAAAAATATAAAAGTTACAGCTATATTAAGTATATTGGTCATTTAACACATTGCACGCGCGCGCATGTGCATGCATGTGCATCATGGCCAAATCATCTTGTCTACACTTTTAATATATATATATATTCTTAATATCAAAGCTTTTCATCAAAAAATATAAAAATTACGGCTATATTAATTATATTAGTCATTTAACACATTGCACGCGCGCGCACGTGCATGCATATGCATGCATGTGCATGATGACCATGTCATCTTGTCTACTCTTTCTATATATATAAATATTTTGAGTATCAAAGCATTTCATCAAAAAGTATAAAAGTTACGATATTATCAAGTAAATTGGTCTTTTTACGCTTTGCGCGTGCGCGCACGCGCATGCATGTGCATGTTGACCATGTCATCTTGTTCACACTTTTAATATATCCTTATATTCTGAGTATCAAAGCATTTCACCAAAAAATATATAAATTACAGCTATATCAAGTATATTGGTCATTTTACCCATTGCACGCGCACGCACGTGCATGCACGTGCGCGCAAAATGACCTTTGTTCCGCAAATCTACATAACATGCCTATTAACCCTAAAAAGGTTTTAACTCAATTGGTTGAGCAGTTTCCGAGAACACTCGCGGACAAAAAAGTACCGGAGAAGAAATAAGAAGAAAAAAGAATAATAATAATAACTAGAGCAAAGCTCGTTGCAAAGCAACGAGTAGGTCTTCCGTCCGATTTTCAGAAGCACTGCTTGTAAGATGGATAAATGAAAGTAAAGTATTCGTTAAAAAGAAGGCGTCCATACCAAAAATGATGTCGATCTGTATTTAGTTTTATTATGATAGAAATCTATGCTGATTTTTGTTAAATAAAGCAAATCAAGACTACTTCCGGTTTGACCGGAAGCAAACCGGAAGTAACTATAAATGACGAACTTCTGCAGAAATCAACATAAAATCAAATGATTAAATTCACCCAAAACTTCTGACCCAATTTTCTGTCGATTGGGATTACATTGACCGGAAGTTAACGAAAGTGACGATACTCGACAGAAAATACAATCAGACGTCCTCTGTGAAAAGCATAATTCAATTCAATATCAATATCTGTGAAAACAAGCAACTTCCTGTTTGACCGGAAGTGACGTCATTCGACGCATTTTGATGATCTCACAAGCTGCTACTTGTCATGTTGAACAACTTTGCTTCTTTGAAGTATTACAAATTGTCAGTACTTTTTGAGATATCAGGAAAAAACTTTTGGCCCCTCTATTTCCCTTATTTTAGGGGCCAGCCCTTTTTTCGGGATATCATTTTAAAAATCTTGTAATTCTGCACAAATTTTGTTCTATATGTTTTAACAAAATATTTCCAAGTAAAAAGATATTGTACAGAAAGTGTTCGAAATTTTGAAACTCTCGATATGACTTTTTTCAGGCCATAGCGAGCGTCGACGTGTGGCACCTCCGGTGAAAGTTAACTACGTATTACAGATCTACATATGTTACTCTGTCTTCGCTAAAACTTTCACATTTCCGTGATTAATGGTTTCTTAGAAAACGTGCGGACAAACTGGCCCTCCAAAAATCACTAAATCGCAAAAATCTTCGGACCGGAAGTGACGTCATCAAAATTAAAAAAATATGTATCAAGATTTTTTAATGTTCTATCAGACCTGAAAGTTTCATGAAAATTGGGCCAACCGTTTTTGAGAAATCGCGTGCACAAAATCGGTAAGAAAAAAAATAATAAGAAAAACAGTGGAAAAGAAACCTAAGAATAACAAGAAGGTCTTCCGCTGAAGACGAAAGACCTTAATAATAATAACTAGATGAGATCTCGTTGCGAGCAACGAGTAGGTCTTCCGTCCGATTTTTCGATAAGATGAGTTATGATTTTGACTATGATCTTTGTTAAAAGATAATAATATATAGACTTCCCTGATTAGATTTCATTCTTTTGATTTATATAACATTATCAAAGAGCTATAGATGATATGCTTTTGGCCCCTCTGAGCCCCTAGTTTGAGGGGTCAGCCCCTTTTTCTTGATATCAATTGAAAGGTCTTGTGATTTTGAAGACTTTTTGTTCAACAACTATTCGGAATTTCTTTTCGTTGTGGAGATATGCTGAATGGAAATATTTAGGGGCCACCCCTCCAAGTCCTTAATGGGGCCGTTTGACAAAAATTGAAAGGGTGCATATTGTTTAGAACATTATTCTGACCATCTTTTGTTCAGTATTGCTTATCAAAATATTCGCCCTTTTCGAGATATAAATCGTCAAAGATTAAGCATTCTGGCCCCTTGTGATCCTTTATTACGTAACATATGATCAGAATCTTATCATATATTGTTGTAAATCGTTAAGATAAACATCTTTGCTTCAGTAATGTGTTACAGATTATTGATCGTTAAAGAGTTATAGATGAAAGAGTATTGGCCCCTCTGAGTCCCTAATTTGAACGGTCAGCCCCCTCTTCTTGATATCAAATAAAATGTCTTGTGATTTTGAAGACTTTTTGTTCAACAACTATTCAGAGATTTCTTTTCGTTGTGGAGATATGCTGAATGGAAATATTTAGGGGCCACCCCTCCAAGTCCTTAATGGGGCCGTTTGACAAAAATTGAAAGGGTGCATATTGTTTAGAACATTATTCTGACAATCTTTTGTTCAGTATTGCTTAACAAAATATTCGCCCTTTTCGAGATATAAAGCGTCCAAGATTTAGCATTCTGGCCCCTTGTGATCCCTTATTACGTAACGTATGATCAGAATCTTATCATATATTGTTGTAAATTGTTAAGATAAACATTTTTGCTTCAGTAATGTATAACAAAATATTGATCGTTAAAGAGTTATAGATGAAAGACTTTTGGCCCCTCTGAGCCCCTAACTTGAGGGGTCAGCCCCTTTTTCTTGATATCAAATGAAAGCACTTATCATTCTGCACAACTTTTGTTATATATGTTTTAACAAAATATTTACAGGTATAAAGATATGATAGAAAACTTGTCAAATTTTGCGAGATGCTTGTGAGCCTATTTTTCGAGCCCAGGCGAGCTTTAACGCCTTTTGCGCTGGAAAGATATGGACGCAAAAAAGCACATCTACAATCCCTCCTCTACCTTCACTGAGAATCTCAACTCAATATCTTTATTCGTTTTGGAGTGATTACCAGGACAAGCCGACCCTCTGAAAATCAGATAATTGTCTATATCTCACGACCGGAAGTGACGTCATCAATATAAAAAATTTCCAATAAGGTTCAGATCAATATCTATCAGATCTGAAAGTTTCATGAAAATCGACCGGGTCGTTTCCGAGAACTCGCGTGCACAAAATCGGTAAGAAAAAAAAAGAATAATAATAATAACTAGATGAGATCTCGTTGCGAGCAACGAGTAGGTCTTCCGTCCGATTTTCCGATAAGATGAGATAAGATTTTGACTATGATCTTTATTAAAAGATAATAATATATAGACTTCCCTCATTAGATTTCATTCTTTTGATTTATCTAACATTATCAAAGAGTTATAGATGAAAGACTTTTGGCCCTTCTGAGCCCCTAATTTGAGGGGTCAGCCCCTTTTTCTTGATATCAAATAAAAGGTCTTGTGATTTTGAAGATTTTTTGTTCAACAACTATTCAAAAATTTCCTTTCGTTTAAGAGATATATAGAATAACAATATTTAGGGGCCAGCCCTCCAAGTCCTTAATGGGGATGTCCTGCGAAAATTAAAAGGGTGTATATTGTTTAGAACATTATTCTGAACATCTTTTGTTCAATATTGCTTATCAAAATATTTCCCCTTTTCGAGATATCAATTGTCAAAGATTTAGCATTCTGGCCCCTTATGGCACCTTATTACGTAACATATGATCCTAATTTCATAATACATAGTTGCAGAATGTTAAGATGAACATTTTTGCTTCAGTAATTTATAACAAAATATTGATCATTAAAAAGTTATAGATGAAAGACTTTTGGCCCTTCTGAGCCCCTAATTTGAGGGGTCAGTCCCTTTTTCTTGATATCAAATAAAAGGTCTTGTGATTTTGAAGATTTTTTGTTCAACAACTATTCAAAAATTTCCTTTCGTTTAAGAGATATTTAGAATAACAATATTTAGGGGCCAGCCCTCCAAGTCCTTAATGGGGATGTCTTGCAAAAATTAAAAGGGTGTATATTGTTTAGAACATTATTCTGAACATCTTTTGTTCAATATTGCTTATCAAAATATTTCCCCTTTTCGAGATATCAAGTGTCAAAGATTTTGCATTCTGGCCCCTTATGGTCCCTTATTACGTAACATATGATCCTAATTTTATAATACATAGTTGCAGAATGTTAAGATGAACATTTTTGCTTCAGTAATTTATAACAAAATATTGATCATTAAAAAGTTATAGATGAAAGACTTTTGGCCCTTCTGAGCCCCTAATTTGAGGGGTCAGTCCCTTTTTCTTGATATCAAAAAAAAGGTCTTGTGATTTTGAAGATTTTTTGTTCAACAACTATTCAAAAATTTCCTTTCGTTTAAGAGATATTAAGAATAACAATATTTAGGGGCCAGCCCTCCAAGTCCTTAAAGGGGATGTCTTGCAAAAATTCAAAGGGTGTATGTTGTTGAGAAGATTATTCTGAACATCTTTTGTTCAATATTGCTTATCAAAATATTTCCCCTTTTCGAGATATCAAGCGTCAAAGATTTAGCATTCTGGCCCCTTTTGGCCCCTTATTACGCAATATATGATCCTCATTTTATAATATATAGTTACAAATCCTTAAGATGAACATTTCTGCTTCAGTAATTGATAACAAAATTTTGATCGTTGAAAAGTTATATATGAAAGACTTTTGGCCCCTCTGAGCCCCTAATTTGAGGGATCATCCCCTTTTTCTTGATAGCAAATGAAACGTCTTGTCATTTTGTGCATCTTTTGTAATATATGTTTTAACAAAATATTTACAGGTAAAAAGATACAAAAGAAAACGTGTCAAATTTTGCGAGATGCTTGTGAGCCTATTTTTCGAGCTCAGGCGAGCTTCAGCGCCTTTTGAGCTGGAAACATATAGATGCAAAATGGCACATCTACAATCTTTCCTCTATCTTCACTGAAAATCTTATCCCTTTATCTCTATTCGTTTAGGAGAACACCCCAGGACAAGCCGATCCTCTGAAAATCAGAAAATCGTCGATATCTCACGACCGGAAGTGACGTCATCAAAAAACAAAAAAACCTATCAAGATCAGTTGATTATCTTTCATATCTGAAAGTTTGATGTAAATCGGCCAAGCCGTTTCTGAGAAATCGCGTGCACAAAATCGGTTGGAAGAAAAATAATAATAACTAGAAACTCATTGCGAGCAATGAGAGGTCTTCCGTCCGATTCTGAAAATAAAAACGAAAATTCAAGCTGAAAAAGTGATAAAAGAAATTGAGACACTCTGGAGATTGAACCCTCGTCGTCAGAGTGAAAATCCAACGTGCTAACCATTAACCATTCACTTTTTTGCATCACTTCCTGTCACCACCGGAAGTAACGGCGACACACGATTTTCATACGATGCAAATAAACTGATGACGGACTATCAGTCCTGAAATTTTCAGACTTCAGTCGTTTATTGTTGCCGAGCAATTGTGAGAAGAAATTCTAATTTTGAGGACAGGAAAACACGCGACCGGAAGTGAATCTTATAAAAAAAAATCTCCAACGTGTCTCCAGACATTTGCAATATCTACAACATGTATTTAAACATTTCAATTCCTTTTCTATAAGCGATATTTATGAGAAAGTTAAATATCGAAATAACGTATTTTATCTCCTAAAACCGGAAGTTGACGTTTTTGTTTCCGGAGGAGTCTAACATATTTCAAAACAGCGAAAGAGATGCAATAAGGTGATGCAAGTTTTAATTTAAACAAGAAAAGTTGAATTTTTGGATTTCTTTGATCACTTCCTGTGACGACCGGAAGTGACGGCTGACAGTTTAACCCAAAGGATTTTGCCTACTCTTCAAGGACTATTACTCATATAAGTTTGTTGTCTTAATCTCTTACCGTTTCTGAGATCTCGCTCAGATGTTTTCTCATTTTGAGGACAGAAAAACACGCGACCGGAAGTGAATTTTGCAAAGATATTGGACGTAACTCTAGACATTTGCAATCTGAATAACATATCTAAAAATCATTTCAAATACTTTACCTATAAAAGATATTTATGGGAAAGTAAAATACTCAAATTATGTAGTTTTTCTCTTATAACCGGAAGTTGTCGTTTTTGTTTCCGGTCGGACCAACATATTTCGAAACTGCGAAAGAGTTGCAATAATGTGATGCAAGATTTGATTAAAAAAAGAAAAGTTGAAATTTTCGATTTCTTTGAACACTTCCGGTGACGACCGGAAGTACTGACGACGAAAACCAAAGTAATTTCGAACATCTAGAAGTCATGGTCTATCATCTCTAACAAGTCTCCAGTTCATATCTTTAGCCGTTTCTTAGATCCTTCGAGGACAAAATTTCATTTTAAAATCAGGAAATTGCCCATAACTTGGCACTGGAACCGAATTTACCAAAAAACGGAATTTTATATAAAATTCATATAAAGACCTTTTATCCCTGAAAATTTCAAAGAAATTCATTGAATAGTTTTCGAGAAATCGCGTGCACAAAATTTTGTCTAAAAAAAAAAGAATAATAATAATAATAAGAAACAATAGAATCACTATAAGGTCTTCCGTGGAGACGGAAGACCTTAATAATAAGAAGAATAGGGAAAAAGAAACCGAACGAAAACAATAAGGTCTTCCGTTGGAGACGGAAGACCTTAACTAGATGGGATCTTGTTGCGAGCAACGAGTAGGTCTTCCGTCCGATTATTCGATAAGATGAGATATGATTTTGACTATGATCTTTGTTAAAAGATAACAATATATAGACTTCCCTAATTAGATTTCATTCTTTTGATTTAGATAACATTATCAAAGAGTTATAGATGACATGCTTTTGGCCCCTCTGAGCCCCTAGTTTGAGGGGTCAGCCCCATTTTTTTGTGGAAATATTTAGGGGCCTCCCCTCAGTCCTTAATGGGACCGTTTGACAAAAATTGAAAGGGTGCATATTGTTTAGAACATTATTTTGACCATCTTTTGTTCAGTATTGCTTATCAAAATATTCTCCTTTTTCGAGATATAAAGCGTCAAAGATCTAGCATTCTGGCCCCTTGTGACCCCTTATTACGTAACATATGATCAGAATCTTATCATATATTGTTGTAAATCATTAAGATGAACATCTTTGTTTCAGTAATGTATTACAAATTATTGATCGTTAAGGAGTTAAAGATGAAAGACTTTTGGCCCCTCTGAGTCCCTCATTTGAAGGGTCAGCCCCTTTTTCTTGATATCAAATGAAAGGTCTTGTGATTTTGAAGACTTTTTGTTCAACAACTATTTAGAGATTTCTTTTCGTTGTGGAGATATGCCGAATTGAAATATTTAGGGGCCAACCCCTCAAGTTCTTAATGGGGCCGTTTGACAAAAATTGAAATGTTGCATATTGTTTAGAACATTATTCTGACCATCTTTTGTTCAGTGTTGCTTATCAAAATATTCCCCCTTTTCGAGATATAAAGCGTCAAAGATTTAGCATTCTGGCCCCTTGTGATCCCTTATTACATAACATATGATCTAAATCTTATCATATATTGTTGTAAATCGTTAAGATGAACATCTTTGCTTCAGTAATGTATTAAAAATTATTAATCGTTAAAGAGTTAAAGATGAAAGACTTTTGTCCCCTCTGAGCCCCTAATTTGAGATGTCAGCCCCTTTTTCTTGATATCAAATGAAAGGTCTTGTGATTTTGAAGACTTTTTGTTCAACAACTATTCAGAGATTTCTTTTCTTTGTGGAGATATGCTGAATGGAAATTTTTAGGGGCAACCCCTTCCAAGTCCTTAATGGGGCCGATTGACAAAAATTGAAAGGGTGCATATTGTTTAGAACATTATTCTGACCATTTTTTGTTCAGTATTGCTTATCAAAATATTCCCCCTTTTCGAGATATAAAGCGTCAAAGATTTAGCATTCTGGCCCCTTGTGACCCCTTATTACATAACATATGATCAGATTCTTATAATATATTGTTGTAAATTGTTAAGATAAACATTTTTGCTTCAGTAATGTATAACAAAATATTGATTGCTAAAGAGTTATAGATAAAAGACTTTTGGCCCCTCTGAGCCCCTAACTTGAGGGGTCAGCCCCTTTTTCTTGATATCAAATGAAAGCACTTATCATTCTGCACAACTTTTGTTTTATATGTTTTTACAAAATATTTACAGGTATAAAGATATGATAGAAAACTTGTCAAATTTTGCGAGATGCTTGTGAGTCTATTTTTCGAGCCCAGGCGAGCTTTGGCGCCTTTTGCACTGGAAAGATATGGACGCAAAAAAGCACATCTACAATCCCTCCTCTACCTTCACTGAGAATCTCAACTCAATATCTTTATTCGTTTTGGAGTGATTACCAGGACAAGCCGACCCTCTGAAAATCAGATAATTGTCTGTATCTCACGACCGGAAGTGACGTCATCAATATAAAAAATTTCCAATAAGGTTCAGATCAATATCTATCAGATCTGAAAGTTTCATGAAAATCGACCGGGTCATTTCCGAGAACTCGCGTGCACAAAATCGGTAAGAAAAAAAAAGAATAATAATAATAATAATAACTAGATGAGATCTCGTTGCGAGCAACGAGTAGGTCTTCCGTGCGATTTTTCGATAAGATGAGATATGATTTTGACTATGATCTTTGTTAAAAGATAATAATATATAGATTTCCATATTTAGTTTTCATTCTTTTGATTTATATAGCATTTTCAAAGAGCTATAGATGGCATGCTTTTGGCCCCTCTGAGCCCATAATTTGAGGGGTCAGCCCCTTTTTCTTGATATCAATTGAAAGGTCTTGTGATTTTGAAAATGTTTTGTTCAACAACTATTCAGAGATTTCCTTCCGTTGTGGAGATATGCTGAATGGAAATATTTAGGGGTCACCCCTTCAGGTCCTTAATGGGGCCGTCTGACAAAAATTGAAAGAGTGCATGTTGTTTAGAACATTATTCTGACCATCTTTTGTTCAGTATTGCTTATCAAAATATTCTTCCTTTTCGAGATATAAAGCGTCAAAGATTTAGCATTCTGGCCCCTTGTGACCCCTTATTACGTAACATATGATCAGAATCTTATCATATATTGTTGTAAATCGTTAAGATAAACATTTTTGCTTCAGTAATGTATTACAAATCATTGATCGTTAAAGAGTTATAGATGAAAGACTTTTGGCCTCTCTCAGCCCCTAATTTGAAGGGTCAGACCCTTTTTCTTGATATCAAATGAAAGATCTTGTGATTTTGAAGACTTTTTGTTCAACAACTATTCAGAGATTTCTTTTCGTTGTGGAGATATGCTGAATGAAAATATTTAGGGGCCACCCCTTCAGGTCCTTAATGGGGCCGTCTGACAAAAATTGAAAGAGTGCATGTTGTTTAGAACATTATTCTGACCATCTTTTGTTCAGTATTGCTTATCAAAATATTCTCCCTTTTCGAGATATAAAGCGTCAAAGATTTAGAATTCTGGCCCCTTGTGTCCCCTTATTACGTAACATATGATCAGAATTTTATCATATATTGTTGTAAATCATTAAGATAAACATTTTTGCTTCAGTAATGTATTACAAATCATTGATGGTTAAAGAGTTATAGATGAAAGACTTTTGGCCCCTCTCAGCCCCTAATTTGAAGGGTCAGACCCTTTTTCTTGATATCAAATGAAAGATCTTGTGATTTTGAAGACTTTTTGTTCAACAACTTTTCAGAGATTTCTTTTCGTTGTGGAGATATGCTGAATGAAAATATTTAGGGGCCACCCCTTCAGGTCCTTAATGGGGCCGTCTGACAAAAATTGAAAGGGTGCATATTGTTTAGAACATTATTCTGACCATCTTTTGTTCAGTATTGCTTATCAAAATATTCTCCCTTTTCGAGATATAAAGCGTCAAAGATTTAGCATTCTGGCCCCTTGTGACCCCTTATTACGTAACATATGATCAGAATTTTATTATATATTGTTGTAAATCGTTAAGATAAACATTTTTGCTTAAGTAATGTATTACAAATTATTGATGGTTAAAGAGTTATAGATGAAAGACTTTTGGCCCCTCTCAGCCCCTAATTTGAAGGGTCAGACCCTTTTTCTTGATATCAAATGAAAGGTCTTGTGATTTTGAAGACTTTTTGTTCAACAACTATTCAGAGATTTCCTTCCGTTGTGGAGATATGCTGAATGGAAATATTTAGGGGTCACCCCTTCAGGTCCTTAATGGGGCCGTCTGACAAAAATTGAAAGGGTGCATGTTGTTTAGAACATTATTCTGACCATCTTTTGTTCAGTATTGCTTATCAAAATATTCTCCCTTTTCGAGATAAAAAGCGTCAAAGATTTTGTATTCTGGCCCCTTGTGACCCCTTATTACGTAACATATGATCAGAATCTTATCATATATTGTTGTAAATCGTGAAGATAAACATTTTTGCTTCAGTAATGTATTACAAATTGTTGATGGTTAAAGAGTTATATATGAAAGACTTTTGGCCTCTCTCAGCCCCTAATTTGAAGGGTCAGCCCCTTTCTCTTGATATCAAATGAAAGGTCGTATCATTCTGCACAACTTTTCTTCTATATGTTTTAACAAATTCTTAACAGGTGTGAAGATATGAAAGAAAAGGTGTAAAATTTTGTGAGATGTTTCTGAGACATTTTTTGAGCCCTACCGAGCTTCGGCGCCTTTTGAGCTAGAGAGATTTGGGCACCTGCCTGCAAATCTACAAACCTTCCCCTACCTTCACTGAAAATCTTGTCTCAATATCTTAAGTCGTTTCGGAGGAGTTTCCAGGACAAGCCGACCCTCTGAAAATCAGAAAATCCTTAATATCTCGAGATAAAAAGTGACGTCATCTACGAAAAAAATTTCCAATAAGGTTCAGATCAATACCTATCAGATGTGAAAGATTTATGAAAATCGGCCAAGACGTTACCGAGAATTCGCGTGCACAAAATCGGTAAGAATAATAATAATAATAATAATAATAGGGAAAAAGAAACCGAACGAAAACAATAAGGTCTTCCGTTGGAGACGGAAGACCTTAATAACTAGATCCGATCTCGTTGCGAGCAACGAGTGGGTCTTCCGTCCGATTTCGATGAGGTGTCATTTTGATTGAAACAAGGACTATCTTTGTATTTTGAAAGACGGAGAACATCATACAATGTGTTTTGAAATCACTCAAAGGTTAAATAGAGTGAAATTTAAACGATTTAAATTTTTCAAAAAGTTTAAATTAAATCCAAATGTTAAAACAAGGGCTATCTCTGTATTTTCGAAGATGGAGAACATCATATAATGTGTTTTGAAATCTTTCAAAGGTTAAATAGAGTGAGATTTAAACGATTTAAATTTTTTTAAAAAATTAAATTAAATCCAAATGTTAAAACAAGGACTATCTCTGTATTTTGGAAGATGGAGAACATCATATAATTTGTTTTGAAATCTTTCAAAGGTCAAATAGAGTGAAATTTAAACGATTTAAATTTTTCAAAAAATTTAAATTGAAACCAACCATTAAAACAAGGACTATCTCTGTATTTTGAAAGATGGAGAACATCATACAATGTGTTTTGAAATCACTCAAAGGTTAAATAGAGTGAAATTTAAACGATTTAAATTTTTCAAAAAATTTAAATTAAATCCAAATGTTAAAATAAGGACTATCTCTGTATTTTGGAAGATGGAGAACATCATACAATGTGCTTTGAAATCTTTCAAAGGTCAAATAGAGTGAAATTTTAACGATTTAAATTTTTCAAAAAATTTAAATTGAAACCAACCATTAAAACAAGGACTATCTCTGTATTTTGAAAGGTGAAGAACATCATACAATATGTTTTGAAATCTCTCAAAGGTCAAATAGAGTGAGATTTAAAGGATTTAAATTTTTCAAAAAATTTAAATTGCTTCCAAATGTTAAAACAAGGACTATCTCTGTATTCTGAAAGATGGAGAATATCATACAATGTGTTTTGAAATCTTTCAAAGTTCAAATAGAGTGAGATTCAAACAATTTAAAATTTTCAAAAAATTCAATTTGTTTCTAAATGTAAAAACAAGGACTATCTCTGTATTTTGAAAAATGGAGAACATCATACAATGTGTTTTGAAATCACTTAAAGGTCAAATAGAGTGAGATTTAAAGGATTTAAATTTTTCTAAAAATTTAAATTGCTTTTAAATGTTAAAACAAGGACTATCTCTGTATTTTGAAAGATGGAGAACATCATACAATGTGGTTTGAAATATCTCAAAGGTCAAATAGAGTGGAATTGAAACGATTTAAATTTTTCAAAAAAATTAAATTGAATCCAAATGTAAAAACAAGGACTATCTCTGTATTTTGAAAAATGGAGAACATCATACAATGTGTTTTGGAATCACTCAAAGGTCAAATAGAGTGAAATTTAAAGGATTTAAATTTTTCCAAAAATTTAAATTGCTTCCAAATGTTAAAACAAGGACAATCTCTGTATTTTAAAAGACGGAGAACATCATACAATGTGTTTTGAAATCACTCAAAGGTAAAATAGAGTGAAATTTAAACGATTTAAATTTTTCAAAAAGTTTAAATTAAATCCAAATGTTAAAACAAGGACTATCTCTGTATTTTGGGAGATGGAGAACATCATACAATGTGTTTTGAAATCTTTCATAGGTCAAATAGAGTGAAATTTAAACGATTAAAATTTTTCAAAAAAATTAAATTGATTTCAAATATAAAAACAAAGACTATCTCTGTATTTTGAAAGATGGAGAACATCATACAATGTGGTTTGAAATATCTCAAAGGTCAAATAGAGTGGAATTGAAACGATTTAAATTTTTCAAAAAATTTAAATTGAATCCAAATGTTAAAACAAGGACTATCTCTGTATTTTGAAAGATGGAGAACATCATACAATGTGTTTTGAAACCTCTCAAAGGTCAATTAGAGTGAGATTTAAACGATTTAATTTTTTCAAAAAATTTAAATTGCACTGAAATATTAAACAAAAGTCAACTTACATATTTTGAGGGAAGAGAACATCATTTGTTGCCTTTTTTATGTTTGTGGAAGCAATTTAATTTTTTTGAAAAATTTAAATCGTTTAAATTTCACCCTATTTGACCTTTGAGAGATTTTAAAACACATTGTATAATGTTCTCCATCTTCCAAAATACAGAGATAGTCCTTGTTTTAACGTTTGAATTCAATTTAAATTTTTTGAAAAATTTAAATCGTTTAAATCTCAGTCTATTTGACCTTTGAGAGATTTCAAAACACATTGTATGATGTTGTCCATCTTACAAAATACAGAGATAGTCCTTGTTTTAACGTTTGGATTCAATTTAATTTTTTTGAAAAATTTAAATCGTTTAAATTTCACTCTATTTGACCTTTGAGAGATTTCAAAACACATTGTATAATGTTCTCCATCTTTCAAAATACAGAGATAGTCCTTATTTTAACGTTTGGATTCAATTTAAATTTTTTGAAAAATTTAAATCGTTTAAATTTCACTCTATTTGACCTTTGAGAGATTTCAAAACACATTATATGATGTTCTCCATCTTTCAAGATATAGAAATAGTCCTTGTTTTAACATTTGAATTCAATTTAAATTTTTTGAAAAATTTAAATCGTTTAAAATTCACTTTATTTGACCTTTTAGAGATTCAAAACACATTGTTTGATGTTCTACATCTTTCAAAATACAGAGACAGTCCTTGTTTTAACATTTGGATTCAGTTTAAATTTTTTGAAAAAAAATTAAATCGATAAAATTTTACTTTCTTTGACCTTTGAGAGATTTCACCTCATTGTATGATGTTCTCCATCTTTGGAAGCAGTTTTGAATTTTTTTTTTTTAATTTAAATCGTTTAAATTTCACTCTTTTTGACGTCCAATAGACTCCAAATCACTTTCATTCATGTTCGCATTATTTAAGATGTCCTTGATTTCATATTTTAAGGCTTTTAAATTATTACAAATTTGAAAATTTTTGAAGTTTTAAATGCTGTAATAAAAATTCATCAAGTAGGAGCTTACCGCTTTAAACATTAGAGGATATATCAAAATCTTAAGATTTTAAAGGTTTTAAAATTTGAAATTACAGTATTCAAAACTTTCAATGATTTAAATTGAATACACAAATTTTCATAATCACAGGTACATTATGAAATCACTATTTCAGACTAAATTGAATGTCCTTGCTTTCTTCTAGGTCACTGTGTATTAAACGTCGCTGAAGAAAATCGATAACTTATACATGGGCCGTCAAAATTCTCTTACACACCTGAGCTAATATTTTCTTTAAAATTGCACCTAAAATCAAAACAAATATACTGTAAGAAAGGTCACAGGAAGACCTATCAGACGGTGTAAAAAGTTTTAAAATCGGTCAAGAAATAAAAGAGTAAAGATTTTTTAAAAATAAAAGGATATCCGCCAAAGATGAAAGAGTACGGTCATCCACAAGTGTCCTTGATAATGAGTTTGACATGTCCTGTCAAAAAAATGCTAACATACCTGAGCTCATATTTTCTTTATTAGTGCATTTACAAACAAAAGAAATATATTGTTGGAAAGGTCTCGTAAAGATCTATTTGATGGTGTATAAAGTTCTAAAATCGGTCAAGAAATAAAAGAGTAATGCTTTTTAAAAGAAATCAAAGGATAGCTGCCAAAGATCAAAGAGTACGGTCATACGCAAGTGTCCTTGACAATGATTTTGACATGTCCTGTCAAAACAAAAGGCTAACTTACCTGAGCTCATATTTTCTTTATTAGTGCACTTACAATAAAACCAAATATACTATTGGAAAGGTCTTGTAAAGATCTATTTGACGGTGTAAAAAGTTTTAAAATCGGTCAAGAAATAAAAGAGTAATGATTTTTTAAAGGAAAGTTCTTAAAGTACACTTGCACTCAAGTGACCTAACACACCTGAGCTTATATATTGTTTATTAATGTACTCACATGCAAAACAAATACATTTTTGGAAAGTTCTCGCCAAGATCTATTTGACAATATAAAAAATTTCAAAATTCGATTAAAAATTTTTTTTTGAAAAATTTATATTTAAAATTTGAAAAATTTAAACATCTTCTTAAAATTTCAAAAGTCAGGTGCACATGTCAAGGTCACAATTCTATCATTCCTGAAAATTTCAAATTTCTATTTTGCGCAGTTTCTTCGGAGTAGGACAGACCGGAATTGCAGAAAAACGTCAAAAATACGTCATATTTCGCGACCGGAAGTGAAATCATCAAAAATGAAAAAAACGTCCCGAGGGAACATCGTTCCCTATCATCTCCGAAACTTTCATAAAAATCCACTGAACCGTTACTGAGATACCGGTGTAGGAAAAAAAATAATAATAATAACTAGATCGTTCTCGTTGCGAGCAACGAGTGGGTCTTCCGTCTGATTTTGGATAAGATTAGTCAAGATCTTGACTGAGATATTCGTCTGTAAAGAGTGAAAGGATGCATGTTGTTTAAAACATTATTCTGAGCTTCTTTTGTTCATTATTGCTTATCAAAATATTTCCCCTTGTTCGAGGTGTCAAAAATTTAGCATTCTGGCCCCTTATTACGTAACATAACTTCAAAATTTTATAATATATAGTTGCAGAACTTTAAAATAAACATTTTTGCTTCAGTAATTTATAACAAAATATTCATAATTAAAGAGTTATAGATGAAAGACTTTTGGCCCTTCTGAACCCCTAATTTGAGGGGTCAGCCCCTTTTTTTGATATCAAATGAAAGGTCTTGTGATTTTGAAGACTTTTTGTTCAACAACTATTCAGAAATTTCCTTTCGTTTAAGAGATATATAGAATAACAATATTTAGGGGCCAGCCCTCCAAGTCCTTAATGGGGATGTCTTGCAAAAATTAAAAGGGTGTATATTGTTTAGAACATTATTTTGAACATCTTTTGTTCAATATTGCTTATCAAAATATTTCCCCTTTTTCGAGATATAAATTGTCAAAGATTTAGCATTCTGGCCCCTTATGGCCCTTATTACATAACATATGATCAACATTTTATAATATATAGTTGCAGAATGTTAAGATGAACATTTTTGCTTCAATAATTTATAACAAAATATTCATCATTAAAGAGTTATAGATGAAAGACTTTTGGCCCTTCTAAGCCCCTAATTTGAGGGGTCAGCCCCTTTTTCTTGATATCAAATGAAAGGTCTTGTGATTTTGAAGACTTTTTGTTCAACAATTATTCAGAAATTTCATTTCGTTTAAGAGATATATAGAATAACAATATTTAGGGGCCAGCCCTCCAACTCCTTAATGGGGATGTCTTGCAAAAATTTTAAGGGTGTATATTGTTTAGAACATTATTCTGAACATCTTTTGTTCAATATTGCTTATCAAAATATTTCCCCTTTTCTAGATATAATGTGTCAAAGATTTAGCATTCTGGCCCCTTATGGCCCTTATTACGTAACATATGATCAAAATTTTATAATATAAAGTTGCAGAATGTTAAGATGAACATTTTTGCTTCAATAATTTATAACAAAATATTCATCATTAAAGAGTTATAGATGTAAAACTTTTGGCCCTTCTGAACCCCTAATTTGAGGGGTCAGCCCCTTTTTCTTGATATCAAATGAAATGTCTTGTGATTTTGAAGACTTTTTGTTCAACAATTATTCAGAAATTTCATTTCGTTTAAGAGATATATAGAATAACAATATTTAGGGGCCAGCCCTCCAACTCCTTAATGGGGATGTCTTGCAAAAATTTTAAGGGTGTATATTGTTTAGAACATTATACTGAACATCTTTTGTTCAATATTGCTTATCAAAATATTTCCCCTTTTCTAGATATAATGTGTCAAAGATTTAGCATTCTGGCCCCTTATGGCCCTTATTACGTAACATATGATCAAAATTTTATAATATATAGTTGCAAAATGTTAATATGAACATTTTTGCTTCAATAACGTATAACAAAATGTTCATCATTAAAGAGTTACAGATGTAAGACTTTTGGCCCTTCTGAGCCCCTAATTTGAGGGGTCAGCCCCTTTTTCTTGATATCAACGAAAAGGTCTTGTGATTTTGAAGACTTTTTGTTCAATATGTTTTCACAAAATACTTCTATTTAAAGTGTTATTTTAAGAAATGTCTCTAAAATTCACTCATAAATCACGTCCTAAATTTCGACCCCTACCGAGCTTCCATACTGCGCACTTCCGGAAAATTTGAAAACCAAGGTGCACATCTAGAACATGTCCTCTATCACCACTGAAAGTTTCAACACTCTAGCATTTGTCGTTCTTGAGTTTTTGTGCAGACATAAGGTCTATGTAAAAATCGATCAAAGGGCGATAACTTCTGACCGGAAGTGATTTTTCAAAAACTGACATGGCGTTATAAACTTCAGATAGCAACGCATTAACCCTGAAAATTTGAAGCAAATCGATCGGGAGATCTCCGAGAAATCTTCTGCACAAAATCGGTAAGGAAAAAAAAAAGAATAATAATAATAACTAGATGAGATCTCGTTGCGAGCAACGAGTGGGTCTTCCGTCCAATTTTCGATAAGTTGAGATAATAATTTTACTGAGATTTTCGTTAAAGAATAGTTATATAAATAAATTGTTAAGACAAACAATTTCCCTTCAGTAATGTGTAACAAAATATTGATCAATAAAAAGTTATAGATTAAACACTTCCGGCCCGTCTTGGCCCCTTACATGAAAATCAGCCCCTTTTTCTTGATATCATCTTAAAGCTCTCATGATTTTGAACACTTTTTGTTCAACAACTATTCAGAAATTCTTTTTCGTTTCCGAGATATATGCAAAAGAAATATTAAGGGCCGGCCCTTTAAGTCCTAAACGGGGACGTCTAGCAAAAATTGAATGATTGCATCTTATTAAGAATATTATTTTGAACGTCTTTTGTTAAAATATTTGTTATCAAAATATTCTTCCTGTTCAAGATTTATTGCGCCAAAGATTATACAATCTGACCCCTAATTATCCCTTATTGCATTAGATATGACGTAAACACCATGTTATATAGTTAAAGAGTGTGAAGATGAACTATTTCGCTTCAGTAATATATTACAAAATATTGATCATTAAATAGTTATTGATTTAAGACTTCCGGCCCCTCTCGGCCCCTATTTTGAGGGACCAGCCCCATTTTCTTCATACCACTTTAAAGCTTTTATGGTTTTGAACACTTTTTGTTCAAAAACTATTCAGAAATTCTTTTTCGTTTCCGAGATATATGCAAAAGACATATTTAGGGGCCAGCCCTTCAACTCCTAAATGGGGACGTTTAGCAAAAATCGAAAGGTTACTTACTGTTTAGAACATTATTTTGAACATCTTTCATTCTATATTGCTTATCAAAACATTTCCCACTTCGAGATATAAAGTGCCAAAGATTTGGATTTCTGGCCCCTTAGGGCTCCTAATTATGTAACATGTGATGCGAATATCATAATATATAGTTGTAAATTGTTCAGATGAACATTTTTGCTTCAGTAATGAATTGCAAAATATTGATTGTTAAAAAGTTATTGATTAAAGACCTTTGGCCCCTCTCGGCCCCTATTTTGAGGGGCCAGCCCCTTTTTCTTCATACCATTTGAAAGTTCTTATGATTTTGAACACTTTTTGTTCAACAACTATTCAGAAATTCTTTTTCGTTTCCGAGCTATATGCAAAAGATATATTTAGGGGCCAGCCCTTCAACTCCTTAATGGGGACGTTTAGCAAAAAATAAAAGGTTGCATATTGTTCAGTAGATTATTTTGAACATCTTTTGTTCAATATTGCTTATCAAAATATTTCCCACTTTTGAGATATAAAGCGTCAAAAATTTAGCATTCTGGCCCTTTATGGCCCCTAATTATGTAACATATGATATGAATATCTTAATATATAGTTGTAAATTGTTGAGATAAACATTTTTGTTTCAGTAATGCATTACAAAATATTGATCGTTAAAGAGTTATTGTTCAAAGACTTTCGGCCCCTCTCAGCCCCTATTTTGAGGGGCCAGCCCCTTTTCCTTCATATCACTTTAAAGCTCTCATGATTGTGAACACTTTTTGTTCAACAACTAGTCAAAAATTCTTTTTCGTTTCTGAGATATTTGCAAAAGAAGTATTTAGGGGCCGGCCCTTCAACTCCTTAGAAGGGACGTTTAGCAAAAAATGAAAGGTTGCATATTGTTTAGAACATTATTTTGAACATCTTTTGTTCAATATTACTTATCAAAATATTTCCCACTTTTGAGATATAAAGCGTCAAAGATTTAGCATTCTGGCCCCTTATGGCCCCTAATTATGTAACATATGATGTGAATATCATAATATATAGTTGTAAATTGTTGAGATAAACATTTTTGCTTCAGTAATGCATTACAAAATATTGATCGTTAAAGATTTATTGATTAAAGAATTTCGGCCCATCTCGGCCCCTAATTTGATGAGTCAGCCCTTTTTCTTTGATATAATATAAAAGATCTTGTAATTCTACACAATTTCTGTTCAATATGTTTTAACAAAATACTCATAGTTAAAAAGTTATTGTAAGAAATGTCTCTAAAATTCACTCATGATTCGTGTCCTAAATTTCGACCTCTACCGAGCTTCCATACTTGGCACTTCCGGAAAATAACAAAACCCAGGTGCAAAATGGCAATATGTCCTCTATCATCGTTGAAAATTTCAGCGCTCTAGCTTAAGCCGTTTTTGAGTTCCATCGCAGACAAGGAGGTCCTCTGAATTTCGATAAAAGGGCGATAACTTCCGACCGGAAGTTATTTTCTAGAAACGGAATTGCCGGAATTAACTTCAGATAAAAAGGTGTTAATGCTGAAAATTTGAACCAAATCGATCGAACCATCTCCGAGAAATCTTCTGCACAAAATTTGTAAAGAAAAAAAAAAGGAAGAATAATAATAAGAAAAGTGAAAAAGAAACAATAGAATAATAGAAGGGTCTTCCGCTGAAGACGGAAGACCCTAACTAGATGAGATCTCGTTGCGAGCAACGAGTGGGTCTTCCGTCCGATTTTTGATAAGATGAGATAAGAATTTGACTGAGATTTTCGATCAAATATAATGATATAAATAAATTATTAAGACGAACAATTTTGCTTTAATACCGTAATGTTTAACAAAATATTGATCATTAAAGGGTTTTACATTAAAGACCTTCGGCCCTTCTTGGCCCCTAATGTGAGAGGCCAGTCCCTTTTTCTTGATATCATCTTAAAGCTCTCATGATTTTGAACACTTTTTGTTCAACAACTATTCAGAAATTCTTTTTTGTTTTCGGGATATATGCAAAAGAAATATTAAGGGCCGGCCCTTCAAGTCCTAAATGGAGACGTCTAGCAAAAATTGAGAGAATGCATATTGTTCAGAATATTATTTTGAACATCTTTTGTTCAATACTGTTTATCAAAATATTCTTCCTTTTCGAGATATATTGCGCCAAAGATTATCCAATCTGGCCCCCTAAAGACCCCTTATTGCGTAACATATGATATCAACATCATGTTATTTAGAAAAAGTGTGTGAAGATGAACTATTTCGCTTCAGTAATATATTACAAAATTTTGATCATTAAAGAGTTATTGAATGTATACTTTTGGCCCCTCTCGACCCTTTATTTAAGGGGTCAGACCCTTTTCATTGATATCACCTTAAAGCTCTCATGATTTTGAACACTTTTTGTTCAACAACTATTCAAAAATTCTTTTTCGTTTCCAAAATATATGCAAAGGATATATTTAGGGGCCGGTCCTTCAACTCCTTAATGGGGACTTTTAGCAAAAAATGAAAGGTTGCATACTGTTTAGAACATTATTTTGAACATCTTTTGTTCAATATTGCTTATCAGAATATTTCACCCTTTTGAGATATAAAGCGTCAAAGATTTAGCATTCTGGCCCCTTTTGGCCCCTAATTATGTAACATATGATGTGAATATCATAATATATAGTTGTAAATTGTTGAGATAAACATTTTTGCTTCAGTAATGCATTACAAAATATTGATCGTTAAAGAGTTATTGATCAAAGACTTTCGGCCCCTCTCAGCCCCTATTTTGAGAGTCCAGCCCCTTTTTCTTCACATCATTTTAAAGCTCTCATGATTTTGAACACTTTTTGTTCAACAATTAGTCAGAAATTCTTTTTCGTTTCTGAGATATTTGTAAAAGAAGAATTTAGGGGCCGGTCCTTCAACTCCTTAATGGGAACGTTTAGCAAAAAATGAAAGGTTGCATATTTCTTAGAACATTATTTTGAACATCTTTTGTTCAATATTGCTTATCAAAATATTTCATAGTTTTAAGATATAAAGCGTCAAAGATTTAGCATTCTGGCCCCTTATGGCCAATAATTATGTAACATTTGATGTAAATATCATAATATATAGTTGTAAAGTGTTGAGATAAACATTTTTGCTTCAGTAATGCATTACAAAATATTGATCGTTAAAGAGTAATTGATCAAAGACTTTCGGCCCCTCTCAGCCCCTATTTTGAGGGTCCAGCCCCTTTTTCTTCACATCATTTTAAAGCTCTCATGATTTTGAACACTTTTTGTTCAACAATTAGTCAGAAATTCTTTTTCGTTTTTGAGATATTTGCAAAAGAAGTATTTAGGGGCCGATCCTTCAACTCCTTAATGGGGACGTTTAGCAAAAAATGAAAGGTTGCATATTGTTGAGAACATTATTTTAAACATCTTTTGTTCAATATTGCTTGTCAAAATATTTCCCACTTTTGAGATATAGAGCGTCAAAGATTTAGCATTCTGGCCCCTTATGGCCCGTAATTATGTAACATATGATGTGAATACCATAATATATAGTTGTAAATTGTTGAGATAAACATTTTTGCTTCAGTAATGCATTACAAAATATTGATCGTTAAAGAGTTATTGATGAAAGACTTTCGGCCCTTCTCAGCCCCTAATGTGATGAGTCAGCGTTTTTTCTTTGATATCATATAAAAGATCTTGTAATTCTACACAATTTCTGTTCAATATGTTTTAACAAAATACTCATAGTTAAAAAGTTATCGTAAGAAATGTCTCTAAAATTCACTCATGATTCGTGTCCTAAATTTCGACCCCTACCGAGCTTCCATACTAGGCACTTCCAGAAAATTTGAAAACCCAGGTGATCAATGGCAACATGTCCTCTATCATCGCTGAAAATTTCAGCACTCTAGCTTTAATCGTTTTTGAGTTCCATTGCAGACAAGGAGGTCCTCTGAATTTTAATTAAAGGGCGATAACTTCCGACCGGAAGTGAATTTCAAAAAAATGAGAAAAACGTATAAGGTTCAGACAAAGATACATCTTCCCTGAAATTTTCAAGTAAATCGATCGAGCCAACTCCGAGAAATCTTCTGCACAAAAATTGTAAAGAAAAAAAAAGAATAATAATAATAATAATAAAAGTGAAAAAGAAACAATAGAATAATAGAAGGGTCTTCCGTTGGAGACGGAAGACCCTAATAATAATAAGAAAAGTGAAAAATCAACAATAGAATAATAGAAGGGTCTTCCGCAGAAGACGGAAGACCCTAATAAGAAAAAGAAACAATACAATAATAGAAGGGTCTTCCGCTGAAGACGGAAGACCCTAATAATAATAGGGAAAAAGAAACCGAACGAAAACAATAAGGTCTTCCGTTGGAGACGGAAGACCTTAATAATAGGGAAAAAGAAACCGAACGAAAACAATAAGGTCTTCCGTTGGAGACGGAAGACCTTAATAATAGGGAAAAAGAAACCGAACGAAAACAATAAGGTCTTCCGTTGGAGACGGAAGACCTTAATAATAATAAGAAACAGAGTAAAAACAATATGTTCCCAAACTCCGTTTGGGGAACATAATAATAATAATAATAATAATAAGAAACAGAGTAAAAACAATATGTTCCCAAACTTCGTTTGGGGAACATAAATACATGTATCACCCCCCCCCCCCCAACCCCCGGACGAAACTCACTTGCGATGACAGTCTTACTAATATTATGAATGAGTTTAAAATACATCTTCATGTAGTTTTAAAATCGTTTACAGTTTTACTTCTCAATCAATTTCAGGACCTTTCTCATTTCTTCTATTATACTATGTTTTTATGTTTACTATATGTTTTTATGCCCCCGGATCGGAAGATCCCGGGGATATTGTTTTTGCCCTGTCTGTCTGTTTGTCCGTTTGTCTGTCTGTCTGTTGTCAACTTTCACCTAGATCATAACTATTGCGCTGTCAAGGGTAAGGCTTTAATATTTGACATGAGTGTTCATTATGACAAGACCTTTCCTTGGGTACCACCATACATGACCTTTTGACCTTGAAGTTTGACCCAGTTTTGCAAAATTTTACCAAACTTTAATCTTGGCCATAACTTTTGAACAGTTGGTGCTAGGGCTTTCATATTTCATATGTGTAATCCTTGTGACAAGACCTTCCTTTGGATACCAACAACTTTGATCCTTTGACCTTGACCTTCGAGTTTGACTTACTTTTGGAAAACTTTAACCTTGGCCATAACTTTTGAATGGTTGGTGCTTGGGCTTTCATACTTAACATATGTAATCCTTGTCACAAGACCTTTCTTTGAATACCAACAGCTTTGACCATTTGACCTTGATCTTGGAGTTTGACGTACTTTTGGAAAACTTTAACCTTGGCCATAACTTTTGAACGATTGGTGCTTCGGCTTTCATTTTTCACCTGTGTATTTCTTGGGAGAAGGCCTTTCCTATGGCACCATTAATTTTGACCATTTGACCTTGACCTTGATGATTGACACACTTTAGAAAAAAACGTTAACGTTTTCCATATCTATTCAATGGTTGCTGCTAGGCCGTTTATATTCCACAGGTTTATTGCTCGAGACAAGACCTTACTTTGTGTATCAACATATTTGATTTGCATTTGAGAAAGTTTAACCATTGCTATAAGTTGCCATACGGAGGCATCAGTGTTTAACAAACACATCTTGTTTTTTTTTTATGAAATGAGAACCAGTACAGATCATGATGTCCTCTTCCTTTTGCCGATTCTTTACTTAGAACCTTACGGGAGTGAAGTCCATTCCTATACGGGTACTGGCTTACATTCTTGTCACTGTATTAAAAGGAAACCCTTGCTCCTGGCTTACTCTCAAAGTTTTTCTTTAAAAAGCTAACCTTATAACGTACATTATTTTGTAATATTGAAAGAAAGGTGGAAAACAAACTGAATCAAGAAGGGATGTCCCGTTTACCAGGTGGAGGGGATTGGACTAGTCCACTTATGGGATAACCGGGAAACAAAATAGTAAAAATAATCAGAAAATCCATTGCTTTAATGTTGCCTGCCCAAGTCCAATATGATATTAAAAATGAGATAAAATTTGCAGTTAATAAAAAATCTGAAGCTTAAGAATCAGATTAAAAGAACAAACTCTATTTATTTCCATAGAAGTTATTGCACCCACAGTAAAAATGTTACACGGACATGTCCGTATAAAGAATAGCAAAGAATAAATAGGTGCATTAAAAATACTGAAGAAAGTAAACACATTATTATTTTGCATCAGTAATATGATTCTTTCTTCTGCAAACCGTATTTGTTAAAATGCAGGTAACAAATTCCGATGTAAATCAGACTGCACAAAATCTAGCTCACTAAATATGATCACTTAGTTTCGGACCATGGAAAATGTGATCCTTATATTGTCTGTCACAGTGTAAATGAACAACAACTCTCTTTTGCAGTTTCAACATTGCACTGACAGCATCGGCATCTCAAAGTTGTTTGTCAGCAGTCTTCTTCAATCACAGAGAAGCAGTTAGCAAAATGTGTGACTTTCGTTTCTTGACCAATAGCTTCCCAATGCCATGTACGAACTGTCACCCTCACATCTACTGCTGTACCCAACAACAATAATTGCATTAGATTGTGCAAATGGTCAACGAATTCTCAAGGGCTGTTCCTTTTGTGTTGTAAAAATACTGTGCCTTTGTTCAGTAACTAGCAACAACTTGTATCTGCCAGCACGTTTAGGTAAACGCAACAACAATACTGATAAGGTTACCATCCTCCACCCAGTTAATCTGGCCCTGCTCCAGCAATTCCTCCACAAGGATACTCACTCAACTGTATTTGGAGACACCATATTTGAAGAATTCGTTCACATCAAATTGCCAAAATTTCATATCTTCAACATTTCATTTTCCCAGTATTTGGCCAATGACAAACAAATGCGAAAGCTGTTCGACGTGATGGAAAGGTGTTTAAAAAATCTTGCTAAATCTATGATTGCAGGCGAAGTGGAATTTGCAGTCGACAAATGGCCAGACATAAGTGGTATTTTAGCCATCATCGCAACTTCCCTTGCATTCTTTGGCTTCATATTCAGTATCTGGTCATGTTACAAAATTCGAACTGTCCTGCTTCCAGTGTTGCTGTTCCATCAGGCCCACTCAACAACGGCTTATACATTTAAACCAACTTTATCTTTCATCTATCATCAGGAATAAGAAAACACACCACCGCCCAGTATAAATGAGCACATTTATGCCTCGTTCACAACTCCTTGGTCCTATGTTTCCCTTTCCGTATTGACCACCATCCTTGAAATGGCGTGCATTGCTAACCTCTGGCGAAAATTCCAACGGTCGCACAGAACATCCCTACATTTGGAACTCATCACTGGACCAACTAACCTGCGAGCTCTTTACGCTGCTGACACTACCACTGTGTCCACATAACTGGAAAATACAGATTCCCCTGAGGATATTTCATCTGTACATATTACCACCTCATATTTCATCCTCCATTACCTACACCTTCAATGCACTAACTTCTCTGTCACTAACACTCATACTAACCGCTCCATTAATGTACCAACAACCATTTTAATTTCACCTTTTACAGCTAGGAAAATTCGCAACATCCTTAAGCATCCCTACACAGCATATTTTCTTTTGTCACACCACAAAGTTCTATTTTCAAATACTGTAGATTTTTTTTTTCCTTTTGGGCATGACTTACTTTAAAAGTGTGTGAGTGAAATTCATTAATATGTTTTCGGTTTGTTCAGTTGCATGGTATGTATACCACCTATTTTGTAAATAACTATTTTTTGTGTTTGTTCAAACATTTGGTCACCATACATTGGTGCGAATAATTATTTGTGTCTCATTTAGATTGCATGTTTTTGTTTAATGTAAATATACATATAATATCATATTTCTTTTTTCTTTTTTTTTCCTTGGTACATTTTTTTTTCTACTGACTTGCTAATGTATTTTTCATTTTTATCTTTGAGGACAAAGATTTTTCTGACCAAAAAATTATCATAGTGCAAAATTGACCCTCTGATATATTTTCTGTTTTTAGTATAAATTTATTATCAATTTCAAATTATTTTCTTTATAAAGTTTTATTTACCAGTTGGTATATTTTTATTTACTTCAACCAATTTCATGGCTTTGGATTAAGAAGAATATATAACTTAAGGCCCTTTGTCAGTTTTCGGCTATATACATATATGGCCAGGCAAAAAAATTCATAAACATTTTCGAAAAATGTTAATTGTTGAAGAAAAACATATATGTAAGATTAAGTAATACGTGTAGTTGAGACGGTTTATTCCCACTTAGCCAACATTTTGAAAAATCTTATTCCCACATAGCCAACATTTTGAATTTTACACCTGAGTGACCAACAGGCTATAGTCTGTTTTTTCATGTACGAGTATTTATTATGGTTTACCTAAGAATTATTTCTGCTTACATTTTAAAACAGACTATAGCCTACAGTTAATTAAATTCTTTTGTTCTCCACCTGCACCCCATTCCCACGTAGCCAACACAGATTTACCTGTGTTTACCTGTATTTTTCTCAAAATGTTGGCTAAGTGGGAAGACACCGTTGAGACTCTGGGTCTATTGAACAAACTCTACTTAAAACTGATAAAATAGATATTTTAATATTTAAAAAAAAAAATCTTAACTTTGGTTGAAAAAAAGAAAATAACCCCAAAGGGTGACTTAACTTTTTTATTTTTCCCTTTCTGCGTATGGAAATCTTAAACTGTCAGAAAAATAACAAAGACGACTTACATTGTACGTTTAGTATATACATATAAGTTAAAGTTACTTAGAAATGACCCCTCCCCCCTCCTTTTCCCAGGAAACATGGACTTCTTGTCAAGTTGGAGAGATCCCCCAGACGAAATAGTTTTTCATGATAGTTCTGTTTCTTATTTTTTCTTCTATTTCTGTTTGCTTCTCATTTTTTTTTAAAAGCGAGAAGTTGTAAACAACCACCCCATGGTCCAACCCCGCCCATCCCATCCCGGAAAAGTTAAAAATCCAGGTCTGGATATTTCCGGGAAAACAAATTGTTCCTTCTTTTCTTTTTTAATTTTAGAGAAGCATTTTCTGTTGAAAATGTTCATTGAAAATGGGGGGGGGGGGGGTTCCCCCTTTTTTTTTTTTGCAATACAGTCAGATCATGGTAATGTGGTGATAATGTATTTTTAAAAAAATTGGTTGAGAGAAATTTGGAACCGACTCCCATCTCCCTTCAACAGCGCTCTCGTCCACTATATATGGCAGGCCTGGTACATTTTGTTAATACACATAAATGTTATCGCTTTTATTTTGAGTTCAGTCTCATATAATAGACGACTTTCACATTTAGGAAAGTTACTGGGGTCAACTGGATTGGATTCCCTGTATAAAATAACCAAATTTATGGGACAATGTGAAATTGCCTTTCAAATGAAATCTGTATGATCTGTATCGCATTAACAATATAGACGGTCATAACTCCCCCGTCCCCTCCCTCCTCCCCCCCCCCCTTTTCCACGAGTTTTGGATTTTTTAAAAATTTTATTTATTTATCCATTTATTTTTTGTTTGCTTGTCAAAGTTTTTCAGGCAAGTTGTCAATTTTTTTTCTGGCTCCCCCTTTTAAAAACGATTCTACTCTGCTAGAGGCATTACGTGTTATTGAGGAACTACATGTAAACCGTAAAATTACATTCCTATCGTTTTCGTTTCCCTCTACTAGACACTGTTTCTTGATAACGCGAGATTACTCTTCTTTTTGTCAGGAAAAGGAAGCTAAAATATCCTCTAATCAATAAATGTGGCCGTAATTTCTTCTTTACGTAAGTATTTTTTGAACATTTCTAGCAGGAGAGGTTCTATTTTTTGTTTTTCTTGTGACAAGTAAACTGACACCCATAATCTTCGTCTGCTTGTGACACGTCGAATTAGATCGAATATCCTCAGTCGTTCTTTTTTTTTAACAGGTTAAGCATTCTACGTTTATAAATTTCAAATTTAGGGTGGTGATTATGTTAGTATTCAAACATCAAAGTAGTTAAATTAATTCCTAGATAGCATTTGTTTAACTGAACTTATACAACACTGAAGGATATTTAAGTTCAGAACATGCAATGATGGTGTATGCTTTTCTTATCATGCTTATCGACGTGTACTTGCAGACTATATGAGATTATATCTTCCATTCTCCAAGTCTCTGTATAAACCTAGATATGTGTTATAATAGAGGCAGGTGTATTTTCTGTTTGGGATTAAACCAAGGATTTCTGTCATAAATGGCCAGCAATCCTAGATAAGATTCCTCTATTTCCTCCAACTGTTTCACATGTTTCATATTGAATAATATTGATGTTTGTGGGGAAGGGTCAAGGGGCACTTTTGATACTGAGATTTCCAAATGTTTTTAGTGAAGACTGACAAGGAGGTTAATTTTGATGTAATTGGCATGATTGGTGGGTCAATTCATATATAATAGATGACTTTTACATTCCTAAGAGTTATCTCCCATTATCAGCATAATGCTTATTTTTTCACTATATCCTTTGTAACTTACCTATAACATGTATAAATATTTTAAACCTTCAAATGCTTTTGGAGAATTTAACCATTCCTGCATTGCCATGATATGGGGCATGAAAGAAAACATAATGAACATACATACAGGTTTGATTAAGTTTGTAATATTATGCCCTGTTCACACAGAGAGTTTAATTCGAATTAACCGTAAGTTACTGGGAATTAAATTTGATCCGCATTCAGATGGAAAATTTAATGCAAATTAGTTTAATACGAATTAGTTTACTACGCATTAAATTACTTCGTATTAGCTCCATGTGAACTCTAAGCGAAGCTAATTCGAATTAAATTCTGACGCATGCGTAAGGGCAAAATTAAGTCATAGGCTACATGTCGGTGGTCAAATATAGGTACTTGTGCTACTTTTGAATTGAAAACAAAAGAAAATTATGTAAATCACTAAAATGCGTACAGACACTATGACATTATGTCAAATGTATTATCTGCTCTGCACAATATGACGTGATTTGCAAATGTTGTCATAATAGCCTTACTGAATAGCCTTATGTAGTAGAAATAAAATTAATTCGCATTAGTTTACTTCACATTAGCTGTCTTGTGAATGCAATTTAATTTGCATTAGTTTAATTCACATCATTTTACTTTGCATAAATTTACTGTGAATTGAACTCTCCGTGTGAACAGGGCATTATAAGCGAGTATAAGTGTACGTATACTTATAAGTATAAGTACAGTGGGTTATGCCGATTAACCCCACAAAGGGAAATGAAATAACCTTTTGTAAATGTGAAAGTCGTCTATAATAGGCAATATGAATAGAAATTGTATTTCCTGCAACCCTACTATGTCAAACATTGCAAATTGAATATAGAAGAAAGGATAATTGATTTTTAGATACTGTTTTCTTTCTTTTCAGAATGTAAAAACTCTCATTAAAATGAGTAAGGGTCGTTTGAAAGACAGGGACCATGAGCAGATTTGGCCTTTTATGGCATCATGTTTCCATGCTATGAATACCTAGGACCAGGAACTGATGTAAACAATGAGAAGAAAACACTTGGTGGCCATTGTGGTGGTGATTTTTCTCACCTGGAATTTGCTGATGTATTACATGCTAGTCTCAAAGAACCCTGGAAAGGTACTATAAATTGTACAGTAGTTTGAATATTTCAAAGCTCATAATTGTCTATAATCAGGGTCATTGAACAGATATCGAGGTAAAAATATGTATAGAAAAAGTAGTTGGGACTTTTAAGCTAACTTCAACATATCTGTGGTATTTGA
The DNA here is from genome assembly GCF_033153115.1 of Saccostrea echinata. Taxonomy (NCBI): domain Eukaryota; kingdom Metazoa; phylum Mollusca; class Bivalvia; order Ostreida; family Ostreidae; genus Saccostrea; species Saccostrea echinata. The sequence goes on along the minus strand of NW_026889807.1, from coordinate 1,865,326 downwards.
GATATCAATGTTCAAGATACTAAAGTTGAACTATACTTCGATTTTCCCAAAATATCTCTTATTTTCCAAATTGAATGGCCTTAATTGGCCCTCTCAGACTTACCGTATATACTCGCCTATAAGTCGGTTTTTTTGGGAGTTAAATTTTGGTCCAAAACTCTATGTCTGACTTATAGGCAAGTCATAAAAAGATTAGTATTTTTTCTGGAGGGCGAAGTGTAGTATTTTATTCACATTTCTGCCGATTATCATTGAACAAAGTCTAGATATATTAAATCATTTATGTATTCTAAAATTATACATAAAGTAAAAGTAATTACATATTTTGATAACTTTATTTTTATCTTAAATGTGCATTATATATTTTTCTTAATGATTTAAAATTAAGTATTTTTTAAAAATATTAATCGAAACCAGGTTAAACATCAGAGCATTGATTTGAAATTGTTAACTGATTCTGGCAAAAGTTGTACCGACTTATAAGCAGGTCAATGGCAAATCCCTCCAAAATAACCTAAAAAAATACAACCGACTTATAGGCGGACCGACTTATAGGCGAGTATATACGGTAGCAGAAAATTGTCTGAGAGTGTATTTTAAAACATGTATTGGTTCAAGATCTAAATACATGTATATGAACTTTTTGCTTTCAAAAGCAATCATAATGTCAGTTTGATAGTTGAAATTGATTTAATATTTTGTGATAACCTCTTCCTCTCAAAGCTTCCACACTTAATCTCTGATTGCTTTATTTGGAGAATATTTTACATGTAGTACTAGCTTTTGGTTTCATGAAATTTATAACATACATGTATATGTAAATTATATTACTTGACTATGTTATTATAACCTTAAATAGTTGTGGAGAGGAACCATTTTAAAAAAAATTGTTTTGAAAAGAAACCTTTATTTTAATTTATGCCTTCATTTCTAGACTGGTTCTGGCTCAGTAGAAGACCAGTTAAGAGGTCTCCAAGGTGACATCCATCGACAGCTCTCGCAAAATTCGGAACTGCTGCAACAGCTACGTAAGTTTCGAGAGCAAAAATTAGCAGGTGAGATGTTTAAACTGAAAAGCAGTGTTGGTACATAGGAATGTATTGCATGGATTAGGACAATTTCACTGATAGTCTGGACTTCTGGATGTTGCTGATAAACAATGGGATGCCACAAGTCTTACAGGTCTTTTCTGAGAAAAAGAAGCCTGTATGCAGTGTATGCTTTGATCATATGTTGATGAAATCACGTTTATTGTCGACATGCTTTTAAATGTACCCACATCAAACAGAATTAAAGTTACCCTGATGAAAAATTACATCATACTGTTGTTGACAATTCTGTCTGATGCAGGTACATGTATAAGCATGTCAACACCAACTGTAGTCCAAACTACTGATGAAATTGTACTAGCTAGTTTAGAAGAGAGAGAGGGAGGTCTTTCTGTGGTACTGTGACAGGTTCATGTACATGATGTACATGTAATCATTATCTACTGTTTTAGGCTAGAGGGCATTATATTGATCTGTGTTACCGTTGCATGTCGTATTACTTAATACTAAGGTTACAGTTTGTTGTACAATATCAGACATCTAATATTTAGAGTTATACCAGGGGTTATACTGAGTTATCTAAAGATTTTCTCCTAAACTTCATAAGTACATGTACAGAGCTGTATTAAATCCTGGTGTTTACTACAGTTTAATGTACATGTCATAACTGTAAAGTTTTAGGGAACTTTATAATCCAGACACATTCTAAAGAAATTAATTGAAATAAGTGAAGATTGATATTTTTATTATAGAATTAAATCATGTTTATGTTAGATTTTATCAATCCCTACATATGTAACAGTCATGTAAAACAACTATGATTTCTTTTAAATTAATGTCAGAGTTTTTTTTTGTTTTTTTTTTTTTCAAATACATGGTGATTGGGAAAGCATAAAACCTAGCAGGTGTATTTTACAATAAATAAAGTTCAGGTTTGAATTTCATAAGATTTTCGTTATAGAGAAACTTGACAGAGAAATCCATAAGACAACCACACCTGTTCCATTTAACATCGACAAAATCATCCTTCCCATCCTTCTCATCGCCTGTGATCGGACGACGGTCAGTCGTAGCCTGGATCTCCTCCTCAAGTGAGTTTGTAGAGAGTATCCTACATTTATTTCCTTTTTACTATAACCATTATTTTTGTTTACATGCCATTATCTTATTCAAGTTGACGTTTATTTATAATTTTTTTTCTAAAAATACTTTAACGGTTCTTGTAGAAATAAACAAGATGGCGTATGATTGGAATCTTTTTATTCCATGGAGATATATTAAATGATGGAAATTTATAGATGAAATAATAATATAAGATGGTGATTATCTACCCTAAAAAAATAGTAACAACATATAAGTGTATGAACAGCATGTAGACAAGCACATTCTATTTACAAAACAAAACAGTCACAATCTAAACATGAAACATTTATTTAGGTCATTTAACACAATCAAAGGGTGATAACTCTTTGAAACTCTTAGATTGAATAAGTAATATTTTTCTATACCGGTATGTTGAAATATTTACAATGCTATATGATAGTTATGTATGGAGCTGTGTGATTTCTCTGTATGACTTTATACTACAGAGTATTTAGTACATCATGGCCTAGTAAATTGATATAAAATAATAAATTCATAATTCAGAGCCAGATCTTGATTCCACAATCGACAATACCCTTATTTATAAATAGACTGATCTTTCAAACTACCTTAACCCATAGTTTTGGGTTTATAACCCTTATCATAAATAGGGATGTTTAGGATTAAATCAAATATATTAGTAAAGCAGTGCATTAAATTAAAACCAATTGATGAGTAATGCACAGTCCATGTGTGAATGAATCAATGAATGAAACCCCTGCAATAAAAATATACAGACTAATATTAAAATAAAATAAAATTAAGTACAATTACCACAGAATGAAAACTTGATCTTGAGGAACCATTTTCTCAGACAGAAAAGAGAAAAAAGTAGTTCTAATCCTCCTTTCCCATTTAGAAAACAATTAAATTCTTTGTAAATCAACGTTCTTCCTATATGTATCTTTTGATATATCTAGATACAGACCAAATAAAGACAAATTCCCCATCATTGTAAGTCAAGACTGTGGACACAAACCTACTGCTGATGTCATACAACGCTACGTGGTGGATCATGGAATCCAACATATTAAGGTATAAAGTTGATTAAGATTTATGGACAATTACCCTCTCCTACTGAAATGGAATTTTTCTGTATAAGCATGACATCTTCCTTAACAGGGGGTGGGGATAAAAATGAAATTCAAGGAAATTTGAGAGAAAATGAAAGTTTTATAAATGTACATTAGAGTTATCTCTCTTTAGCAATGAGTGCTTTCATTAGTACTTGTATAAAACTGACTTGAGAATATTTTCAAATATTTCTACTGAAATAAAGCTGTTGGTTAGCACCTCTCAGCACTGATACAATGTAAAATTATCCAATCAATTTCTACAATAAGTCAGGTAATGCACTGCAATTCATGAAAACTATATTGATCGAAATTCAATTTCTTTATACACTGAACTATTTTTTCATCCACAGCACACAAATTTAAGTATTTTCAAGTATTTTTTCATTCACAGCATCAAAATTAGAGACATATATATATTCAAATAATTTTTTTAATTTACAGCACCCAAATTTAAGTGATATTCACCTTCCCTGGCCACAGAAGAAGTTCCAGGGTTACTACAAGCTGAGTCGTCACTATAAATGGGCGCTCAATCAGGTGTTCCACACCTATAATCATTCTGCTGTGATTATTGTAGAAGGTACGACCTACATGTACATTTATCGAATTATCCAAAATAAATTCTTTTTTTACGTGTACGTTCTGTCATTCAGATTAATTTTCCAAAATCTATGTGGTAAGGAATAAAGAATAAATGCAGAAATATTTTCAAAGAAAATACTACATGTACATACATGCACAAATTTACTTTGACCAAATGTACCTATACTAAACCAAATTCACCTTTCTGAAGAAAGTAAAAATTCAACAAACACAATATGTACATGTATTTCAAAATAACTCAAATTTGCTGGATTTACTTAAGATATTAATCAGAAAAAATTTCTCTTCTCATTTTCAACATTATGACATTAAAAAAAATCTCTTTTACCTATAGATGACTTAGACGTTTCCCCTGATTTTTATGAGTATTTTTCTGCAACATTCCCTATCCTGCATCAGGACCCGAGTCTGTGGTGTGTGTCAGCATGGAACGACAACGGCAAAGTGGAGATGGTGTCTGATGATGCAGGTATAGAATACATTTATAAACTGTTCATTGATCAAAGCATTGAATTATCTTTTTTAGGGGGGGGGGGGGGGAGCACTGTGTTGTAAATCAAGCAAAGTTTGCATAGGAATGGAGTAAGGGCATGAGGGTGTTGGTGCATTACAAAACTCTCATGTTTACCCTGCATTATTTGTGACTGAATCAATGCATTAAAAAATGATGATCATTTTATGAACATTTTACACTTGTGTATACACGTTCATTCTCAACACTTACAATTTTGATGATATATTCTGGTACCTCTTGATACTTAAAGTTTTTTTTAGCTTGTAAACTGTTTTGACAACCAGTTTATAATTGTGACATCAGGCCATAAAGCACTTTATGGAAATACAATAGGCCAAAGAAAATTAATCAATAGTTTCTCAGGCACCACTTCATGAGGTCAAAAACTGCCGCTATTCATCAATTTTATTGACATATTGAAAAGGGAAATAATGCAATTTTCTATTTTTCCAAATTGAAAAAGAAAATTGAGTTATTCCCCTTTTCACAAATGCTAATAGATAGACTTTTTATTAGATAAATAAACTATATATTTCTTGTTAATACAGTATATTATGAATTAATTAACTTTTAAACAAATTTTTGGAATAACATTTAGAGTTGAATACATATTATAACTAATGTACGTAAAGAAAAAAAAAGTAAGAATCAGTTGATATCATCATTTTGTGGAACATTGACTGTTGACTGGCATGAAAAAAAGGTATAACACCTGCTCCCCCCCCCCCCCAAAAAAAAAAGAACCTGCCTGCTGTACTGAATTTTGAAATTTTTTGTCTGAGAAACTATTAATTAATTTTATTTGTTTTTATGTGAATTGTTCATCAAGGAATTGTTTTGTCTACATTATTTCACTGTTTAGAGATACACCTGTAAACATATTGTATGTTAGTGTTGCAAAATCAGACCAAATTTACTATCAATTATCAAATTCAATCGGTAAAATATAATTGATTGTAAGATCGATAGTTTGAACTTTAATTAAAGGTTTCGTCAAATAAAGGAAACTATGTAACTATTCAGATATCCTCGGATATGAAAACAATTTTTCAATACCAATCTGTGACATCAACATGAAAACATGCTTAGTTGGAAAGCATGTCCTCCATTTATCAGAGAAATAAAGAAACGTCCTTTGATAATGATCCTTTGATAAACCAGTTTGGTTAAAAAGATAATTTATACGAGGGGTTATCAAAAAGTTCGTGGACTGACGCGATAAAATTAATAATATGTAATCTTTGCTTACAAAATTTATGCGGAACATAAAACAACAAAAGTTTAAGAAATGTTGAAAATTTTAGCTTGATACGTTGATAATTTGCCAAACTATTCTAAAATTAAAAAGACTTTACGTGATCACCCGGCGCTGTCGCCGTTTAGTGTCATGACGTCCACTTAACGTCATTGTTTCTTAAAGTCCGCTCTCTCTACCTCATACACTTATCTTGATGAGATTACTTGGAGTTAAGTAAGGACTTAAACCCGTCTTATTTATATGAATTTAAAATGTCATGAGCAGCCGTTTTCAATGCATATAATATTGTAAATGGATCTTTATATGGGGAAAGATCCTCACTTGATTATGCCAGAATACTTAGCTTGTTGGAGTTCAATTTCTACCACACATGATCAACGTCACTTTTCGACGTGACTGACTTTTGACACCCTGACTACAAATCGACACTAACTGTGCATATTTCATCTCTCTGAATGTCTTTGGGCATTAAAAAACAAGTACTCTGGATGCATTTTATTTTTCTGTAGCCAGTTTAACATTCCTTAGGTCAATACCAGTTTTTCCAGGAGCAAAACTCTATAGAGTGTTTGAAAAAGAAACCCCTCCCCCCTTTTGACGTTATTTTCAAGCCCATAATTGTTTGGACACTCCATATAAAATTTACGATAAAATTTCATAGAAATTACAGAATGGGGTAAAAACTGCAAATTTTTCTGAACAAATGTGTCGTACCATATGTCTGAATTAACGAGATTTTTTTATGACAAATACTCATATCTAAAGAGTATTTCTCAATTACACTCAGGTAGAAAAAAACGTCATATTAGAGGTTGCACCGCCTGGACATACCTTTGCTTACAAAAACACTAACAATTTATTAAAAATTATGATTTATGGTTTATTCTATAGATAGAAAAGATGATGCTAACTTAATGTGTAAAAATTCATTGATGTACCTAAAGCGGTTTTAATTTTATGACGCTAGTCCACGAATTTTTTTATAACCCCTCGTATATATTCAAAAAAATTAAGGACCATCAATTGTAAAGTTTTCTATCGATTGTTGCTGAAGTACTGCCTTCAACGACGATTTTTCAATAGTCGATGACTATCGGAACGACACTATTGTATATGTTGATCTCATTTGTACTTTGTATTTTGTAGAATTATTATATAGAACCGATTTTTTTCCTGGTCTGGGCTGGATGATGGAAAAGTCCACCTGGCTGGAACTAGGACCCAAATGGCCAAATGCGTAAGTAGATCGAATGTAACCAAGAAGTTAAGAAGTTCGCAAAGTTTATTTCATATATTTGTACATGGCCTTTTAAGGCTGTAGTATAAGAATTCCTAAATTCTTATCCAAATTTTATTGAAAATTAAAATTGTTGCAGGTGTGTGTATTTTATTTCTAATTTGTAACAATGTAAACAAATTTCTGTTGACAGCAGCATCAAGCAGTGCATATGCCTGAATAAAAGTCACTGTAGTGTTCCATTTAACTGAACATATCTCATACTATGCAGTCACATCAGTCTTTCATTAGCAGTAGTCCTTGCTTGATACAATTTCAGTAAACACCTTGCTGTCAGATGTCAAAATCACACCAACATCTGTGGTATTATAAACTATTGCTGAATAGAAAATTGAAATACTGACCCCTATCTGAATTAAGACGTAGATTTAAAAGAAAGTAATATGTACATTTCTGGATTTTATTGTGAAAAAGCAGAAATGCAAAATATATGAGGGGTTAAAATTGGGGGGGGGGGGGGTATGAGTGTGTTTTTTTGCCTGATGTCAATCTTGTTATCATATCAGTATGGTGCATAATTGGAATCACTAAGGTAGTGTTCTTAAATCTATGTATCAAGAATTGTTAAATTGTTAAATCAAGGTTTACAGAAGGTCATATTTGGCTTAGCATGTAAATTCTTTTTAAGGACCCTCTATACACTGATGAAATATTTTTTTTGGACTTTGAGAAAATTATATAGCATAAAGGAGGATATTTTGAAATTAACCAACTCATTTTTAATATAGGGAGTGTGTCTTTTTTATTCAGGAAAAATCTTCAAAGACAATGAAGTAATAGAAAAGAAAAATTGCCTTCGCTTACTCAAATGAATAAAATACATGCAATTAAAGTTTTCAAATACTCTATCTTGGTATAAAATAGTGTTTAGAATACTTGGATTCATATTAAATTATGTGATACAGTTCAGATTACAATTTATTCTACTTGTATGTCAAATGGTGGGTCAGTCTAATTACACAAAAGTACACTGAAAATAGGGTGCAGAGTAGAGAGGGTCCTTAAATTTTTACAGAAAAAAATCTTTAATATGAAGTGAAGTAGTGTATGGTCAAACTAAATGACTGTTTTATGTAGTTTTTGGCTTCACCTACTTATTTTTTTTTTCTGGTAGATTTTGGGATGATTGGATGAGACACCCAGACCAGAGGAAGGGTCGGGCCTGTATCAGGCCTGAAATCTGCAGGACCAGCACATTTGGCAAGAAAGGAGTCAGCAAGTAAGTAAAAAAAAATCCAGGTGGTATAAGCCAAGGATGTCCATAGGATAGTATCACACATTCTAAAATTAGAATAAAGTTATCATAAAAGGTTGAAATCTACATCCCATGTAGAATAAAATCACAAAAAGACGTATAAAACTATACCAGATACTAGTAATGGGAATCGGTAAGAATTTCATAATCGATGATCGGGCTACTGTAACCAACTAATTATCAATAATAATCGGACATTTACAAAGTCTGTCAATTTACTTTATTAAATGGTAAGAATGGGTGAATACATGTAACTACTTTCTGTGGTGGTCCAGTGGTTCTTCGTTCATTTTGTAGAATCCAAAGTATTTCCATACCTGGGAATGAGTATTGTTACCCGGGTAGGAATACCATTGTCTGTTTGTCTGTGCCATTACGATACACAAATAAGTTAATAGATAAGTTACGGCTGGATTATTTGGCTTAAAACTATTACGCTTGTAAAATAAAAAAAAAAAAACTGATTAATCGGGATTAAAATTTTGTAATCGAGCGCTTGGATTATGCCAGCAATCGACTGATTTTCAATTATAATCGATGATTGAAACACCAAACATATAAGTAAAAATTGATCCTTACAAATGTTGTCTGGAAGGTTAAGCATCTGGATAATTGGTATCCAGATTAGCAAGGCTCCACTGTATATGTACAGTCAAACCTCATTATCTTTAACTCTATGGAACCAAGAAAAAATCTGGTGAGAACCTTGTAAGTTGTTAGAACTTGTGTTCAAACCATTTGTATATTATTTATACAATAAAATATGTTCAAACCAAACCAAGAAAAAATGTTGTGATGTCTTAGGATTTTAAATATTGAGATAAAAAAAACAGAGAGAAAAACGGGTTTTTTGGACTTAACTCACTTTAACATATCCAGTGCTTTCAGATATCAATGTTGAAGAATATCAAAGTTCAAAAGTAAATGATAAAACTATAAAGAATAAATAAGAGGAAAATTGAAATTATTCAGCTTTTCTATGTGTGTAAAAAAAAAAGTGAAAATTAATCTTATGAGAATACAGATATTATATGTCAGACTGTATAATATTTTGTTCACTAACAAATTTTTTATTTTGCAGGGGGTTATTTTATGAAAAGCATCTCAAATTTATAAAACTGAATAACAAGTTTGTGCCTTTTACAAAGAAGGATCTTACATACTTAATGAAGGTACAATACATTTTTATGCTGTGAACAATAAAATAATGCAGTAGAAAATTCTTATTTTTCAACATATGCAAAGTTTCCTCTTATAGTAATGTGGATAAATTTAGATAATTTTTTGAATATTTTCAGGATAAATATGATGCATATTTTACAAAGCTGGTGAAAGAGACACCAGAAGTGACAGTAGCAGAAGCCATGTCAGGTCATAGGTCAAACCTGAAGGCCTTAAAAATTTTATACTCTACCAAAGAAGAATTCAAATCCACAGCCAAGAAGCTTGGCATTATGGACGACTTCAAGGTACTGTGGTTTACCATACCCCAATTTATATTTGTAATAGTTTTATTTTTATGAAATATGAGTTATACATGTATTGTTCATTATTTTAAAAAGTCATTGAATGAAAGTTAAACTTGTACAAAGATTTCTCAAAAATAAAAATTAGATATGATTTTCCCTTTATTGTTGTATTGAGAAAACTTGACCCAGTTAAGGATAAAAGTATGAAATAAGTTATACTGTATTGAAATCACTGTATCTTAGAATTGTCATAAACATATGTATATCACTTGGTCTTGGATTTAAGGTAAGTTCCTTTTCTAATGGATAATTTGTAATTTTCACCCTAGAACAATCCCAAATACATGTAACTACTGTAGAAGTACTTTTTATGCCCCCGTATCGAAGATTCAGGGGTATATAGTTTTTGCCCTGTCAGTCCGTCTGTCTGTCTGTTTGTCCACAAAAACTTTAACAATGCCCATAACTTTTGATTGGTTGGAGCTATGGCTTTCATTTTTCACATGTGTATTCCTTGTGACAAGACCTTTCTTTGGGTACCACCATATCTAACCTTTTGACCTTGGAGTTTGAGCCAGTTTTGCAAAATTTTTCCCAACATTAACCTTGACCATAACTTTTGAACGATTGGTGGTAGGGCTTTCATACTTCACATGTGTATTCCTTGTGACAAGACCTTTCTTTGGGTACCACCATATTTGACCTTTTGACCTTGACCTTGGAGTTTGACCTACTTTTGAAATCTTTAACATTGGCCATAACTTTTGAATGGTTAGTGCTAAGCCTTTCACAATTAGCATATGTAATCCTTGTGACAAGACCTTCCTTTGGATACCAACAACTTTGACCCTTTGACCTTGACCTTGGAGTTTGACCTACTTTTGTAAAATGTTAACATTGGCCATTACTTTTGAACAGCTGGTGCTTGGGCTTTCATACTTCACATATATAATCCTTGTGACAAGACCATCCTTTGGATTCCAACAACTTGGACCCTTTGACCTTGATCTTGGAGTTTGACCTTCTTTTGAAAATCTTTAACCTTGGCCATAACTTTTTAATCGCTGATGCTAGAGCTTTCATACTTCACATATGTAGTCCTTGTGACAAGGCCTTTCTTTGGATACCAACAACTTTGACCCTTTGACCGTGACCTTTGAGTTTGACTTACTTTTGGAAAACTTTAACCTTGGCCATAACTTTAGAACCATTGGTGCTAGATTTTCATACTTCACATATATAATCCTTGTAACAAGACCTTCCTTTGGATACCAACAACTTTGACCTTGACCTTGGAGTTTGACCTACTTTTCGAAAACTTTAACCTTGGACACAACTTTTGAAAAGTTGTTGCTCGGGCTTTCATATTTAATATGTTTTTTCCTTGTGACAAGACCTTCCTTTGGATACTTCCTTAGGCACCATTAATTTTGACCATTTGACCTTGATGTTTGAATTACTTTTGAAAAACTTTAACGTTTTCCATATCTATTCAATAGCTGCTGCTAGGGCTTTCATATTTCACAGGTATATTCCTCGAGACAAAACCTTACTTTGGGTACCAACATATTTGATTTGCATTTGAGAAAGTTTAACCTTCGCTATAAGTTGCCATGCGGGGGCATCAGCGTTTCACAAACACATCTCTGTTTCTGAGTGGGATTAATTTGCGCTGTGTATGCAGTAACAAATTTTCCTGGGAAATTTGTCACAGCATGCTTAAAGTACATTCAATAACAATGCAAGAAATCTGCTTAATTTTCTACCTATGGGTTAAACAGAAAGTGTGATTTTGCAGAATTATGACCCCACACAAAAAAGTACATTTACAGTGTATGTACCAGTAGTATGATAAACAGATCACAAAAGAAAAGAAGAAAACTATATATACATGTATATATAAATTCAAGATAAGCTTGATAAATCAGAAAAGGATTTATGAATGCCTACCAAATGCTCATATAATGGAATATGTAACTAAAGTATTGCTGATTTGGTACCATAATGTGAGGATGAAATTGTTATGTGTGTTACAAGTGAAATTGTTTGAATGTAGAAGAAAATTCTTACATACATGTACCTATGGGAATTATAAAGATAAAATATTCTGTACAAAGACCTATGAAGAGTAATCTCATTTCAAAGCTTTTTTTAAATTTCATACAGTCACTTAAATTAGGAAATTCAATGCATGTATACATGTACACATGTATGAGCCAGAGACAATAACTCCAATATATTCAGAGTTTTAACTTTTTATATATGTACCAAGTTTTTTAAAATATTAATTTTCTGTAAGAATTATTCAGAAGTTTAATGCACCATTTTAATAAGATTTATCTTTTGACTGCAGGCTGGAGTCCCAAGAGTGGCATACAATGGTGTGGTCAGTTTTATATACCGTGGACAGAGGATCTACCTGTCCCCACCCCCAAACTGGAAGGGGTATGACCTCAAGTGGTCATGACACCTGCTGGACATAGTATCAAGTCAAATCCAAGAGTCATACCAAGGGTACCACTATACGTAAATGCAGATCCAATAATGTTAAAATTTTTTTTTCATGTTTTTTTTTTCTTTTTGTATCTCCATTTTTTAAATCTCTTGTATAAAGTATAAAATCATAATGACTCTGATGTGGAAAACTCAGAGTGCTTAGCTGATATTTTATTCAAATTACAGAGAGAGAGAGAGAGAAAATTGTGTGTGTGTGTAGCTATGTGATGATACATACGTGGGGATAGAGAGTGCTGAGTGACAGTTTTGTGAAGTTGATAATCCTTAACATTATGAAAACTTTCCTTCTGGCAGTGTAGATTGATGTATGGAAGGTTTTACAATACAGTCAAACCTCGTTATCTTGAACATCGATGAGACAAAGAAAAAAACATCAAGACATCAAAGGATTCGAGATAACAAGGGGAAAATATTTATAGAATAAGTGGTGTGGACTAAATACCTTGACATGCCCATGATATTTGAGATATCTATATTCGAGATACTGAAGTTGAACTGTACTTGACTGCCAATTTCATTACATTTCCAATATTGATATTTGCTTAATTTATCTACACATACACTTACTGAGGCTTCTTTACTAAATTAATATTTTTTCTCTGTAATATACAAAATCTGAAATTACGTTTAGAATGGTTGAAGATTATTAAACTTTAAGAAGACCCAGTACAATCAACTGTGAAGTAAACTTTAAGTGAAATATTTAAATATATTTATATATTTCTACTATAGATGTAAAATTTATTGTTTTGTTAAGGAGGTTTTGCTCTTATTAAGGTGCCATATCTTGATTTGTTGATATTTTAAGCTAGGCCACCTATAAATGTGCCAGTTGGCCCTCTAATACTCTTAAATTTTTTGAATGTCCAAAAATATTTGGAATTAGGGTGAAAATTCTGTACACTGTTCATAAAAAATGCACAAATTATCAATAAAATACTGTCAATAAAAGATAATATAATATTTGAATAATAGGGTTGTTGAACAGTGTAACTTCTTTCACAAAGACTAAGAAAATGCCTGGTTCAGTTGTGTGTGGGTTTCAAGCATTGCATCAAACTTTGTACGTCATTTCTTATATTTTTATAAAGATTACTGATAGGAAAGGTGCTCTGTTAAATTAGATTTACCTAAATAGATTTATTTCTTTAGGAATAGATAATGTTTGTCACTTTGAAACACAAACCCATGTGCCCTTTCTACATTGTGATAAACATGTTTTTGTGTGTGTGTGTTTTCTTTTCATTGTACTGTTAGGGAACAGATAATTAAATTACAAAGTAAGCTACATGTAAGCTAGCCAATATTCACATCCCCTGTAGCATCAGTAGCTTCTCTGTGACATTTTTATGAAGACAGGCAAGTCGTATAACTCTTTAAAGATGTTAGTTTATCATCCGAATTCATCTATTTTTTTTTTTTTTTTTTTTTTTTTTTTTTTTTTTTTGATGCATACAAATAAATGAGTACATTGTTTTAAAAATATTTTTTGTTTTTTTTTTTGAAAGGGGTGGGGAGAGAGAGTTTTTTTAAAGGATAAATAAAAACGTAAAATGGAAGGTACAAATCATTTAATGTTTGTGCAAGACTTCGTAAAATACATGTACAAGTAATGGGCATGCATTGATGTAGTTTTAGTCATCCCTTTACTGCTATTAATAATGCAATATTTATCTTTTTTACTTCTGTGTTTTTTGTTTTGATATTCCTGTCCGTTTAAGTTTTCCTTTTTCCTAGGGTATTCATGTAACTAGAATGTACCGTAGTTCGTGCAGTAGTTAAAACATACAAGGCTTGTATTATCAGAAGTTGTCCTGATCTAAGTATTAGCAAGAAATTTTAGTTAGAGTAGTAGCGAGTGGTGCACGGGGGAATTTTTATGTTGATGAAAGTCTAGTTTTTGTTTTTTATCTGTCGTTTAGAAATTTCTTAAAATATTTCATAGTTCATAGAAATTGAAATTGATAATCTTGAACTAGATTTTGTTTTATCAGAATTATGTATGTGAATATTCCAAGCTGTTATGAAAAGTAATATGTTGTAAATTTAGAGAAAAACTAACCCTTATCTTGGTCTGAAACAAACCAGAAGTAACTGGGTGCTATTTCTCTGTATAAGAAATGGGTTTTTTTTTCTTCTTTTTTTTTTTTTTAAATTTTGTCAACAGTTTGCTAAATGTCAGTCATACATGTATCTCTTGCAATATAAATGTTTAAATATTTTTTCCAACAATTATCTATAAAAAAAAAAAATATCAAATTAATGATACGTTTTGTAAGCGTTTTGTGTTTCCTAAGACCTGTGTGCTGAATTAAATACAGTTGAACTGTATATACATCTAGGTACATATATAAGCGTAAAAAAATTGAATGCACCAGTAGTTCTTGACTAATTAGTGCAATTATAATAATGTCTGTGATCAACATCATCATTTACATAAATATACATCATAATTTTAGTGGAGAATTTGGATAAGCATATAATAGCGGCGCGTAATGAGCTAAAATACATGCATGATAACCACTGAAATAGATACGCTTAAAAAGCTGTTAAAGCAATAAACTGATGTGAATTTCCGTCAACGTTAACAGCGTATGATTTTCTTCACTCAAAGTGATATAAATAAAGTTTCCGTGTATATTTCACTGGGTGAATTCTTGCGTAAATGAAGTTAATATTGTCGGAAATAAAGTATATTTCATTTCCGAAAAACAGACATCACAACCGTTTACGATTAAAAATTATTATATAATAGCTGTTTGTCATCTGCATAAATGTTTTTTTTTCTAGGATTTTTGTCGAAAAGACAAGGGAAACAGAATTTTAACACATCTACATTTCAATATCGTGATTTGCTTTATCTGGCGGCTAAGTTTTTATACCAATATAAATCATTTTCTTCGTCTATTGTTTAGTAAATGCAATTTCTACGCCATTGTTTTATATCATTCTTGCTATATGTTTTATGATTTAAAATGTCCGTTTCGAGGATTATTTATTATATGTTTTTGAGCTTAAACGTGTACATGTGTGAATGATTTTTAGGCGGTTGGTTTAGAAAATGAAATGAGCTCTATCTTTTGTCTGTGCAAACGGCAATCCTCGACTGTCTCAGCTACGCTCAATACAACTTCGGATGTGATTGGTGCAGGAATATGCTCCAAATCGATGAATTTCTCCGCCGGAACTGCCTTTTAACTCATTTCATATTTCCCTCTGCATAAAGTTCACCGAAAAGATTTCCTATCTTGTCTAATTCTTCCTTGTACGTTGGTTTTGATTACAACCTTCCGTTGATAGTCTTTGAAAGCAGAAACATAGTGCTGGGTTGGCCACAAAATTAACTCAGAGAAATAATACTTGGAAGAATTTCGAACTGGATCACATGATTGTATGAGCAAAATTGTAAAACACCGCTCACGTCCGAGGTTAGCTAGCGTGCGAGGAACGAGCCTCTCGAGGAGCTATGAGTGATGCCTGTGTAATTCTATGGAAATCTATGCTTTATGGTCCTATAATGAAATGCTAGAAAGAGTTCATTGTAAGGACGAGGTAGACCCGTAGCAACGTTTTCAAAAGTTGGGGGTGGGGGTGGGGGGAGCAACTTCTCCAAAAGAAAAATCTAAACTGACCAAAAAGTGCAGAGGGGGGGGGGGGGTTCAACTTCCCAAAAAAACCTGGCAAGCAAAAAAAAAAAAAAAAAAAAAAATCCTAAATAACTGTCTGATTCCTGGTGCTCGACCTTACGGCAACAAAAAGTGAGGGGGTGCAACCTGCATCTAAAGGTAAATTTACTATGGCAAGATACTATATCCAGAAAAAAGTGAGCGCCCCCCCCCCCCCCCTGCATGTTAATAACATTATGAAGCATCTCACAAAAATTTGCCTACAAGTCGTTTTGTTCCATTTTCTTTTTACATCTTCTTTTGATGTAGGATAACTAGGGATCTTCTTTTGCCTCCTTTTATTTTATGTTTGCGTTTTGTTATAAGTGATTCTAGAAATAAGTAGCGGCTATCTGTTCACTATTTTTATATCAATTTTATCCAAATGTCAAAGAGTATTCACCAAATTTTCTGTTTTAAAAAATAATATTCAAACACACGGGTTTTATAAATTCTTAGTTGGCTTTGTCAAATCCATGATCATGATGTTTGTCGATATTTTGTACAAGTGGCTGTTTTGATACTTGAAGAATTCCATTATTTTATTTCATCCTATTGTACATGTGTATAATATATATTTATAATGATTCAGTGTTTCTATCACAAATATGGTGATAAAGTAATGTTATGTTCTTGAAATGTTTTTTTTTTTGTGTGTGTGTGTGTGTTTTTGTTTGGGAAAGGTGTATAAGTTTGTTTTTAAATGCAAAATATATATACATAGTATGTATGCGAGTGATATTACCATACTACAAATGTCTCTATTCCCCGAAACGAAATAAATATTTATAATAACATATCAATTGTTTAGTTATATATACAAAAATTAAAAATGAAATCTGAAGATAACGAACAGTAATCAAGCTTATAAATCCATTGAAACAATACAAGTTTGGAGCAAGACAAAACGGACTTCTAAAAACATCCAATGTGAGATCAGGTGCCATGAAGGAGTAAGCATCCCCTGCCGACCGGTCACACCCGCCGTGAGGTCCTTGTCATGATCGGGAAAACGGAAAAATCCGTAGACTACTCAGTGTAAAAATAATGACATAGCAAGTCAGTCCACATTCGACTTAATTATATATTGTTTTTGCTGACAAGGTCATTGTATCGGCCATGGAATTTGCGAAATCCAAGTTAAGATTCGGCATTATATGCAGACGGTTTTTCCAGTACTTGTATTAACTTTTCATCGTTCTTTGTCTCTCTAGACTGTATGTTCCTTTTTTAAATAGGTTGTATATTTATCACGGACATTAATCAATGAACTCGAGAATATTTTCATATAAAAGAAACTAGACGTACTGTAAGCACTCAGCTCACGAAAATAAAGTAATAACCCCCCCCCCCCCCCCCCATATGAGTAAAATGTCACAGTGCATTTCTTGGCAGAAGGTGAAAGAGTAAAATGGATTCTGTAAAATTTCCATTGAATTTAATTCAGGGATTTAGGAGGAGTTGCGTTAAAAAAATGGAAACCCCCTTTATCGAGTATATATAATTGCAAAGTTCATTTTGAAAACCCCAAAATTCTGACAGCGTCCGATCAAAAAGTAAAAAAGAAAAAAAAGAAAAAAAGGTACACAATGTATAGACCCATGTAATAACTTAAAGGATTCTGTAAAAGTTTCGTTGAATTTTATTCAGTGATTTAGGATGGTTGCCTATGAGAGATGGGTACCCAGAATGTTAAAGAATGGCAAAGTCCATTGCTATTGGAAACCGCAAATATATTTCCGATCGAAAGAGGTGCAAAATGGCACTACACATGTATGTTATAACCTTAAGGTTCTGTAAAAATGACATTTAATTGCATTCAGCGGTGTAAGAGGAGCTGCGAATATGTGATGGCTACCAAGTATGGCAGAGCTCATACGAGAATTCCCAAGTATCTGTCCGATGGAACGTGAAATATAGGGTGCTCAATGGCACTAGCTATGAAATCAAGATTTTGTGAAAGTCAATTACAATTTACACTTATCACTATACAAAGAACAACTAAAAGTAATTGCCATAGATGTGAAATTGTACCTAGCAAGGGAATACTAGATAGAGTTAAATGTAAAATTCTAAGTTGACATATTTTAGATGTACAATATATTTGAAAGCCAAATATTTTGTATTTTTTATATCTCACTGTTTTCCTATACAAGTATATCTTTAGAACCCATCAAAAATAGTTCTGCAAAACTTTAGGCCTAAAATTGTTGTATAAATTGCAGGTTTAAAAAAGACTTCTTTATATAGGTTTTATTACATGGTAATGTACACAAATTACATTTGAATATAATATATAAATATGATGAAATTAATTTGGAGATGGCGTAGTTATCCCAGTATGGCAAGAGATGGACGTTTAACTTGTGTGGCTTGTACAAACTCTGAAGCCTCACCGCCGCTGTAAACAGATATAAAAGATACTGTAAGTAAGATAAATCCTGTAAACTAATCATATGTTGTAAAACAAACGAATCATACTAGAATGGGATAAAGCGCATTATAAACGGATACTGGTACTGTAAAGAGAACAACCTCATATTGTAAACAAACAATTTGAATTATTCGAGGATAAAGCACAATTTAAACGGATAAATCATACACTATAAATTGATAATTTGGGGGATTAACACTGTAAGCGGATAAATCATACACTATAAATTGATTATTTGGGGGATTAACGCTGTAAACGGATAAATCATACACTATAAATTCATAATTTGGGGGATTAACGCTGTTTACAAGAAAGCAATTGCAAAGGGAAAAAATCCCATACTGCAAACAAACTAGAGAAAAAAGGAAAGTGAGAGTGAATAGCAAACGGATAAATCGGTCAACATAGAATACAGGGCACTGTTAATCCAAAATTGTAACAAAAGTTATAATTAGATAAAATGTACCATTAATGGAAGATCCCATATCATATAATGCAAATAATACCATGTGAAAAAAGGTTATTCTGTAGAATGTCTTCAAACAGTATGGAAACCATGCATGTTTTGCAAGCCCTAATGGCTGCAAAATGTCTTCATTGAGCATGCGCAAAAACATAGTCCCTTGTAATTATATGGCATGATTATGATGGCATGTCATCATAAAGCGCACTATAAATGGAAAAATCCCATACATATACTTTGGAGGAATGAACCACATAATGTAAACTCGGTGAAAAACAGCAAACGTATTTGTTAAACTATTTAAATAACCCCAAACTTAATGTACCGTACGTAAATGCTATATACAGATAAAATGATGCTTCAGTATATATTAAATGAGTAATTTTCTTACTTTGCATGTTCATTTTTCCAAACCACGTGACCTCCCAATGACGTCAGATCACCGCTATTTAAGGCGGCCCGACATACAGGTAAATTCTACAATATCAATAATCATCATTCTGGAATTAGAATGTTCAATTATCTATGGAATGAAAAAAAAAAAAACCGGCTATGATTCCTCTCTAAAGAGATGTTTTGCCAGGAACAGAAAATGGTTTCCTTTTAAATTTCTCGCTAATTTTTATATTCATATTTTATAACTAATTTACAAACTAAATATGATCTTTGAAGCCTATATACACATGTATATATTTACTAAGATTATTATTAAATTTGTCTATTTATCAACATTTTGGAAAGAAGTACCGTATAAACCAACTTTTATTCGCGTGCGAGAAATATTCGCGACTTTCGCGACCTACTTTAACTCGCGAATATTAATCGCCGCGAATCATTTATTTTGCTTTGTATTCATAAAGATTGTTTCCTCAGTCGCGAAAATTAATCGTTGCGGATTGACTTTAAACTGACGAATCGCGAATAAAACACACAAATTGTTGAATATAATAGTTGGTTTACAGTATTGTTTTTCTGAAAAAAAAAATCTATCTATCAATGATTAAAGTTTGCATTATGAATACTTTACCTAGTCATAGTGTAGATTTTTATTGATAATATATAGAAAACATTTTAAAAGACAGAAGTGTATTTCTTTTTTAAGTTACCGAAAATATCTGAAACTAAAATCTGCGCATGCGTTAAAATTCAGTTTAAAGCACTAGAGAGTCCATGATATATTCCTACCAGTGCGAATCGATGTGCGTGGAAGACTTCATTAAGATCAGTACATCCTGCAGGACAAGTGCCACTGAAATTTAGAAAAATAACATTCTACTCAAGAATTATGTTTCAAATTATTGAAATATATACGCCTACGTCATAACTAAATGGCGTCATTTCCATTGAATAATTTATACATTTTCTAGATTTTACCCGCAGTAAGACTTGTCCAATTTTGCACAATCAGCAAATGTGGTCTGACATGTGAGTTGCCCCATGTCTTTATAAACTAGAAAAGAAAAAAATATTTTTCTTTTTAATTAAGAACATACTAGTCATGTATTACATTACATCCATCATATGTTCACTTCTCATTGAAATGGATATTCCTCCCCTCAATTTTATAATCAGGATTTGTTTATTTCTCAGTTTTTCTACTGAATCATAACATTCAAACTGTATGTACTGTAACAATCACAGGCACCTGACGTTAATACACATTTTTCTTTTAATAAAAAAATATACCCCGTACCTAATAATACATGTATTAATAGGTAGGGGGTATATTTTTTTTATTGAAAGAAGAATAAGTAACGTCAGGTGCCTGTGGTAACAATATAATGATTTTGTTATGACTTTGTCAAGGCCATGACTTTTATTCACGGCAAGGTAGTTTGAGAAAGAAAACAAAAATTAACCACTATGACAACATGTACAAAAGGCGTTGAATTTCATTTTCAAAAAAAGTAGCTAATGAAGCACTTGTTGGTTTAGCAAGATTTACCATAAAAGGCGGCAAACACATTTCCGGTATCCGTTGTAGCCTCGCACTGGTATTCTCCAGTGTCACGTTCCCCTGTCATTGCGAACTGAATACTCCCATCCGGGTTAATGTTGTGAACCGGAAATGACCCTGTGACCTTGGAATACTGAAGGTTGTAATGATCAGCTTCTGTAACCCTGCACAAGTTTTGTACAATTTGTCCCACCTAAAAGAAAAGGAAACGAAAATCTTGTAAATTTAATCTCGAGTTTGTTTATTACTGACTTATACAAGACACCTTTTTATTTATCAATATGAGATACATTATACATGACTTTTTTTTGTATCAAACTAATGCTATAGAATGTATATTGGGATGAATATCCATTTAACCCTTCATACCTAAATCTCATCTATGGACTTGAAAGGAGGGTTGTCATTAACTATACATGTAGACTTGAGAGGGGGGGGGGGGTGTGGGCGGGGTCATTCACAACATGTGAACTTTGTTATGTCAAACACTGATATCTCGAAAACCCGGTATATGTCGAAATGAGTTGACCGTACCAACCACTTTTTTTTTTTAAATTAATGTCCTAATCCTTGTCATTTCAAATCGGATATTTCAAAGTTTAATTTTGGTCTCATTAGGTTCGAAATTATCAAGGTTTGACTGTATATGAATCTTACTTTAAGTAAAATTGTTCAATTAAAATATTTACCTTAGCACCGACGTATTCTAGATCTGGATGAATTTTTGCTTTTCCATCTGAAACAAAATCCCGTAGATTAGTTTATATTATCATTAAGCTCATAGAAGTTCTATTCCAATTTTTCTGATTCACTGAAGTGAACCAAGCATATCTAGATCAAAGCTGAATTTTTTCCAAAATATGAAAAAAAATCTCTAAGGTACAACTCAGGTTTAAAATCAAAAATAACAAGGGCACCGCAAAGCAGAGCATTCCCTCGAAAAAGGCACTTCGATCCCGATATAAAATTATCACTTGCGTAATTTCCGTTACGCACGCACGCACTCACTCTATCAAACTCAAACATACGTGTTACTTTATCCCCTCAAACTTCGTTGCAAGGGGATAACAAAACTGAATAAAACTTTGAGACTAGTTAAAGCATTAACGTTCAAAAGAGTCTCACATCGCTTACACCGACTATATAAAAAGAAATGGATTTATTTAGAATTACATGTGTATTATTTAATTTCATAAAATCTAAACAAAAAGAATAAATTTACCTTTTACCATTAATTCTACAATTTTTTCTTGAATTCCCAGAATGCTCTCGGCTTTACAGGTATAATTTCCGGAGTCCCTTACATGAACATCCACTAGAAGCAGACCATTTACAGTTAACACGCCCTGGTTGATAACGGGGACACCATTATCTTTGGACCACGTGACCTTGGGCGGAGGATAGCCGTTGACCTTACATGGTAAAATGACGGTGTTGTTCTCTTTCGCTGTCACGTGATATATTGTTCCTACGCTTCCTTGAATTGTAGGTTTTGCTAAAAAAAATAACGAAAAAAAAATGCACAGAACTTTTTGAGACACAGAACTTTAACCTTTGATCTTTAAATTTGCAGGCCACTGGTCTAATTTTACCTAAGTGTGTACAGCAGTCGCTGCCAGCTCCAGTGTCCCCCTTCTCCCCCTTTTGTCCAAAGTATCCCTGTTGTCCTCTCTCCCCTTTCTGACCCTGTGGACCGGAAGGACCAATGGCGCCAGCTGGACCCGGAAGTCCATTGTATCCCTATAAATTGATATTTTATATACATGTACCATTATGTAGAATCAGAAGAGTTTGGTAATTTTGTTTGCATAATTATACTTTACAAAATTGTTTTACACTAAAAAATTATAGCATTACTACTTTATTTAATTTTCTTTGCTATAAGTCAGTAACTAACATCATACAAAAAGTGAACAAAGACCTCAGTGAAGGTTAGAATATTACATACATTTGAAATAAAAAAAAAATGCGCATAAATTCAATGTCAACTTCGAAATAATTTTCAATGTACATGCATACTAGTTCATCTACATTAATTTTACAGTGTGTTACAGTGTCATTTTCTCTCTCACCCTAGGCCCCAATTCTCCCTTTAATCCAGGCAGGCCTTGAGGTCCAGGTTGCCCTTTTATTCCCATAATCCCTGGTTGTCCAGGTGAACCCGGAAGTCCAACTGGACCTATGCTTCCGTATTCTCCTTTCTGCCCCGTAACCCCCTGAAATCCTAAAAAAAAAACAGTGATCTTTTTGAATAAAGAATAACTACTAGACTTTAACCTGGTATTTAAGCTAGCACTCTGACAAAATTTAAACATAATATAATATATTAATTGATCAATTTGGAGACTGAAAAAAATGTATTTATGCAATAAGGATGTTAGGTCAAGTGAATAATTTAAAATAAGAGATTTTATAACTTGAGTAATGCAAGTCTTGTATGTGATACACGTTTAAAAAATCTTGCAAAATCATTTGCTGTAAAATTACGAAATCAAAAAAAAAAAAAATAAAATAAAATAACCTTGAACTCCTTGCTCTCCCTTTTGACCTTGCGCACCCGTAAATCCCATCTGTCCAGCTTCTCCTTTTTCACCCCTCTCTCCTTTGGGTCCGGACAAACCAGGTACTCCTTGATTGCCTTTAACACCAGCAGGTCCGAATGGACCAGCATCACCAGTATTTCCCTTTTCATTGTAGACAGAAATAAACGTTTCTGGCGTGTGATGATTTTTGGATTTAAGTCATTAGTTTTAGACGAACATAAATTAATTACTGTAGAAAGTTCACAGACGAAGCGGTTTTAAGAAGAGAGTGCTTGAATGTTTTGAAAGTTTGTCTCTCTAACAAAATTAAGAATTCAGGTCCACATGTTTCTGCACAGTTTGAAAAAAAAGTTATTGGACTTGTATTGAAATATTAAAAATTAATTAAGCAATAATTTAAAAAAAAAAACCCACCTTTGGTCCCTGTGGTCCCATTTCTCCTTTCTGTCCCTGTAATCCCTGAAGTCCATCTAATCCTGCTGCTCCTGGTGCACCGGGAAGTCCCATCTGACCTTGTTCACCTTTTGACCCAGGTTGACCCGGAAGTCCTTGAAGTCCCACGGCGCCTTTTGGTCCCTGGGGACCACTGAAATATTTCTTGAAGATTTCAAATATTTCAACAAATAGAAAATCATCATAAAATTTTAATTGCAATTTGTACATTTCTTCGTACAGATTTCATGAAAAGTTCATCCCACTGAAATGTTGATTGCGTATATATGTTCCATGATTTTTTAGTAAAACACCACGGTTTAAAGTTGAGAGAGAGAGAGATCATAATAATACTGACAGATACACGGGTAGACAAATTATTGCTATACAAATACATGTAGACATGGAGAATGCAGACAGACAGACATTGAGATATATAGGCACAAAATGATCGAATACACTAAGTGACAAACAGACGGACCTAACTCCTTGCTCCCCCTTTGTTCCAGTCGGTCCAAATGGTCCATCTTCGCCCTTCACACCTTGTTCTCCTTTCTGCCCCGGGAGTCCAGTAGCCCCCTGTAGCCCTGGTAGACCCGGGGGTCCTGATAATCCTGGTTCCCCTGTAATTTCATGTTTAGTTACATATCAACACAGAGGAGGATCTTGAATTTATTCAAGATTTCACTTTTTGAGTGACACAAATAGCAACATGCTTCTATACTTGAGTTGAGTATACATATTAAGACAACACAGTGGAGGATCCTTTATAAATCCATAATTTCCTTAAAATATTTTTGTTTAGTTATACCTTGCACCATTTAATGATACAGTTTGCTGACCTTTACTTCCCGGAAGTCCAGTAGTTCCCTGAATCCCAGGAGTACCCCGTGTTCCGTTCATACCATTCTGACCCGCGTCACCCATCTCACCCTTTAAACCTTAAAAATTCATAGGAAATGGAGACTTGCCTAGAAGTACTTTTGTGTGAAGTCCCTTCAGACCTATTTTCAAATCTACATCTATCCTTTAAAAATCGCTTTTTATAAATCAATTGGTTTCGTTTTTGGTTTCAACACTATGAAACGTTATTAATACTATGTGTAAGAAAAATTTTGAAGCAAGCTACATGATACATAAAATTATGTTTAGCAGTAAATTTCAATACTGACCTTGAAGCCCTTGTAAGCCTTGAACACCAGTGTCACCTTTTACGCCAGTTTCACCTTTGACCCCTGGTAAACCCATGTCACCTTTGGCCCCTACAGGTCCCATTGGTCCGTCACCACCTTTAGATCCATTGTGTCCGTCCGCACCTTAATAAAACAAATTACATAGTGCAAAAATATTCAGATACAAAAATTCTGATATGAAGGGTCATACATGTATTAACAATATCAGATTTGGAAATTCTTTGATAGTTCAGAAATAAGTTTAGAAATTAATATAAATTGTTTTCTTTTCGCATAATTTGGTACAACTGAAGTAAATTTAGATATAATAAAAACGTTTCGATTAGAATTGCTTTTAATAAAATGTTTCAAATAAATGAGTCAGATTCGAAAAATAGATATATAGACATGTGAGCTTTACCTGGTAAACCAGGAAGTCCAGCAAGACCTTGAGCACCTTTACTTCCGGTATCGCCTTTACTTCCGGGTAAACCTAAATTTGATAAATTAAAACAAAAACATCAATGTCTGCAAGTAATTATTATCACTATGAATTTTATGATTATTTTTAAACAGACTTTTTATTGTAAAAGTCCGTTTTGAGAAGTTATTAAAAAATCTTTACCTGGAAGCCCAACTTCACCCTTACTCCCTGGAAGTATGATGAAAATAATCAGAATGTGAGGTTGTTTAAAAACATGTATTGTCGTCAATATACTTAAG
This sequence comes from Saccostrea echinata, assembly GCF_033153115.1. Classification (NCBI taxonomy): domain Eukaryota; kingdom Metazoa; phylum Mollusca; class Bivalvia; order Ostreida; family Ostreidae; genus Saccostrea; species Saccostrea echinata. The sequence goes on along the minus strand of NW_026889807.1, from coordinate 1,839,756 downwards.
ATAGTCTAGAATTTTACGTAACAAGACATTTAATAATAATTTGAAAATACTCATAATCATCTAATAGCAGTTGAATAAAAATATAATAATTATACAGTAAGTGTTCTTCTTCGGTCAATACGATGAAAAAGAAAACCTTCAAGTACAACATTCCCCTCGCCCTTCGGGCTCGGTAAAAATTGTACTCCTTGGGTAATTAAATCATTGAATTGACCTTTAAAAAAGCTCTAATTGTATAACTAAAATATCAGATATATACATTTATCTAAATTTTAAATGCTATCGGAGGATCAAAGTTTTAATAAATATTCCTTCCAAAAATAAATAATTGGCAATACAGTAAAAGTTATGCACGGTACATGTTTAAAAAAACACACACACACACGTTAAAAGCGGATACCTTTCTATGACATAAAGTGGACGTACCTTGTAAACATATTGTTGTATTGACATTACATTTTATTTCCAATTGTTGATTCTGAAAAAAAAAAAATGGAATTATATATTTATAAAACCGCGCTGAAAAGATAAAGGAATTGCTAGAAAATTGTACTGCTGAATTTAATTAGAGAAGTAGATCGATTAACAATCTTTAACAGAATCGGTTACAAATACGCGAATTGAATTATTTTGTATCAAATGATCGTATTTTATATATATTATCCCAATTCCCCTTCCCGGATAAAAAAAAGTTAGATCCACGCCCGAGTCTTACCGTTATATTTCTGATATAAGTAGATAAATCTCCAACAACTTGTCTCTTTGTCCTTTCTGTGTCACCATTAACTTTTCCAGGGTCATTCTGCAGAATATATATTTTAAAAGGAATGTGTATTTAGTTCAAATCAATTAAAATGAAACAGAAATGCATGTACGGTATTCATAAAAGCATTTATTACAGTCCCAATATGTTAAGATTTTCAAACAACTGTTGTCATTTGATAGTGGGTGAAGACAACCAGAAAACACGAAAAGCTCAGAGCTGTTTGTATAATTTTTTTTTTAAATGCAGAGAAATTCAAAATCAATCTTACAGAAGCTACTGTTTAGGTCAGGCTTTTTTTTTTTTTTTCAAAATGCAAATCATGATTCTAACAACACACAAAGCTTACCCACAGGTTCCTATGGACCCTCCCCCTTTCCACATACAACCCCAAGACTTGTTCATCTATTTTCACCATTTAACGGTTATATTTACTTATTTTTTACACTCACGTAAATTGTATATACGATAGACAATTTAAATGGGAAAAAAAATCAAAATAATTGTTCCATGGAGAAAAAAAATACCCCACTATATAGGTATAGTGAGGTACTTTTTGTTTGGAACAATGATTTTACCCACTATTTTTCCTTCTTTATAATTGATATGGAACTGTATTAAATATAACTTATGAAAAGAAAAGACGAAAAAGCCCTGGGGTAGCATATCGGTGGGGAGGAGGGGGGGGGGAGTCCTGTCCACAAGAACCGGTGGTTACAACGAATAAAAAAAAGCCTAAAAAGCTAAGTTTGCAAAATAAAGAAAACAGTATTTGATAGATTTTTTTTTTTTTTGGTTTATCCAATTTTTAATAAATGCAGTTGGGATAATGACTTCCTCAATCATTCTGAATTAAATTTACATATCAAAATTATATACACTAAAATTACTTCATCCCCAGTAAATTGGATCCATTGTGTAATATAAATAAACAAATAGATAAAATAAACAAATACATGTAATGTAAGTAAATAAAGTTGTTTTAAAATACAGTAGTAACAACAGGACGACGTAATGATTTTTTTGACAACCCTCTTATATCCTTTATTTTTTTCTTCTTCTCAAGAAAATAAGAATCGTGGACCTCCATATATATGTTTGTTGTTTTGATGTGGTGGGGGCTGGGGGATGGTGAACTGATGCTTTTTTACGCTGTAGATAACTTGAGAGAAGCATTGGAATTAATCCTCGGAACGAAATCGACACATTTCTGAAGGGAGAAAAAATTGCAGCGGATGTTCCATCAGAACAATTGAAACAACCCCCCTAATGAACTGTCTAAATCAAGCACAAGTTGGGTGAGCTACATGTATATACATCACAATATTTATATGTCAAGCATATCCAAGCGGCGGCATGTATGCAAGGAGAGTTTCAATTTGAAAATCTTATCGAATATATACAGCGTACATGTATTTCAACATTTATACATAACAAAACCCTGCTTACATAAATGCAACCAGCAAATGCAAAAAGCGCAAAATGAGACTTTCATCAAACACGAAAATCAGAATCATTATAGTCCATATACCTTTTCCAGGTTAAAGATCGTGGTGAAACCTATTAAAAAATGTTATTACTTTATTACTGTCATTCCCATTTAATATAAATATATATATATATATATAAATAAGTATAAATTTCTCTGATTTATTGATTCAAAAATTTATTAAGTACTTCACATTTTGACCCAATTGATTTTATTCTGTGACACGTAAATTTTCGGAATCCCTCGAATCTATAGCTAGAACTTGTACAGAAAATATCCTTACCGATATGAAGTTGCATTGCAGTTTTAAAAACTCTATATCCTGTTTTAGTGTCCATATTTGATAAAAATTTACTGCAACAAGACAAGCAAGCGCAGTTCCAATTACAAGCGCGCTTGTGACGAAGATGCAGCCAGAATTTGTGTTCTTATTTTGTGACATTCTTTCTGCGACAGTTTGACCCTTTGGAATATTACGAGAGAACTATAGACTATAGATCTAACTAAGTTGGTACGTTCTTACTGACTTAAGTAGGCCAAGGTAGATTAATTTGCTCCTTACGGAAATTCGACCGATAATTTTTAGTCAGGTTTTCTCAATTTTGCTTTGCCCCCCCCCCTCTCCCCCTTTAAATTTGATTTTTTTCTTCTTCCCTTTTTCTATTAATTTTCATTTTTTTTATTATTTCCATATGTTTAATATTTATTGTCATTTTTTTTATTTTAATTTTTTTAGTTATATTTTGTTCATCTAGCGTTGGCCCTTAGCCCTGAGCTGGGTTTAGAGCGCCGTGAGACAGGCTAGATTTACACTACTGCTGAATGTAGTTCTTTCTATTTGTTTGTTTGTTTGTTTTTGTTTTTGGAAATTTATTACTTACTTTTTTTTAATTTTAATATTTTTTTTTCTTTATTCATTTTTGTTAAATTGCAAATGCAGACTGTATAAAAATTCAAACTCCAAAATTATGTTGAAAGGATGTTCAGAAATTTGAGTTACATTTCATAAATTCCTTTTTATATTAAGCAGACAGATATTCAATATTAATTTTCTAATAGATGGAAAAATTTTATGAGATGAATAAGAATTAAATAGTTTATTGATTGATTAATAATATTCTAAGAGTTTTAAAAGTATATAGACAGGATCCGATTATTATAAACAAGTTCATCACAAAATTACATCGGAGTGTCCTAAACCTGCGTTATCTGTGAGTGTCAAAGTATGTCAAATGTAGAATATATGTGAATGAACTTTCCTAATCCTCCCAATCAGATATTCATCTAGAAGATATATAAAGAAAACGAGAGAGAGAGAGAGAGAATCCTTTTTCAGAAATTCTTAACAGATCAAGGTGGACCAGAGTGAGCAGAACTAATGCAATTATAGTAGTTTGGAAAGTATCACTTTTTTTAATCCCTTGTTGCAAATTACATGTAAATAAGTACTTATACATGTTCCCGATCCAGAGTCAATAATTAATGTACCAGTTTTGAATTAAATAATTTTGTAAATGATTCAATTCTAGGATCGATTTCTTTTGTTTCGATTATTTACTCTTCAAAAGTACTTAGTGGTCTTAATAACCTCTTCTAAAAGTTATATATAGTACCGATAGTACCAAGGTCTATAAATAGATTGCTATCAGAAATTGAATAAAGTGCCCTGAACTGAATAGGTCATACACTCTGTCACATTTGTGATAATTAGTCTTCTGTCCGACTAAGAACAAATGGAGAAAAAAGTTATTTTAATATTTATAGGCATGGTCAAAAGGAGAAGGGGGGGGGGGGTTTACATTTGTGAGCATTCTGCTTTATTCGATTTTTAGCGTCATCCCCATAATAATTCAAATGAAAAAGATTGAATTATAGCTTTGTAAACTCTTATTATATAAAGCCAGATGAGCGTGTTCTCTACTTTTTTAAAGATATATCTTGCATAAATATACTAGACACTGAAACTAAGAGAACGTGCAATAAATAATCACAATAATTCTTGTTTTAGTCATACCGTGTTTATTTTCAACATACCGTTGATTTACATAGCGTGTTTATTTTCTAAGGAAGAAGAAGACATATTCTTCTTTAGCATACACTGTAGGAGGGGGGCGGGGGTATCCCCACCCCCTTAAACTCAAGTTATAAAATTAAATGACATACGCAAAAACTTGAATAGGCTGTTTTGCACAGATCGAAGACAGCTCTCAGCTGTGGGAAAAATGACGTCATAATAGAAAAAGACGTCATGAGTTGATAATGGCGTCTGTAAACATGGAATTCGATGAGGAAAAAGATGACAATAAGAAGCTAACATATGAGGAATATATGTTTAATCATATACGAAAGAAGTATAAAAGGCGAAAGAAAAGAAAAGGAAGCCAAATTTACCTTTGTAAGTTCATTAAAGACATCAAAATGTTTTCTCATTCGTATCAAGATCGATGCCTGGGGCCATAAAACTTAGACAAGCTCGCTTTTGATCTCAGTCTCACTTTTACCAAAGAAATTTAGGCCTATAAGGGAAAAGTGAGACTGAAATCAAAAGTGAGATCATCTAAGTTTTATGGCCCCAGAGCCGAGACTGTCGTGTGACGAAACCAGATGAAGATCTAGAACTTCCATACTGCTTATACGTGTAAGGAAATGTCGATAGGTGCATTTACATGTAAATCCGAACTTAAGTAATCTTCCCAAAGCTAATGCACATATCGTCATCGACGGTCAAAGAACTATTTCCCTTTGCGAAGTCGGTGAAAATCAATGATGATCATCATCAATCACAATGTCGATCACTATTAGGCTAATAGGCATTTTAGACCTATAAGACAGGTTCGATCGCCGGTGGCCAGATAGGTCAGTTGGTAGAGCACCTGATTGGGGATTCAGGGGGCCCGGGTTCGATTCCCTGTCTGCTCCGCTGCATTTTTCTCCTCTCCCGTTACATTTTGTGCCGTGCCATGCCCTGGAAGTGACAGGTGAGAGGCCTGGCAAGGATGAGCCTGGGTTGGAGTCTTTGGGGGGGGGGGGGGGCAAAGACCTTTAAGGAGGGAGGAGTGTGGCGGTCAGACGGGTTCGATCGCCGGTGGCCAGATAGCTTAGTTGGTAGAGCACCTGACTGGGGATTAAGGGGGCTCGGGTTCGAGTTCCGGTCTGGTCCGCTGCATTTTTCTCCTCTCCCGTTACATATGCTTACAGATTACTGGTACTTTTGTAAACTTTTTATCGAGTCAGAGTGGGTATTAATACCTCAAGTCAGCTAGACATCACAGGTACTTGTGGACAGGACCCCCCCCCCCCCCCCCCGATATTCAACTTCGAGGCTTGTTGGACATTTTTTTTCACAAATTATTAATGTATAATGAGGCATTTTTTGTGTGGAACGATTATTTTGGGGTTTTCACGATTTTTTCCTATGGTACACATGATGAATAAGTGCAATAAATATAATTTGTGAAAAAAATGTCCAACAAACCTCGGGGTTGAATACCGGTGGGGGGGGGGGGGGGTCCTGTCCACAAATACCTGTGCTAGACATTGGGTAAGTTTTGTTTATAAGGACGCTGTCAAATTGACAACGCCCGAGCCCTTGAAACATGTTTAGATCGAATATCCCTCCCCCCCACCCCCCTCCAATCCAATGTACGTATACTACGGGCCAGATATCTAATATACATAACATGTAATATTTCTAATAACGAGTATCATTAAAGCTATATATGGCATATCTGAGCTAAAAAAAAATCGAGATTTAGAGTAGATTTACATGATATATGTTATTTACGTTAAAAGTTTTGAACTTGAATAACCTCGTTTCCATACTTATATTGACTTTAAACTGTGTCGTTTATTTAAATGCGGAGTCGGTAAATAAATCGTTTATTGTTTTAAATTTCTAATACCATTGAAACGTGATTGCTTTAAAATGTGTCATTTACAGGAAAGTCCTATCTATCTATAAAGTAATAAAACAAATAGAAAGATCTTTTTAATTTTAGTTAGTCTGAACTTATAAAATACGTAATATGTGACTTTAACAAGTAGATATTGAAATTTATTTACTTCTGAGAATCGGAGTCAGGAATCAGTGTTTTGGTAAAGAATGGGTGAATTCAACTGGGAATGAATTTATGCATGTTATTAACATTTTGTTTTTAATTAATATAATTTGATCCTCTATTTCAGGTTTTTTCTTCTTAGTCGATAAATTAAGGGACGTTGTACAATCGGATCCGGGGGAATACAGCGGGATAAAAACGGTGTTGGGGTTTCCAACAGGGGCTCTTTTAGCATTTGGTGGGTTTATTATTACTTGAATTTATTTTCTGCATTTTTAAAGTATTTGATCATTTGATCATTTAAATATATTGATCAAATATAAGCATATTGTAAAATAAATTAAAATGATTAAATCAATAGATGAGGCGCTTACTACTTCTACGTAAAAAATATTAACTGTAGCTAAATTTTACTTTGCAGTTGTTCAAAAACGACTTATATCTCTCCTTGATTTAATTTCTTTTTAATACTATGTATACATTAATTTGTTCAAAACTTTCTTCTTTTTTTTTTAAATTTTGGCATCCATGAAGATAAATTTATTTAATTTTTATCTAGGTCTATACCTGGCGGTATTGGCCCCATTAAATCTACAGAAAGATACAAGTGAGTTGGTGGGCGGACTCCTGGGTCTGGGGTTAGCTACCGGATACGCGATATCGGCGCAGGTGCGATGCATCGCTTGGTTGCTTATCCCCACATTCTTCGGAAAGAAAGGACGATCGTTTATAGGAACCTATGCAATCGTATTTCTCATTGCAGGTATATACGACAATCCTCATAATCTTCCATGTTATCGGGTGTTGGGGGATCCTTAATTTTTTTCCAGTAAGGAGGGAGGGGGTCACAGTATTTTGCTATAGTAAATTTAGATGCTGGTTGCCCCCCCCCCCCCCCCCCCAGTTTTTGCTGTTATAAGGTCAAGCACTGTCAAATTGCAGTATTTGGACAGTAAATTAACTTTTTTTTGCTTGTCGGATAATTTTGAGAATCCCCCCCCCCCCTTTGAAACCGTTGCTACGGGTCTGTGATACCCTTTACAAGATTTAATCTCGCTCTGTCATTTATTTAAGAAGTTTTTTTTTTTTTGGATTTTGTTTTCCTCTCTTTCAAGTTATCCGTTTTTTTTGTCCTAAATGTATTATATTTACTTTGATTTCTTTTATTGTAAAGTATTTTATTTTCCAATATACCCTATTAATACTCTTTCACGAAAACAATATTGTTTGAATTAATTAATTTTCCAGTTCTTGTACCCCCCCCTTCAAAAAATAAATAAATAACATTTTAAAAAATAATAAGAATTAAAAAAAGAACGCAATAACTGCAACAAACAATATATCTTTATTAATTCTATGTCTACAGTACATTTGTGCATTTACGTTTAGAAGTAAACATGATGCTTTAGTCCTTTTGATTTTAGGACCGATCCATAACATAATCGTAAACGGTAGAGAAGTGATTCGCTCCTTGACCTGTGCTGCAGAATTAGCCATTAATCAGACGTCTGCTAAATGGGAGCTGAGAACTAAACCATTCCGCAGGATTATGACGCAGTTTGTGGTAAATTAGCATATTTATCACGCATGGCATTTCTACTTTTTTTTTTTTTTAAAGAAGAGTTATTTTATTGCTCAGCTGACCAATAAAGGCTAAAAAACCGTTCAAAGTTATTTGCGATCCTATACCGGGTATATATGGATTGTACATGTATAAAAACATTCAACCGCCTACGCAAAAGTTCACATTATCGATGAAAATAACTTCAAATTATTTTTGATCGGCTCTATTAATTTGATGTCAGTATAGCGACTGTGCCGACATCGTCTAATTGATCAAAATTCTTGTTTATAGATTTGTGATTATTTTTGTCCATATGGATTTGCTCACAATGTCTTATTCTGGAGTAAAAGTGTGAAAAAGGCACTCAGATTAAAATAAACTTACATTATTTTACCATTATTTTATCTCTGTTTCAACACACTCAGCAGAACTTCTAATAATTTATTCTTTATAAATAGAGTGAAGGTGCTCATTTAAAAAAGGTGACCAAGAAGATAGATGCAGCTTACCAACCAATCAGAAAAGAGGTAGGTGAATTTAAACTTCGTACTAACCAATGAAAGAGCTAGGTTCACTTTATGCATAAAATGGCCCTGTCCTTATATAAATTAATTGACTATCACCCTCTGTACCATTTCAAATATCAAAATAAAGTAGAGACTTGGTGCTTTAATTTCCTATAACAAAATTTCTTTTTGAGAATCCAGGTATTGGAAAACAAGCTTTGAGAAAATGCAATGTTCATGAATTTTGCAGAAAACATGCGTATTTGACTACCTTCAGCAAAGAATTAAAATATGAGCACAGCCCACGATCCAAAAATTAAATCATGTTTTGTGATCTTCAGAAACAGATCTTTCATTATGTAATTGCATATTTTGGATCAGAGGTTGTGCTCTATATGAAATATTGAAAAAATACCTCAACTTTTGGCCATTTTTAAGGGAATTTACAGAATATGGGGAAAATGACGCATTTTATGACGTCATAATGCATTGACTAGAGAGAAAATTACGTCATGTTCAATAGATACACGGTCACCAAGGGTCCAAGTTATAAATACTGCATTTTCAACAAAAACTGAGCAGTTTCGATTTTTCAGAAATTATCAGGGCCAAAAAAGGCCCTAAGTGGCTCTTGCTCTTTATTCACGTTTCAGCCAATGCAGCAAGTCAACCGGAAAAGAGATACATGAATATTCATGCATAACAGTGAATGAATTGAAAACGAGTATTTGATTTCAAAGTAATATTTATACATAACAGCCAATGAAAAGAAGTGTTTGATTCCAAAGTAATTAGAACTATAATGATAATTTGCTTATTATAGTTATCTTACAATTTACATGATGTACCATGATTTTGATTTTAAGCTAAAAGATCTAAGCAATGTGAACTGCAGGAGGGAGAACATATTTTTTTTTTTTACCTGTTCTGCAGAGTTGACAATCAGAAAAGAATTCATTTTTGCATTTTGAAAGAACTTTGTACTGTTTTGTCACAAGAGATAGAAAAAAAAAAAAACAATTTTGATGAAATATCTACAACCGTTTGTAAAGTTGGTAAAAGAGTTAGCTGATGTTAATCATTTGATTTATATATTCACTTGACATGACTTGTTTTAATACCACAGTCTACTGCCTCCATCTCCCATTGACCCCCCCCCCCCCCTTGCCATCACTAAAAAAAAAATGAATCATTGATGTAGTACAAGATTTCTTTTATGCCATTATATAAACATAACGATAGTGCAATTTTTCTTATGTTGAAAAACGTTTTGAATTAATAGTTACACATATTTCTGTCTTTCTGAGCTCAAAACTGAGTGACATGTCTATTCTGTGTTGAGACAATCTTGAGCCCTGGCTGTCTTTTTTTTTTTATTGGCATGTGCAGGCTTGAAGGCTGCAGCTTTTCAGAAATCAGTTATATGTATTTTCTAAATTTGAAAATAAAAATCCGAGCTTTATCTAATTACAAAAGGAAACCACACTTGAATATTTCAAATTTGTATAGTTGCTCTTTGCCAATCATTGGTCCCTCTGATTTCTTAAAATTATTACATCATTCTTCTATTTCAACATAGGAAATACTGTGAAGAAACAATGTAAAAAAAAAAACTCCATTTTTTCTAACCCTGTATTGACTAAACAGATGTACATGTTTGCATAGTGGTGTCATTGCCATTGAAGCACAATCTCCTTTCACCAATTGCTGAATTGAGACCCCCCACCCTCAAGTGTAGTCCTGTTTACCCATCAATGAATAAATGTAGATGATAGCACTATAAGTATGCTTTTTTTTAATTACATGTAGTTGTATAAAGAGTTCTTAAACTTATTTATATAGTTAAAAAGCCACGAGGAGAGCGACGAATATGAAATTGAAGATGAGGACTCTGAAGCTAAAATGGCGGAAAGAATGAGACAGGTAGATAAAGTGACACACAATCGGCGCGGAAACCGGATGCAGAAGATAGAATCTGAAAACGACGAGAGCACAGCAAAGGACAGAGCAGAGAAATCCGAAAAAAGATACCGGAAAAAGCTAGAAATGAGATGTGAAGGTAATGTTTTTGTTTTCCTTACATGTCTTTGTGAATTAATTTTTTTATAGTTTGTCTCTATGGTGAAAATTTACATACACAGGTCTCACTACGTACATTTCTATCATACCAAGAAGAAAAAAAATTAAAATGCGTAGTAATCAATCAATCAATCTATCGACCAATCGGTCAATCATCAAATGATTAGTTAATTAATCCATCAATCAATCGAACATTCGGTCTATCGACCAATCGATCAATCATTAATTCATTAATGGATTAAATAATCAATTAATCAGATGTATGGAACAAGGCTGTAATAAAGTGCCGAGGGAAGTTCAGGGATTTGGAGAGAAAATGTTTGTCCACCATTCCTGTTCTTGGCTATGTTCTATGTCTGCCTCTGAAATTGACAATTTTCTGCCAACTCGCTAAAGGTAAGCCAGCATTACCTGTCTTCAATCTTTATCTCACATTTTGTTGATGTTGACTGTATAGCTAATGGCGAACACCTAGGTATAATGTTGTCGAATATTTGTCTGCCACTATGATAAGGATAAGTTTCTTATGTCTTTTTATTTGTCAATACCAAAAACTGCTTATGGAAAACAGGATACTGTTTTAATAATTTTTAAATCAAGCTGAAGTCTTTATAATTATGTATTTGGATGAACTGGTATGATGTTATTTTAATGTCTAGGATACTGTACATTTGAGCAAAATATTGAATACTTTTACCGGTACTTTGGACATATTGAAATAAGGCATTTCTGCAGAAATGGCTAAGGGGTATTTTACATTAAATGGCCATGGGCTGTTATAGGGGTAAATACGGTACAATCAATTTGAAAATTATTCGCACAACATTTATCTCTTTACCTCCTCCCATTTCTTACTTTTCTTTTTGTCAGTGGTGCCAAATGCCCTTGGAATGGAGTGTAAATCTATGGACGTGATGGAGCCAGGTTTTGGTGATGTGTATGTAACGTCAGAAGACACAATGGTCGACATGGAGGAGAACTTCGACGTCAATTTACAGTATAAGGTGAGTATAAGAAGAGTATAAACGAAATAGTATATAGTATACAACGAAAGGGATTTCATTTACAGTATAAGTGAAGTATGAAACATTCAGCGTAAGGTGGGATTAACAGTATATGTGAAATATGAAACATTCAGCATAAGGTGGGATTTATGGTATAAAGGGAGTATGAAACATTCAGCATAAGATGGGATTTACAGTATAAAGGGAGTATGAAATATTCAGCATAAGGTGGGATTTACAGTATAAAGGGATTATGAAACATTCAGTGTAAGGTGGGATTTACAGTATAAAGGGAGTGTGAAACATTCAGTGTAAGGTGGGTTTTACAGTATAAAGGGAGTGAAATATTCAGTGTAAGGTGGGTTTTACAGTATAAAGGGAGTGAAATATTCAGCATAAGGTGGTATATACAGTATAAAGGGTGTATGAAACATTCAACGTAAAGTGGGATTTACAATATAAAGGGAGTATGAAATATTCAGCATAAGGTGGGATTTACAGTATAAAAGGAGTATGAAATATTCAGCGTAAGGTGGGTTTTACAGTATAAAGGGAGTATGAAACATTCAGTGTAAGGTGAGATTTACAGTATAAAGTAAGTATGAAACATTCAGCATAAGATGGGATTTACAATATAAAGGGAGTATGAAATATTCAGTGTAAGGTGGGATTTACAGTATAAAGTAAGTATGAAACATTCAGCATAAGATGGGATTTACAATATAAAGGGAGTATGAAATATTCAGTGTAAGGTGGGATTTACAGTATAAAGGGAGTATGAAATATTCAGCATAAGATGGGATTTACGGTATAAAGGGAGTATGAAATATTCAGTGTAAGGTGGGATTTACAGTATAAAGGGAGTATGAAATATTCAGCATAAGGTGGGATTTACAGTATAAAGGGATTATGAAACATTCAGTGTAAGGTGGGATTTACAGTATAAAGGGAGTATGAATTATTCAGCTTAAGGTCATCAGACCTTTTTATTGAGGGGGCACAGGCATATAGTAGCTACATTTTCTATAGTAATAGAAAGCCATGAAAACAAACAGCAGAAATCGGGATTTACAGAACAAGGTGAACATGAAAGAAACAGTGGAAGTTGGGATAGGGTATAAGGTCTAGGGACACAATGGAGTTGGGATTAACTGTATATGGCTAGTAGAAAACATACCGCGTAGGATCGGTTTACAGCAGGAAATATGCTTGCCTGAAAATAAACTGATTAATATGCAATTGTGTAGATTCCAAAAAAAGGCTAGTGCAAAGTCCGTACAAGAAACAGATCGACGGAGAAAAGCTACTTGGCCAATTTAATACAGTATAACTTGTCCTTTACTCTTAAAATCGCCAGATTACAAACTACACACCTGTATCATTTTGATTCTTAGATCAAAAGTATTTTTAAAACAGATGGTGAAAACTCCCGAAGATATCGATTATACTATGGCAGAGGAAGTTCGGAAGGGAACAATGCACGAGTTCGATAAGAAAAAAGTATGGGTGGAATTTTTCATGGCGACACTCCAGAGATTCATGGCATTCACGTTTATAGTGGTAATCGTTAGGTCTGGAAATTTTATAATATATCTAAAGTTATTTTCAGTTTGATTATCAATTTAATACTATATGTCTGTCAATGCATATGAAGTTATATACTTTTATATATGCAATATATGTACATTGTAGCCTAATAAGCCTAAATCTTTTGGTTTAGCATTATCTGTCACATATTGCATATTTTCTTTAGTTTCACCTGACAATTTTTTTAGATCATGTAAAGGAAAACCCTGGTATAAATAATTCTGAAGAAAGGAACTTATCTCTCCTCGAACTGACAATAATCATTTTGACAGTTTAGCCTCCTGTTGACTACACGACATTGCTCCCCCCTTTTCCGTAAACACCGACTATCCCCGATCCCATTTCTTTTTCTTATATTACAGAATATCCCTAGCAAAACCATTATTAAAGTGTTTGCTATTTCACAGCTCCTACAAATACAACAAGAAGTATTTAACAGACTTTAAATTCGATAACAACTACATCTCGTCTTACTTCCGCCATATTGATGCAAGACGCCATTACCAGGTATGTTACTGTTCTTGGAAAAGTGGTTATGCACCCATACTTGACGATATCAATACTTTAACCACTACTTTAGCAAAGTATTGTACTTGTATATTTATTTCAGAATAAGCGTACACTGTTACCCTTGAAGAATTTTGAAAAGGATAGCATGATTTATCCTGATACGTTGAAACTGATGAAAGGGGAAAAGAAAAAGCTGGTAAGTTCTAATTGCTACTAAAAGAGAGCCGTTTGTCTTAGTGTCTTTAATGTGTATTGTCACGACAGCCTACTGGAAAGGCGTTCGCTTTGTGATCGCGAGGCCTGGGTTCTATTTTCTTTCGCTGCGACGCCTCAAACCTAAGACGTAAACATAGGTACATGTAAGGCATGTTCCTCTGCCAAGCTCCCGGCATTAGAAGTGAAAGTCGCGGGTCTTTCAGATGAGACCTTAAAAACCCGAGGTCATGTGTCACGGTAGGCGTTGGCACGATAAAGAACCCACACTGCTTAATAACCCTGAGTGCAGAGCATAATTCTAAACTTGAAAGCCCTTTACCGGTATGCAATGGTGTCTCTATATGAGTGAAAAATTCGCGAATGGGACGTAAACCAGCATACGATCATCAATCAATCAGTCTTAGTGTGTATTTAAATGAAATGGAATTTATGTACAATATATATTTAAAAAATATCTTATTTTCAATTCCAGATTTTAAAACATTTTTAGCAGTTTAAATTTAAAAAAAGTAAAATTTAAGATTTTCAAATAAACAAAAAAATATGTAGAATGTTTAATTATTTTCAATACAAATGATCAGTAACTAATAATCATGAACATGCGCATATTATGGTAAGCAATGTTTCTAACATGTTCAATGTATAAATGAAAAAAAAAAAATGAAGCCGTCAATTAAATATGATTTTATGCATTCTTAGAAAATAGTATATTGAAGAATATTTATAAAAGAACAATTGCACTTATGGGCCCCGGTAAAATGTGAAAAATAAAGTTAAAAATAAAGCATTATTTTTTTTAGCTCACATCATCGATTGATATCTAAACCATACGATTTAGCAATTTGTAGCACTGAAATTAAAGAGCAAAGCCATACAGTGTGGTAAGAGTCAGCCGACATTCATGAATTTCTATATAGTAAATCGAGGTTGGGTATTCATTTCAAAGTCTTTTTTTTACTGTAAGCCTAACCTTGTGCAGACTTGTGCAATAGACATTAAACACATTATACAATTAGAAAAAAAAAAAAAAACTTGTGTGACATTAAGAAATCTGTACAATTTAGGCTGGTACCTAAAATATTAAAAATGTATGAAAAGTTCAAAAATTTTCATATAGCAAGCGAGAGTTATATATATACCTGTGTGACCCATGTTGAACCCGGCTGTGGAATAAAACATTTTAAAAAAGCCAAGTGAGTTCTATGCCAAAAGAATTTAAGATTGTATGAATATTTGTAATAAAAAATGAAAACGATGTTTTTCTTTTCAATATAGAGCACAGGCACCTTTTTGATTTTAATGCGGGCATTTATATCAGGCATGATAGTAATGTCAGCCAATCTGCTGTATGATGTGATGGATATCATAGAGAAAAACAGTCACATAAGTTACAGACAGACAGGTAAGTCAACTTATGACAGACAGACAGACAGGTAAGTCAACTCATAACAGACAGACATGTAAGTCACTTATTAGAAGCACATAATGTAGACAATATTACAGACAGACGGGTAAGTCAGCTAATTACAAACAGACAGATAATTCAACTTATTACAGACAGACAGGTAAGTTACCTTATTACAGACAGAAAGGTAGGTCAACTTATTGCAAATAGACATATCACAGACAGACTGGTATATAAGCTTTCTGATTACAGACAAAAGGTATGTCAGTGAAGATTACAGAAGACAGGTAGGTCACCTTATAGAAAAACAGACTTGTCAGCTTATAACAAACAAACAGATTATTCAGCTTATTATAGACAAGCAGGTGAATAAGTATATTATGGACGGACAACTTATCCAACATAATACACACAGAAAGGTAAGTCAACTTATGACAGACAGGTAAAAGACAGGTTAAATAAACTTATAACAGACATACATGTAAGTAACCTTTAACAGACAGATAGGTAAGTCACCTATTATAGAAGGACATACTTGTCATCTTTTTTTTTTTTTTTTTTTTTTTTTACAAACAAACAGTTTATTCAGCTTATTACAAACAAACAGGTGAATAAGTGTATTAGGGACAGAAAATTTATTCAACATAACACAGACAGACAGATAAGTCAACTTATGATAGACAGACAGATAAGTCAACTTATGACAGACAGACAGAAGAATCAGTTTATTAAAGACAGATTAAGTCAGCTTATAATGGACAAACAGTCAAGTATCCTTAAATGGACAGACAAGTAAGTCACCTTATAATGGAAAAAAGGCTTGTCAGCTTATTACAGACAAACACATTAGTCAGCTTATTACAGACAGACAGGTGAATACATGTACTTATATTACTGACAGACAAGTTAGTCATCATAACATAGAGGACACATGGATAAACCTGTTTTTTACAGACAAACAGGTAAGATAACTTAATACAAACTAGACTTTGACCCGTGCGTGCACGGGTTGACATTGTTATGAATGCATCCATGTGCATATCGGACATTTACAAAATAGATACATCGACACATTCATATATTGTAAGGTACTTTTGAAATAAACAATGAATGTGAATATAATTCTGCTTTTTTTTTTTTTTTGCAAAATTGTTGCGTAACAGTGTAGCGCAGAATGGGTTTGACCCCCAGTTAGCTATAAATCAAGTCTTGAGTTCGAATCACGCCGGAGCTTACATAAATTTCACCTTTCCAAACTTTAATAAAAGAAATTATGGATATTTATTGAAAATTTGACAACAACAAAGAGTTGAGCACTGCTGATACATATCAAGCAAAGTAATGAAAATGAAGAAATGTGTTTAGCTGGTATTTTTACACGATTAGTTATTAAACTAAAGGTGTAAAAATTTTTGTAACAATTTTAACACTGCAGGTCTCAACTTGTTCAAAATATGACCTCAACAATAAAAGAGTTATTAAGCACTGCTAATACGTATACTTTATATGTACACAGGTTATAGATATGTATATAATCTGTAAAAGCAGAAATGAAAATGGATAAATGTGCTATACTGGTATTTCTACACAATTTAGCAGATGTGAAGCAGAACAGATTATTTGCAAATACCCCCCCCCTCCCCCCCCCCCCCCCCCCCCCCGAAAAAAAAACATACAAACATACTGGTTGTTCAAGAGATCATAATAAGAATTAAGAATATCAAGTGTACTTTACATATGATATAAGAAAATGCTCTCATGACTGTCTGTTTTGATAAAAATTAATGTAATATCCTTGAATTAGTAATATTTTGAATCGATTCGATTAAAACAAAAACCTCGGTTTTACCAAGGGGAGGTAATTAAGAAATATTGAAATTTTTTGGTAATTCTTTAAAAATATTACTCTCAAGAACCATTTGACCAGGGAAGTTGAAACTTATGTGGAAGCATCCTCAGGTAGTGTTGATTCTATATTGTTAAAATCATGACCCCCAGGGATAGGGTGGGGCCTCAATGGGGGGTTGAAATTTTACATAGTAATATATAGGGAAAATCTTTAAAAATCTTCTTCTCAAGAACCTTTTGGCCAGGAATGTTGAAACTTATGTGGAAGCATTCTCAATTTCCTTTAAATCTTATGACCTTTCATGACCCCTGGGGGTACGGTGGGGGCCACAATGGGGGAGGGGTATCCATGGGAGTATTTATAGGAAATTTTTTTTATGAATTTTCTTTTCCAAAACTACTTGACCAGAGAGGTTTTCTGAAATGTAAATTCATATAAATGTACATTCAAATTTGATGATGACGATCACAGGGGGTCATGATAGGGTACAACCACAATGGGAGAGGGGGGAACAGAATATTTACTGTAAATTTTACATATGAAAATCTTTGGATAAAAATCTCAAACTTAGAATATGTATCAAAACCTTAATATAAAAAACTAAATTTGTACAGATTTTTCTGATTTGTTAAAGCTGTTTGGGTTGGAGTAATTGACCATAGTTGCTCAGGTGAGCGGTGTGGCCCATGGGCCTCTTGTTTATACTAAGTATAAAATATATGGGAAACATGAATTATCCTTATCTTAGATAAGCCAAGCAAGGGTATCCTAAGTAGGAAAGTAGGAATTTGAAGGTACTTCTTGCTGCAATAATGAAACCTTTTCCTGGGGGTGGGGGTGGGGGGTACATCTCTTTTTGGATCATACAATATCATTTTCATTTTTTAATTGAAATCATACAATGTTATCAGGAACATTTTAAAATAAATGTTTCTAATGTTATTATTCAGAGCATAAATTTTTCCAAAATATTTAGTAAAGTCTGAGTTTACCACAAACTTTAAAGTTTACTGACCTTTACCGATTTTATTTTGGGACAGCCAATGAGAATTTGGGAGCGGAACTTGAACTGAATATGGGTATTTTTCTTACTTCATACGTAAATAATGCAGCAAAAATAAAATAAATATATACCTCATAAACATTTATATATCTGTTTAGTGATAACAATGAAAAAATTAATCTATTGCAGTATTAAACGTTTTCAATCAAAAGTCATTACATCACATGAGAACTGTCATGGCTGCTGAAGAAGACAACTTGTTTTCACGCTGGTGTATTTTTTCTTGTGGCGATTTAATAAAACATAAGTTTGTTTGCTACGATTAAATATAATTCATTTCATCATTGAATAAATATTTTTACGATCTTAATTTTCTCCCACCTCATAGTTTTGAGATTTACTATGCATGGATTAAATTTTACAAACAATCGATATTTTAGCAGCATTGATAGAATGAACTGTACGGGCCGCAAGGGCTGACTTCAGACTACCTATCAAGCGTAGTTACCACGACAACCTTTACATATTTAGAAGAACAGGCTGTCCCTTCTATATAACGTACCGAAGTTCAATAACAATAATTTACATATTTCACCCACTTTTTTTTTTTAAAGTTAAAGAAATTTTTGGAGGTGAAGTTATAAATCTCAGCAGTGAAGGTAATAGTAAACATGGCGAACAAATTCAAGTTGTAATCATATAGACACATTTCAAATTGAAAATATCGGTTGTATTGACGTTATTTAATTATTTCAATTTATTTCAAAGTTAAGAAATGAAAATAATGTTATTGTAATTTTTGGCGGAAAAAGAATGCCTACTTCACTAAGATGTGATTCTAGCTGGAGTTGTAACCCCCCCCCCCTCCCATTTACCCTAAAAAAAAAAAAGCATAAAAGAAATGAAGGATAAAATAAAATCGGGTAGTTTCATTAATATTGCTCCTACGATCATGAGCTTTTTGCCTCCGTTGAGATGACCAGAGACATAAATAACATATAACAAATGTGTCTCCGAGATGGCGAATGATTACCCACTTGGCCACAATATCACACTTGCATGGATAAACTCAGAAACATTAATACAAATACGTGTAAATTTTCATTGGAAATTTGCTATATATTTTGTTCATATACATTTATGATTTCTTATTAGAGAAAATTATAAAATAACAAATATATATCTACTTAGTACAAATTACTTTTGTCTTCTCTGATTTGAACACCGTAATTTAGCGTGAATGTAATACGCACGCGCAAGATTGTAAAATCGAAAAAATCCAGATGATTTCCGGAATTTTTTGAGGAATTTTTGTTGATTATTAATTAGCGAAGCTTAATAGAGAAAAAATAAAAACAAATTGGTAATCTTCAAGTACCAATGATATTTAAAATATATAAAACAAACGACAGTACTCATCCGATTTATCGGTATTAAAGGCCAAAAATTCGAGTCTATTATTTTAATATAGTAGTATAGATAGGTAAATCAGCTGATTACACTCACATACAGATATACAGGAAGGCTTAGTCCAGGAAGACAGCTAAGTCAACTTATTACGGATAAAAATGTCAGTCAGCTAATTGCAGACAAACAGGTACATGCAAGTCAACTTATAACTGACAGACATATGAGCTTATTGCAGACAGACAAGGTAAGTCAATGTATTACTGACAGACTGTCAAGTCATTTTATTGGAGATGGACAGGTAAGTCAGCTTATTACAGAAAGACAGGTGAGTCAACTTATTATAGACAAACAGTTAAAGTAAGTTATTTTATTAAAAAGTAAAATAAAGACCCTGCTAAATTACAAAGTCAGTTGACCATTTCTTTTAAAGTTGTAAAATTATGAGAAGGAAAGAAAAATATGATATTTAAAATCCTTTAATATTTAAAGAACAAGGTACGGTTTTAATACAAATCTGGCCCTGTATTTTTCTAAAATATGAAAAAGGTGTAAGAAATTAAAATTAATACTTTATATATCATTGAAATTCCATGCCATAAGAACATACAAACTGTTTCTCTCATATGACCTTCTAAATGCTAAACTTGTGCATTTTTTTTTTCTCAAAAAGTAGCAGAAGACATCAATTTTCAGTGGAATTTTCTATAAAATAATAAAGAGCACATGCAACGCCCACAAAGATTTTGATGAATGTGATTTTTTAAAGAATTTTACACAACATATCGAAAAATTGAAGTGGACGACGGCTGTGGACACTATTTTCTTCAGGAAAATAACCCAAGAAATGAGTCATTTGGGGCTTTTTCTGTTTAAAACTTAGAAATGTAACAAATTAATGACGTCATATTTCCACAATGATTTTCCTTCATGCCATATTCTTTCATGATTTATAAAATTCATCTACTCAACTCATATTTAAGCCATTTTCATAACTTTTAAGAACAGTAAAATTTTAGGGCACAATAAGGCCAAAACCGTCTTCTTTAAAAACATTTAAGGAAATATACTCTGAACATTTCATAAAATCAGAAACCAAACAAGAATCCCCCCTCAAGACAATGATATATAAGTGAAGAAATTCACTGCTCTTTACTTGCATTTGGAAATTACATGTAAATAAAGTATTCCTTGGCTTTATTTTGTTCCAGTATAGTGTTTAGAATACTGTAATTTATACCTGTTACACGTAGATATTTGTTTTTTAACTTACATTTAAGGTAAGATCACTCTAACTACAAAAACCTCTGCGTGTCCAGAGTTTACTGCTTGCATAATTGAATATTGTGAATTTTACAGGCTTGCATTATATTAGTGTGAAAGTCTCTGGCGTTGGATTTATGAGTCAGATCATTCGACTGTTTCTAAAGGCCTTCAACAGCGAACATACCATTGATAACGTGACTACAAATTTTGGTAAGTGCCTTTTTCTGTTATGTATGTGTGTTTTTAATTAGTACAGATTTTTTTTTTATATGAAAGGTGATTCTTCTCCTCTTATTTTATTTTACAGCATAAAATTTATGTTGTCCTATAAACTGGTCTTCAGACAGAAGTTAAAGTTAATTAAATTCATTTACATCTGGACTCTTGAAAAATTAATGCCATTTTCTTTTTCTTTTTTTTTAATTTTTGGTTAAAATTAAAATTTCTAAAAAAAAAAAAATGATGAAGTATTAGAAACTGTTTGGAACAATGTTGTACATATTTTTTCAGAGAAGAGCAGCGTATTTCAACATACTAATCAATTTATTAATTACTAATTTACTAATTAGCATTCCATGATAATTGAACACTTATTAGAATGAAAAGCCCATTTAGGACTTATCATGTGGTAGTCTTGAGGAAAGAAGATTCTTTTTAATTTTATGTGCATTTTTCCATCTTTTTCCCCCCAAAATGAAAAAAAACCCAACAAAATATGATAAAATTATTCCAAAGACTTCTTTTATGAAAATCTTTATCTTTATGTTTTATATGTTGGAGTGTACGCTCTTGTTTCAGAATGTTTGCCCCATCCTACAAAACTAAACTCCGTGGAAGTCTACAAGATTTACGCTGTTTATATTGTTGTCTGGATTCTCATGTTATTTGAAGCATATGGCTTGCGCCTGCGCAGACTCATTTGTGCTTTCTTTTATCGAAAGGTAAATCTTTTACTTGATGTTTTTCTTTGCTTTCTTTGTAAGTATCATTCCATCATTGTTTTTTTTTTTTTAATTTAATCATCATATGTCACAACCTTCACAAATGTGAAATTCTACATACGCCTTAATATATTTCTCGTGATGTTTAATTGTACAGAATTTATAAAACAAACTAAATACTGTTAAAAAAAAAATGGTGGACCCTAAGTTTGGAAAAGAAAAAAAAAATACTTTGGCCAAGGATAAATGTAAAATTCGCCTTTTTTTTTTTTTTTTTTTTATTAAGTTGATGCAGAGGTGTACTTTAATAACTCGAGTTGAATGAAATGTACCTTACGTCAATTAATCTATATTCAATCCATTTTTTAGAGGGAAAAATCACGGATATTGTTTATGTACAACGAACTGCTGAAAAGGAGAAAAGGATATCTTATTCATCTACGTAAAAAAGTTCGAAAACAGGCCAGGAAATTTCAGCTTTCTGTAAGTATCTAGATATTTAGTTACTGTTAGAGCATTAAAATTTTTAGTGTTCGTCAATGTCAATGTCAGGCAAATCAATGTTTTAAGTTATAAAATAAATATTACAGTCACTGTTAGTAAAGGTATAACAAAAACAATTTTATGCTGTGTTTTACATGATATACTGCAATATCAGTTATCTTTATAAGGTCAAATTATCGTGGTTGGAGGAAAAAAATATTTGTGGGAATTCATTTTCGTAGTGTGAGAAGTATTATATTTTTTATATACTTGGAAAATTTACATTTCGTGGAGGACATGAATTCCAGGGTGTCTTCATATCATTAAAATAGCGAAAAGTACTCCTTCTGCCATCCCCTAAAAAGTGATTTTATAGCTGTATACATGTGTTGTCAAAATGCTGTTATTTACTGTCAGATAAATAAAGTTTAGATCACTATTTGTCTGTCACAATGTAATACAAGATGCTATTAACTTTGTAATCATTTAGATTTGTAATGTTCTAAGCTATCAACTTGCAAATAAGCTTCTTTTTAAGAAAATAAGTAAGGTCGTATAACAGTAGTAAAAACCTTGCTTTTACCTAAATTTAGTCACTTATTAATTAGTTTACCGAGCCCTTCTAAAGAAAAACTCAAAGAAATTGAAGCTATATTTTTTCATTATATCTGGAATACCAAAACGGCTAGGGTGGCTAAAAATATTATATGCCAAAGTTATGAAAACGGTGGTATGAGAATGACATGTCTTGATTCATTTTGTAAAAGTTTAAAAATTACATGGATTCGCAGATTGTTTGATAGTTCATGTAAATCAGCCTGGAAAGAATTGCTAAAAGATTTAATTCCTGACATTAAATATTTAGTTATCTATGGTAGGGATTTTTCAAAAAAACTTAAGAAAGATACGGAAAATGTTTTCTGGAATGATGTTTTTTCAGCATTGTTGGATTTGAGATTATGTATTGATGATCAAACATCTATTTTAAGTCCCATATGGTATAATCCATCAATATGTATAAACAACAGAAGTGTTTGTTATAAGTCATGGCTGAGACAAGGTATACAATTTGTTTTTGATTTTTATGATACAAATGGGACTTTGTTAGGATACCAAGACTTTTGTAAACAATATGATTTAAAAACACCTTTTACAATGTTTTTAGGCATAACAAATTGTATTAGAAAATTACAGTTGAATTATGATCATAGGATAATTCAAAGAAATCAACCTTTCTTCCCAAAATTCTTACAAACAATAACAAAAAGCAAACAAGGTGCAAGAGATTTCTATGATGTTTTTATTAGTCAGAAATACAAAAAACCAAAAAGTGAAATGAAATGGGAAAACATTTTAGAACTTAATGTTGATGAATTTTGGTGGAAAAAACAAAACATTCTGTTTTTTAACATAACAAATGATATACAGTTAAGATGGTTCCACTATAGAATTGTACATAGAATTTTAGCTACAAATACATATTTACACAAAATTGGTGTTACTGACTCAGATTTATGTAGTTTTTGTAAGAAACACCCAGAGACACTTTGTCATCTTTTTTGGGAATGCGAGTGTGTTGCAGAAATTTGGGAAAATGTACTGGATTGGATGAAAGAACAGTTTGGAGTTGATATATCTCTAAACAAAGTTGATGTTTTGTTGGGAAAACATTATAAATATAACAATATATTTAATTTAGTAGTATGTATAATAAAAAAACATATTTATAGAAATAGATGCAAAAAATGTGTACCATCTTTTGAGAGGGTCAAACAAGAGGTTATGTATTATTTTAATTGTGAAAAATATATTTATAAGAAAAATGGGGAAATGGACAGTTTTAAAAAACGATGGAATTTGATAATGTTTTAATATGATTAATATATTTGAAAAAACAATGCAGTTACAGATATACATCAACTTTTCACTGATTATATTAAGATTTCAGTTGTTAAATATTATTATAAATATAATCATATGCATGTTATGTAGCGAATGGTGTGTGAATGATATGTGAAAAAAATGTCCTGTCACATTATGATTGTGTAATATATATGTGTATTATGTATGTTACTTAGTGAACCCAGGGCCCCAACCCTGGCACTATTATATACTTGGACATGTGATGGGGCAATAAAAAAAAAAAAAAAAAAAAAAAAAAAAAAAAAAAAAAAGAAAATAAGTAAGTTTTTTCTAGATTTTTGCAAAAAATAAATAAATAAAAAAAAAATAGAAAAAATAAATAAATAAATAAATAAATAAAAAAAAATACTGTCTTAACTAATCACTACTTGAAATTATATAATTATCTTTATTTTGTATTGATATCATAAATTTGAATTAGTGCTTTTTGAATAAATTCCCCTTTGTCTCCTTTAATAATTATGTACAGTTATATATCTGAGAGGCTATTTTTTTTTAATAGGAAAAATTTTTTTGCAATAAAGTCATTAATTTGAGTGTCACTTCATTCCATTTTAGCGGGACTCTGGCTTTTTGGTTGGAATTAAGCGCTCCTGTCCCAAACTCGCCTCTCTGGTGAAACGTTTTAAGGCTTCTAAAACTCGATGTTTGATTTGTGATGATTTGGAGACAGAAGGATTTGTTCTCTGTTCTACACCTGGATGTAATTTCTCTTATTGTGCAGATTGCTGGATTGATTGCAAGGTAATACTCCTCCCCTTTCCAGAGAGAGAGAGAGAGAGAGAGAGAGAGAGAGTGAGGTGGTCAGGGAAGATATGTGTCGCTTGTCGTTTGTAAAAAAAAAGTTGATGCCATGCTACACAGGTGACACATACATGTACACACTCATCTAACCATTCAATCAAAGCAAAGCCATCTCTCTGAAAAATACCCCCCCCCCCTCCGAAAAATAGATACTACTTAAGTGTAATCTACTTTATTGAGGAAATCTTCAAACAGTCAGCTTTTGATTTTTCTCTGCTTTGGTTTTCTTCTGTCTTTTATGAATTTTCAATCTAAAGTTGAAAATGATTACATGACAAATTATTTGTCATGGATAAAAACTTACATATATAGTTTTCCTATATACATGTTTATCTATGAAATATATAATTAATTTTAATAATTAAAACAGTTTTTTATTCTTTGAAATATTTAAAAAAATTTCAAAAAATAAAAAAATAAACTGTTTTGAATCATTAAAATTAATTACATATTTCATAGATAAAGATTTATATTGAAAAACTGTTAAGTGTTTCTCCATGAAACTTTTCTGTTATTCTGGCTGCTCTCTATTTTTTAAATCTTAAATTTTGTATCGTATTATCGTTCTAAACTAGAGATAACGGATACAATTGTAAGACGTTAAATATTGTAATATCACTGTAAGTACGTGCAGGAAAGTTAGCTAATCAAAGTAAAGGGGTTTAGAGTGGGAAGTATACCTATGATAAAATTTCAGGTTTATGAGAATTCATACTTTCGTACTTGTGCCTAATCCCCTACTATGGATCGGGGTTATTTTCTCCCCAACAAACATAAACAATTTTGCTCCGTCAATTTATTCGTCCAGACACAGTATATCAAAGGGAAATACAAATGTACAGTATCACTGATTCTGTATAATTCGCCCCGGTATAAAATCCGCCTTCGTCGAGGATGAAAAAGGCTTAAAAGAGGGGGGGGGGGGAGAGATTTGATTCATGTAAAGAGATTATAAAAGGGACATTAAAGTCATTTCCCTGGTCACAGTAACAAAATTTGGGGGAGACAACTATCAAAGTTTTTGGAACTTGTGTCCTATCCCTTTGACATACTGTCAATAAAATATGTTCAAGACAACAAAAATAAAAACCGATTTTGAACGAAGATTCAAATTGATATAAGCAGAGGAATTGGCCATTAAAACAATTTAAAAATATATTTGTTGTCCTTTTGACGTCAGTGGTTTTAAATTTCTAATAGATATACAATTTCATTAATGATAAGGCATTGTAATTTTATTGTAGAAAAAGTGTTATGCATGCGTACCACGTTCTACAGATTTTAGTGACAGTGATAATTCTGATGACGGGAGCACAGAAGATGATGACGTATAACACTAGATGGTATAATGAACAGTAAATAGTATGATTATATCTAAGTCTTTTTTAATTTCATCCAAATTATACTTTATCATGACTTTAAGGAGTTTAATTTTCCTTATATATACCATTGCTTTGTTTTAACATATACTACATGTATCGTGTATAATAAATGGAATGTAATGAAAATATGCAACATCAATACAGTGTGTGGAATACTGTAGGGATCCACATTAAACATTTTACTTGCTTTAATATGGAAATTCACCATGGTATGTTGCTGTTATTTATTGAATCTACAGCTCCGCACACATTTTAAACTCACATGGTTTTCCGCTTAAGATAAGGACACATTGTTAAAATTTATGCAAAGAGATAATAAAAGGGAAATTAAAGTATATTTTATATACTTTTTAATTATAAATATACAATTAATATATGGTAGCTCAGCTCTTGGCTTTAATCACTGCTTTTATTTTGTCGTATATGCTATGAACAAGGTTTACGTAAAATTCCTTTGTCACTGAATACCACTGTTGCAGTAACTGTTCCCACATGTATTCTTCTTTGAAGGAAATTTCTTAGAAGGTTCTCTTTTTATTTTAGCCCAGTGTTATTGATTGGATTGAGATCCAGACTGTCACCTGGAAAGGGGAGAGTGGGTATTCTTTTACATTCAAGAAAACTTAAAGTACTCTTGGAATTGTGGCATGGAGCAAGATCTTGTTGATATATGTACGACGTTTTTGGGAAATACTAAATATTCACATGTTGTTTTTTAATAGGGCTCGAACGATTCAGGGTTCAATCGATTCGGTTCGATTTCGTTTCAGAATGATGCGGTTGGTTTTTTTTTTTTTTGGTTCAATTTAACCTAAACAGTCTAAAAATTTCTCATCATAAATGAAAAATAGTAATCTCTGCGTTATAAACTGATTAAATTCCTTAACTTTAGTCTTCACAAAAGCTTTTCTGAGACACTAACAGGTGGGGTTAGTGGATTTGACATTTTTACTAGCTAAATTAAAATTTCTACTAGCCCAGAAAAATAATAAAATTTTAATTTTTTTGTTGTATTATTTTATTCCATTTACATTTCATACTGTCATTAAATTATTCTTCTTTTCATACTTCCTCTGCTTATTTTCTCTTTTTGCATTTTTCTTCTGAGTCATTAATAAATAGATAATCAGAGAAAATATTTAAGGCTACATTTAATAGAATGAACAATCATGCTATAGATATATCTGTATCTTTTAACATGGTAGTGGACATTCATCCTTTTTTCTTATCATTGGACTTCCTTTTCCAAAATGAAGTGAAAGCTAGTGATTTATTTTTTTTAATTCAATTTATCAAATACATTGTTAATATATTTTTGATAACCCTTGTAAATATTTACTCTTCAGTTAATCAGCTGAGTAGTTAGAAATAATTTAATCAATTAAAGTGATATTAATATGTATTTTCCATAACATTGGGATGGAGGAAATTTGACATAGTAAAAAAAAAAGGCGATCGTTTTCATGGTTTTTAGGAATAAATAAATTATTTAGAAGTGCTAAAAGAGTTAGATGAAATATGTGGAGATAACGAACAGTATTCGAGCTCTAAAGTCCATTAAACATTACAAAATAGGAGCAGAGGAAACACGGACTTCTAAGACATCAGAGGTGAGATCATGTGCCATGGAGGAGTGAGCATCCCCTGCCGACCTGTCACACCCGCCATGTGCTCCTTGTCATGATCGGGAAATTACGGAAAAATCCATCGACAATTCAATGTGTAAATAATGGCCTAACAATAAGTATGAAAAAAAATCAGTCAGCATCGATCAAAGAACTTACGAAATGATGACTTTAAACGAGACTGCTGATATTCTTGTTTCATCAACTTGTTTGTACACAACTTACCTCGTTTCAGAAATTGTCCATACGTAGAGCGTGCTCTAGCGTATCGAACCAACTGAGAGATAAACCCCGTATGCAGGTGATAAGGGTATATTGCTGCATAAATAAGGGAAGTTGACGATTGAAAAGTTAAAGTCATCACGTCTATCATAAAACTTTGTTGTTAGATTACCATTAGCGTCTTTTTCTAATAAAATATCCAAATATGAAACAGAAGTGTCAGACTCTGTGGTATCTTTTATCTCAAGCTAACCGGGATATATCGTATCGACATAAGAAAGGAAATAACCATTGTTAATTGAAAATAGGAGATTTATGAACAAGAGAACCACACTTCTGGTTTTCTTTTATTGGTTGGGGATTAAAAACAAAACTTAGAGGAAAATACCTGCTACTTTTTCACTAGCCCGTCACTGTCGGGCTATTTACTAGCTCATACCAATTTAAATTAACCCCTATTGAAAAAGGAAAAGGCGTTTCTGGAATAAATAAAGACTAAATCATTCACTTCAAACTGACAAAATCATTAAAAACGTATTAAAATCATGAAAACAAACACAGTGAAACACTTCCAATCTCCAATTGACTGCCATTTTTCTTTTTATACGTGTTATGTAAATTTTGAACCGAACCGAACCGAATTCAGGAATTCTGGATCGGTGCACCGAATCTAACTGTTTGAACCGCGATGCACCGAAATTTTTGGTGCACCACATATCCCTAGTTTTTAAGTTGTGTTAATGATTTCTTCTTGCTATCTGCTGGAGATTAGTGTTCCCTATTATTATTTTTTTTTTTCAAAACTCTAACTCCGTTTGCTCCAAAAACTCGCCAGAACGAAATTTGGGTAGGATGTTTAACAGTAAACTGTTCTCACTTTGACTCATACTTTTCACTTTTTTGTCTCCAAACTCGACGATTCTTACTATCATTGAACAACTTGAATAAACTTTCATTTTAAAACAAAACACTCTCCTAATCTTTCTTTGTCGTGTGTAATGCTGTTTTGCCCACTGCAAGCGTATTTGTTTCTGCTCCTTTGAAAGCAGGATTTTTTTTTCGCAGGAACATACCTCTTACTTTCATACCTTTTTTTTAATTTTTCATAATAGTTTCAATTAAGGATATCTTTTTAAAAAATATTTTACAATCTTTGTCTTCAGCTCTCTTACTGCGAATCTCCTGAAAACTCACTGAAAAATAAAGTTTTTTAACTCCTAAATTAAAGAGAAAATTCCTTTCATCAGTTACAATTTTATTTGTTTTTCAAAAGAAAACAAAAGTAAAATATCTTAGCTTTTGACCTTGTTTCCATGCGCAGTCGATCGCTTTTTAGCGCTTTATTCCGATTAAACCGAAAAGAGAATAATATAGAAACAAACTTCATGGAAAACGTTAACCTTAAAGAGAAGTGAATTAAAAAAAATCGATCAAATAGTACTACAAAAAAAGTTAGTAATTATTTCCTCAAAAATATATTGTTAAATATTTTTATTGTCACACCATTTCATTCATTGGTTTCATATCTTATATAACATCCGTTTTGAAAACTTCATCCAGTTTTTTTAAGGGCATATAACCTTCGTAGGAGATATTAAATACAGTTCTAGTTCATTCCATTGTACTTTTGTTATAACGTTGTAAAATACTGTTGGGAGAAAGTGGCCTTTATTTGTGGGGAAAACTATTTAAGGAGCTTTAATGATAAGAATTTGAAGTGAACAGAAAAAATAGCCTGATTTTGTGTAGCAGATATATTTTACGGAAAATTTTGTCAATGACAAAAATATTTTCTTATATTATTAAAGCTTCGACAGAAAGCGAAGTCTTTATTATTAGAGGAGATATGCTTCATGCAGTATCACATATGAAGACAGAAGACCTTTTTTTGTTGCAATGGCAACAGGATTTTCGTCTCACGTAAATGGTAGATTATCATGTTGATGATGCAACTAAATAAAATTATACTGTATAGCGAGTTTTCTTTGCAGGTGTAAAATTTGGGGTTTTGCTTGCGTGGCTGAAGGTATGTCAGTAGTTTTGGTGTAATTTATTTTAGCTGATACAAGGTTCTGACTCTGGTAAAAGAACACAAAGAAAAAAACTGAATATTTTAGCGATTAAAATTTTAGTGGGCTACCACCAAAACACCAAAATAAACAAAAATTTAATACCTCGCTAAAATAACCCACTTTACAGTATTGCAATAGGGGATTATGTCCCTTTAGGCATCGCAGTGCATAAACCCTGTGAGTTCAAGATGTCCACTTTCTGAATGAAATTGCAATGAATAATCCAAAATAAAGTGGTGAAATCATAACAATGCATTGAAAGGGGATTAAGGTATAAATTTTGCAAACATTTGCCTTACAGCACACTGTGGAAGCAAGACATGGCGCAAGCATTTCCAAAATAATTAGGTCAATAATGAAACACTTGTAAAGTAAACTAACTAAGAAAATCCGCGATTATTTGAAAAATAGATATAAATAATGCATTTTTGTGGTGTTTAATATTTCCAGCTGCAGTTGTTTTCATTTACTGAAATTACATTCCAATGGAAACTACAGTTTTGCCAAGTTGCCGTTTGTTTGTGTAAGCTCATGGAACATATTCTAAATATTGTTGCAGTTTTTGAAATAGTTGGTTAGGAATCAAATGTTTCTTTGTTTTGCAATGATTCATTATTTGGAGGATTTCGTAATTGTGATAATTTAGAGGTCCGTGTTTGCTCTGCTCGAAATTTGTATTTTTTCAGTGGACTTTTGAGATTGATTACTGTTAGTTGTAGGGCTGTCACGAGTACCGGAAATAACCGAGAACCGCGGTCCAAGTTGTTCGGTTCGGTTCCGGTTCCATTTTCCCGGATTTCGGTTCGGGTCTGATTTATATATTAAGAGTCTGTTTAATACAAAAAATGGCGTCGAAATCAAAGGAATGATGACGATTATTCACGATAACAGTGATAAATAAACATCACAGCTGAAATCTACTTCATTCCATGACAAACACTTGTCACGGAAGTATTAGATAATTATCAAAACGAGCAGGAATTGTCAGGTTGTGGCTAATAGTGGGCCAAGTCACCGATGTCTAGACGTTCGCATGGTTAAGACTTGTTTTCAATGTAAATTTAATGTAACAAATAAAGATTTTTCAAGTTAAATTCATGAAATTAAGGTTTAAAATAGATGTAAATAACCGACCCGAAAAACCCGAAACCGAACCGAAAATTTACAGAACCGACCCGACCCGAAAAATTTTGGAACCGTGACAGCCCTAGTTCGTTGTCTTCATAGCTATGTCATTAGAAAGGCAGATTGACAAAGATATGTAAACGTTAGATTAGCCAGGTGTTTCAATGGAATAAGAGTAGCACCCATTACTTGTGAATATTGTCTCTTTACCTTCATTTTGACTCAATGAAAATTAAATCCCCAATGAAAAGTTAATCAACTTGCTCAAATTCAGTTTTCGCTAATGCCTCTAAAATACATTAGAATAATGAAACGTATAGTGTAAGCACAAAGACAGGGGAGCAATATAGCTTGAAGAATAAACTGTTTAATAGGACTATGTTCCATGGTAAATGAATCTATTCGAAATTTCAAAAAGATTAGGCAGATATGATTTTACTTTCTTCTTGGAGCTCCAATATTTTTGCTGGAGGGGAGAAAAGTTAAAATCTGAGAGAGTTAATAATGTGATTAGTTATAAATTTTGATATTTATTTAAAGTACAGTATCCCATGTAAATGGTAAAAATCAAGATTATGCTGATTTAAGTTGGATTTTTTTTCCAGAGCCTTTAATTATGGACATAGATTCTAAACATGTTCCAGATCTTGCCATTTCTGATTACTTTAAATAGTCGTATGTGACTAAATACTCTCAGTACATACAGAATGGACATTTAAGCCCTTGACTTACTTCTTTATTCCCATAAGATATACACTTACCTGTACACCGCCAGATACACATAAATGTTTTCATTGCCCACCATTTTTGGTTCCCAAAGACTCAAACAGGAAATTAAATTTCGATGGATTTCTTTTATTTTGAACTTCATTGTGTATCTGATCCCACACAAAACATTGTTCAAATGTTATGTAAACCATATTGTCTTTTTATCACCAAATGTGTCAATAATCGTATACGTTTTCACCAAAATTACTAGTCTTTTGCATCATACAAAACTAGATTCTACAGGCAGCATCTTCACTTGTATTTCTTGCCTTGTTTGGAGATTGGTACGCCATGGTTTGAGTCTCGTTTGCCGCTACACATTAAATGTAAGACATGAACAAAAGCAGTGACTGTTCCTTCACCAAGCGCGTGAAAGTCACGGGTCTTTCGAATAAGACCTTAAAACCAGGATCTCTTGTCACAGTAGGTGTTGGTATGATAAAATAAACCCACTGCTCATTGGCCTTGAGTGTTGAGTACAGGTGTAAATTTGAAGCCCTTCACGGTGTATGATGACGTCTATATATGAGTGAAAAATTGTCAAATGGGATGTAAATCTACATACAGTCAAATCTTGCTTAAAATGTAATACTAGTAGGTTTGCCCTATTAAAAGGCAGATTTAAAAATTTAAAAATAAACTATTGTAATTGAAAGGCAGATTAAAAAAATTAAAAATAAACTATTGCAATTTAAAAAAAAAATCGTACCCTAAATAAAAAGCTTAACTAAAAACAGAATGAATAGGTACAGAGGTTCCATTACGCCAGAATGTACTTGGAGTGATAGGAAAGTTAAAGCTATGCAATTAGTACTTGCAAGTACGCAAGATCATGACAAGGCATTTATTTTGTTCCTTTAACGGAAACTACAGGCTTGTTTATTTCAGAATAGGTTTCTTTATGTCTGCGTCATTGTTGGCACAAATTTTAAGACTTCCTTTTACAATTATTAAGAGAAGAGGGTTTAATTATAAGGCTTGGGAGAGGGTCTTAGAACACACATCTGGTTTCAAGATTATGGGATATATTTCTAAGTAAGCTGGATAGATAATATAGCAGAGGGGCAGTATGTTAGAGATTGCCCCAATATTTTGTCATATACATTAAGGAAAACAGTTTGAGTCTTATTCAGCAAATATTTTATCATATACATTTGGGCAAGCAATTTGGGTCTTATTCAGTCTTATCTTTTGCTAAAACTCTATTTAACCTTGCAAAGGTATTTAAACTTTTAACAGTTCTAAATTAGTCTAAATTAGTTTTGTCAAGCATTCTACTTACTTAAGTTACTCTAATGATGAAAAAGCCATAAAAGGGCTTGCACACGATAAACAGCCTAGCAGGTAAGCTATACGATCCATTCAAACAACGGGACGGGGTATTAAGTATCCACAATTTTAGGTTAAACTTAAATTTGTTTTAAGATGATGGATCCATTATTGCAGTTTTGTATTGACGTATTAAAAACATTATAATATTATTGCTTGAGTTGGTGAACATAGAATGAAATACAGGATTTTTTCTTGTACATTCGCACAATTGACAAAATCACATGTTTTGTAATTGGACTGGTGATTGAGCATGCTCTGGTCAACGCTGACCATTTGCGCTGAGATACTGCCGTTGTCACCTGGGTGTGTGGCCATTGCAGTTCCATAATTACTCGTGGGGGTGCTTAAGCTATAGCATAAGTAATTCTGGCCCTTGCAAGTGGCGTATTCCATCGCACCTCAACAAGAATGGAGGAGTGCAGCATGTATTATTATGCTCATTCCACTGCTTAACGACTGGAGATGTGTTCCAGATTGAAATGCATGATTTTGAATTTGTATTAACTTGTGATTGACAAGTAACTGTCTCCATTGATACTTAGGTTTCAGGTATATCCAATTTTTTTCTTTCAATTACAAAATAATTCGAATGAATTGCAAGTATTTATTAATTATCTAGTTTACTAAACTGCTAAGAAATAAGTTTGAGTAGTATCACAGATAGTTACAAACTTTTGTTAACAATTGCAAATAATAATTTTTACTTGAATTTAGATTGCATAAAGCCATAATTATCTATAGTTCGGTAGATTCAAGAATTTTACTGGTCCTTAAACAAATACTAGTAATCCTTCCTGTGTGATAGTAATCCTTCTCATACAAAACGTATAGTAGATTTTTTCCATCTTCAGTTTTCCCTATTTATGTACCGGTAGTAATATTCGATAAACACCTGCATATATCCTTTTTTCTGTCTACTAACTGATTCAATACTCAAGAGCATGGCCTGAGTTCAATCAATTTTTAAATACAGACAGTCTCTGACAGATAAGTTGACGTTACGGGGATTTCAACTACCTTGCTTAAAATCGGCATTTTGCATACCCAATGGTGGTTACAATTACGTTTTTGCTAATATAAGCTATCGTTTCGTCGTATTTAAACTGACGTGTTTCCCACCAACCGTTAGACCATACATTGATACCATTTTACTTTGCGTATTACTCCGTTTACTTGCTAATACAGAAGGCTCATAGCGGATGTGTCAGGTCGACAAGAGATGTTTAGCCCTCTTAGGAACCTGATCACCTGATGCATGTTTCCAGGGTTTTTTTTTCCTGTTCAAAATTCGTATTCTTCCCTCGATTAATGAGATTCATCATTGTTCGCCATCTTCGATTGTACATTCTATTGCAAACTTTTAAAAATATTTTTATTTATATATACAAGTTTCATTACTTTCTCATTTCTGTTCATTAACACCTTTTCGAATTATTTATGTTACTTTGGAAAATTCTATGTAAATGGCTTTAAAAACTAAAGATAAGACCGAAAGAAGCTGTCAAAGTAACCAAATGCTAAAAAGTTGAAACCATCTTAAAGGGAGTTTTTGTTATTGATATCCGAGAAAAGGTCAAACATTTCTCGTTCTTTCTTTTCAAAGTACAATTTTATCCTTAATTCCAAATTTTATTTGTGTGAGGTTTGATGTAGATCTTGTAGATAGCGTGTTTTAAACTTAGCTTCACATATGGACAGCTGACAAAGGGAAAAACCAAAGAAAATAAAAAAGCCAGATTACCTTAATGCATTAATGAGCAATCCATATTCAATGATGTTGTAGGCCAATAAAAAGATTTTGTATCTTTTTCAAAACTTTATTAAGACACTGTGATCATATAGAGTTTTAATAAAAGTTTTGGATGTGCATTAGAATAGATATTTAAGATTCGTCTAAGATTGCCAAAACATTCAAGAACTGAGAGCTACAACGTAAGAGAATCAACCAAGAAGCCCAAAAAATGTTAAAGTCCTAAAAAAGATTGAAAAGATGAGATAGCGTTGTCCGGCAAGCAGGGTATTTTATACTCAGAGTGTATCAATGGTCCCGGATATAAAATTATTTTTATTGGCTGCCTTGCCATTGCCTTGCTACTACGCTTGGTCCGTAGGTCTGTCCGTTGACCAATAAACCCCAACTTAGCAACACCCACCAATTAAGGCATAATTACGTTAGTATTATTCATTGGCTCAGTCCCCATCTCTGCACCACAGAATTTCTAGCCCTAAGCTCTTTTACGTATTACTTCAAAGTTCCCAATTTTATTGCTCTTAGTCAAAAATCTCAAATAGTAACTTTGCATTTCCGTTCAAATTTTATTAATTAGAGTCGATGGGTTTGATTAGTCTATTCTGATCAACTCCATTACAAAAGAATTTACAAAATTAGTTCATGAAATTAAAGTCCCTTTTCCTATTACAAAGTCACTGTAATTGGTACACCATTAATGTCCATTCTGGTTGAATAAGCTTTTATTATACCCGCACTTTCTAAAGAAAGTTCGGGTATATTGTTGTTACTCATTTCCGTCCATCCGTCCGTCACACTTTCTTCTTAATCTAACTACATTTTAAGCAGAATTCAATTAATCTTTTGGAATATGATAGGTGGTGTCCTATAGATGTGAAATAAGGTTTTGAAATTTTCAATTTAACCCTGGGGGCAAAACGGGGTCAAAAAATGACATTTTTTCCACAAAAGCCTGGTTCCCAGAACTCCTCCTACATTTTATCTAGTAGCCTTATCATCTTTTGGAAGATGATTGGTCGTGTCCTCTAGATGTGCAATAAGGTTTCGGAATTTTCATTTTCACCCTGGGGTCAAATGGGGGTCGTAAAATGACGTTTTTTTTAATACAAAAAGACCCTGGTTCCTAGAACACCTCTTACATTTTATGCAGTAGCCTAATCATGTTTTGGAAGATGATTGGTAGTGTCCTCTACATGTGCAATAAGGTTTTGGAATTTTCATTTTCACCCTGGGGGTCAAATGGGGTCGAAAAATGATGTTTTTTTTTTTTTTTTATACAAAAAGACTGGTTTCCAGAACACCTCTTACATTTCATGCAATAGCCTAATCATCTTTTGGAAGATGATTGGTCGTGACCTCTAGATGTGCAACAAAGTTTCGGAATTTTCATTTTTACCCTGGGGGTCCAGGGGGGGGGGGCAATGACGTTTAAAGTCTTAATGTCAAAGATTTCATGGGTATGGTCTGGTTGCCTTTTTTCTTAATTTGACCTTAAATGAAGAAAAGTAAAAAAAAAAATAATGCAGCAAATCTTGTGTCAGTGTCTTCTATCCATGTTCCAAATTTGAATTCATAATGTCAAAGGGTTCTCAGATTATGCCCTCGATTATATTTTCATGTAAAAGATTTACCTTGACTTTATAAATGGGTCAATGTAAAAAAAATTTGTTTGGCATGCACCTTTTCTCCATACCACCTCTCCATGTTCCAAGGTTGAAGTTTTAATGTCAAAGGGTTTTTTAGTTATGGTTTAGAGGTGTTTTTTCTCAATTTGACCTTGAATGAAGAAAGAAGTCAAAGTCAAAAATTTGGTGTAGTGCATCTTGTGTAAATGTCTTCTTTCTATGTTACAAGTTTGAAATCCTAATGTCAACGGGTTCTCAGGTTATTAACTTATAGCCTGGACTATATTTTGATGTAAAGATTGACCTTGACCTTATCAAAAGGACAAGGTCAAAAACGTTTGGTGGCTTCAATCCCACCTCTATACCACCTCTCCATGTTCCATGTTTGAAGTCTTAATGTCAAAGGGTTGTCGAGTTACGGCTAGGATAAAATTTGATTGAAGACGAAAACTGACAAAAACAATATGTAGACTAGTATAGTCTACTTGTAGCATCAAAACTGTAGGAGGAGTAGAATTTTGAAATAAGAACAAATTTGTTTCTACATTATGAGAGAAATATATTATCCAAAGTATATAACCTTATGCAAAACTAAATTAAAAAACTTGTGATCGCAAATGCTTGGAAGGAAATACATTATTTAAAAAGCAATTTCTTTTATTTGTTGTTTTCAGAACAGCTTAAAGCTGAAAATTTAGAATTTGTACCATGTCAACGTAATGTGATTTTTGTCCATGTTAATAAAACTGCACATTTTTTGGAAAAAAAGTATGATTAAAAAGCTTAATAAAAGTGTTTTGAATAGCAAAATCAAGATATACTGGTATATTTCAACTACAGAGCCTAATCAATTTTAAGAGACTGTGCAATACCAATTTAATCCTAAACTATTCTAAAAATATTTGTATCACCATTCCTGATTCAAGGGAGAGCTAGGCATATATGACCAAAAAAGTCCATAATCCATTGAATTAAGGAAGCTCTAAACACTGCACACTAAAGAGTTCTATTTGTAGGGTAGTTTTATTGAGTTAGAGTGATCTGCCCTTAGAAGAAAAATAGAATAAATGGGAATCTACAGTTAATGACATAATTTCTTATGAATTAAAGTGTTCTTAATGTTATGTTAGACCAAGATTAAGTAATTGAATACATTATTTTCATTAATTTTCCCGATGCAAGTAAACAACAGTGATTTCTGTTCACAAGTAGTTCATCGTCTTTGAACATTTTTTCTGCAGAAATGAGGCAGGCACCCTATGTTAAAAATGAACTAGATACACGGAATATGTGCACCTTTATATGATATATTTTTCTCGAAGTCCAAAAAGCATTTTTCTTTAGTGTTTAGAGCTTCCTTAATAAACATGTATGTCGTCACTTGTGAGGTCAGTAAATGAAGATGACAAGTGGGAAATGGGGTTAATATTCACAAACTGTAGGAGTTTTCAACATTTATTATTTTGACCATGCATACATAACTCCTTTCCCCCCTTTTCCCTTTGAATCCCAGCCCTGGTCGTTCATATACACAAACCCAATACCTTCTTCTGACATAAACAAATTGTGAATATACAAAATTGTACATGTCCACAAAGTTTAATGACATGTACACAAAGTTGAAAGTCTCCGAATGATATTCATTTCTAATTCTAGGAGGGTGGACTGACCCTAGGGGATCAAGAATGAATGTCATATTATCATTGACACACTTTTGACACACGTCCCTATTGTGATCATTTCGGGTTTCAGGGGTGGGGATGACTTCCAGGGGTCATGACCCCATATACTATTTAATGTGTCATAATACAAACTAAGATGACTTAGGGGCTTTTGATTTAATGAAAGCTATATGATTGTTTCCAGTTCCAGAGAGTAGGAATGACCCTGGGGACTTGCTTCAATGCATGTGGCATTCAATGATCTTTGACCCTTTTCAAATTATAGGCCCCTTACCATTTCCACTCCAGCTTATATTACCCCCGTTCTATACAGGTTTAAACCTTTAATATATAAGCATAACGTACTTACCGCCTGTTGTAGGTACTGTTAACTTCATGATATAATCCATTTAAAACACATTAAGAATCACGAGAATTCATACCAGTAATAATGATGTATGTATACCATGTGCAACCAAATTATGATTACGATAAAGTAGTACTAAAATTGTAGTGTGACTTAATTCCAACGCCAGACGCAGAAATTTTCGAAAAAGGTGTAATGTATAAAATTCATATCAAAATTACATTCGATATTTTTTTTTACATAACATTGGGTTATCTATTCCAAGTATGACAGGAAAACAGACGATGTGTGGGTTGATTTTTGACATACATGTAGTTGATCGGGTGTGGATTTGGAAAGGGTCTTTTTCCGACCCATATACTGAAAATAAAATTGCACAATTCGTTCATTTCCCAAAGTGGTCATTTTGGCATTAATTTTAAAAGTTTATCAAAAATGCTATACACATATTTTTTTTTGTTTTGACAATAGATTCAACAAATTCCAATTATGAGCCAAAAATTACCACTACCCCCTACCCCCCCCCTTTTTTTTTTAAACAAAAATCTTCTTTCAAGAATTCTCTCTTAAACAGACTTCATATAGCCACATGTTCACCTGAGCATTTTATGCTTGATTTAAATTATAGAATTATTGTGGATTCTTCCCTGGTTACCCAATAATAAAGAAAAGTGCAATTAGACACAAACACCTTAGTGTGGGTATTACTGTCTTATGACAGCATCTAGTTTTATTTTACTGTCACTAATAACTATTAATAACTAGAAAGATTATGATATGAATATATTCTAAGTTTAAAATGTTCAAATAATATATGCGTTCTAAACCCTATAGGTTAACAATGTCTTGTCCAG
The DNA here is from genome assembly GCF_033153115.1 of Saccostrea echinata. Taxonomy (NCBI): domain Eukaryota; kingdom Metazoa; phylum Mollusca; class Bivalvia; order Ostreida; family Ostreidae; genus Saccostrea; species Saccostrea echinata. Next base: position 1,800,116 of record NW_026889807.1, on the reverse strand, counting down.
TTGCTCAGCAAAGGCCACTTTTCTTTTCACAATGGTGTTGAATTGATACAATAAGTTCCATAATCACATGTATATTTTACTTATCCTTCTTTTTCAAAGTTCCGCCACTCAGTCGCATTATGGCTTGAAAAATCGGTCAACGAGTGTTCTAATACAATATACCGATAAGTACAGTATATTTGTTGCTAATCATGTATGTTTTGCTTCTTTCAATAAATAGGAATATGGTTTGTTATACCTTTAAAAATTGGTTCTTGTATAAATCTATATTAAAGATCTAACATTTCCAATGTTTTACTGAGCGGTCATAAAAAAAATCAATGTTTGACCGCAGATTGAGATATTGAACCACTTACGTCACACTGTGGGCGGGATCAGTTATTTCTTACTTGGCATGCATTCGTTGGTGTTCGACAGTGACAGAATTGACCGAGTTTTACTGCAGTGCGGGTAAAGGAAATATTATTTTAGCCAGCACAAAAGACATGTTAATGTACAAAATAAATAAATAAAAGGTATTTCAAAACATTTATTGACTGTGTTCTCGGGCAAAATGCGTTCTGCCGACCCAGTGAAGCAAACTAGCGGCTTCAGGCAAATAGTTTGGTTCTTTGGCATGTTGCCCTCGAACCCAGTCACTCTTTATAGCTATTCAAAAATATGGAATATGGAATTTAACTGTAAATGTACAAAAAAAAATTTGTAGTTTTTAGAAATTGAAAGCGTGTAAAAGATTAAGAAAAATGGAAATATAAGGGTAACCTTTGTTTGCAAGGTTATTTAAGGAAACTTATTCATGTAAAATCAAAAAAGCAATTACACGTTTTAGACTTTCGACTCATAATTTAAAGATAGAAACTGGAAGGTACGACAACTTAATAAGGGGTAATAGGAAATATGATTTATATAATTTAACTGATATTGGAGATGAATTTCATTTTTTATTCATTTGTCCATTTTTTCATAATTTAAGAGACAAGTTTATCAAACTTTACTATTCCCGAAGACCAAGTGTCTCTAAACTAATACAATTATTTTGTAGTACAAATACTAAAGATGTAAACCAGTTAGGGAAATTAATATATCATGCTAATAAATTACGATTAGAATGCTTAAAACAATTAGCTAAATAATAGAATGTATGTATCACAAGTTTGTAAATGTATAACATGTTATTGTACTATATATGTAATTGATTAACATATAATATTGTACTGTAATGCTTATGGGAATTACGTCCCAGGGAATAAAGAACTGAACTACAATCTCATTCAGCTCCAGAGCGTGTTTGGTTGGTCTGCACATTTGCAGAATTGAGCAAATTAAATCTCTTAAACATGTCCCTACAATATTTACTTGAGAAATCTTTTTATTTCATATTGACATCGCTGTAATTGTTGCATAATTGTTGTAAACTGATAGCATACACATCTTAGACGAGAGAGAGAGAGAGAGAGAGAGAGAGAGAGAGAGAGAAATGCCGACACGACGCTGTGCGAAAGCCCCGCCTCCTATCAATATTGATTAGAGGTGAATTCCCAAAAAAAATGACCACCAAACTGAATTTTTTTGGAAAAATTCAACTACTTAAAACATATGTTTCATATATATCATCATATTGCACATGCAGTCTAGTTTAAAATCCTGAAGTGGCAATAGAACAGACAATTGTATTAAAAAGTTTCAGTATTTTTATAAGTAAAATTTCTGTTAACAAAAGAAAATATTATTACACCTTAAAAGACCTTCTAAAATACATAATCACAAGAAATTATAGTTTTTTATGCTTTAAAATGGTAAAAGGGGTATAAATGATTAAGTCTAGACCTTGATTGAGTATCTTCTCTTGTATATGTAACAAAAATGGCTTTTTGATTGTTATTTTACATTATTTTTTCAATTCTGGTTTGAAAAGTTTTAATATGAAAAAAATATGATGCAATAAAATTTCCCCAAATTCACTTTTTTGTCCGTTCAAGTCAATTCTTTGAACCTAAGCCAAAAAAGAATTTTTATAGACGAGTTCTCTTACAAAAAATTATAGATTTTGAAGTGACCCTATGTTACATTATTGTGTTGCACTCCTGACATCTAATATGTATTTTATTTAACATTGTTTTGAAAATTATAACACACAATAACTCATTCGTACTTTGTAAATCAATTTGTGGTTTTGATATTTTTCATCGTTTACGGCAGCTTTTTTTTATATTTTGAAGACCTTAAACATGGTTATTTGCCAAGTGTAATATATATAAATTGTATTTAAAAATATATGTGAAATGATGAAAACTATTCCCTGAATTGACTGTAAAATTTCTGTAATTTGTTGATAGACATAGTGTTTTAAACATCAAATAGTATCAAATATTTTTTTTCAACTTATTTTTAGTAAATATATTTAAAAAGCATTGGTAATTATAAAGCAGTTTTGTTGCACTCCTGACTGCAGTAAAATTTAAAATTAAAACCATAGAACACAAAAACTCAAAGTGTTTGCAACATCAAGTGGTAATGAAATTGTGCAATATATATAGTCCAATACTTCATATTTGAAACAGATGAAAGTATTTAAATTCGCATTTTATCTGGAATAATTCCCTATTTATGCCAAAAAACTAGCTTATATGTATATTTAGAAGATAAAATATATTTTATAGCATATTTTCCTTTAGAGGACAAACACAGTAACCCACCAGAAAAATTCTACTCTTCATTTTTTCTTTATTTGTATTCTTATTGGATGATTTATTATTCTAACATATTTGTTGCACTCCTGACCAAAAGCATTGGGGCCTGTAAAGTAGAATTGTGAAGTCAAAATTACATAAGAACTTGTTCTGTTGTTTCAGCGAAGTTGAGGAGGAATTAATTGAATTTTATGACAATTTTTTAGTGTTTTATTTAACGTTCATTAAAAAAAATCACAAAAAAGATAAAAACATCTGAATTGATCAAATAGAAAAAAGAAGGATTTTAATAATAAAACTGTCAATAATTTAGTATTAAAGAGGCTGGGGGTTGTGGCCATTTTTAGACTATATTGATCTCCTTTAGAAGAAGAGCTCCATATGAAGATATAGAAAATTATCAAATTTTAAAACTAAATTTTTTGAAAATTTTCTTTGCCAAATGACAGTTGACAGCTTAAGATATCATATCTAAAAAAATAAGTTAAATCTGGTGGTTAATTTGTGGTTAATTTGTTGACCCCCCAGCTTCCTTAAATTATACAAAATGATCATTATTAATTAATGAATACTTATAAGCATGAATAGAAGTGTTTTCGTCACACAAATTGAATCTTTAAAAAAAATGTGTTGCACTCCTGACCATAGAAATATAGATCTGAAGCAGAAACAGATCCTGTAATTGATAAATCTATTTGGTAAAAATGCTTTTTGTGTCTTTATTTTCCAAAATTAAAATCTGAAAATCATCTAATGTTGCACCCCTGACATTATTGGGTATGCACATATACCTGACTCTCATTAATGCTGCTTGTGATTTATATAACATTTTTAAGTTTTAAAATGTACATTAGTTATTGTTTCACACTTTTTTGTCTTAATTTTCTCTCAGAATTTTACAATTGTTTTTTTGGCAACACTAATTTTTTTCTGTTGCACTCCTGACATGGTATAACAGTTTTTTAAACATCAGCCATGACCACAACTTAATTAAACAAAAGTTTCTACAGTCCACATTTAAAGCTCAATACTTTGATTATTATTAGGAAATTCTTTATTTTCACCATAAAGCATTATTATTTATTTCACAGATCTCCAAAAAATATTGAAATTTCAAAATGTCACAAAAAAAGTGTTGCACTCCTGACAATTTTAGCATCATTTTTGGGCATAACTTTTTTTTGTTAATTGAGATATCAACGAGATATTTGGCAGATATTCAGACACTATCTAAAGACATATGCTGAGACGTAGAAATCTATTTTCATTGCCTGCATTTTTAGTGTGGGTTGATAAATATGCGTTTGGTCATAATTTTTGAATTCACCCTTAGGTGACCTGAAAACCACTCCGGATAGATGTCAAATTCCGGACAGCAATACTTGTCGTTGATTTAATTTTGATCATGACACTAAGGCATTGCTTTCGTAGAAATTTTTTACCAAATATAATTATGAATATGTCGATCTTGGTATTGCTTGTAAAATATTTTGAATTCACTTCAATCACAGCTCGGTGTAGGAATCACAAAAAGACCCCAAATATGGCGTCAAGTCCACGCTTTCTTTATATCACTGACACGGAGTATTTTTTTTTTCAAACTTTTCATGATTAGTGGGGGTATTGATTTAACAATCTTGAATATAGATCTATATGAGACATGCATGTTCATATAAAAGTTTCACAAACTGTAGATGCATAGTTCTTGAGAAAAATCTTTCCTATAAATATTTGTGAACTAGTTTATACTATATTGACCATGGCGATTGGACTAGGTAACTATTTGGTTTGAGCATTTACATGTAACTAGTGATGCAGGGGCCTAGCGTTGACCTCTCCCTAATAAAAAAAATACTATAGTTAACTATAGTTTACTATAGTTAATTATGGTTCACTATAGAATCAAAGGTTTGTTGCCGTTCAGGGGTTTTCCCCCTTATGCAACTTGTGGGTCTCCCAAGTCTGTATATTGGACAAAAGAACTCTAAGTCAGGATTAAAATGTATAAAAATTTATTATTGGGAAAGAACGGCGCCCAAAACTATGTTAGAGGCATCTGTATCTAAAATAAATAAGCCTTCTTCATTAGGATAAGAGAGAATGGGAGAACTAGTTAATGCTCGCCTTAGCTTGTCAAATGCTACATGGTAATCATTATCCCATATAAACTTCCTATTTGCTTCCGGAAGTTTATGTAGTGGCCTAGCTATATCTGAGAACTTGTATATAAATTTTCTATAGTATGAACAAAGACCTAAGAAGCTTCTAACTTCCTTAACATTTCTAGGGATGGGCCAATTGTTGACTGAGTAAATCTTTGAGGGATCAGTGGCTATCCCATTTTCACTCACAATATGTCCCAGAAAGGGAATTAGCCTCCCTCAGTCTTCCAAAAACTTGTCTTAAATTGTCAATATGTTCTTCAAAAGTTTTAGACAATATTATTATGTCATCTAAATAAACAAGACATATTTTCCATGAAAGGTTTGATAAGACCCTTTCCATTAGTCTTTCAAAAGTTGCTCCCGCATTGCATAAACCAAATGGCATGTTTAAAAATTGCCAATGTCCTCCCCCGGGTATAGAAAAAGCTGTTTTGGGTTTGTCTTCAGGTGACATTTTTACTTGCCAACACCCACTCTTAAGATCTATGGTAGAAAACAATTTTGAACCTGACAAGGCATTTAATGCTGTATCAATTCTTGGAATGGGATAACTATCCTTAATAGTGACATCATTTAACTTTTTCTATAGTCTATACAGAACCGGATTGTCCCATCCTTTTTCTTAACAAGGACTATGGGAGAACTCCATGGACTGTTTGATGTCTCTATCACCACCCTATCTAACATATCATTTATTTCCTTATTAGCTTCAGCCATTTTAGCTAAGGGGATACGTCTAGGAGGTTGCTTAATCGGGAGTGCATTTCCCGTATTTATTCTATGCTCTACTAAATCTGTTGAACCCATGTCAGATGATGAAAGGGAGAAACTTGTTTCAAATTCCCTTAAAAGATTTGCTAGTCTCTGTTTTTCTTCAGAGCTAATACTAGGATGAACCCTATCTAAAATTTGTTGTAAATGATCGGGCATATGGGAGTCATTCCCATTACAACAAACCCTACATTTTTCACAACTTCCCCATTCTCAATATCTTCAACCCTTTCTATTGAGGCTACTACACTACCCTTGTGTAATTTTAAACTTTTGTCACCTAAATTCAAATAACGTACTGGGACATTTTCCCCATCTACTTCTACCAAAGTTTTTGAAATCAATATTTTATGTTTTCCCATAAACTTTTCTGAGGGTTCCACTATGGCAGTACCCTGCTGAAAATTGGGACTTTCTATCCTAGCAGGGGCAATAAATTCACAGTTTGGGGGAATTACTAAATCTTCTGTCAAACAAACCCTACAACAATCAACTACACTTTTTTCATCACTAAAACAAGGGATTTCTTCTCCCTGAATTTCAAATCTCATTTTCTTCCAACAAATTTTACATGAAAACTTCTTCATAGAATCAGCTCCCAAAATACATTTGCTTTCAATATTTGCAATGATAACGGTATGGGAAATTTCAACATCTCTGAGGCTAAATTTTAGGAGACACTCTCCCACAACTGGGATGTCATCTCCGTTTGCTGATCTTAATTTCACACTACAAGGTTTAACACTTGATTTTTCTACTAATTGTATCTTATCAAATAGTTTGGGGCTTATAATAGTCACACTTGATCCGGTATCTACCAATATTGTTGTTTTAATATTTTCTATTTTCCCAGCCATAAAAATTCCCTCATTTCCTTGAACATCTCCCATTAAAATACTTTTGGGACTTTGTTCATTTTGAGGTTTACTCCCTATCTCTAAATTCTGATTTTTCATAGACTCATTTGATACCGGATCAACCCCCATACAATTACTTAATGGTTTATTCTGGGGCTTGTTCCCAACTCTCGCCGATTTCCGCCCCATGAATTCGACGTTTGATGGTTTCCCTGTCTTTGGAAACCCAAGTCATTTCTATGAGGGGATGGCTTTTGGGAGTATAGATTCCCCTGATTAGCTCTATTTCCATAACTATTTCTTGACCCATATTTGTCAGGTTCTCAGTTGTTGAACTGTCTGGGCCTATTGTTTGAAAATCTGTTTTCCCGTGATCTCCCATAGTTTTGGGACTTTGGATCAGAATTTTTCAAACCTGACAAAGAATCTTTTATATCTTTTAGCAACGAAAGAATTAAATCTTCATTTTTATTGTTGGGAGGGTTTTGAGAGTCTGTGTTTGAAGGTACAGCATGTACTGGCTTTCCTCTTTGGGCATCTGCCATTTTATGCGTTTCTAACCTAATTGCTAAAATTTCAGCTTCCCCAATATCTTTAGCCCTTGCCTCCCGTATTTCAAGGCGCATATCTGGGTCTGGGAGAGCATCAATAAAATGGTCTAGAGCTAAAATGTTTGTAAGGTTAGGATCAGCAGTCGGGTAGGATTGTCTGATTAATTTCTTGATTGACTGAGCTAATTCTGATAGGGACTCATTATCTCCCTTAATCCTATTTTTCAGTCTTGCCCGATACATCTCAGACCTTGCCACTGACCCAAAACGCATACTGAGCACTTTAACAAGGGAGTCAAAATCCCTAATCTGAGCTTCATTAAGCTCCCCTAGAATTGCCCTAGCATTCCCAGTTAAACTACTGGCAAGATACAAAGACTTTGTTCTGTAATCCCAACCATGTAACTCTACTAAAACTTGAAATTGGGCTAAGTAATCTTCAAAATCTTCTACCCCATCATATGCTTGTGGTTTAATTGAGACTGTTGGTTTCACTTGATTGGGAGAATGTAGGCTATTGTCATTTCTGTTCACCCTTGAATTTGGGGACATTGAGTTTCTGAAAGACTCAAATCTTTCCCCAGCCCCTATAAATGGTGATTGACTGGGATTTTCAGAACAGTTCCCATATTTATGTAGACCAATAGCTTTCCCATGATTTTCAAGTGATGATAACCTCCCATGTAATTGATGGGACTCTTGTCTCATTTGTGATAATTGTTCTTCAAAATTTTTCTTCATGCATAGAACATCCCTATTCATGTTTTCAACTGCTTTTAACAATAACTCACTTATATTTTCAGAACCCTTGGGAGCTGATGTTTGTTTTGGTGAAGATTCATTTTGAAAGAGTTCTTCATTGGATGAATTTTCTACTTCTGTCTGGGATCTTGGATCAAAAATAATCTCTCCCGAATCATCTAATTGACTATTCTCCCTTGACATTTCTAAAAATTTCTTTTGGGAGTATTAATTTACTTTATGATATAAAAAATTTATTTGTATAATTATTTTCTTTTGTCCAATCAGATAAATGGGAATAAAAAATTGAAGTATCCCACTTCTGACACCAATGTTGCCGTTCAGGGGTTTTCCCCCTTATGCAACTTGTGGGTCTCCCAAGTCTGTATATTGGGCAAAAGAACTCTGAGACAGGATTAAAATGTATAAAAATTTATTATTGCTTGTTGTATTTGATTTGCATAATCTCTTTGAACGGTTGTCCCTATTTCTTGCTCCCGTAGAAATATTATTTCTCTCCCAATTAGAAATGGGAATAAAATATTCTCGAATGGGAGAATTAAGTTTTAGGGAATTATAAATAAATTTACAAAAGTATAAAAGTATTTCCCAAAAATACTGGGAGTCCCTTCACAGTACATTTGATAGTTATAGGAGAGCTATTTCACCTCCCACTAATTTTCTCCCACAGAACAATTCAATAAAATTATTAAAAGTAAAAATAAAATATTATCCCAAAATTCATCAGCTCCCACTAACTAATTAATGTTCAATAGTAATTACCCAGCGGCTCTCGCTCCCAGACTTGCTGGCGATACGAGTTATAACAGCCGAACTGGCAAAAACTTACACACTGACTAGTCGATCGATCTGCGCTGGCTTATATAGGCATCGGGCTCGATTGTCGTGACGTCATGACAGAGTGAAAATACCCGCCATCTTTGTCATAGCAAAGAAGCTTTGATATGCTGCCATGCCAATCGGACCGACGAAAGGAATCATGCACCCTAGGGCGCGAATAATTACTGTTTGGTACATTTGGGACTTATTGCTGATGAACTTCGTAAAAAAAACAAAAACAATCGTAAACAGTTTAAGCGTGACTTGGGAATGTAAGATGTCGAGGAATTTCGGGGTAACGCTAATTACCGACCTCGTCCCAATGATGAACTTGGTAAATATACAATTGATGATAAAATAAAACATACAATGAATGAAACATATTATTTATCGTTTTATAGTCCAATATGTTACAGGGAGTAATATTTCACTTGTACTGTGTATTGCACAGAAAGTGTTTTCCGTTATATTGGGAATAAATAGGGAACCGTAACAGTTTTTACTATAGTATATCAATGTTTTTTACTATAGTAAATCAAAGTATTTTTACTATGGATTCCAGATTATTATATTTTATGTTCTCCATTTCATTCATTCACATTTTTATATTAAATTGAACTATTACTTGTATATTCACATATTATTTCCAAATTTTAAATCTCTGTTACAGAATTTAACAGATTTTAAGCATTGAAATCTCAAAAAATTATTAAAGTTCATAGTAAATCAAAGTATCAAAATATTTGATATAGTTTTCTATAGTTAACTATAGTAAATTTTTGTTAGGGTTGGGCTCAATTTGTCGTCATAGCCCTATCTTAGAAGCCCTTTTGATACACATTTAAAATTGTAAATATACATTTATTGGGGATCCTCTCAGATAAATTTGAGAATTTGCAACATTTAAATCTAGAGAGAAATATTTGACACTTTCCCGTATTCATTTCCATGTAAAATGTGACCCATCCCCACACCCCTGAGCTCAAGGAAAACAAATTTAAATCCGAATTACACATAGTGATATGTAGCCTTGTAGTAATTGAAGAGAAAATGAAAACGATAAATATATATTTACATTTCATTTAAAAACTTTGATCCATTTTGAAGTTTGAATGGCCCATTTTATTTTCACTTCGTCTTAATTACTGTAATTTTCTTAAGCAATGAAATTTTATGATTTTCTGTGCAAGTACATTTTAACTGTGGTATTGATTTCAAATTCATTGAATTTCTATTAGTATTCGCGCTATAAAAGTAAATTAAGCAAAAAAGGGACATTGGAAATCATCAATAACAAAGGGTCAAGAAATTTAATTTTACGTTACATAATGAGTCAAAATCAAGTAATTCTTTTAACGAGGTTGGATCCTGATATTTAAAGTCTTAAATTTTATTTGACAAGTATATTTTTAGTTTCTACACACATATCTTAATAAAAATTCAAAACAAAAAATGGGGGGGGGGGGGTCAATATGCTTCTTTTGGCTCTACAGTACATTTAATATGACCTTTTCGCACTGGAATCTGTGTCTTAATCAAAAATCACATTCTCGACGTTTTCCCTTCAATGTTTTTATCCATATAAATCATGGGACAAAATAAACTATTAGTCTATTTAAAAAAAGACACATTAAAATTTTGACTAAGAAAAAGTTTCATATTGCTTCGCATAATCAATTATTTGACCCTTCTGCACTCACAAAATGTGGTTTTTCTGGCATTAAAAATTTCACAAGCAAGAAAATTATTTTAAAGTCTTAAACTTTTGCTGAATTTAAACAGATTGATCAAAGTTATCTTATATATTCAGAAAAGAAAAACAAAAGTAGGGGTCTATGATGTAAAATTTTAGATATTCCTTAAGAAATGTTAATTTTAAGTTAAAATTGGCTCAATTTTTTTTTCTTGGACTTTCAGAATATATTTACTATATTTCTCACAATATAATGAAAGAATTCATAAGAAATAATTTAATAGATATTTCAGAGCCAGCATAAAATATTTCACTGCAAAAAACAGCCCTGTGTGCAACCAGCATAGAAAAATAGGAATCTAAACATAACAGTACTGTATATATTTCAAAACGGAAAAATTGATCATTTTCTACTAAAAAAAACCTTCCGCGACAAAATATAGTTCCTGACTTAATCCTATTTGGATGGAATTTAATCGCGGTTTTTTCATTGGATATAGTTTAATTTGCATTGTAGAATGCAGATTTAAAGTTAGAACTTAAAAATGATGCAGAATTTTAGAAATAAAGGTCCAGAACAAAATCTACTCTAAAGCTCAAGATCGAACCTCCTTACGAGATTTGTATCATAAAGCGAACAATTTACGAAAAATAACGTGTATATATAGCGTAGTGTCTTTTTTAACAAGCCTAGTCAAGGTCAAGAGACTTTTAATTTTAGCGTTAAATGTGTTAACAACATTGAATAAGAGAATTCAAGATGAGAAATATGTTGTGATAATCTTTTCTGAAGACAGTGTCAAAATCCTCGGTCTACCGACATTCATTTCCATTGGGATTGAGATCATGTTATGTTCTTCAACTTTTCAATGAGCACGCGTACAATGAGAAGGAAGTGAAGCAATATTTTCGTCTTGGGGCAGACATTTTTTTCTCTCCATAGAAGTAGATATTTTAAGTTCTGAAACCTGTAATTTTCTGACACCCAACACTTTCAGGAAATTGAAAAAAATTTGCATATTTCATGCAAAAATTCAATTTTTGTTAATTTCCTTTTACAGTTATGAGTAATCTCGGGTTTCCTAAATAGATAATTATTATCAAATTTTAACAATTATTATAATTTTACTACTATTTAATATTTTTAAAAAATCATAATTTAAAGTGAATGGTACATGTTCAAAATATGAAATTACATTGTAATGTCTTCAATGTTCAAGATGATTTAAAATTATCGGAAAGTTCTTTATAATTGCGAAATATAGACCATATTACAGTAGAACTCGGATATAGCGAAGTTCTGGGGACCTGCAAATTTAGTTCGCTATATCCGTAATTCCTTAAGCGGTATTACGAATTCGTTAAAGTAAACATAGCATATTCGCAATATAGATTTTTCCTTCAAGTATGACTACAAAATGTAATAAGGAAAATATAGAATACAAAATTTCAAAGATTTCAAATGATTTCGGTGAATACAGTTTCAAATATACAATCATATACTTACAAACCTAGTGTCTGTTCAATATTTTAAAAAAATGATATATTTGAAAATTCGCTATAAAAGATGTTAATTTCGTTATTTTCAACTTCTAGGGGACACAAAGTCAGTTCGTTATAACCGTAAATTCGCTATATTCGAGTTCGTTATATCCGTAAAATTTTATAAGGAATTGTTAAGAATTTCGCCAGGGATTGCAATAACTTCGCTATATAAGTAAATTCGCTATATCCGTGTTTGCACTAAACGAGTTTTACTGTAATGTGCTTAAGTTTTACAACATTCCCCTTTAAAAGAAATGTCACCCTTCATTTGAACAAATGTCAATCCTTTTATCCAAAGACAGTTCTTGGTGAATTTAGTACTTTGTTTTTAGTCCATTGTTTCTAGGGAATTCAAAAACAAAAAAATTACCCACGACAGACGATATACTACTAAGAACGATTACAGATGTCACCTGATTGACTAAGGTAACCTAGTGTCCTCTACAAAAATTTAGAATTTTTCAATTTAAATTTGTATGTGACAATTAATTGTCATATACAAATTTAATTGAAAAATTCTAAATTTTTGTAGAGGACACTAGGAAATACAAATATATATGCACAACCAGAACATTACACCTTTTTCGATAAATGCAGCTCATTTAATTGTTTCAAAATATTCATAAAACATGGAAAACGTAGAATATCAATCATTCTTAAAATCACACTATTTATGGAGAGGTACATATTGATTGAGAAGCTCATTAAGTATATGTATTTTTTATCTTGGAAAATTAGACAAAACTCAAAACCCCACGACTCAGGAAGAATGTCTGAATGGACCTGTGCGGATAACTTGCATCAGAAAATTCCAACTTAGACAATTTTTTCCAAAATAAGGTAAAAGAATACACTCTTTTTGTAAATTACATAGACTTTTTTTTTTTACCTGGGAAAGGTCAGCCCAGATTATGTTGAAAACATTATCATTCATGCGATAATTACCTCCAGAATCATGGAAGAGTTTATTTCTATATAAACGAATCCTCTCTTTTTCGTCACTCTCCGTCATATGTTGCGCAGAACTACACGTGGCTATTACTGTAGAGGCGAACTGGACATCAACGTCTAGCCGTTTTGATAGACATTTCCATCGCCCTTTCAGTCTTCCAAATGAATTTTCTATTGTCATCCTGGCTCTGCTCAATCGATGATTGAAGTTTTGCTGAAGGCGCTGGAGGTTAGTCCTGTTTGAAAATGTTTTAATTAGCCAAGGTTTTAGAGGATAGGCAGGATCACCAATCATACAATGGGCATGTATAGTTCGCGCCCTTGAAACTGAGCCTTTAGATCCCAGTTAGGAAACAATGTTCCGTTTTCACCCTTGTGAAAGATTTCTGAGCTGGCGGAAATTCGAGCATCATGAATGGGCCAGCCAATATTTGTGTTCCGGAAAATATACTTATGGTCGCAAACAGCTTGCATGACCAACGAAAAGTAGCCTTTCCTATTCAGGTTGTCTTCGTGTGCTTCAACTGTGTAATGATTGGCACATATGTTCCATCAATGGTCCCACCGCAATTTGGAAATCCCTATTGAGAGTTGTATCCTCTTATAACAGTTTGAAGGTCCTCTTCAGATGTAAAAGAAACAGGCCCCAGGATCATGAAACAGACTTAGACTTAAGTGAAATTTTCAATCGCCTGTTAAATGTTTATTTTTTAAATTACCGAATTAATCTCGAAATTTGTGATTGATAACACTTTTGTAAATCAATATTGAAACATATTTTGATTTTGATCTTCTTGACTTTTACAACATTCAAGTATAATACAAGTTGCTGTCCTTCAAGAAGGACCGCAATACGTGGACCATAAGTTTGTGTTTCTAACAGAAATTTAAAAGAAGTTCTGGTTTTTAATTAAATACGTGTTATAAAAAAGATTTCTTCCATCTTAAAAACATGAAAATTTTTTAACTACAATTTTTACTTTTACTTTATTGTTTTATTACTAAAACTGTAATAACGAATGAAAGAAGCACGCCCTGATCAAGGTATATATTGTTTACTGTATGTAGCATTGACCTTTAAATAGGGACAACCATTTATAAATCGCAAATACCCCACATGTTAACTGTTTTCCTCGTGTTCATATTTTATAATATTGTTCAGTTTTTACCAGTGCTGTTTTCCTTGAGAGAGAAGACATCATTAAAGTTTACATATGATGCAAGATATGTGGGACCCGCGGATGGGGTATCAAGTATTCAATATAAGCTCATTTACGGACGTAGCCCCAAAAGAAAAGCAGGTAACCTTTTTTTCCCCTTGTAACGAATATCAGATCCTCACCCAGACACCCCCCCCCACCCCCACCCCAACTGAAAATGCGCCCTACGAGCACCTGGATGCAGAAAACTGATGCCGATAATATTTGTCCTATCTTTTAACGATGTTCGCTCCTGAGCTTTTGAGCAGATTTTTGTCTTAACCTGTATTTAAAAAATTCTGCATAATGTTTCAGTTCTTACAATAAATTTGGATTCTACAATACCAATTTAACGATATTCAGTTAAAACTCCGTGATTAAATTCCATACCAAAAGCATTAAGTGAGGAACTATATCTTGTGGCGGAGGAATTTTTAGAAGAAAATGATCATTTTTTCTCTTTCGAAGTATTTAAAATATGTTAAGTTTGGATTCCTATTTTTCCATGCAGCCTGCACACAGAGTTATTCTGTGTCGTGAACTGTTTCATGCTGGTCCTAAATTATATATTAAATAAACTATCATAAATTCTATCATCATATTTGATAAACATAGCAAATATATTGCGAAAATCCAGAAAAAAATAGCTTTAAATTTTGCTTCAAATTAGCACTATTTTAGTAATATCTAAAAATTAACATCACAGACCCCCACTTTTTATTTTCTTTTCTGAATATATAAGATATTTTTAACCATTCTTCTTAAATTCAGTAAAATGTCATTACTTTCAAATGATTTTATTGCTTGTTAAAATTTTAATGCCAGAAAAATGATATTTTTGAGTGCAAAAAGGTCAAATAATAAAACATGCGAAGTAATTTGAAAATTTTTTGTTGTCACAAATTTTAATGTATCTATTCAAGATGAAATAAGACTAAGTCTGTTCCCATAATTTTTTTGAATAAAAAATATTGGAAGAAAAACTTTTAAAATTGAATCATGTGTAAGATGTATTTACAGTGCAAAAAGGTCAAACTAAATGCTCTGTAGCGCCGAAAGAAGCGCATTGACCCCCATTTATTGTTTTGATTTATAATTAAGCTATGTGTGTAGATTCTAAAAATATACTTGATAAAAAATTCTCATTACTTTTGACGACAGGATCCAACCTCCTTAAAGTGTACACTAAACTTGCAATCATTGAATTAAAATATATATTTCTTTGTAGATAAAAACATTTCTTGAAAAAAAAAATAAAGTTTATCTTAAAAATATCAGTATATTTGAATATATTAAGCGTTAAATGTCGGATTCTATTCTATGACGAAGGAATAATGTGTGATGCTCCGCAGCCGAAACAGTTTCTATACAGAGATTTCGCGATTTCCTTTGCGTAGGAATCTCAGATAAGTTTTACGACGGCCGTCAGTACATCCTTCATTTCTAAATGGACTGCCTACTTTGAGTGGTAGTAGTTTAATAGCACAATTCTATATCCCTGATAGGTCTTTTTTTTTATTTGAAGAAAATTGGGCTATCTTCGGTAACTCCTAACGGCTGGGACTTGTTTTGGATTTGTACGGAAGATTCTATCATTGGAAAAATACACATGCAGCACAGCACGCGGGATTTTTTCGGAACCCCCCTCCTTTTCCACTTTGAAAAACTTTGCTACAGGCCTGTAATAAGCTATTTGGATTGCTGTATATTAAATGTTGCGATGTCATTTAGTAAATAGTAATACAAATAAATGCATGTAGTTTTGAATATATATTAAGGACGTTTATATGGACAAATATTTCAACCAATATATAAAAAACCGCCACTATGCTTCATACAATATTCCTAAAAACGTGAGGTATTGAATACAATGCATTTTTAAAAATAGTATGATTAACTATATCATTTTTAAGTTCTATAAATGAATTTTAGATTAAAAAGAAATTAAAACTATTTCAGGCATTTGCAACTTTGTGATAGAGCCACTACATGCATGTATATATGTACATGCATGCATTTTGTTTCCTAGTACATCTTTTCTTATTCAATAGAAGATGAAACTTCATAGCGTACATTTTATGTCAATTTAGGATACATGTATTTATGACACTTCTTAGTTGACTTTCTACAGCTTGAGCACCTCTGATGTTTTGTCAGTAAATTCTTTGCACCATACTCTAGTAGAACATGTTTTTTTTTTTTTTATACATATAAGGATATATGTATAAAAGAGTAGATTCGGATCTGGGACTCGCTAATTAATAAATATATACGATGTACAAATTTTAAGCGAGCTTTGCCAATGATTGGTGAGTTCTTATTCGATGAGCGCGAATGTCCTAAAGGCAAGTTGACTTAGGGGCGAACTGTCTAAAGCATTCTAGCGCACGTGTGATCTGACGTAAGCCCATGGTATTAACCCAGCTTATATATTTTTGCGTGGACCTTAGGGTCCACGCAATAAAGATTTTGACTTAAGCCTAAGATGATTCATGATCTTTAGGTCAGATTTCTGGAGAAAGTCAACGTTAATAGCATTACAAACCTTGTGTAGAGGCTCACACACGGCTGGTTTTCCAACCCCAAACAAGTTCCCAATTGGTCAATACTCTGTTGTCGGTGACAGCCAGTACAATGTAATAACAACTTGCTTTTGGAACCCTAGTTGCTGGTGAACACCTTGGGACTAAATAATTGTCCAGATCAAAGCTTTTCGAATGTGTGTCTTCCCATTAGAAAGTTCTCAATCCATTGAGAGTCGTCAAACATTTGTAACACAATTCTGTCGTACCAGTCTGTTGACCTTTCCCTAGCTCATTGATCCCTCAAACGCTCTAGCTCAGCACAAAAAACCTAAAGCTACACAGTAAGGGAATATCCTCCTTCTTCTGAACCTAAAATAACCCGCCATCTTTTTTGTTAAACTTCATGAATCACTGCCATTTGATCTCATTTGTGAAGTACCATGTGAACGCTTAACAAATATACTTTTACACCTGGATGCAGATTTTGCATGCATGCAAAATTTGCACCCAGTGAGTAAATCAACGCAAGTTAACAGGGCTTAAGAAAGATAAATTTGCATACGTAA
Organism: Saccostrea echinata; assembly: GCF_033153115.1. Classification (NCBI taxonomy): domain Eukaryota; kingdom Metazoa; phylum Mollusca; class Bivalvia; order Ostreida; family Ostreidae; genus Saccostrea; species Saccostrea echinata. The sequence goes on along the minus strand of NW_026889807.1, from coordinate 1,783,022 downwards.
TGTGCATTTTATTGGTATATGTATTATCTTTCTCAAAGCGGGAATCTTTATTTTTTTTTTAATGTGTTCTGGAAATTGATAGTATATTGTTAAACGCCCCAGTCGAGAATTTTTTACTCATATTGAGACATTACCATATACCGGTGAAGAGCTTCAAATTTAGACCTATATTTGGCACTCAAGGCCCTTTAGCAGTGAGGGTTCTTTATCGTGCCAACTCCTACCCTGACAGGGGACCTCGGCTTTTAAGGTCTCATCCAAAACATCTGTGGCTTTAACTTCTAGTGTCGGGCGCTTGGCGAAGGAACAGTATCTACCTATGTTTACGTCTTAGGTTTGACGCTGTGCGGCGATCGAGAATCGTACCCGGGCCTTCCGATCACGAGGCGAGCGCCCTACAACTAGGCTACCGTGACCGATGGAATGGTCGTATAAAGTGTTGAAATGGCATCCGTTCTGATGTTTTTGACTGAGTTTCACTACGTCTTGAATATGCTGTCTGAAACGTCTGAAGTTTCTCCTTTACAGCGGTTAATACTGTTGTAAGGAATACTGATAGAGGCTTGGTAGAGCAACTGCTCAGAACGGCAACGTATCTTTAAGGTTTTTATGACGTTAAGGAATCTATCATAGGTAGGGTAGATCAAACTCACCTTTATTGACTGGAATGTTAAAAGTATTAAAGACTGAAATATGATTTTGAAGAATTTCATCCTTAGAAAGTGAACTGTGAGTATATGTTGGATTTCCAGATGTAGAATTAAAAACCAAGTTCTTCTAAAATACAGTTCTGATAATTAGCCTTACGACAAACCGGTATTTGTTACAAGCTTTGTCTGCCACAATCATGATATATTAGTCATGTAGCCTTTCTAATTCTGTTAACACCTTCAATTTAGTGAAATCCAAAAGAAAGTTTGTTGGCATACTGCAGTTTTACTTTCTAATACGGTTCTTTAATATATTTCTTGAAAATCCATTCTGACAAAGTGTCCAGGTCTTCCCTTTTATATTTAACCTAACGTCTGGCATAATGCTCGACAGAATTCATAACAGAAAGAAAGTTCTGTAGCCAATGGAAAGATCGGAGCCTCCTGTAATTAGGACTTTTTAAGATCATTGCTTTTTAGCTATATTAACATTACCGGTAATTACTGTGTCCGGCGGAACTGTAGTTGGAAGAGAAAGAAGAGGAAGAACACATAAGTGGATTTTCTTGTTGATGTCCAATATTTAGGCACTGTGAGGTTTGTTTATATCTATATAATATATATTGCTTTTGGTATGTTTCATATATATTTTGCCAAGTGATTAACCTCGTTTAATATTTTCTGTCTTCGGTTTCATTCCATTTTCCCTTCCATTTTCTGTTCCGCGTTTCAGTAATACCCATGGAGACTGGAGTGTCTTAACATTTTAGTCCGTAATTATGCAATTCGACTATCTTTGTCATTCCTGTGCTGTATCTGGCTTGAGCATCACTGAAGAGACATAATTTGTTTAAATGCGCATCTGGTGCATCAAAATTGGTACCGTATATGATTTACATTATGACTCCTGGGTCGAGGCCTCAGGTGGTGGACTGTTAGTCCCCGAGGGTCCCTACAGCCCAGTAACCTAGTACTTCGGTACTAGCTTGAAAATACGGACATATACATGTATTTAATTGCTGTGGTAAATTTTAGAAAATTGTTTCAAAATTATCTCCATCATGCATAGCTCTGATCCTTCTAGGTATTCGACTCCAGTCTTTCGCACCTTTTTTCAGCTTCTCCAAGTCTTTTTTATTTAAATATTTTGGATTTCCAACGTTTCAGCTTGAGCATCACTGAAGAGACATAATTTGTCGAAATGCGCATCTGGTGCATCAAAATTGGTACCGTATATGATTTAAATTCAGGAGTGGACTTACTTACATCAACAGACAGGAATATAAACACAAATAAGTACATTACACTTCTAGACAAGAATTTGTGGCAAATTGTTGTCAAACTTTTTGGTAACATTCTCTGGATGTTACAACTGGATGTTACAAGACGATAATTGTCCAGCCCACGTGTCATTTAGGGCTAATTAAAGTCTGAAAAGAACAAAATAATATTCCTTGCTATGACTAGCCATCCCAATTACCAAATCTAAACCTTACAAAAATGTATGGAGATTAAACAAAAATCGAAATCAAAGGAGTAACATAACATCAAAACAAAACTAATACCTTATTGATTCTGCAGATCGGAATTTCCCTCACCCAGCATATGATAACGCATATTTGCGCATGTCTTGTAATATTCACGTTGTCAAAGCTTTACTCTGATATGATTATTATTATTATTAATATACATGTATTAACATCAATGATTCAGTCGCTCTTGTTCTTGCGGGAAATTGATATTTGAATAAAATCGGAATTTTGTTATCCGTCCATATAGTATCGGTCTAAATCATTCTTTTTTCGGGTTATGTCTCCTTTTCCATGCATCAGTGAAGTTGAAAGTAGGGTGATGAAATTGATGAAATTTTCTGAAATGTAAAAATCATCTGGTTTTAATTTTGTAAATTTTGAATTATCTCTCACTTTTGACTTTTTTTAAAAATAATTTTTCAGTTGATATAATTAGCATTGATTGAAGTGTCAGTATTGATTTTGCTCGATGGCGAATTTTTGAAATAGATTTTCACACAAATGCGAAAAAAAGCACAAGTTACGAGGGAAATTTGAAACGACTGTAGAAATAGCGATTTTGTGCAGACCTTCGTATTTGTGAATAAATTATTATTGAGACATAATGATATTGATAGGGTGAATATTCATAGATAATATATTCCGTCATATTTTTGAGCGCTATGTCGAAGTTCAAGTAGAGGAGACAAGGCCTAAGCGTACATGTAGAAGGAAGGAAGGGAGCCTTGATGGTTAAGGTTCAGCTTCATCAAAAAAAGATGCTCCAGATATCGAAAGCCCCTATAGTGTCAGCCGTACCAGTTTCACTTCCTACAGCCTCGGCAAGCACAGACAGCATTGTCAATTCAGATTCATTAGACCCCCAGATAATGCAGTCGGGACAATCACTAATACGAAAGGTTACATTCCACGCCAAATAAATTCATTGCAGTTTTCTCTGGGTCACAGTATCACTTTTTCAACTAGGCAGAAAGTTACATGTATTAAAGGCAAATATATTTGGCCTATTTACTGAAAACATTTAACACTGAGGATAGTGCTAGTAACCGAGCTTTTGTCATGTGGAATGATGGTAAGTTGTGTTCAAGGTCCAAAAACATCATAACCATTGTATCAATAGTGAAATGGACTGATGCACTTTTTAAAATTTATATGAGTATATATACCGTCGTAGACAATGACAAAGGTCAAGATGTATTGAAATACAAACATTCTATTAGAATTGGAGCAAAAATATAAACGGGTGGAGGCAATATGGTGAGCAATTCAGGCTTAAGATGGCTATGCATCCAACTAGGTTATGCGCAGTAGTAAACTCTAAGCTATGGGTGACTTATACGGTGGGGACCAGTCATACTCCTTCAATTTCGGGGCTTTATGAGGTTAATAAATGGTATGGTTTCATTTTTCAGGGAGTTTGCGTTAGATGTCCATGTGCATTTGTGCATGCATGTTTAAAATGTTGTCATTTTTAAGCCAACGACAGCTTAGCCCATCTGGATTTGGCTTCCCTCAAGGAGCTAGACAAGGGGGAAATCGAGCACCCTCCACCATCAAAAGACCACTTTTGTAGCAATTCATAGGGCATAGGAGTTTGGGATCTTGGTTATTCTCCAATTTACATGTACGGTAGGATATCTCCCTATTTACATATTAAATACCCAGTAAGGCAAGGGGCTAATGTTGCTTGATTGTTTATAAAAGGGGTTTAGACAAGTTGGGCCCATGACATTTATTTTTCAACTATTTTTGTGTCAGCAAATCAACACATGGTTAGGAGAAGAAGAAAAAAATTATTAAGGAAATCAAAGAGAGGCGGGTTATGGGTCAATTTTCTAAGTCACATATGCCAATTTACATATTTTCCCAATAAATTTAGTACCTTAAACAAGTGAAGGATTATAACGCATTGTCTTACCTCCTTCTCTTGGTATTAGTTATCCAGGTTCAATCAAGGGTGTAAGGGGATACACGCCGGGTTTTATTCCGTCCACCCCTGAGGCCGAAGGCCCAGTACACCCTTGATTGAACCTAGATAACGAATTTATTTCATATGTACATGTAACCAAATTAATTCTTTGTAAACCCAAATGCAACCAATGGTGTTTCAAACTATCGATAAGATTTACTACGTGCTACGATGCATCGTGACGTCATGTTATTTGCTTTTGTAATAGAAAAGCTATGCATTCTGACTTCATTTAATTTTACTCCCGGCTCACTAACCGATCAAATCTTGTGTAACAAGCTAGATAGGAAATAATATTAGTTATCCAGGTCCAATCAAGGGTGTTCGCATTGTGACGTCATGTAATGTACCTCCGGCTCAAGTCGGGTGTACTGAAATTTACACCCGGCTTACAAATCAATAAAATCTCGTGTTACAAGCTACATAGGAAATAAATACATTTATAACCCTTAGTTATGTTTCGTAAAATATTGTACTTTTGCTTCCTTGTAGATAATATGATTTCAGGATAGGGTCTGAAATAGGGAAGGTAGATATTAAAACGCCTTCAGATGGCTTCCTATTTATGTATTTTAGAATTTTAGATATCGCCCAGAACGAAAGTGGTAGGCATAAACAGAAAAACAGCTAGTCGGACGGACGGACAAACGGACAGTCAGACCCAAATTAATGTCCTCCATTTTCAGTGGAAGGGGGGCAATTAATACATGCAGCGCTGTAAAGATTTTGTATCTAAATTATCTCTATAGAGTGATTGAAGTTCTAATGAAAGCTAGTTTGAATGAAGGGGGAAGACTTGCTATGGGGGAAGTCTGACTCTACATCTAGTAGTAGAGGTCTTCCTGCAGGGAAGTGTGGCTCTAGAGTAAAAACTTCCAGGGGGTTCTTTCGCTCTGGAGTCAGAACTCCCCCAGGGGGAAGTTTCACTCTAGAGCATGATTTCCAGGGGAAGTCTCACTCTAGAGCATGTCTTCCGGGGGTTAGTCGTCTCACTCTACAAAACCGGTAGTAAATGTTCAGGAAATTATTTTGCTTGAATGAGTTCATTCAGTCGATTTGCTCAGAATATGGAATTGAAAGGTAGAAGCCCTTCTTGACAGGAAAAATGTTAAAGCTCGTAGCTTAGAATGACTTGTTGGAAAACTTAATTTCTTAAGCATAGCAATTAGGGGTGGAAGATCGTTAACAGAAGGTTTTATTACGCAATGATGGGTATTTCATTTTCAGAGCATTTTTTCGCATAAACGGTGCCCTGAAACAGGATATGACAATGTGGCTAAGTTTTTAAAACAATTTTAATGGAAAATTCTGCGGGCGCATGTAGACTGGAATATGGATCTTATTTTGTCAGAGGAAATTGATGCAATATCAAATGTAGATCGAGAATATGATATACAAAGATTTTTAGAATTTGTGTTGCATTGTGTTCGTAGCATGATTGAATTCAACCTAGCGTGCTATTTTTCCCGTTTGGGAAAGCACAACATAACGTTAATGTTGGGGGTATGCCGCTTTACCAGTGTAAAGACAAATAATAACCCCCGTAGAATAATGACTGGAGGTCATTTTTCAACTACGAAAAATGACCTTTTGCCTATAGAAAAAGTGGCATCACCCTTAAAATCTGAATATCCTAAGTGAAGAAAAAAAAATCCCCGTAGAATAATGAGCCTGTCTAGATTTTGGTAGGGTTATACATTTATTTTTCATTTTGGTTAAAAAAGATCAATAATTATAAATCAAAAGGCCTGTGGACCGAAATGCTCATCTGAGGTATACGTAAAATGAGGATACATTACATGCTTCCATTAAATCTTTCGAATAAAATGATCTGTCCTATATGATAGATTGTTAACATGAATGGACTTCAATCTACATTGTGGAGATGCTTCCATTTTGATTTGACAAATGTAGCTTTTTTTAAAAAAGAAGATTTACAAATAAAATTCACATACATGTATTCCAGAGAGAGAGAGAGAGAGAGAGAGAGAGAGAGAGAGAGAGAGAGTTGTTTATAATGTCTATCTACAGGTTAATCAAATTGTGTTTAAGTGCATTTTTTTTCAAGTCAATGATTTTAACAGTATAGTACATGTAATTTTCGGACATATAGCAAAAGTATCTTACAATTTGAATAAGTATTATTTAGAAAACGAGACAGGTACTGTATTGTAGATACGAATTTGGGGGTGGACGAGTGCGTAGCAAGAGTCTCCACCCCCCAATTTTTTTTTTTATCTACGATACAGAAACTGTCGAGTTCTCTAAATGATTTGTGACACGATCAATCAAAAAAAAAAAAAAAAAAAGCACCGCCCACTTCATAGCTGTGCAACATCCAAACTTCCGCCGAGTTCCTTTGTTTTCTCCGTAGATGAGGCCTCGACGGGGAGTATACATCCGCAGTATATATATTTCCACGGACAACGTAAGATTTAGTCAGATTAGTTTTGACAACAGGGTAGACGTAACAGACTTGAAGTCAGTCTTAATTGATAAGGTGGACGATTTAACCTTGTTGAGATTGATCCTAATTTATTTCAGGGGTCTTAAAATCTCAGTTAAACTAGATACACATACAGGCGATACAGACAGTTTTTCGATGGACTTTGATTTACGGATTTTTATTTTCTGATTGAAATGCGACATAAAAAACGAAGTGAAAGAGATGTGCGGCAGTCGTCAGCGATAAGGATTTAAGATGAAATAAAAAAAAAAAAAACCAACCTGAAAAATGGACTTGATTGAGTTTGCGTGGAAGAGTGGAAAATGAAGGGAAGGGGAGTGCGAATTTCACGGAATGTATGCTGCATCAGCGAACCCATTGGCTTTACTATTTTGAAGGGGACACAAAAAGCAGGGAAAGCAAACAGGTTTCAGGAATTTATCCAACATAGGATGTTTTCCATAATTGCAAATTTTCCTTTTCGTTTGGGTCGAAATAAGGTGTAGATTCTGTGTGGAGTAATTTTTTAAAAGTGATTGAGAAATTTTGACATTTTACATTCCTAAGGAAATATTTCTTCAAAATTTATAATAGGAAAAAAAATCAGCATTTACTATTTGTACGTGCTTTTGATAAATTGAATCAGATTTATTTTTAGACCGTGCTGTATTTTAGATACAAAACAGTTGGCTAATACAAGACAGTATACAGGGCTAATACAGAACGGAAATGAGCTCCGCCCACTGTATTCCGTTCTGTATTGCTAATACAGAACAGCAAACTTCAAAGAAAAACACCGCAATCGTGTCACAAGAAGAATTTGGTGATGTTTTAGAGACTTTTTTTTTTTTTTTTTTTTTTAACATTTTCATTAATACCGAAAGAACAAACATTATTTAGCTATCCATTGTATATGGGAAACAAAACGGAGCTGCAAGCAATTTTATCTTAAACTGCAAGTAAAATGTCCATGAAACACCAGAAACCTAAAAGGAATGAAGTCAATAAAAAATTGATCATGAAGATATCCATATCGCGTCCCAAAGTGCAATTAATCCATATGTTTTATACATGTGCAATCTTCGATTTTCTGGATGTTCTCCTTTATTACAGGAATGAAAAATCTTGTATAAAGAAGAAACATCAAATCTGTTCCAACAAATATGTAATTCACTAAGTTGTCCAAGCAAATGCCTAGTTCTTCCGAAGAGTTCGGATCAAAAACAATTTAATCTACTTTCTTTTAAGTGAATTTACTTTGTCCGAAGAAAGAATTTATTTGTCCACACAAATATCTTGTTGGTCCGCACAAAAAACAAACTTGTCAGAACTATTATCTTAAATGTCAGAACATATATCAAATTCGTCCGAACAATTATAATATAAAATATAAACTCTGGGCTTCAATGGCACCATACTATTCTA